>NC_080791.1:29372767-29972767 GCF_028018385.1 Neofelis nebulosa | reverse complement strand
ATAAATTATTTCATTTAATCCTGATGTATCCTTTAAGATCTACACAGTTATTATCTCTAGTTTACAGATTGAAGGTGAAAAAAAGCAACAAAGCAGCCCTGAGGCTTAGGTAGATTAAGTGATTTGCCTAAGATAACAATGCTACAAGGTGATGGCCCAGGATCCATTTAGGAGGATGGGACTTTTTTTCACTTGACTCTACCTCCTTTGATGCCATGGCAGTGGGTGGGAGTGGGGGGGTGGAGAAGTGGAGAGAATCTATTAGATAGCAGGGAACAAAGTTAAAAAATGAAAAATGGTTATGGCATCAGCTTTCAAGGAATGCAAAGCCTAATATTAGAGACAGACAGAAGCAAATGTTAAATGAGGAAACATGTAATTGAAATGTCAAAATAGTATATCAAATGGAAACAGAGGGCAGAAATTATTTTTTTCAGTTTGTCTATAGTTTAGGTTCATCCCGATGGCCTTTGGAGGAGGTAGATCCTGTACTCCAATTATAGGTCTGTCATTTGTCTTACGTAACTTATGGAAGAAAGGTGGCTTGAAAGAAATCAATTTACAATATACCATGAGTCCTTAAGCATTGCAGGCAGTATGTTTAGGCTCAGGATAGTGAGGCTGTTATGGGCTGCTCCTTCCCCACGTGGGATCCCAGACCAATGAGAACACTGAGGCACTGTGTTCTCCAAGTTCAAGATGCAAGGCCCTCAGTCAAATCACTGTGGTCTCTCACTCAAATTTTTCCACACTCACATAGGCCTGCAACTTCCCTCTGAAGGACTAAAGGCTGGGATTCTGGGGAAAAGCAGGGGGAGAAGAGGTGGAAAGGGGCAGGGGGAGCCACATCACATGTTGTTTGCTCCACCCTCCTTCTTTTCCCAGCTCCTCAAAGCCCAGGATGATCTCTGGGTAGATTTTGGACTCTGCCTTTTACCCCAATACACCCCATCCTGAGCAGATTTGCCCCTTTTTCAATACAGGCAAACCAAAATTAAATCTATAATTATCATTACTAATTCCACTTAATTAGTCACAAGCCAGCAGCCAAATTGGCTTTCTCATAATTATCTGATAAGCAGTAAGCACATCTCATAGATTATAATTAACACTACTTAATTAAAATCTAATATACATACACCCTTTCCTCAAAATACATCTAATTGGGTTCATAACAGCAGAAGATAAAAATTCCTCTTTGGTTACCCCTCCATAAGGATTTCAAATACCCAATTTCTTTTCTTTCATTCCCCTCTGAGAGATCTGAAGGTGCACTGCAGATACTTTTGCTGATTTGTTATTTCAGAAAGTTATAAATACTCCCCCACCCCATTCCTTCCCCAGGGGACTGAGGAAAGTCTCTCATCTTTCCTGTCTCTTGAAGTGTCTTCCCTCAAACTAAGAAATTCTTGGCCCACAGTGGCCACACAACTGGTTCACACTTCACACCAGGGAAATTTCAGCTCCCAGCATAGATTTCTTTACAGTTTTGTCTTACTGTGAATAGTGTTGAAAAGTTCCTGTCCACCTCTAACCTGGAAAAAAAAAATCCCTATCAAACTTCCACCAAAAATCCTAGCAAAATTTTTGAAAGTGAGTAGGATCCAAAGCTTTTTTGAAGTTCTTAATGGCTGTGATCTGTATTTTTCAACCACTTCCATCTCTGGCAAGGCTATAACACAGGTATCTGATGTTATATTCTCGTGGGGGTGCTAGCTGGGATTAGAAGGCAGAGTATTCAACATCTTGAAAGTAAAAAGACTATTCTACCTGAGATTGCTGTCCACCCATTCCTTGGGAGACAAGTTCAGAGAATAGGTCAAAGAGGACTAAAGATGGTTGTTATTTCATGTCTTTACAAGTTAGTGCTATACTGTCCAGAAGGCAAAGAGCCATGGACATTCTTCATGTGCTGAATGTAGAAAGGGTAAAAGGGAGAAAAGAGAAGAATAAGTGGATAGAAAAGGAACAAAACTTTGTCGAATGGAAGTAGCCCTCTGATTGGCACAGTGGCAATGCTGTGCTTGTAACTGACTTTTTGTTTGCAAACCACAGGGAGATTTATGCATGACAATGCTGTGTCTTTCCCAGGGACTTTCTACCACTTGTATCTTACTTGTCTCACCCTGCTTGCCCTCTAGTTTAGAGCCAGGAAATGGAAGGGAATCGATAAATAGTTTCTGTATTGATACCTAGGTGGTAGATGGTTTTATACCCACTTTTCAGAATACAGAGAAATGCCTTAGAGAGTCAGCTGAGGTGTGGCAATGAAAGTACTAGAGCCAGCTACCCTTCTGGTTACTTCTCCCTGGTCACTTTTCTCCATGACACTCATGTTATTAATCATTACAGTGTAAATTCTGCCCTCCCTGATAAATTATATGTTTCATGAAAGCAAGACCTGGGTTACTTGTTCACTGCTGTGTTCCCCACCACCTCCACATTCTAACATATACTAAATGTCCAACATATTCCTGTTAACAAATAAATTCATTTCTTATGACTTCTTTCTTATTTAACAGCAAAACACACAAACAAACAAACAGCAAATTCATTATCAATTATCCCTGCACAGGGCAAATACTTGAAATCTGTACTGGGAGATTGATCACTTATTCATTGCTACTAAATTTCTCCTGTGAAGTCCATTTTGAATCATGAAAAACTAACCACCTAACAGTAATCAGAAGGGAAAGAATCTGCTTACAACTTGTTTTGGTATTTGTACCTATCTACCTACTTATTTCTCTAATCAAACTGTTTGACCAGTAGGTCGATCATTAGCAATTTAAGCTGGCTCTGGGAGAGTAATTAGACGTTGAACAGTCCATCTATTTATAGTCCACCAAGGAGGTAGCTATAAATGCCTTGGAGGATGATCTTGTATGATGAAAATCACCTTAATGGGTTTTGATCCAAATGCCATTTCTCTTCTTGTATCTTGGGTTTCTATTTACTTAGCCAGGTCAGTTGGGTGGTGACAGCTGTGTGAGTACAGGGAGACCTCTGTCTGGGCAAGAGTTTTGCTCGTGGCCCTTAGAAGCTTTTGAAGCCTTTTGGCTTTCATCCTCTTTCCACTCCCAGGGAGCCTCCAAATGAACACAGCTTGCTACTCACCTCCCATGGCCCCTGGGAGGGCCCTGCAGCCATCCTTCCTCTCTCATCCTTTTTCCCACCTGGCAAGAGCTTTTTAAAAAATTTCAGTATCTTGGAGGAAAGCATTTTCATCCTGTAGGAATGATCTCAGGGGAAACACTCCGTTTATCCTGTTTCTTTGACGCCGCCTTGGCCACCTAATCCCCCACCCACGCTGGGCTTTCTGTAATACACTGGGCTTGAATAAATTATATTTTCAAAGGTTAAGACTGGATTTAGTAGTCAACTGTCCTGCTGATGTCTCTGTTATTTTCTGAACGCAAGCAAAATGGTGAGAACGGGTGGGCATATTATAAAGGGAAGAGATCTCTTCTCCAGTGCCATCCCTGGGAAAATTTTTTCTTTTGCAAAAAATTGAATTCTGTCTTCTCCTCCAAGTCATGGCTGTGGGACTGAGAGAACTATGTCTCTCTGGTGCTTCTTGTTCTGGAAGTTCATGGACATGGGTGGCTCCTGTGACTTTGCCTCTCAGCCTGTACCAGTTAGTGCACAAGGGAAGAAAAGGAGGGAGAAACAAGATGGAGAATGGTTGGAGGAGAAAGGTGCAAAGGAGGAAGAGGAGTAAGCAATTGAGCAGCTATTTGTTACACTGGCATTTGCATCTTATTTGGCTTGAAATATTTACCTTCTCTTGGATATGGTACCAGGTGGCAAGAAAGAGAAAAAAAAAAACACATGCGTGTGCACACACACGTACACATCCACAACCAAAAACAAACACTTCTAAAACATCTAGTTGTGTAGCAATGATATTAAATAACTACAGTGTCTGCCAACATATTTCTGGAACAGCATCAGGGTAGGGAAGGGCAACCAGAGCACACCTAGTCTAGCTAGTCTCAGGGCTAGGGTGTGAAGGTGGCATATTCCAGGTATAGTCTGAGACTTTGTTGGTAGTCTCAGGAGATACGTGTGTGATGTGGCAGGCTATGGTTCCTTGGCAGGAGCATTCTGTCTGCTATGCTTGCAAGTCCTTCCACAATTCCTCAGCATCCTTTCTCTTTGACATTGTCTCTGAAGGAAGAGGACTACTTGCTGAGCACACTCAAAAGCCAGTGCCCCAGCACACCTGAGATCCCCTACCTTCCTCTCCTGTATTCTTTCTTGCCCACTTCCCTGCCATCTGTCCTTTTGTGCAGAGAATGAATCTTGAAATGCATAGGTTCAGACCAAGTCTCAGAGGGTATACAGAATGAATTGGGTCCTGGGTTGTTTACAACCAATTGGCTTTTTGACTTTGATGTCCTGAAAGGAATTCATAGTCGCATGAATCAGTGACTGCTTGTGGAGTAGTTAGGCTGTACAGAGAGAAAAATCTTTTGACACTGGAATTCTCAATACTGTTGATGTGAAATTAAGATTAAATACTAAACATGAAGATAATTTCCTCTCACTCTGCATCCCCATTTCTTCTGTCACCAAATACTATTAATTCAATATCTTGAATATTCCCAGAGCTTCTCTACTCCTCTCCTTACCCACTACCAGTATCGCAGTTTGGGTCCTCATAATCCTTGCCTTGCTCAGGTTAGCATAGTCCAAACCTGTGTGCTCATCACCGTTTGGGAGTGGCTTGCCTGTGATGCCAAGCTGATCCTGTCTCTCCCCTGCTTGTAATCCTTGGACTCCCGGAGGCCTGAAGATTTTTTTTTCTGAACTCCACAGCACAATATTTGAAAGCTGGCCCCTGCTCACCTCCACAGCCTCATATATCATCAGTTTCCCCACCCACTCACTCACTATTACTATAAATAAGTAGATTGGACTCCTGTAGCTCCCCCATATGTTACATGTGCTTCCTCCTCTCTTTGGATTGTTCCTCTGTGTTTCTACCAATGCTTCTCATCTGTAGGGCTCTACTTCTCCAGGAATAATTATTACCTTGTTCTAGCCTCAGTCTTGGTTTGAGATGCCTCCCTACCCTTCCATAGCACCCTGTGATTTTACTCATATTTAAACTTAGTTCAGTGCAGGATACTTCTCTATTTCTTATCCTTCTTTTATTTTGGACTGTACCGTCATAGAGGATAGCCATGCTTACCTAGAACAGTTGCAGGTAAACAGTTGTTGATTAATAAAAGCTTTCTGAATTCATAAATAAATGGCACCTTTAGTTGCTCACTTTAGAAGGTGGAGATCTGATAAAAATGAGGGAAATGAATGACAGCCTGTGATTTTACAATCAGTGCTGGAAGAGTCTGTATTTTCTTATCTGGATGTTGCTCTTTTTCTAGGAGACTGTGATATACTTGGCTTGGACCACATACTGTGTACTCTAGTTCAGGCAGGGACTGGCAAATTCAGAGCTTTCAAGATATATTAAATTAATGTTTACATAAAGAATATCACCTTTGCTTATATGGCAATCCATAAACTAATTTACTTGTCAATACAAATAGAAAAAAATAAGAGCAAGTAGGTCAGAAAACAGAATGTAAAAAAAGGAGGTCCTGTATATACCAGAAGTATCCTCTTTCTTTTCTTAACTAGTCAATAACAGCTTTGCCTTAACTATTTCTAGTTCAGCCCATGTTCACCTGTTTTCAATGTTTATTTATTTAATTTAGAGAGAGAGAGAGAGAGAGCACACTTGCATGCATATGAGCAAGAGAGGGGCAGAGAGAGGAGACCAAGAATCCCAAGTAGGCTCTGCACTGATGTGAGGCTAGAACTCACAACTGTGAGATCATGACCTGAGCCGAAATCAAGAATCAGACGCTTAACTGACAGAGCCACACGGGTGCCCCTATCTTCACTTTTTAAAATACATTCCATTTATAAAGATTGTATTCTTGTTAAAGTGTTACTTCCTTTAAGTAGCGTGGACATTGGTTTTGTAAATTTGTACAGCAACTCATCCCTCTTCTGGTTGTCAGTGTCCAGATAGTCTTGGAAATGAGCCCTCCCACCAATTCAGCCTGTGTAGTTTGAATGCACTGCAACAAGCCTAGCTTCAGAAATGGGCCAGTGACCCAGGGTGGCCCTGGTCTTTTTTCTAAATAACCCATTCAGAAATAGAGACCCTGGGCCTCTTATTCCCCATCCCCTCATATTTGCCCAATACAGCAAAAAGTGCCAACTAAGCAAACACCAGAAAGATCCCCAGTGTGAAATCCAACTTCCCAGAATGTGATAGCCTCAAAACGACCGCCTTTTAATGAGATTAAAAGTGGCAGTAGAGTAACTAATGGATGAAATGAATAAATTTTTTAACGGTTTTTAACGTTTTTATTTATTATTGAGAAACAGAGAGAGACAGAGCATGAACATGGGAGGGACAGAGAGAAGGGGAGACAGAATCTGAAGCAGGCTTCAGGCTCTGAGCCATCAGGACAGAGCCTGATGTGGGGCTTGAACTCATAAACTGCAAGATCACGACCTGAGCCAAAGTTGGATGCTCAACTGACTGAGCTATCCAGGTGCCCTGAAATGAATAAATTTCTATTTCTTAGTCTTGAGTACTTGTAAGACTAAACACTCTCCGCTGAAAGGAACCAAGGCACCTGGGTGTAATGGTTGGTTGGTTCCAGGTCTGGGGCATGGAAAATTCAAAGTGATACTGAAATATTTTGTACCAGAAAACATGAAAATACTCAAAAACTGATGGGAATGTGTTAAAACTATAGAAGAGGCAACCTGAAGAGGGTTATAATGGCTAAAATTTGGTAACATTTGAGTCTCAGAAAGAATAATGATAATGACAGATTATAACAGTATGGGTAATAAAACAAAGACTCTTGAGTCCAAAATATTACAGAAATACAGATAAGCTCTTTTTATGGAAGAATGCCAGCCAATAGTTATAGAAGGAATGATAAAATTATAATATAACTATTTTATAATTACCAAAATAATTTAGGCAAGTATCAATGATGGGTGATAAAAACCACTGGGTGAATGTTATTGTAGCAGGATATTCACATCGTCTGACAGTATCATCCCACAGGTTATATATTAATTACAAATGAAAACATGTGACACTTTGCAGTGCAGAAATCCAGAAGACACTTCTCACCAGCTGAGCATATTAGCATCATCAACAATGAAAAAAAACTGATACTCTGTGCCTCTTGATTTAATATGGTAAAAAGTCACAACAACACCTATGTAATACTCTTAGGTAAGAATGTTAACCTGAATCTAATCATAGCAAAGTAATCACATAAATATAAATTATGGGATAATCCACAAAATAATTGGCCTGAACCTTTTAAAATACCAATATTATAAAACATTTTAAAAAATAAATAGGAGACTATTCTTGATTAATAGAGTTTATGAAGATATATCAACTAAATTCAATGCATGACCTTTGAAATTCTGGGTCAAATGAAGGGAAAAAGCTATGTAAGAATTTGTTCAGAGAATTGCAGAATTAAATATGGGCTGTAGATTGGAAAATATCCTTTAAAACAAAGAGAAAATATTCTGGTATTGATGTTCACTTGTTTTGAGAATTTTATCATGGTGCTTTTAGGGGACACTTGCTATAGTATTTGGGGGTAAATTTTAATCGCAATGTCTACAGTATACTTTCAACTGGTTTGTGAGGGACAGGGAGGGAAGATGGGAGCATTGAGAAAGCAAGCACACATAACAAAATGAACAATTGGTGAATATGAAGGAAATATAAGTGAATCTTCATTATAATATTCTTTCAATTATTTTGTAGGTTTTGAATGTTTCAAAAGAAAAGGTCGAGGAAAAAAAAAAAGAAAAAGAAGCAAAAGAAATAAGCCTGGCCTAAACCAGTCCTGTGAGACATAATTCTAAGGCTGGTGTGGAATGGTTGGGAAGATTATGCATTTGTACCTCCAGTGACTTCCCTTCCTCCTTGACCCTCTTCTGATTTTGTTTTCCTTTGTTTTCTGGTTTTTTTTTTCAGTGACAAAATATGAAACAACCTTATTCACCAACCAACTCCTATTTCCTCATTTCCCTCTAAGTACCTGACTCAGCAATCCAACTTTTAAGGAGTTCAAATTATGGCAATGAGAAAGAATGAAGTCATTCCATTTGCAGCAATGTGGATGGAACTGGAGGGTATTATGCTAAATGAAATAAGTTAGAGAAAGACAGATACCATATGTTTTCACTCATGTGGATCTTGAGAAACTTAACAGAAGACTATGGGGGAGGGGAAGGGGAAAAAAGTTACAAACAGATAGGGAGGGTGGCAAACCATGAGACTCTTAAATACTGAACACAAACTGAGGGTTGATGGGGGGTGGGGGAGAGGGGAAAGTGGGTGATGGGCACTGAGGAGGGCACTTGTTGGGATGAGCACTGGGTGTTGAACAGGAGCCAATTTGACAATAAATTTATTAAAAAATAAATAGAGGTCAAATTATTTAAAACCACAGACTACTGTAAAGTCAACAAACCTAGTTAGCATCACAGTTTTTTAAAATATTTTTTAAGTTTTATTTATTTATTTTGAGAGACACAGAGACAGTATGAACAAGGGAGGGACAGAGAGAGAGAGAGAGAGAGAGAGAATCTCAAGCAGGCTCCACACTGTCAGCGCAGAGCCCAACGTGGGGCTTGAGCTCATGAAACCATGAGATCATGTCCTGAGCTGAAACTGAGAGTCAGAAACTTAATGGACTGAGCCACCCAGGCACCCCAGCATCACAGTTTTAAAATAAGAACAGCCTGGGTGGCGCAGTCGGTTAAGCGTCCAACTTCAGCCAGGTCACGATCTCGCGGTCCGTGAGTTCAAGCCCCGCGTCGGGCTCTGGGCTGATGGCTCGGAGCCTGGAGCCTGTTTCCGATTCTGTGTCTCCCTCTCTCTCTGCCCCTCCCCCATTCATGCTCTGTCTCTCTCTGTCCCAAAAATAAATAAAAAACGTTGAAAAAAATAAATAAAATAAAATAAGAACAAACACAGATTTTCACAGGGACTTGGATGCCACTGGAGAAACAGACATAATGGGCTTTTTCTTTCTTTCTTTCTTTCTTTCTTTCTTTCTTTCTTTCTTTCTTTCTTTCTTTCTTTCATATAATTTATTGTCAAATTGGTTTCCGTACAATACCAAGTGCTCATCCCAACAAGTGCCCTCCTCAATGATGGGCTTTGTTTTACACCTCCTTATTCTTGGCCCTCTATTTCTGGATTTATTTAAAGTTTGAGACTGGGTTAGGTTTCTGCACTATTGTTCTCTGCTATCAACACTCTTGGACCTCCTGTTATGCCACAGGGTGAAAGGTTATCTATTGAAAGAAAGCCAAAGCCAAGATCCTAGAGGTAGTCTAGATAACACTCATCCTCCCTGAAAATGTGATCCAAAGTCCTAGCCTCTGTGGGCTGAAATGGACCAGAGGGAGAGACAGTCCCAGGCACAGAGAAGTGCCACCTTTGGCCCTCGGTTATCTGTGGGCATTTGTGTGTGGAAGGCAGAGTGGAGGCTGAGAGAGTGCAAGAAGAGTGGTTGCAGGAAGTGTTCCTGGTCCAGGTAGTAGGATCAGGTCACTATCTCCACACCCAAGGGAGGATATTGCCAATCACTGCAGGGTCTGCTCACAGATCTTTTCAGGCAATCTCAGGCTTTCAGTTTTCAGAAACACTGGAGAATTTGTATGCACAAATGAGAAAAATGCAAAGGTTCCTTGCAGTAGGAAGACAAAATATAACTGCCACTGGTTTCTAGATTGATACAGGCACACTATTTGGGGCTCTGCTGGCAGTCTCAACATTAAAACTTAGCAAGATACCCCCTGAGCCACGGTGATGCAGCTTTCAGAGAGCTCCTCACCCTCCCAAAACAACGGTAGGCAGAACAGTGTGTCAAGGCTGTGGCTCCAGGTGTAAGATTGGACAGTGACCCACCTGGGTCACATTATTATGGGAGGAAGAGTGATATGGTTCATGGTAAATAGAGAGCCTGTTCTCCAGCTTTGCCCAGGTGGCAATGACTATTTAAACTCTTGTTCCCCAAATATTGTCAAGACTGTCTTGTGTCTGACTCAGGCTGAGTAGGGTTGCTTCCTCCAAAATTCATGGCCCATAATCTCTTATTTCTTTGTAATCATCAGAGAGATGTGTTTCTATTGAAAAGGCCATTGTGCTATTCAAAGTTTCACCAAGGAAAGGTTTGGCCTGGCGTCTGGCATTTGCAGAGGATTTAAGGATTAGTGCTAAGTGTTGTGTGCAGAAAAGAAAAGCAACTAAAAGACCCTCATCTCTGAAACAAAGTGTGTTAAAAGGGTTCACTTGTCTTTTTGCCAGTAGCAAAAAAATCAAATGTAACTTTCCATTCTCACTTCCATCTTAATGCAGGAGCCATATGCTTGGTCTGCTGCTGGAGCCTTCTGCCATCAACATCTCCCTACTCCAGCATACCTGCCACATCTGTACCCATATTCCCAAAATAAACTATTTGCTCTTAACCCACCTTCGAGAGCACCCATGGTCACTTTCCATTTTACTACTTCAATTCTCCCTCCTAGATCTTTCTGGCACAAGCTTTCTGTTTCAGCTCGAGGTGTAGATGTGATATTTTTTCACTCATTCCATTCCATTCTCTCTCTCTCTCTTTTTCAAAATCAGATGTTTCAAATTCAAAAGGCAGAAAAGGGATAGAAATGCCTGTGAAATGTCTTTCTTCCATCCCTGTCACTAGCCAATCAGTTCTTCTTTCTCAAGGCAGTTAATGCCATGAAAAGTCTTCTATGAACACATAAGCACATATTTTCTCTCTCTGTCTCTCTGTGTGTCTCTGTCTATCTCTCACACACAGAGATGGTAGCCTACAAGACACCCTATTCTGTATTGTGACCCTTTATTTAACAATATTTATTGGAGATCATTCCATATCAGTACATAAAGACCTTCTTCACTCTTTTTAACATATCCTTTTGATTGCTTCTGCATTTCATTCTTCTGTTCCCCCAAAATCTTTTTTCAAATCTTGAACTTCAAGGCTACTTTTCCGGGGAAGTGTTTCCTAGTGACTCCAGCACCCAGTGTCTCTCACAATGGTCAGCCAAGGATTTGTTGTTTATTTCTTTGTTTTTTAAACTACTTATTCTGTGTATTGCTAGCTTTCTTTAACGTTCTTGGCTACAGCTTCCCAGATAGACTGTGATGTCCTTAAGGACAGGGGCCAGGTCTTATCCTACTGTGTAACTCTTACTATACTACCCTAACAGAGGGCCATGTCCTTAGTAGGGATACAGTTAATTTTTTGATTTGATAGCTCAAATAACAGAATGTGCCACATTTCTTCCTTGTTATAGAGTCTGTGTCAGAGACCAGGTTTGTTTGCATTGACCCTGAATGATCTCTCCAGCCCAAAAAGCCTTCTCAAGCATCTCTGGTAATGTAAATGTGTGCTTGTCCTAAGCAAGGCATAAAGGGCATTTCCACGCTTGTTTTCCTTCAACAATCAGTTGCTCTTTCCATTTTTTTTTCCTCCAAAAGTCAGCCAATGGGTAGGTTCTGCCAAAGCACAAAGTACAGAACAGAAAGATCAACTCTCTTGGTCAGAAGTGCTTGGGGTCAAGTCCACTTCAAGATGACTGGCAGAAGTATGGCATTCTGTCAGGTCTCCAGAAATCCCACTGCTGTTCAGGGCTACAGAGACAAGGGCAAAGTGGGATATCACATTTTACCAACTTTCTTACCTGCCCTCATTCCAAGTGATGGCTGTCGTGGTGTCTGAGACCAGCTGTGTACACCTGCATCAATCACAGGGATAGGGAAAGCTGTGGTTTCTTCCCACACTCTGGTCAGTTCCTCCCTGGGGAATTTCTCCACTATGAGATTGTCCCCAGATAAAGTAAATAACTTCACATTAGTCTAATTAATTCTAATAGACTCATTATTTCAGTCTTAGAGCTCATTCCCAAGGGAGCAATGGTCAAAAGCTGTGAAGTGTATTTCCTTTGTGAGAAAATCATGTTTTCTTTCAAGTTGGAAATCCAAACTTGGCTTCTTGGACTTAAAGAACATGTCTAGTTTCTTGGAGCATCAGGAATCTCAGTCCAGATGCACAGAGTCAATATGCTCTGGTGAAGGTGTCCTTGCTGTTGCTGCTCTGGGATTTCAAGACAGAGTAAATCAGCTTGCAGTGTCAAAGGACTCATTATAGTTAATGAAGACTAAGCATGCACAAATAAAAACATAACTAATATATGGCCTGAGTGTCACAGAAAGGAAGTGTTTTAATTGTTTGGAGGTGGGATAAGTTCAGGAAATGTTTCCCTGGGGAGCTGGACTTGGAAGACCTTTTAAGAATGAGTAGGACTTGGGTCACGTGGGTGGCTCAGTTGGTTGAACATCTGACTTCGGCTCAGGTCATGATCTCACAGCTTGTGTGCTTGAGCCCTGCATTGGGCTCTGTGCTGACAGCTCAGAGCCTGGAGCCTGCTTCAGATTCTGTCTTCCTCTCTCTCTCTGTCCCTTCCCTGCTCACACTCTGTCTCCCTCTCTCTCCAAAATAAATAAACATTAAAAAAATTAAAAAAAGAATGAGTAGGACTTTATGAAAGAAGAAGAAAGGAGGAAGGAGTTAAAGGAACATGTGTAATCTAGGACCCAGGACAGCCTGAGGTTTTATCACAGAATGGTGAGGGAAGCAGTCTAGCCATAGGGGAAACTTTGTGTTGGGGCTTAGGACATTGACAAGCTTCAAAAGGCAATTGGAGTGTGGTGGTCAATTGAGGAGTGTGGTGGTCAAATTTACAATAGTGGATTCTTTCTGAAAACAGTGAAAGACTCCTGAAGGGGTTGTTGTGAAAAGAGGTAAAACACTGAGAACAACTGTTCAGGAAAAGCAAAGAGCTGACAATGTGCAGAATGAATTGAAGTGGGCTGAGGCTAGGGCAGGATGAAGCCAGAGCAAACAGGTGGGTTCAGAGGCATTTGCATTACTATTTCAGGCGATTTGTCAACAATCCAAAGGAGGTATTATGCCACAAATATTTCTGAGGGACATAGCACTTATTTGGTAATCCATACCTTAGTGTGAACAAGCTGCTCAGAGACTGGTTGAGGAAGTGCAGCCAGCCAATCCTGGTGTCTGCTCAGGGTGGTCAGCACCCTTGAATCTGGGGCCTTCTGTTCCTGGGTGTCCACCTGCCTCTTGTCCCATAGGGGAACTCATGATACACATTCCTGGTTATCAATAATTATTGTTTATCCGTAATATCCTTGGCCCACCACCAGAAAGCAGCGCTGCTGAACATATGGCACTGATTACCTTCACTGTCTCCTCCACCCTAAAAGAGGGGCTGCAGATCATTTCAAAAGGTAGAAAAGGGGGCTGGGGAGTAATGAACAGAGCATTACTGCAGAATTCTCATGAATGCTTGTCAAGAAGCCTTTTTCTCCTGGACATCTCCATGGAACCCATTATCTCTCAGGGCCAAGGTGCCTGGAAAGGCTTTACGCCAAACATGATTTTGTATTCTAATCTCATTTGCTTTGGACGTTTTCTCCAGGGCTGTGCTGTCATTGTTAAGTCTGGTTCTGGGAATGCATCAGAGGCATTCATCCAGCTTTGGATAGACCAGTGCCCTGCAGCCAAAGCTACCACAGGCTAAATCTTAGTTTTGGGAGGCACTGTCCATGCCTGGTAGCAACAGCAGGAGCTCACACTTCCCATTCCAGGGCTGTAGAGCTCCAATGTCACATGCCTCAGGAAGATCTGAGTATGTCACATGTCCCAGGAAGGTCTGAGTGTGCAGGGGACCATTTCTGCCTTAGGTTATCTTCTTCCAAGACCTCAGCCTCTACTGTCTGCAAGCAGGATTCCTTTCCCTCCACAACTGTCACACAAGAGAGGGACTCGACAAGCACAGGGCTGTGTTTTGACTGTCCCATGGGACGGTGGGGAGGGTGGCAGAAGATCACGTCTCAACTGCCACCAGTGAAAAGTGAGGAGAAACCCCTTGAGTTTTGAAATTTGTTTTAAAACCTTTACATCATTTCAATTTGCAGCCATTTATCAAGAGCGTTTACTGTGTGCCAGGTACCAAGCATCTTACATGAGATGTTTGCCATCCCTGCTGTAGAGATGAGAAAATTGCAGTGCTGGCAGATCAAATTGCCCAATGCACAGAGATAGTAAGTGGCTAAGGGGGAGGGTGCTGTAAATTCATTATTATACAAATAATCCATTATTATATAAACAAAGCTTCCACTCTTTCCCCTCCACAACACTGCTTCTCAAGTTCAGAGGCTAGATTGCTTTATTCCCTTTTATTTATTTATTTTTATTCATTTATTTTTTAAACATATGAAATTTATTGTCAAATTGGTTTCCATACAACACCCAGTCCTCATCCCAAAAGGTGCCCTCCTCAATACCCATCACCCAGCCTCCCCTCCCTCCCACCCCCCATCAGCCCTCAGTTTGTTCTCAGTTTTTAAGAGTCTCTTATGCTTTGGCTCTCTCCCACTCTAACCTCTTAGATTGCTCTATTACATTGAATTCACTGTTGTCTTTTTTCAGCCTGGGGAGTGAGCACTGAACAAGTAGCCAATGAAGTAGAGTGCCATAGAGTCATAATGCAGCAGAAAAAGTCTGGGAAGTCAAAGACATTGACTTATGCACCAACCCTACCATTTGGGACATGCAGCATGAGGCAGGGTACTTACCTTTTCCTCAGTTTGGTGAAATGAAAATGACCTCTTGATCTACAGGTGTGTTGTAAATATTGACCAAATAAACTATTTGGCACCTGCCATGAGAAGAATGGGAGCACTCAGTAATTCTTAGTTTCCTCTCTGGTCTTTTTATTTTATTTTTTGATGATTCTCTTCCCCTCTTTAAAAGTATTGTTAATCTAAAGGTGCTGGAGCCATTCAGTTAAGCATCTAACTCTTGATATTGGCTCAGGTTGTGATCTCCTGGTCATGAGATCCAGCCCCACTTCAGACTCTGTGCTAAGCATGGAGCCTGCTTGGCATTCTCTCGCTACCTCTCTCTGTCTGCCCCTCCCCCGCTGGCACGCTTTCTCTCTCTCTCAAAATAAATAACTAAACACACACAAAAATAAAAGTGTTTTCAATCCAGTGTTTGGGCTGTTGTAGATGTTCAATATATAGCTGCCAAAGTAATCAGTAAACATAAATACACAAATGTGTGTAATTTTATTGAATTTGCTTGAGAACTTTTTTTGAGACTTCTCAGATAGGCTACAGACAGGGGTAGAGGAAGTGATTTGCAAAACCAGGTGTAAACAGCCTGAAGGCACTTATGAAATACATGAGATCTTCCCTCCATATCATGGATTTTATCAGATTGTGCACTTGAAAAGAAAGAGCATGGATAAAACTGTAAGCTCTTTAAGGCCAGGACATTGTGTGCCTTTTGCCTTTTGCCCAACATTGGGTCTGGCGATACAGTGTAGGGGAAGCAATTGTCTTCCTAGCACTGAGAATGGCCTCTTTGTATCCCCAGTGCCCTTAGACTTCATCAAGAATAGCAGTGGGTTCATACATGGTTCACAGATGCTCTGCATAACAGATGCAAAATGCAACAGCTTCGTCAAATGAATTTTTTTGGGAAGGGGTAAAAAAAGTAGTTGACTTTTTTTGAGTGCAAACTAAATATAAATACTTGTTTTTCATTTTTTGTTTTTTTTGTAAACCTGTAACAGAGCAATGACAGAAGTGTTTGATGCAGTGGGTTTCCATTTTCTTTCATAGGATGTTTGGGATGAAAAGCTCACTTGGGAGCATTGATACCATCTGTCTTTTCTGTTAGATATCAGCTAGGATACCTGTCTTTTTCTCCCGTTCTTCCTGTCTCCACCTTTTTGTTATCCAGATTAGTGAATCTGAAGTATTAGTGCATTGCAATTGAAATCCATCCAAGTTTACTATTATGTATGAAAAAATGTTTTTGTATATTTTCTTGAGTGAAAAAAAAGTGTAGTTAGCATTTGTACTGTAAAGATGAATCAGGGCGCCTGGGTGGCTCAGTTGGTTAAGGATTAATTATAATTCCTTGGCCTGATATTGAATATTCTCATAGTTTAATTGGAAAGCATTTTGTTGGCTTTATTTCCCACTCTTCCCCAGAATGGTCTTTTGCTTCAACAAAACTGTTTTCCTATTCTCTTCATCTTGTGACTCCACTGGCCTCCTGCTTATGAATCCTACTCATTTGCTAATGTCCTCATTCAGATTCTATTTCTTCCAGAAGAGATCAACATAACCACAATGACCTCACCTTCCTTGATTGCAAATTTACCAATTACTTGCAAATTTACCTGTATCAATTACTTATACTGAATGGTCTTGTGACTTCTCTTTTATTTTGGTCTCAGATTGCATTTTTCTTTAACCTTCCAAATATTTGTCTTGTCTTCCATATAGATTCCACTACAAAGTTTTCTTGGACTATCTCCTTAATCCTACATAATCTCTATGAGGTCCATGATATTATTATGTCCATTTTACAGGTGAGCAAACTGAAGCTTTGGGAGGCTACATAATCTGCTCAAGGTCAACCAAAAAATGGAGAAACTGGGTTTTGAGCTTTCATCTGACTCCAGACCCAAGACTCTGACTGACCAAATTCACTCCCTCTTAGATATCCTATCACAAAACTCCAGACTCTGAATGACCAAATTACTCCCTTTCAGATATACCATCATGGAATTTATGATATAAAATACATGTGCTTGTTGACCTACAACAACGTGAACACCATAAAAGAAGAAAGCTTACTGTTATAACCCCAGCTCCAAGGACAGTTCCCAACCTAGAGCTTAGATGCTCAAAAAGTATTTGTTGGGAAAGTGAACTGAAAACATTCAGCACATATGATGGTGGACAGAATAATGGTGCCTCAGAGATGTCCAAATCCAGATTGCCAGAACCTGTGAATAATTTACCTCACATAGCAAAAAGACCTTTAAAATGTGATTAAGGATCATGATATGGGGAAATCATCCTTGGGGAGGCACAGTGTAATTATAAGGGTCCTTATGAGAGGAAGGAAGGTCAAAATCAGTAATAAAGGATCTAAAAAAGTGAGAGTTTGGAGGGATCTGAGGGAGAGGCCAAGAGTTTAGGAATGCAGGTAGCCTCTGGCAACTAGAAAAAAAAAAACAAGGAAACAGAGTCTGCTCCTGTAGTCTCCAAAAGAAATTAAGTTCTGCCAACACTTTAGTTTTACATGCCTGTCCTCCTGAACCATAAGGAATAAATGTATGTTGTTTAAGCTGCCACGTTTATGGTAATTTGTTACAGCAGCCATAGGAAGCTAATACACATACCTGCTCTTTATTCTCTTCTTTAGTCCCTCCAGCCCCTCATCTGCACAGCACTGTCAGAGCAGGAGCCTCTACTGCTGCAGCACCAGCAAAGAGGAAGTAGGGTTGAGTCCTGCTGAGATCAAGGGCTGAGATCAAGACTTGTCCTAACCTTATTCCTCTCCTTTAACTAAATGCCAAATCCTTCTAAATGTCTCTGTTGTGCCAACCTCCATCCCTGCACCCCATCTTAGTTTACACCAGTTTTCTCTTAATTTAGATTTCAGAAAATATCTTAACAGACCTTCCTGTCACCAGACTTCCTGGTAAAATCTGTTATCTACATATATCACCCTCTGCCACACTGACATTTTCTCAGTTTCACACAGACCTCCGCTCTTGGGCCTTTCTTTCCACAGACTGTATTTCCTGACAGAAATGTCTTGACTCATTGCTCTTCCATTTGCAAAGATTCCAATTCTTCCCCAATGCATTAGTCCTTAGTTTAAATATGACTTTTAAAGGGAACCCTTCTCCAAATCCTTCCACATCAAATTAGTGTCCCCTGATGCATCTTTTTACAAAGTTTATCTTTTTACACTTGTATTTACTTACAATTGATTGTTTCTTACCTATATTTTTGACTATTAGCTCTGTATTGCTTACCACTATAATCCATAGATTAGAACATTGCCTGACATCCACTGAATATTTGTTAAAAGAAAGAATAAATACAGGCATGGGAGAATGAATGTGGACTATTTCAAAGCAATAACTAGAAAATGGGGATCCTGGGAAGATGGCGGCGTAGGAGGACGCTGGGCTCACCGCACACGTCCTGCTGATCACTTCCACCTACATCTGCCTAAATAACCCAGAAAACCGCCAGAAGACTAGCAGAACTGAGTCTCTGGAGCCAAGTGCAGACAAGAGGCCCACGGAAGAGGGTAGGAAGGGCGGTGAGGCGGTGCGCGCTCCATGGACTGGCGGGAGGGAGCCGGGGCGGAGGGGCGGCCCGCTGGCCAAGCAGAGCTCCTGAGTCTGGTTTGCAAAAGCTGAGGGGCCAGATGGAGTGTGTTCCAACAGCAAGAGGGACTTGACATCTGGAAGGTTATAAGCTAACAGCTCTGCTCAGAGAATGGGAGGGCTGGAGGACAACGGGAGGGAGAGTTGTTGAGCCCCAGATGACAGAGCTCAGCTTGGCAGGGAAAAAAGGTGCTCACCAGCGCCATCTCCCTCACCCATCCCCCAGCCAAAATCCCAAAGGGAACCAGTTCCTGCCAGGGAACTTGCTTGCACCGTGCAAACACCCAACGCCTGCTGTGCTTCTGAGGATCCATCCCTCCAGCAAGTCTGACTCCCTCTTGGTGCCGCAGGGCCCCTCCCGAAGCAGATCTCTGAAGGAAAAGCGAGCTGAGCCTGCCCCTCCCGCCCCTGTGCACCTTGCCGATCCACCCCAGCTAATAATACGCCAGATCCACAGCACCACAAGCCTGTCAGTGTGCAAGTAGCCCAGACGGGCCATGCCACCCCACAGTGAATCCCGCCCCTAGGAGAGGGGAAGAGAAGGCACACACCAGTCTGACTGTGGCCCCAGCGGTGGGCTGGGGGCAGACATCAGGTCTGACTGTGGCCCCCCCCCCCACCAAAGCAAGTTATTCAAGACAGCACAGGGGAAGTGCCCAGCAGTCCCACACCACTCCAGGGACTATCCAAAATGACGAAACAGAAGAATTCCCATCAGAAAAACGTCCAGGAAATAAAACAGCTAATGAACTGATCAAAAATGATTTAAACAATATAAGAGAAAGTGAATTTAGAATAATAGTCATAAAATTAATCGCTGGGCTTGAAAACAGTATAAAGGACAGCAGAGAATCTATTGCTACAGAGATCAAGGGACTAAGGAACAGCCAGGAGGAGCTAAAAATGCTACCAATGTGTTGCAAAATAAAATGGAGACAACTATGGCTCGGATTGAAGAGGCAGAGGAGAGAATAGGTGAACTAGAAGATAAAATTATGGAAAAAGAAGAAGCTGAGAAAAAGAGAGATAAAAAAATCCAGGAGTATGAGGGGAAAATTAGAGAACTAAGTCATGCACTAAAGAGAAATAATACACGCATAATTGGTATTCCAGAGGAGGAAGAGAGAGGGAAAGGTGCTGAAGGTGTACTTGAAGAAATAATAGCTGAGAACTTCCCGGATCTGGGGAAGGAAAAAGGCATTGAAATCCAAGAGGCATAGAGAACTCCCTACAGATGTAACTTGAATCGATCTTCTGCATGACATATCATAGTGAAACTGGCAAAATACAAGGATAAAGAGAAAATTCTGAAAGCAGCTAGAGATAAACGTGCTCTAACATATAACAGGAGACCTATAAGACTCGTGACCGATATCTCTACTGAAACTTGGCAGGCCAGAAAGGAATGGCAGGAGATCTTCAATGTGATGAACAGAAAAAAATATGCAGCTGAGAATACTTTATCCAGCAAGTCTGTCATTTAGAATAGAAGGAGAGATAAAGGTCTTCCCAAACAAAAACTGAAGGAATTCATCAGCACTAAACCAGCCCTACAAGAGATCCTAAGGGGGATCCTGCGAGACAAGTACCAGAGACATCGCTACAAGCATGAAACCTAGGGACATCACAATGACTCTAAACCCATATCTTTATATAATAACACTGAATGTAAATGGACTAAATGTGCCAACCAAAAGACATAGGGTATCAGAATGGATAAAAAAAAACAAGACCCATCTATTTGGTGTCTACAAGAGACTCATTTTAGACCTGAGGACACCTTTAGATTGAGAGTGAGGGGATGGAGAACTATTTACCATGCCACTGGAAGTCAAAAGAAAGCTGGAGTAGCCATACTTATATGAGACAAACTAGACTTTAAATTAAAGCCTGTAACAAGAGATGAAGAAGGGCATTATATAATAATCACAGGGTCTATCCATCAGGAAGAGCTAACAATTATAAATGTCTATGTGCCGAATACAGGAGCCCCCAAATATATAAAACAATTACTCACAAACATAAGCAACCTTATTGATAAGAATGTGGTAATTGCAGGGGACTTTAACACCCCACTTACAGAAATGGATAGATCATCTAGACACACGGTCAGTAAAGAAACAAGGGCCCTGATGACCTTATGAAGATAAAGAGCTTCTACACAGCAAAGGAAACAACCAACAAAACCAAAAGGCAACCAACGGAATGGGAAAAGACATTTGCAAATGACATATCGGACAAAGGGCTAGTATCCAAAATCTATAAAGAGCTCACCAAACTCCACACCCAAAAAACAAATAACCCAGTGAAGAAATGGGCAGAAAACATGAATAGACACTTCTCTAAAGAAGACATCCGGATGGCCAACAGGCACATGAAAAGATGCTCAACGTCGCTGCTCATCAGGGAAATACAAATCAAAACCACACTCAGATATCACCTCACGCTAGTCAGAGTGGCCAAAATGAACAAATCAGGAGACCATAGATGCTGGAGAGGATGTGGAGAAACGGGAGCCCTCTTGCACTGTTGGTGGGAATGCAAATTTGTGCAGCCACTCTGGAAAACAGTGTGGAAGTTCCTCAAAAAATTAAAAATAGACCTACCCTATGACCCAGCAATAGCACTGCTAGGAATTTATCCAAGGGATACAGGAGTGCTGATGCATAGGGGCACTTGTACCCCAATGTTTATAGCAGCACTCTCAACGATAGCCAAATTATGGAAACAGCCTAAATGCCCATCAACTGATGAATGGATAAAGAAATTGTGTTTTATGTACACAATGGAGTACTACGTGGCAATGAGAAAGAATGAAATATGGCCCTTTGTAGCAACATGGATGGAACTGGAGAGTGTGATGCTAAGTGAAATAAGCCATACAGAGAAAGACAGATACCATATGGTTTCACTCTTATGTGGATCCTGAGAAACGTAACAGAAACCCATGGGGGAGGGGAAGGGAAAAAAAAAAAAAAAAAGAGGTTAGAGTGGGAGAGAGCCAAAGCATAAGAGACTGTTAAAAACTGAGAACAAACTGAGGGTTGATGGGGGGTGGGAGGGAGGGCAGGGTGGGTGATGGGTATTGAGGAGGGCACCTTTTGGGATGAGGACTGGGTGTTGTAAGGAAACCAATTTGACAGTAAATTTCATATATTAAAAAAATAAATAAATAAATAAATAAAAATAAAAAAAAAAAAAAAAAACTGAGAACAAACTGAAGGTTGATGGGTGGTGAGAGGGAGGGGAGGCTGGGTGATGGGTATTGAGGAGGGCACCTTTTGGGATGAGCACTGGGTGTTGTATGGAAACCAGTTTGACAATAAACTTCATATATTGAAAAAAAATAAAATTAAATTATAAAAAAATAACTAGAAAATGGGAAGTTTGAAACTTTTGGTGGATGACTGAATAGTTTGAAATGTTGGATTTTACATTATTTTAGGAATAATAAAGGATAGTTTCAGGTGGTTTAAGAAGGTGATGGGACATGAGTAAGTTGACTCAATCAAGTAAGTGAAACTGCAGTTTGAGTGTGGTGCAGACTGGAGTTAGGAGTTCCTTTTAGCAGGTAATCTCTTTGGGAGGCTGTACCATTGTGTTGAAAGCAAGAACGGGACCATGAGATAGATATGATTTCAAGGGGAAAAAAGAATTAACAGAACTTAAAGACAGGTAGAATGTAGAGGGGTAGAAGAAGACATTGCCCAGTTCTATTGCCAACAAACACCTGTCTTGTGGGATGCCTTTTTGGATATTCAGATTCTCCTGCCTCTTTCATGTAATTTCTGTTGTTTTTTTTTAATATTCCAACTCATTTATCTGATGATTTAATTCTTCTTGCTTTTCTTGGAAGATAGAAAACTAAGGTCTAAAATACTTCTTTGCCCAAAAAAACCCATCTGCTAAATTCTGAGTACTCTACTGGGCACATAGTAAGGTATTCAGTATATTAATTGATTTAACACATTTATTGAGAATTCAGTATAGGCCTTTGTGCCCTGTCAAGAGATAAGATCTGGAAGGATTTACTTTGAAAATTATTTAACTAAATGGTATTTTTAATATTATTCAATGTTGTGAAGTGGAGGTTTTGTACTGTTGGTAAGAGTAGAAGTAGTAAATCCTTTTAAGAGTATAATATGTATTAAAAGTCTTTAAAATAAATTTAAATGTCTTAAAAACATTTAAAATGTTGCTTTACATTTTTAAAACCATTTCTAATGGTTTATGTATTATGTATATATACATACTATAAAATTGATCACTGTAACCATTTTTAAACATATAGTTTAAAATCTTTAAGTACCTTCACATTGTTGAACATCCATCACCACCATCCATCTCCAGAACTTATGCTATCTTCCCAAACTGACATGTTGTACCCATTCAATGATAATTTCCCATTTTCTTCTTCCTCTGTGCCTCACAATCACCATTTCACCTTCTGTTTATATGAACTTGGCTACTTTAGGTATCTCATATAAGTGGAATCATACAGCATTTGTTCTCTTGTGACTAGCTGATTTTACCAACATAATGTCTTCAAGTTTTTATCCATATTGTAGCATGTGGCAGAATTTTCCTCCTTTTTAAGGATGAATAATATTCCATTCTGTGAATATACCACATTTTGTTAATTCATTCAGCTGCTGTTGGACACTTGGATTGCTTTTATATTTTGGTTATTGTAAATAATATTGCTGTGAACATGGGTGTATAAATATCTGTTAATGTCCCTCCTTGCTTTCCCTTATTCTGGGTGTCCACCCAGAAGTGAAATTGCCAGACCTCATGTAATTCTATGTTTAATTGTTTGAGGACTCACCATACTGTTTTCCATAGTAGTTTTGCGGTTTTACATTCAACCAGCAGTGCACAAGGAGTCCAATTTTTCTACATCCACACCACCACTTTCTTATTTTCTGTTTCTTTCATAACAGCCATTTTAGTGGGTATGAAGTGGTATCTCAATGTGGTTTTAATTGACAATTTCCTAATGACTTGTGATGTTAAGCATCTTTGCATGTGCTTATTGGCCATTTGCACATCTTCTTTGGAGACATATCCTATTTTTTTAAGATTATTTATTTATTTATTTAGAGGAGAGAGAGAGAGAGAGGGAGAGAGAGAGAGAGAGAGAGAGAGAGAGAGAGAGAGAGAGAGAGAGAGAGAGAGTCTATGTAGGCAGGGGGAGGGGCAGAGAGGGAGGAAGAGAGACAGAGAGACAGAATTCCAAGCAGGCTCTGCTCTATCAGCATGGAGCCCAAAGCACAGCTTGAACTCACAGTGAGATCATGACCTGAGGTGAAATCAAGAGCCAACATGTAACTGACTCATGAGAGCATGAGCATCAGGGGAGGGAAGGAGAGAGAATCCCAAGCATTCGTCACCCCATCAGTGCGGAACCCAATGCAGGACTCAGAACCCATGAATCCTGAGATCCTGACCTTAGCTGAAACCAAGAGTCACGCTTAACTTACTGAGCCACCCAAGCACCCCTTGAGAAATATCTATTCGAGTCATTTGCCCATTGTAAAAAGTAGGTTATCTGGTTTTTTGGTTGTTGAGTTGCAGTTGCAGGTGCAAATATTTTTTTCCCATTCAGTAGTTTACCTTTTCACTGTGTTCATAGTATTCTTTAATGTATAAAAGGTTTTATTTTTGATAATGAATCCCTATTTATCTATTTTTTGTTTTGTTGCCTGGACGTTTGGTGTCATACCCAAGAAAACATTGCCAAATCCAACATCACAAAGATTTTCTCTATATTCTCTATATTTTCTTCTAAGAGTATTATAGTTTTAGCTCTTACATTTAGGTCTTTGATACATTTTGAGTTAATTTTTGTATGCGGTATAAGATAAACATCCAATTTCTTTTTCTTTTTTTCTTTTTTCCATGTGGATATCGTTTTCTTAAACCATTTATCAAAATGACTATCCTTTCCCCATTGGCAACCTTGTCAAAAATCATTTGAGTATATATGTGAAGATTTATTTCTATAATATGTATTTTATTCCATTAATCTATATGTCTATATTTATGCAAGTATCACACTGTGCTGTTTACTGTAACTTTATATTAGGTTTAGACATTAGTAAGTGTGAGACATCCACCTTGTTCTTCTTTTTTCAAGATTGTTTTAGTTTTTTGAGGTTTCTTGAGTTTCCATATGAATTGTAGGATGGATCGTCTATTTTTTACAAAAAAAATCATTTTGATTTTAATAGAAATTGTATTGAATCTGTAGACTGTTCAGGGTAGTATAAACATCTTACCAATACTACATTTTCCAATTCATGAACATGGGATATTGTCCATTTATTTGTATCTTTAATTTCTTTCAGACATTTTGTAGTTTCCAGTGCACAAGTCTTTTTCTGTTTTGGTTAAGCTTATTCTTAAATATTTTATTCTTTTTAATACTATTGTAGGTAGAATTATTTTCTCCATTTCCTTTTTGGATTATTCTTTGTTAATGTACAGAAATGCAAGTGATTTGTGCATATTGATTTTGTATCCTGTGACTTTGCTGAATTCATTTATTAGCTCTAATAGTGTTATATATGTTTGTTTATATGCGTAGAATTTTGAGTGTTTTTTACATAAAATATCATGTCATTGGTGAAAACAGATAATTTTACTTCTTTTTAAATTTAAATGTTTTTTATTTCTTCTTCTTCTTCTTCTTCTTCTTCTTCTTCTTCTTCTTCTTCTTCTTCTCTAATTTGCTCTGACTGGTACTTTCAGTACTATGTTGAATAGAAGTAGTGAAAATGGGCTCTTTGTCTTGTTTTTGATTTCAGATGAAAAGTTTTCAGTCTTTTGCCATGGAGTGTTACTTTAGTTCTAGGTTTCTTATAAATGGCCTTTTTTATGGTGGACTAGTTTCTTTGTAGTTTGTTGAGTGTTTTTATCATGAAATGGCATGAAATTTCACCAAATACTGTTCATGCATCAATTGAGATTATCATTGTGGTTTTTCTCCCCTTTAATCTATTAATTGTAGTGTATATCATTGATTGATTTTTCATATATTGACCTATCCTTGTATTGCAGGAATAGATCCTACTATGTCATAGTGTAACAAGGTAGCTAATATTCTGTTGGATTCTTTGTGCTAGTATTTTGTTGATGGTTTTTGTATCAATGTCAATAAGGGATATTGATCTATAGTTTTCTTGGAGTGTCTTTGTCTGGCTTTGGTATCAGGGCAACATAGGTCCTCTAGAATAAGTTAGAAAGCATTCTCTCCTCTTCACTTTTTTGGGAGAGTTTGAGGAAGATTGGTGTTAATTTTTCTTTAAATGTTTGGGAAAATTACTAGTGAAGCCATCTGGCCATGGGATTTTCTTTTTGGGGGAGTTTTTTTGATTACCAATTTAATCTTGTTCTAGTTATAAGTCTATTCAGATTTCCTATTTCTTCATGAATCAGTCTTGATAGGTTGTATATTTCTAGAAATTTTTTCAGGTATGGTATCCAATATGTTGGCATATACTTGTCTGAGATGCTCTCATATGATTCTTTCTTATATGTTTTCTATTTCCTTTTATGCCTTATTATATCTTTTCCTTACTAATTTTACAGAAATAATTAAAATTGGTGGTAATGTCCTTTCTTTAATTTTTGATTTTAGTTATTTGAATCTTTTCTTTTTTCTTAGTCCAGCTAGCTAAAAGTTTGTCAATTTTGATCTTTTAGAAAAACCAACTCTTGATTTCACAAAAATTTCTACCTTTATTTTCTATTTTATTTTTGTTTAATTGCTATCATTCCCTTTTTTCTGCTACCTTTAGTATTGGTTTATTATTTTTTCTAGATTCTTCAGTTTGAGATTTAAGTTTTTAATTTGAGATCTAATTTAATGTTAGCTTTTATAGCTATAAATTTCCCTCTTAATGCTGTTTTTGCTGCATCCCATAAGTTTTGTGTATTGTGTTTTCATTTTAAATTGTTTCAAGCTATATTATAACTTTCATTGTAATTTCTTTGTATTGTTTAATTTTCACATATTTGTGAATTTCCTAGTTTTCCTTCTGCTATTGATTTCTAGTTTTTATATTGTGATTGGAAAAGATGCTGGATGATTTCATTTTTTTTTTAATTAAACTTGTTTGATGGCCTACCATATGACTTAATAACATATGGTTTATCATGGAGAAAGTTCTACACTCACTCGAGAAAATTTTGTTTTCTGCTGGTTCTGGGTATAGAGTTCTATATATGTATGTTAGTTCCAATTGGGCTATAGTGTTGTTTAAGTCTTCTATTTTTTCTAAAAAAAATAATGTTTATTTTTGAGAGAGAGAGAGAGAGAGAGAGCAAGCAGGGGAGGGGCAGAGAGAGAGGGAAACACAGAATCCGAAGCAGGCTCCAGGCTCTGAGTTGTCAGCACAGAGCCCGACATGGGGTTCTAACTCAGTGAACTGCAAGATCATGACCTGAACCGAAGTCAGACGCTCAACCAACTGAGCCACAGGGTGCCCTTAAGTCTTCTATTTTCTTATTGATCTTTGTCAGATTTTTCTATCCATTGTTGAAAGTACGTATTGAAATCTCCTCCTATTATTATAGATCTATTTCTCCCTTCAATTCCGTCAGTGGTATTTGAAGGGGAGAGAGAGAGAGAGACAGAGCATGAGTGGGGGAGGAGCAGAGAGAGAGGGAGACACAGAATCTGAAGCAGGCTCCAGGCTCTGAGCTGTCAGTCAGCACAGAGGCTGGTGTGGGGCTTGAACTCACGAACCGTGGGATCATGATGTGAGCCAAAGTTGGACGCTTAACCAACTGAACCACCCAGGCACCCAAACCCCTTTTATTATTATATAATATCTTTATTTGTCTCTTCTAATAATTTTTTACTTAAAATTTATTTTGTTTCCTTTTTATATAGTTTGCTCAACTCTCCTTTGGTTACTACTTTCATGCAATATCTTTTTCTATCCTTTCACTTTCAACATATGCATGTTCTTACATCTTAAGTGAGTCTTTTGTCGACAGCGTATAGTTAGATAATATTTTTCAATTCACTCTGCCAATCTATGTCTTTGGTTTGGGAGTGTAATTCATTTCCATTTAAAGTAATTACTTCTACAAAACACTTCCTTTTGCTATTTGTTTTCTGTATGTTTTAGAGTTTTTTTGATTCCCCACTTCCTTCATTGTTTTTTTTTTCATTGTGTTTATTTGAATCTTCTTTTATAGTGACATATTTTGATTATCTTCTCATTTTGTTTATAGTCTATGTATATTTTATTTGTGGTTACCAAGAAGATTACATACAACATCTTAGAATTATGACAGTTATTCCTTTTTTAAATTTCTTTAATGTTTATTATTTTTGAGAGAGAGACAGAGAGCAAGCAGGGGAGGGACAGAGAGAGAGGGAGACACAGAATTGGAAGCAGGCTCTAGGCTCTGAGCCGCCAGCACAGAGCCTGCTGATGCAGGACTCAAACTCACAGAAGATGAGATCATGACCTGTACTGAAGTCTGCCACTTAATGGACTGAGCCACTCAGGCATCTCTTATGACTGTTATTCTTAAGTTGACACCAACTTAACTTCAACTGCATACAAAAACCTTATTTTTTAATAGCTCCTCCTCTTCCCACTTTACATTATTCATGTATTGTTACATCTTTATATATATTGAGTACAAATATATTTATTTTTTTTGTTTTTGCCTTTTAAACCTCATATAGTAGTTAGAAGTGGAATTAAAAACCAAAATTGCAATGATATTATTTTAAAATTATTGTCCATGTATTTACCTTATTGGAGAAGTTTATGTTTTCATGTGGTTTTGAGTTACTGTCTAGTGTCCTTTCATTTCAACTTGAAGGACTCTTTTTAGCACTTTTTTCTGAAGCAAATGTAGTGATAATGAATTCCCTATGCTGTTGTTTACCTGTGAAGTCTTAATTTCTCCCTCATTTTGGAAGCAGTTTTTTCTGGATATAGAATTCTCAAGTGATAGTTTTGGGTTGCTGTTGTTTTTGTTCCCTTTTAGCTCTTTAACTACATTATCCCTTTTCCTCTGGCCTGTGAGGTTTCTGGTGAGGAATCTACAGAAAGTTTACTGTGGATCATTTATGCATTATGAGTTACTCTTCTTTTCAAGATTCTCTCTGTTTTATTGTCTTTTGTCAGTTTGACTATAAAGTGTCTTTGTATGGATCTCTTTGAGTCCTTCTTATTTAGATTTCTTCTTGTATTTGTATATCCAGTATTTTCTTCATTTCGGGAATGTTTTCAATTATTATTTTTAAAAAATAACCTCTGTTCCTTTCTCTCTCTCTTTTCTTTTTGAAACTCCTATAATACATATATTGGTCCACTTGATGGTATCTCTTAAGTCTCCTAGGTTCTACTCACCTTCTTTCGTTAGTTTTTTTTTTCTTTTTTGCTCATCAGACTCCATAATTTTAAATGACCTGACTTCAAGTTTATTGATTTTTTTTCCTTCTATCTGCTCAAGTCTTATGTTGACCTTTTCTAGTAATTTTTTTAATTTAGTTCTTGTATTTTTAAGTTTCAGAACTTCTGTGGGGGGCTTGTTGGGTGTAATTTCTATTTGTTGATATTTTCATTTTACTCATATATTATTTTCCTGATTTCCTTTAGTTCTTTGTCCATATTTTCCTTTAGCTTTTTGAGAATATGAAAGACAGTTGTATTTACATCTTTGACTAGTAAGTCTGATGCCTGTGTTTCTTCAGGAACAGTTTTATTCCTTTAGTTAAGCCATGTTTTTCTGTGTCTTTGTATGCCTTTTAATCTTTTCTTGGCAATTGGGCATTTGAAAACACAGTTATCTTTTTAATTTTAGCATACTGGCATGGAAGAACACAAATAAATAGTGGACTTCTGAACATTAGGATCAGCCTGAAGTGAAGGCTTGAGATCCCAAGATCTTCTAAAGTCTTTTCTGGGCTTGCATAAGTATTTGTTTGTTTGTTTATTTCCAATTTTATATTTCCCCTGAATAAATGGCTACTTTTAAGTTTCTTAATTTTTCAAGTGGTCTCATCCAAGCTTCTGGGGCTTTTAGATGTTCTATCATATCCCTCTGCCTTAATCTCTTGCCTGCAGTTATCTGTTGGTCTATAACACCCATCTTTTTTTTACCTACTGCAGCACCTGCCACTGCCTCCCATGGCTTCCACCAGCCTGAGATATAAATTATGTCATCATTCCCATCTAAGCTCCAAGTCAGGTAGGATAGAAACCAGTCTTTTGGACAGCCCACAGACAGGGTAGGACATTGTAATTATGTTTTACTCCGGTCCTATGAGACCTAGGAAGGAAACCAGGAATTGAGGCATTTCTTTCCAACTGCATTAACCAGGGAGGGGGATAGAGCAAAGATGAGTTAAAAACACCATAAAAACAGCCACCTGGGTGGCTCAGTGGGTTGAGTCTGATTTCAGCTCAGGTCATGATCTAACAGCTTATGAGTTTGAGCCCTGAGCCCCACATTGGACTCTCTGCTGTGGGCATGAAGCCAGCTTCAGATCTTCTGTCCCTCTGACCCCGTCCCTTCCCCATCTCTCAAAATTAAAAATAAAACATTTAAAAAAAAACATGAAATTTTCCCCTATTTAAATGTGGCTTTTGGGGAGCCTGGGTGGCTCAGTCAGTTAAGCCTCTGACTTTGGGTCAGGCCATGATCTTACCATCTGTGAGTTCAAACCCCACATCGGGCTCTGTGCTGACAGCTCAGAGCCTGGAGCCTGCTTCGGATTCTGTGTCTCCCTCTTTCTCTGACCCTCCTCCGTTCATGCTCTCTCTCTGTCTCAAAAATAAATAAACATTAAAAAAAATAATTGTGGCTTTTTCTCTATTAGGCATTCACTTGGTTACTGTAGAACTTTGACTAGTTTCCAGAGCTGGTATACAGTTACTTTAGTCAGTCTATCATTGTTTTTATTAATTTTCAGTGGGGTAATAAGGGCAAAAATCTTTGTAGTCCACCATCTTGTTGACATCATTCTTACAAGTCACTTTTGCATAGTACCTAGAAAGCATTGTACATAGAAAGCATTGTTATTAATTACTATTGTCATTACTTTTTCCAATTATATACCTATTTCAAACTATTTATCCAGGCAGTTAGGAAGGGACACAGCAGTGGTAGCATACTGGAGAATTATTTGAAAAAACTGTACAGAGAGAAAATGGGTTTTGTGACATCCTTAAATTGTACCATGTTCATATCTGCCAAATATCTTGCTGGAGTTTGATTTTCTTAAGTGAGAACATTCACTAGATCTGAAGGCAACCCCCATATGGCCTCTAGTGTATAACCCAGAAGTAGAATATGCAGGAATCACAATAATGAAGTGAGAATTTCTTAGATAGCTTTTCAGAAGAAAGCTGGACTTAAATAAAGAATGTAAGAATCCACACCAACGTCTTTTGGTATTTCCTATTCTAAGAAGGCTGACCCCATATCAGGGTGATCTGGTAGCAATGTGAGACATATTTTAAGACTAGTGTTGATAAGAATATTTTATTCTAAACCTTCAAAAATCAGTAGTTAACTTTGTCTTTTGGTGATAAAAGTGTGTTTTTTAGCCTCACAAAGGAAGCAAGACAAACTTTGGGTTTTGATGAATGAGTTTTGGCTCTAAGACTGTGTCTGTTAAGTCATATGGTGCAAACTTCCAGAGGTGAAAATAATCCTGATGAGGAAAAAAAAAAGAGTCTTATCTCATACTTGTTTTCTCCCTCTCTCTGCATAAGTGATGAAAATACATGAACTTTTAGGGCCGTTCATTCTTTTACTCAACTCTGGTCCACTCCACCTCTCCTTTTATAACATCAAAGAAGGAGATATTGATCATGAACAAGTGACATCTTTCTTATCAGGCTGTGTTTTTCTCAGTTCAGTCAAGAAAAATGAATGTTCGACCTATTCTTAAAGTTCTCCAAAGAGATCATGATATAGATGATAAATAATTTCTTCTATCACATTTATAATCAGGATACAGTTTTGCTTTCTTCCCCTCTACACCTTTTATCTTCTTTTATTCTATTTTCTGGAATTAAATTAACCATCATTGATCAACATCTTATTTGGGGCGCCTGGGTGGCGCAGTCGGTTAAGCGTCCGACTTCAGCCAGGTCACGATCTCGCTGTATGTGAGTTCGAGCCCGGCGTCGGGCTCTGGGCTGATGGCTCGGAGCCTGGAGCCTGTCTCCGATTCTGTGTCTCCCTCTCTCTCTGCCCCTCCCCCGTTCATGCTCTGTCTCTCTCTGTCCCAAAAATAAAAAATAAATAAAAAAAATCTTATTTAAGATAATTTTAATGTATTAGAAAATAATTGAATTCTACCTCAGGCTTGTATTCACTCAGCTAAACAGTTCCAAAACTCTTTAACCTTTTCCAGCATACAGTCAATGATCAATGAATATTGACCCCATTTTCCAATATTTTAAACAATTTTGACTCAGAAAAAATTTAACAGGATTCCTAAATTCAACTATATTTTTTTGGTTGCTAAACTAAGACTATGATTCCCATTAGAACAGAAACCATCCATGTGTTTTAAACTCTCTCACAAACAACAGTACAAGGCTAAGAACATACTGACCTATATCTTATCATTGCTAGGCCTAATGGATTAACACTACATTTTTTGGTAAGTCATATCTGAGACATATAAATATGTTCAAGATGAATTTTAAGAACCCAGAATTCAGGACACTGAGACAATTAGGATAAAAAGAATATAAGATGTGATTTCCAAAGCTCTGCAATTTTTATTACTTTGGTAACTAGTGAGCCTTAATTTGGCTCTTCTGGTATGAATTCCTAAAATATTAAGTATTGTCAACTTTCAGGATTCTTGCTTTGAGAATGTAGTTGGATTAGATGGCCTCTAAAGTTCCTTCCAAACCTCAGATTATGTAATTCTGTGAAACCACAGTGGACATAAATTCTTTTTTTCCTTTCACTAGATTCCTGTGTGGATGAACTTCCTTTCATCTACATGCACATATCTCATTAATATCATCACTTTAGACAACCTGTGTGTTTGAATTCACATGTAGGCTCTGTCCCCAAGCATTCATATTTATTTTGGCTTTCTTTCATCTCCATCTGTACGATATATTTCTGTGTTACTTATGGACATATAGGTCTCTTATCTGTGGCAAAGCTTATGCCATGTTTGTAAACAGTCATCAAAAGAACATTTTGAAGATTCAGGGTTGATGAGCAGTGCCCTGGACTAAATTGAGAAGTTGTGGCTGAGCTGTGTTTGGAAAGCTAGTGTACCCAACACCAGCCCACAGACTCCCTGAGGATAGCTAGGGTTGTCAGCTCAGCACAGAGAAATGAAAAACAGTAAAGTTTTAAAATACACATCCATTTTTAAGCAATTTATATATATTTGGCTTGTCTTCATTTTTGGCACTTGTTTGTCAGAGGAGGAAAGAAAACAAACTTCTGGGAAATTAAATAAATAATTATTCTTCATAAAAGGGAAAAGTAAAGCAATAAATTATAAATACTTTTTTCCCCTGTCAGAGTTTAACATTCCAGTATCTGATCAAAAGTTTTAAACTTCCTTTTCTATGCTTACAGTACATTAGATAAATAGGTTTTTAAAATGCACATACAACAGAACCTCATTCTGATTAAATTTTCAATTCAGTCACCACCCACTTTATTTTTGATGGGCTTCATAGGAGAAACTTTATAAAGAAAATTTGATGCTTCAAGCATTGTTGGAACTTCCTGTGATGTGAGTTGTTTTGATTTCCAAATGCAATTCTACTAAATGTAGATTGGGAGAGAAGTAAGATATATGTTTACTCTCAACTACAGCATTTAGTCCAATGCTCTTTAAGACCTTTTCATGAAGCACATACTAGGGTCTTTGTGGGGTAATCTGGGAACTGGGATGGGACTATCTTGTATTAATCTATAGAGGAATTACTGAAGATTATATATGTTTGGTTAAGATTTTCTGGTTTCTTTTAGTTTAGGTGTTTACAAAAGTAGAAGACCTGTATGTTGGTCTTAACCTTTATTCTAATTAGTTTGAGGACTGCTAACAAATCAGCCTTAGAAATTTAGCAAAAGGCTTAGGTATTTAGCAAAAAGATTATTTAGATCCAACCTCACATTTGATAGAGAAACACAATAGGGTCCATGCAGACTAAATGTCTCACTCAGTGCCGTAAAGAGACTTTGGTAGTTAAGATTTGGTTTTCTTGACTCAATGTGCAATATTCTTTCCTTTTTACCAGACTATCTGCTACCATACTTTTTAACCTCCAAGATAACACATGGTGACCAGCTTTCCATGTTGTTTTTATTTAGAAAAAAATAGACGTGGAATTATTTTCAAAAATATAAAGCGGATTATTAAAGTGATTTCATTGTTCATTTTTATAATTTTTTATTTCCCTGCTGATAGTTTCTCATTGTTCATTCATTTTCCTTCTTATTATTGAGTATAGTTATAATAGCTGCTTTTTGAGTCCTTGTGTACTAATTCCATAATTCGTGTTGTCATAGATTTGGTCTTCATTGATTACCTTTCTTCTTCATTATGGGTGATATTTTTCTGTTTCTTTGTAATCTAGTAATTGTTATCATATTCTGTACATTGTGGCTGGTGCAAAACTCTAGATTCTGTTGTGCTCCTATGAAAGTATTTTTTGTTTCAGAAAGTAGTCCACTTGGCAAGATTCAAACTCCAAACTGTCTCCCCTGTGGTGGGCAGCAATAGAAATCATCGTTCAGTCTTTTTTAGCCTAACTGGGTGGCTTATAGTCTTCCCTGTACATGAGGAGTTCTGGGATAAGCTAGAGATTTAAACAGATTTTTTTATGCAGAATTTAGGACTCTCTCTTTCTCTGTGAATATCTCTTTTTATGGGATTTCTCTTCTCAATTTGTACCTGCTGTGGTCACTTCAAACTCTACCAGTAAAATTATAGGTATTCTTTTGAGTTTTAGTAACTCTATTTGATGCTGACTAGAACTGCCTTCAGACAAAAGTTCATAAAATATTGGAAATTTACCCAGTCCCATTCCATTCTCTTTTTTTTTGAGTGTAAATTTTCCTCACGTTTGTTTGCTTGCCATTGCCTTCAGGTAATGTGGGGGTTTCTCCCTTTAATTTGCTTGTTTGTATATGTGTATGTTTGTGTGTCCAGATTTAATAGCTACTATCTGTGTAAAGGTAAACCCAGTAGAAGCTATTCCTCCATTACCAAAATGAAGAAGTAAATTTTCTTAAAAGAACTTCTCTTAGGAGTAAATTTTATAAATTATTTTTGAGTTTTATAGTCCTTTTACTTCCCTAATTACATACAAAATAAACACTCCTAGTGTAAAAATGGTAGAAAGTTTTATATGACATATCATTTTATTGTATAGATTACATACACATATATGTAGCACATTTAACATTTACACTGTATATATACATTAAGTATGGAGAACACATGTTATATGACACACTTTTAAGAAATACGCTGTGTACTCAATGCTTTATTTTGTTACCTGGACTGGCATACCAGACCTTTGATCTGCATGCTTCCTTGTCAGCATCCCTGGTGCCTCACGGTATCACTGGAGTTATCTGGGACAGCTATTTTACCTCCAGCCTAACCACCACCTCTCCCCTCTACCTGTGCACTCTCCATCTCTGCTTACAGCCATGATCCTTTTCTCTTTTTACCCATAGAAGTAATAGGATGCAGAGGAATTGCTTCCTATACAGGTTAGCCTTCAAAGTTAGCAGAGAGAAGGAATCAGTCTCTCTCATTTTTAAATATACCTTCCATTTTATTTTCCTTTTTTTCTTTCTGGATGGTCCCATTTTTTGAAGAGAACTGTTGCCATTCCCACTGGGTATTCCAGTGCTTTTTCTGCCTAGCCTCCATATTATGTCCAAGCATTAAATTTGAAAGTGGTTATAGACTTTGTGCTCAGCAAGTCAATGTCAAAGTAAGAAAATTTGAAAAGAAAATGGATTTGTACTGATGCTTCTTCTAATACTGGGGGCCAGATCAACAGCTTCCTGAGTTGCTATGGCTTCCAGTTGTTATCTTCTGGAAAAGTATCGTGGAATACTTAGGATGATTTGACTGCAAGTAATAGTAAACCTGAATTCAATGCCTTAAAAATAGGGGTTTTATTGCCTCTCCTAACAAGAATCCCCAAATTAGGAATTTGGAAAGTTGGTTAATTCAGCATCTCCATGATGAACAGACATATCAGCCATGCTGCACTGCTCCTGGCTTTCCCCTTATACCCACAGATGATTGCCTCAACTCTTAGTATCATATCTTCCTGTGATAACATTCAGATACAGGCAGGTATAAAAGTTGCACCTGTACTTTTTTTTTTTTTTTTGTAATCAAACAGAACACATTTTTCCCACATCACCCAGTAGATAGCTTTTTTGGTCTCACTGGCTAAAAGTGACTCATACGCTCTCTGCTAGATAATTAATATAGGCAGGGGCAATGGGATTATCATCACTGGCCTGGATTAGGTTGAATATCTCTTCCCAAAACAAACTCATATCCATGTGGAATGTCACACTGTGACCTTGTTTAGAAATAAGGTCTTTACAGTTGAATTATACATGATAATAAGCAAATAGTTAATTGTCCACACTTGTAATCCAGTAAATTCATCAAATGTATAGGCTCCCAGGTGGTTTTTATTATTAATACAATTGTCAATAGTACTATATTTTATGTGTTAATATTTTACAAATTTGGCAGAATAAATATTCATAGTGATAATCTTGATATTATAGATTGTGTATATAAAGTACAAGGTTACAAACATTCCTTTTTATATTTTTGAATCTCTAGATGATGATATTCAAGACGTAGGGCTAAAAACACTGAAAAATTCTGCAATAAACAACCAAGGGTAGTGCTTGTGCAATCTTATACATGTAGTTCATATCTGCAAGTAATAGTGATAGTAAACCAAAATGTGGAATCCAGAAAAAAAAATCCTTGTAGTATTCTATTGATTACCAGTAAAGATGCCAAGGGTAATTTTACCCTTTTAACAGGTAAAAGATAATCTTTTCTACAAATAGTGTTAGGACCATTGGATATCCACTTGCAAAAGAGAATAATTTTGATCTTTGCCTCACACTATACACAAATATTAGCGAAAAATAAACTGTAGACCTAAATGTAAGAGCTAAAATTATAAAACTAGAATAAAACATAAAAGAAAATCTTCATGACTTGGCTTAGGAAGACAGTTCTTACATATGATACCAAAAACATGATTCATAAAAGAAAGGAATAATAAATTGGACTTTTCAAAATTTAAAACTTTAAGCTTCTAAAGACACCATTAAGAAAATGAAAAGACAAGCCACAGTTAGGGAGACAATATTTACAATTTATATATCCAGTAAAAGACTGGTACACAGAGTAAATAAAGAACACTTACAAGTCAATTATAAGAAGACCAACAACCCAACTTAAAAATAAACAAATAGTTTTTCTCCAAAGAAAATATTTGAATGGCACGGAAGTACATGCAAAGATGCTTAACATTACTACTCATTAAAAAATGCATATTAAAAACCCAATGAGAGGGGCACTGGGTGGCTCAGTCAGTTAAACATCTGACTCTTGATTTTGACTCAGGTCATAAATTCATGGTCCGTAAGATCAAGTCCCATGTCAGCCTCTGTGTTGACAGCCCAAGGGCTTGATTTGGATTCTCTCTCTCTCTTTACCCCTCCCCCATTCACACAAGGGCTCTCTCTCTTTCTTTCTATCTAAAATAAATAAATAAACATTAACCCAATGAGATACCATTTCAATCAAAAAAGACAATAACAACATTGGCAGGGTGTAGAGAGACTGGCATTTTCATACATTGCTGATGGGAATGTGAAATGGTATGGCTACTTTGAAAAAGAGGTTGGCAGTTTAATAAAACTTTCAACATCAATTTACTATATGATCCAACAATTCAACTTCTAGGTTTTACCCAAAAGAAGTGAAAATACATGTCCATAAAAAGACCTGTACACAGAAGTTAATAGAAGCATTATTTATTATAAACAACAATTGGAAACAATGCAAGTGTCCATCAATAGACGAATGGACAAGGATAATGAAAGGACAAGGTATTCTGTACAATGTACTATTCAATAATAAAAAGGAACAAACTATGGAAATATAAATAACCCTTGAAAAAAACCATGCTATATAAAAGGCACCAGAGGGATGCCTGGCTAGCTCAGTTGGTAGAGCATGTGACTCTTGATCCTGGAGTCATGAGCTCAAGTCCCACATTGGGTGTAGAGATTACTTTAAAAAAAAAAAAAGAAGCACCTGACACAAATGGCAAAATGCGTGATTCCATTTTTATGAAATGTCCAGAAAAGGCATATCTATATAGAAAAAGTTGCAGGGTTGCCTCCAGCTGGGGTTGGAAACAACTGGGAACATGAGACCTTTTTGAATGCTGGAAAGTTTCTAAAATTATGATGACAGTTGTGCAATTTATAATTTATACTTTAATGAAATTTTTAAAAATATATATAACAAAGGTATTTTTAAGAATCTGCACATGTCTAACTTTTGTCCAATAGAAAACATTGATGCCAACTAATAAAGTTTGTAGACTGTATTGATTGCTATCTCACCCAGAAAACTGATTATGAAAGGGTTGAAGGGGGATTGGGATTCTCGTTCTTGTCAAAGAGATGTTTAAATCTCGTAACTATTGTGTAGCTCAGAGTGGAATGCCTGAGTTTCCTGGCCTCCCACTGACCCAGTAAGCAGGGTAAAAAAGGAAGAATCCTATTAGCTGAATGAGCAGAACATACCTTTATAGCTTTCCTCTCTTTATTTATTTTACCTTTATACCATCCTGTGAGGTAGGTTGAGTAGATGTTTTTGGTCCCCTTTCAGATCCTAAAATCAGACATATCACTAAGATAAACTCATATCTGACTTTTTAAACAGTCTTGGGACATCCACCTTACTTTTCTTACTCAACTCCCTTTTTCCATCTTCCTAATAAAGTCTATATCTTGTACCAATATTACATTTAACTCTTTCATTTCTCCCTTCTCCTTTTCTCCTCAGAGAAAAAACCTATAATCCTAAATCCAATTTGTTTAAAATCTACCCTGGAATGCAGACAAAGCCAGTTCCAGGACAACCTTTTAGCCAGGAGGTAAATTACACTTTGCAAAATTATTATTTTGTGAGTTTCCCTCCTTTACCCAAGTTGAATCTAATTTAAATTAAATTTGACCATATTCTCTAGACTATAAATGATGAGAGGACTTTGTTGCATGTTATAACAACTACAACATTTGTAAAACTATTTAGTGAGTGCTAGGCAGTCTAGGAGAAACACTTTGCTTGGATTGTCTCATTTACTCCTCATTCCTGTTCTTTGAGACAGGTGCCTTTTTTTTCCATTTACAGATGAGAAAATTGGGACTTAGATTATATTTAGCTAGAAAGTGGTAGAATGCAGATGTAACCCAGATCTTCAGAGTTCTAAACTCTTGTCCTTAATGCTTACACAATGCTGACTTCTTGTCACTTGGCCGACACATGTTTAGGGAGAGAGAATTGAACATCATGATCTCTTGGTGTCTTTTCTTACTGTTTTAGTCTGCTCCAGCTGCTATTACAAATATTATAGACTTAGTGACTTAACAAACATTTATTTCTCACAGTTCTGGAGGCTTGGAAGTCAAGATCCCAAGGTACCAGCAGATTCAGTGTCTGATGAAGCTTTCTTTCTGGTTTGCAGATGGCCATCTTGCTGTTATTTTTACATGACCCCATGGAGAGAGAGAGAAAGAGAGAGGGAGACAGAGAAAGAAACAGAGAGAGGGAGAGAGAGAGAGAGAGAGAGACAGAGAGAGACAGAGACAGAGGGAAAGAGAAAGAGAAAGAGAGAGAAGGAAATATCTTTCTCATGTCTCTTCTTACAGGAGTCTTAATCCTATCTTGGGAATTCCACTTTCATAAACTCATCTAAAGCTAATTATTTCCCAAAGACCCACCTCCAAATGCCATAAAGAATTAAGGCTTCAACTTGGGAATCTTGGGGAGAAACAAACATTTAGGCACGGTTGTAATTCTACAGATGCATAGACTAATCTCTATTCACATCCAAAGACTATCATGAACGCAGCTGTGTAAGAAAAACAGTCCTGAAGTTAGAAATAGGCAAAGGGATAACTGCATGTTTTTTCAATGTCATGCCTGAACATCACCTATTAGGCTGACCGAAGTTTATCTAGTCCTCTAGGGGGATGATTGATTCTTTGTTTGATCTACTTCTTATTATTGATTAGTATATTTTATCCCTCTGTAGGAGTAAATATTAGCTTTTATAAAACTGATATCAGTATAAATTATTCTTGTTGAAAGCAAGAAGATATAGCCTTAGAAGTTACAGTTTTATTGCCCTGTAGGATTTTAACCAGTTTTGTATGTAATTTAGCAATCTAGCATTTTTTTCAGAACCTACATATAACTAACTTAGTCCTTCAAGTCCTCTTTGAACTAGCTTTACCATTCTTCTGGTTCTCCCATTAATGAGTTAAATAAAACTTTGACATGTGTTCACTTAATATTTGTAGAAAGGCCTGTTTAACTTTTTTTTGAAAATTATACTCTGATAGCTTTACACTTGTTGAGAGCAGGAAAACTATTTTTTTTCTATGCCACCGAGTGACTAGTATATTGATTTTACTCTCTAAAAACATATTACATTCTACATTTTTTATTCCCTACTCCTCTTCTGCTTATACATGCTTGGGGGCAGCAAGGGGAAGGGTGAAGACTGTTTGCTGTGCTCCCATCTGCTGCCTCTACTTGAAGCATGTGGAAGCATGTAGAAGAGGTTTGGTGTCTCCCTCATGCCCGGTTGTTCCCCGTGCAAACAGGAAAGCTGATATCTGGGTGCTGTGATTCTTCTGTTCTTCTGGGTCCCAGGCATGTTGCCCAGTAACAACATGTTAATAAGACATGCAAGACTTCCTTTCTAAATACGGGGCACCTGCTGTGGACATCCACACTGATGCTTTTGCAGGCAGCTCATCAACTGGGACAGAGGCTCAGCAAACTTGAACTACTGCTTCTCACAAAAGAAGTGCTGCACACACAACACTTAACCCACTTCAGAGCTGAATGATCCTGATTTGGAATATTGGTACCAGGAGGAAATAATAGGTGCTAACTGCAGCAATGAAAGGCAGCGTAACCTGGTTACTAATGTACAATGGGGCCTATTATTTTCACCCAGGATGAAGTGTTGTGAGTCTGATTAACTGTAATGAGCAATGCTGTGCATGTTTTAACAAGGAAAAGAGAATAGAAATCTAAAGTTCTTTCTGCCACAGGTACCTCTGCGTCTGTCTGTGGTATTAATTCAGGATCAATCTTGTGTTAAGGATGCAGCTTCATGTTGGTAAAATGAGAGGGAATCTGAAAACTCCAGGCTGAATTGCCACCAGATCTTAGTAAAATGATTTGGCATGACATAAAAAACACTCAGCACAGAAGCCATCTCTCTCCTAAAATAGAAAGATGTTGTGAAGTTTGTATAATAGATTGATTTGGGCTCTTTTTCTTAAATAGTTAATTCTAGACCTCTAGTGCGATAGATCACATTTATGTTCCAGATTTTGTAGATCCTTGCCATGACCCTGAATTGGGGTGATACATGCAACACCCTGAATTGGGGTGATTGATGCCAATAATATGCTGCCAAAGGTTTTTACCTTGTTGTTTGTGTTTTCTATGGCTTCAGTTTCAATTCCATTACTTTACATTATTTATTTTTCTTTGTATTCTTGTTGTTGTCTTCATGACATGAGCATCTTCTCATTGTAAAAGATTCAAGGAATAGATATTGGTATTCAGTATAAAGTTAAAGTTTATCTTCTTCCTCTCTCTGCCTTCCATCCACATGATTCAGTTTCTCTCTCCAGCAGGAAACACTGATCACAGTGAAAAGTGCTTGGTGTGTGTCTTTTTAGTTCCTTTTCTAAGCAATTACACACACACACACACACACACACACACACAAATCCCTCTTTCCACCCTTCCCTTCCTCTCTCTCCTTCCTTCCTTCCTTCCTTCCTTCCTTCCTTCCTTCCTTCCATTTTTAAAAATCTGAAGGTTTGTTTCTGCAATTTGCTTTTTTCAGGGAACATTAGGTCAATAGGCTTTGCAATCATTCCCTATCAATTCTACTTCATTCTTATTAGAGGCTGAATGCTATTTTATTGTAGAGACAGCCCCCAAATTGTTTCACTAGGCTGCTACTTACTGACAGATATGTTGGTTCTGAGTTTCTAATCCTACAACTATTGCTGTCATAACATTCTATTTCAAACATCTTTTGCATATGGCAACTATTTCTTAATGATAACTTCCTGAAAGTGGAATTCTTGGGTCAAATGGTAGGCTTTAAAATGCTTTTAAAGAGTCTGCCACACTACTCTTCAAAAAGGCTTTATCAATTTATACCTCCATCAAGAATATTTGAGAATAAAAGTTTTCCCTCATCCCTACTAACACTGAACGTTACCAGTCTTTTAAAAGACTTATACTAATTTGATGAAGAGAAGAAAAAACAAAACAAAACATGGCAGTGTAGTGAACCAGTTTGTGAGCCAGACTGGCTTGGTTCAAGTTCAAACTATCTCACAACTATCTGTGTGCTGTGGGCAAGCTCTTTCAGTTTTCCACATCCTCTTTTCCTCTCTTCACAGTGGGGCACACACTCATCCTGCAAAGCCTGCTGTAAGGCTTCCATAATCTGCACAGGCCAAACCCACAGACTGGTGGGCCAGGACAAGCACTCCACAATGTTAGGTATACTTATTATTATTAGCATTAATATTATTAAAGCACAAATGTTAGGTATACTTATTATTATTATTATTATTATTAGCATTTTGTTGACTCTAGTAGGGCTTTATATATTTGCATATATTTATATATATGCAAAATCTTATGAGAATTACTTTTTAATGTAATTTGTGTTCTAGTAGGTGCTTTAACTTTTTCTTAAAAATTTGAAAGTACATTATATACACCCACATATATGTATGATATTAAATATTAAACTGTTTTCTGATTTTATGTAGAAAATAGTTTTCACAGCTATTCATATGTCCTATAATGTTGCTGTATTATTTTATAAAGTTATAGAAGTTATAATTTTTTATTTTCATCAAATTTGGTCTGCCTTAACTAACTGTGACTTATGATTGCAAAGCCTAACTTAACTGTGACTGAGGGAAACCTCCCCAACCAAGATTTTTGGGAAAAAATCATGAAGACATATATATTTAATATTTAGCTCCTTAATCCTTTTGAAATTCTGAAATTTATTTGAATATAGTATAAAAAAGTTCTGCTTTTATTTATTTTCTTAGAAACAATTAATTGCATAGATAGTACATCTTTTCTTTTTTTTTCTTTTTTTTTTTTTTAATATTTTTAATGTTTATTTATTTTTGAGACAGAGAGAGACAGAGCATGAACAGGGGAGGGTCAGAGAGAGAGGGAGACACAGAATCCGAAACAGGCTCCGGGCTCCGAGCTGTCAGCACAGAGCCCGATGCAGGGCTCGAACCCACGGACCGCGAGATCATGACTTGGGCTGAAGTCAGACTCTCAACCGACTGAGCCACCCAGGTGCTCCAGTACATCTTTTCTGTACTTACTTGAAGTGACACCTTTATGCATTATCATAAAATAAGTGCCTATGTATCTATGGAGTTGTTTCTCAATTCTCAAATTCTGTCCTATTTTTTTATTAATAGTCCAACTGTTTTTACTACAATAGTTTTTTTTTTTTTTTTATATTGCAGATAGTAAATTGATAGAACAATTGACTTCTAACTTTCTTTTCAAAATTTCCATGGTATTCTTGGGCTTTTTTTTTTTTAATGTTTTAATAGTGTGTGTGTGTGTAGGGGTGTGGTTCTGTATATAATCAGGATTTTTAAAAATTACATTTTCTAGTTTATGCCATATGCTAACATATAAGACTATTACTGATTTTTCTACATAATGATGTGTCTGTCATTTTATGGGGCTTTCTTATTCTAATAGTTTTTATCTGTAGAGTCTGTCAATTCTTTTAGAGGTGGAAGATCATACTGTAGAAAAGTGTGACAGTATTGTAGCTGCCTTTATGCTCTTTACACCATTTACATATTTACTTTGACATTTTCATGGCTAGGCCTGCAGTGTAATGTTGAAAGGAATCTCTTTCCCCCCAAACTCTAATAGGAATGCTGTTAGTGAGTCATCTTATATATAATTGCTGTAGGCTTCTGTAAAAAGCCTTTGTAACATTGAAGACATTCCCATCTATTTCCAACTTGCCAAAATGTTTGTTTGCTCAAACATGGCTGCTAGATGCTATCAAATGCTTTTCAGTTTTTATTAAGATGATTGTATTGGGTTTCTCTTTGAATCTATTATCATACCTAATGATATTAATATATTAATAGTTTTGGTGACATTAAATCATTTTGGTATTCCAGAGTTAAACTTGTCATCATACAGTAGTCTGTTAATTCATAAGTGAATTTAATTTGCTCATATTTTATGTAGGAGTCTTAGAGAAATTAAATTACTCTTTTAATTTCTTCTTCGTAGTTTTTGCTTGATTTTGGTATCAGAGTTAGGCTGTCCTCATAGGAATTTCCTATTTTCTGAAACAGCTGGAATGTTTTTATAAACTCACTTCACAGTGGTTTTGTGATTTGTCTTTATTTTTGTTTTTTAGAAGATATCAAATGATTTGAAACTTTTGAGAAAGTCATAAATATTTTTCTGCTATTATTTGTTTATTCAGTTTTCTGAATCTTCTCAACTGACTGGAATAAGTTGTCTTTCCCAGAACATATCCTTTCTCCCTCTCTCCTGCACTCAGTCTCTCCCTTTTCTCTCTCTTTCTCTGTCTTCCTCTCCTGACCTGTGTCCATTCCTCTTTCATTCCTACTCTATCAACAGTTCTCGAAAGAGGTATGGTTAAAGTTCCTTCCATGTTTGAGGATTTTTTAGTTTCTCCTTGCATGTTTATCAGATTTTGCTGAACACACACACACACACACACACACACTTGTGCATATTTAGTTTTGCAGATAGATGGATAAAAATTTTTGACTAATTTCATCTTATTAGATTACATGTTTTATTAATTCTGGGTATTCACTTTATCCTATTAAATACTTATTACTGTATTCCACTTTTTGATGTTAATTTTGTTACACTATACCATTTATAATACTTTTTGTTGGCATTTACCTAGTAAACATTTTTACACCCTTAAAAAATCCATTGTCTTTTAATTTCGGTGGGCATGTTGTAGTCTCCATGTAGCCAATTTTTTTTTCAGAGAGTTTAAAATGTACATTATTTGTGGTTGCTAATATACTTTGATTTTACTGTGTTTTTGTTTCTTTCTATATTACCCTTTGCTGAATTGATTATACATTATATAATATATACTTATATATAATATAATCCCGTTAAATTTTCTCCGTAGTTATTTGAAATTTATATTTTTCTATTTAAATTTATATGTTTCTCTTTTTCTAGGATCACACATAGTTTTTAACAATTTTAACAATCTGTCAATAGCTTAGTACTTATATCTTCCTCTTACATAAGAATAAAAATTTTAGTATTCTTGCACTTCCCACTACCCTCTCTGGCAGACTCCATGTTGAGAACATCTGGGATTTTAGTTCCAGATGGTTATTTTATACATTTTTAAGTAATCGAGCATCAACAGTTATTTAATCCATCTATAACTTTTAGTGTTTCCTTTGATCATTATTCTTTTTGGTATCCTTTTCTTGGTTTTGTTATTTATCGTATTGGTTTATCCTTTCATCAATTTTTTCAGAAGTATTTGCAGGTGTCAAAATTCCCAAGTCTTTGCAGGTTCAAACTTCTTCTTCTTTTTTTTGTTTTGTTTTGTTTTTTGTCTCCATACTTGAATCTAAATTCGACAGGGTATAAAGTCTGGGTTTCGAGTAATGACATGGGGTTTGTTTTCTTTTAGCATCCAGTATTGCTATTGAAAAATGGGATGTGAATTTAATCTCCATATCTTTGTAAGTAATCCATTATTTTCACTTTAGAACTTTTTAGGATTTTTCTTTATGCATCAACCTCTGTTTTGACCTTGTGTCAGTTCCACAAGCCTACTTAAGATTCTCTCTCTCTGTCACCCTCTGTCCCTCTCCTCCGCTTCCACTCTCTCTCTATCTGTCTCTAAAATGAAAAAAAAAAAATTAAGGAGCTATGTATTCACCTCTAAGTAAATTTCAACGATGCTGGTATTCCTCTTCATTCTTCTTTTCCAGAACTCTTCTTCTTGTCTCTTCAATTCTCTTATGCTTTCTATTTCTTTTTTTCTTATTTATGATGTTTTCTAGGAGAAACCCTTAGCTTGATTTTCCAGCTTACTAACTTATTTCAGTTATATATTTTAGTATTTATTTTACTTTAAAGATTATATATTTTTTTTGATCCAAGATCTAGTTGTTTCTGTTTAAAGATTTCATATCTTCTAACATAACTCTAAGGACATTAATATAATTTAAAGTCTTCATCTCTGTTCTACTAAGTACTTTTTAAAAAAATGCATGTTGGTTTCCTTCAAATGGTGTGTGAGTCCTGATTGTGTGTGTTTTCCTTTTTATTTGAAGTTGCTTCCCCTTTTTTGTCTGGCGCTAGGTTTTCTTGACTGTTCTGGTTCACGTTACTATGGGAGAAGGCTAATGATGTACTGTTGAGGGTGATATGGCAGGTAGGGTTTGACGTTGGGTACAAGTATCTCTCATCCTGGAAGAACCCATCCCCTAGATCTCAATTTCTTAATGCTCACAGAAACTGCTTTTCAGTGGTACAAATGCTAAGGAGCTCTGTTGATTTGGTCAAGAACACAGGTAGAGAGACCAACAGACTTAGTGACTTTTTGCACATATCTTAAATCACCTCTGAACAATTTTTCAATTAACTATGCAATCAGAACTCCTTGCATATTTCATTCCACAAGCCTTCTCTTCATGAGTCATGTACTTTTGGACTCTTGTTTTACCAGATTTCATTTTTTTTTTGTAACTCTGATTCTATCTGCTTTATATTGTTTAGAGAATCATCAAAATCTGTTGTTCACTGTTACAACTCTTGTTTCTCTGTACTCTTATAGGTTTTCCCTCACCAGCCCCCACATATGTTTCTTGTTACTCCATAGGATTTGGGATCGGTTAAAGGGAAAACCCACATGGTTCAAGCTTATCTTCTTAAATTTTCTTTTTAATGTTTTTTTTTTTTTGAGAGAGACAGAGACAGAGACAGAGACAGAGTACAAGCAGGGGAGAGGCAGAGAGAGAGGGAGATAGAATCCACAAAGTAGGCTCCAGGCTCTGAGCTGTCAGCACAGTCCCCAACGAGGGGTTTGAACTCATGAATGAGATCATAACTTGAGCTGAAGTTGGACGCTTAACCGACTGAGCCACCCAGGTGCCCCAGGCTTATCTTCTTGATCAAATTTTTGTTTTATCTATTTGAGATGGTCTTCCTCTAGGGAGCAAAGCCTTAGATTTTCTAACTCTTTCAATGTAAAGTGTCTTTCCTTCATCCATTCATCAATATTTACAATATTTGATACATACAATACTTGAGTATGTGTTTACAATATTTACAATATTTGTAAATATTGTACATACAATATTGTACATACAAATATTGTACAATACAATATTTGTAAAATATTTACAATATTTACAATATTTGATACATACAATATTTGAGTATGTGTTATGTGACTGACACCTTCCTGGGGAGGAGTATGGGTCTTAAAAGACTGTGTAAGATTTGGATCTTTTCTCTGTAGAGTCAAGCTCACTTGGTGTATACTTCAAAAATGTTTCATAATGGAAAAAGAGTCATGGGTAAAAAGATGATAGAGTGACAAAATCTTCCATTAGGGAAGATGTGGGTAACTATTTCATAGATAAGATGAATTTTGAGTTGTTTCTTTAAGGGTAAGTAGAAGTATTCAGTCAGAGAATGTGGATGGGTGAGGGTCAGAAGTGGGGAATATGAAGACATTCCAGGCAAGAGTGAATAGTTGAGAGGTCTTGAAGTGCATGGTGTATTTAACAAATGCTAAGTGATCTGTTATCTTGTATATTTGAAAAAGGGAGAATGAAGAAACCACTTGGTTGAGGGGTGATAGACCTCCAAAGGAAATATATACCAGGTGCTAATTGTCTCCAATGGGATTTCTCTACAGGTGGACCCACAATTTCCCAAGTGTGCATGATATTGAATCATTTACATTGTGGACTCCAATACCTGTGGATTTTCCAGGAAGGGACTAAGAAGGGGTGTCCAGAGAGTAGGTAGAAGTGGCTCTTGCACTTCATCTCATCACAGCCCCTACTGACATTATTGATCATGGCTTTTGTCTGTGGCAGATAATATAGACTGCATAATTCCCTATACCTATCTAATGGCTGTATTAGGCTTGGCTGATATATAACATGCTATGATCTGGACCCTGGTCATTAAGCAACATTATCAGTTAACAGTATATAAATATTGATTTACTGTCAGAGAAATAAAATAACATAGAAATTAAATAGATGTGATAAAAACTTGAATAATCATTAAACTTATATGAAAAGAAATAAGTATGAATATGTATTAATGAACCAAAATAAGAAAGCATTCCAACAGACTGCTGGGTGATAACAAGGGAAAGGAGGCAGGACTATTTAGTCATGCAAGGGTTTTCATGTAAAGTGTTACCCTGGCTCTGCCGAAGAATCATGTGAGTTACATTCTATTATCCTCACTCTCTACCTAACAAAGCTGAACATTTTAGTAACTCTTTCAAGCTCACACAGCTAGTAAGTAGTGCAACTGGGCCTTAAGTCCATATTGCTCTAATTGTATGCTTTCATTTTCACAAGTATCCCTTCTACCAAACATGTTATGTCATGGTGCTCACACACACGAGTGTGGGAACTCTTCTTATGCAATGATAGACTTTGAGATAATATTTATGAGCTTCATAGAACTCATCCCTTTCAAGGGAAAAGTGAATTGAGTGAAATTGTTAACTCACTCAATATGGGAAATTTCACTTTAACTATAATTCATGTGCAGACTTTTTTCAGGGTAGGGGAATTTTATCCTAAGAAAAGTCTTGGAGGTAGAGGAACAAAGGACAAAAAATGGCCATGCGATTTCCCACCCACTGCCTTACTGTATTCCATGTTGCTTTGTGCCAAGTAAGAAATAAATTAAGTGGAATTTCCAAAACTTATCATCTTTTAGCATTCATTTAATGTCACTAACTGATCCTAGTCCTTTCTTATTTATTTTCTTTATTTCTTCCTTTGAAAATGACAATGTAAGCAATGGACCATTCTGTTATTGTTCTTGCTGCAATGTTAGGTTTCTTTTTAATTATAGGAATTGAACAATTTGTTGCCAGTTCTAAAATACATCTACTCAATTTTCAATTAGGTATTTTGTGTATATGTTTGTATGTGGTTGTACAAGTGAGTGTGTATATGAGTGTGCATGTATATTTTGGAAAATGTTATTTATGCTCTTAATTAGTATTTTTAAAAAGAACCATACAGGCTCAGTACTTTGTTTTCAAATGTGAGCAGCTGAAATTAGCTCCTTCTTACACCTTTTTGTAACAAAACTGTGTAATATGCATAATGGCTGTCTTCACCCACCCATGGAGAGTGGAAGTGGTTAATCCTCTTCACAGGGGCTGAATTGGAAATGAAGCTTTGCAAATGAAGACAGAGATAATTTCCCATCTTCATTATTTATGAAAATCAGCTACTTAATTTTAATTATCCACTGTTTGTATCGTCCACATAAAATGCCATTTCTTTTATTTAAACTGTGAATAATTTCTGGTAGAATTATTCATTGGAAATTGGAATCCACTTTTTTGATCTCTAGAAAGCCTATTAATAATGAATGAGGATGTTATTTATTTGTTACAATTTCACAAATGGAAACTGAAGAAAGACTCTATATTCCTCACTTATTCTGATGTTACTTAAGTAAACTCACCTAAAAAGAAATGCAAGAATGTGGAGAAGCAATGTAAAAATGAGAACAGCTTCCATTTTTCCTTCATTTTTTCTTCTTCTTTCCTTCCTTCTTTCAGCAAATACTGACACGTGGTTACTTTGGGGAAAGCACTGTTAGTTAAAAATGAAGGAGAGGAGTTAAATGCTGCCTAGGATCTAAGAAACATTCATAAAATCCTTGACATTCACAAGGGATACACCCTGAGACCTTCTAGAATCCCCATATTTATAAATCTTACTGTTGCATATAATTTCCTACATAAAATGCAATAAAATATAACTGAAAAATTTAAGTGACCCCTTTGAACCCTTAATGATTCTATAAATAAAGGATTCAAGTAATTTATAAAGCCATTAAAATAATTTTTTCATTAACATAAACCCCATACCATGTATCTCTCACTTGAGCAGTTTTGGCACTATCCGCAGTACTTGCTAAAATAGTTTCATGGATTATTTTTCTCAGTTTCCACATAGAATGTGTGGTAGAATCATTCAAGTCTGAGCAACTGCAGAAACTGAATCTTTTGAAATCATAAATTTATTTTACAAAATCTATTTTCTGGCCATAGCCATCACTTGATTGGATTTCCTCAGAATCTCATCATGTTCATTACCAAGAGTAGAAGATAATTTTCTTATTAGGAAGCTGGGTTTTTTTTCCCCCTTGAGAGAATCAAAGTTTTGCCATCTTATTAGCATGTGTATGGAGATAAACATAGATTAACTGGGACATGGATGCCCAGGGCCTTCCCAGCTGCCCTTAGGAGCTACTGGAATCACTTCTCACAATAGCCATGGAGTATTAGATTCAATTTTGGGCATCAATACTAAAGTATAATATCAATAATGAAACTTTGAAGGCTTTGCAAATGATCAAAGCCCTAACTTCTATAATCACAAGTGAACAGTGTCTACCATATTTAGATAATCAACACAGGAAAGAAAAGGATAGATTTACAAATGAAAGGTACAGATAAATTTCTAAATTAAGAGCTGCAAGAAAGATTAAAGAATGCTTCATGGAGGAAGCAGCATTTGTCTTGGACTTTGAGTACAGGTAACACTTAGAAATGTGTGAAGGACAAAGACATTTTAAGTAGCAGGACGGGATGATCAAAGACATGTGGGTGAGGGTGTAGGGAGCTTACACAAGGAAAACGAATAGTATATTCCCACCTAATTACAAAGATAATGTATCCTCGATGTAGAAAATACAGGAAATCTTTCTCTTCTTTTAGCAATATGGCAGACGAGGGATACAATATTACATTGTTATTCACCAAAATTGTCTTAGTGCTTTAATGTTTTATTATTTTATATTTAATATTTTAAAACATCTGCAATATTCTTTGCAGTATGTACTAATGTGAATATCTATTTTAATTATATTTCCCAAATGTTTAACCCTACCAGTAGATCCACTTTATTCCCTATTTCTCTGTTCCTCTTTAAAGCAAAAATCTTATAAAGAGTTGTCTCTACTGAGAGTTGGCTGTTAGATCCCACCTTTCCACCAAATTACCTCTTATCAGAGTCACCAATGAGATCCACTGGTCAATTTCTAGTCTTCATGAAATTGATCTGTCAGTGGCATGTGCATGTTTGATCACAGCCTCTTCTGGCAACACATTCACAACCACAACCTCCGACCTCACTGACCATTCCTTCGCTGTCTTTTTGTTCATTCCTGCTTGTGATCTCAATGCTAAATGTTGATAGGCCTTAGACCTCAGTCCATGGACTTCTCTCTCCATACTCACACCATCAATGATTTTATCCAAATACATGGTTTCAAATAAAATCTATATATTATGACTCCCAAATTTATACCCCTAACCTGGATATCCCCCCCTTGAATATACAATAAGTTTCTCAATATTTCTAACTGGATGCAAATTCTTGATCTTCTCTCTCCAAACTGCTGTCTGTGAGGCCATCCCAACTTAGCTAATGGAAACTACATCCTTCCAGTGCTCAGGCCAAATGCTTTAGAGTCATATTTGTTCTCTCTCTCTTCAGACCTCACTTTTACTCCTTCAGTAAATCCTGCTCCAAAATTGCCCTTATCATCTTCACTGCTATTTTGTTCATCATATCTTGGTTGGATCATTGCAATAGCCCTCAACTGATCTTCCCAATTTCCCTCTTATTTCTTTACAGTCTATTGACAAAGCAGCCAGAGTGGTCATTTAAAAATGAAAATCAGGTCATGACATGCTTTTGTCCTCCTGCGAGTGAAAGTTAAAATCCTAGTGCCTATCTAGCCCTGTTTCCTACTACTCCCCTGCCCTGCTAACTCCAGGAGGAGGGATGGCTTGGTTTCTTAGTTCTTCCTTAAACAAATCAGGGCCATTCCCAGCTCTGAAGCTTTGCAGCTGCAATTTTCTTCTAGAGGCTCTCCCCCAAGATATAAGGGTGGGACACTCGTCATTACTTCATCTTCTCCAAATCCTTCTCAATTTACCTTTCCAGTGATCCTTTCCTCACCATCCTCTTTAAAATTTCAATCTCTCTCCACACCACCATTGCCTTTTCGGACCATTGTTGTTACCCTTGTCATCTAACACATTATTATATGTATTAGAGTTTAATTCTTAGCAAACTTCATCTCTACTGATCTTTCTGTCAATTATTGAACCCGTAGATCTGCTTTAATCATTGTGATTTTGTAAAATGTACTTAATGCCTAGTGAAGCAAGTCTTCTTTATTATTGTTCTTTTACAAAATTCTCTTGGTTATTCTTAGCTTTATGCCAGCTTAACCTTAAAAGTACTTTGTCATGTTCTAAAAGAAGAAAAATCAAGTTGAGTTTTTTATTGGAATTTCATCATACATGCACATTCATTTGGAAAGAATTAATGTCTTTACATTATTCATTCTTCCTTTCCAGGAATGTGATATGCTCCTACATTTATTCAGATCTATTTTCTTTTTGGTATCAAAATTTTAGAATTCCACATTTTTTATACTTCTTACATATTTCTTAAGTTATTTGTTTTAGTCAGTGTTTCCCCCCTAATACGTTTCTATTGTTGCTACTTTCTTCCATTATATATTTTCAAATGGTATTCTTAGATGAATTTTTTTTCAAATTTGTATCCAACAATATATTGTTCAATGATCTTCTTAGTTGCAGTAGATTTTCAACTTATTCTTTTGGTTTTCTAAGTAGACATAATGATAATTCTGTCTCTTCTCTTCCTCATATTTTGTCCCATGGTGTAATGCCTTGGCTAGACTTCTGAAAGGATGTTGAATAACTGCAGTGATAACTGGTCTGTTCCTTTTCTTCTTCTTGTCATTCTGGAGTCTGTTGTTGACTTTTTTTTTTTTTATAGTTTTTCAATAGACCAAACTTTTTTTTTAAGTTTATTTATTTATTTTGAGAGAGACAGACAGCACAAGTGGGGGAGGGACAGAGAGTGGGAGAGAGAGGATCCCAGGCAGGTTCTGCACTGCCAGTACAGAACCAGACTCGGGGCTCAAACTCACAAAACTGTGAGATCAAGACCAAAAGTCCATGCTCAACCAACTGAGCCACCCAGGTGCCCTCTTGCTGGTGACTATTGGTTTAAGATGCCTATCTTTCAGGTTAAGTAAATATCTTTACATTCTTATTTCACTAAAGGCTTTTTTGAGAAAACAAGGAACAATTGAGAAGTTCATCTTGTGCTTTGTGTTTATATCAATTGAACTTAATACCACCTATTGATTTGATGAATAGATTTCTCCATAATAAATGACAGAAATGGCTGTCATGAGTGTTTTTTTTTAAATTTTGTGGAATTTAATTCTTAAATATTTATTTATTTTTTATTTTTTACATTTATTTATTTTTGAGAGAGAGAGAGAGAGAGAGAGAGAGCACAAGTGGAGAAGGGGCAGAGAGACACGGAATCTGAAGCAGGCTCCAGGTTTTGAGCTGTCAGCACAAAGCCTGACTCAGGGCTGGAACCCATGAACCTTGAGATCATGACCTGAACTGAAGTCAGATGCTCAACCCACTGAGCCACCCAGGCACCCCAAATTCTTCAATATTTACATGAGGATATTATATCCATATCCACAAGTGTCTCTGATCTATACTTTTCATATCAGTGCAATCTTTTGTAATTTGTTGGAATCTGTGTTAGGGTATTTATAAAACAAACTGAAAAGCAGTTTGTCTTATTCCATACTTAGGGTAGAAAAGCAGGACATGTATGTCTGGGTGTGTGCATATACATATATACATACATAAATATTTCTATGGTGATTACCTGCTTTTAAGAAATTTGACAGGATTTATTGTTCAAAACTACTTAGTCTCAAAGCCCCATAGCCCTTTTGGCTAACTTAATGATTTTTTTCTATGTCTATTGCTATATATCAGTATTCTGCTTTTTTTTTTTAAGTTTATTTATTTATTTTAAGCGAGAGAGAGACAGAGAAGGAGAGACTGTGAGTGGGGTAGAGGCAGAGAGAGAGAACCCCAAGCAAGGTTCATGCTATCAACACAGAGCCCGACATGGAGCTTGATCCCAGGAACCATGAGATCATGGCCTGAGTTAAGATCAAGAGTCAGATGTTTAACCCACTGAGCCACTCAGACTCCCAATGTTCTACTGCTTTTAATAGGAATCTTTATAGGTTTTGCTTTTCTAATAAGTAGTCTATTTCAACTGAATTTTTAAATTATAACTGTGTAATTGTACATAGCATTCCTTATAGGTAAATATATATATATATATATATATATATATATATATATATTCTGAATCTGTTGTTTTAGCCTATACTCATTTCTTAGCTTTGTTTATTTTTATTTTTTTTTCATTTTTCATATTGGTTTTTCAAGAGGCTCACCTTATTAATTAAATTTTCCTTTCTAAGAATAAAGCATTTAAGATCTGTAAGCCAATATTTTGATAAGTTTTGACATCAGTTCTTTTTTAATCTTTCAAAAACCTGGCTTCAAATTTAGTTTGCCTGAGATATTATATATATTGAAGAGAGTGATTTTTAATTTCCCATTGATTAAGCTTTTGTTTATTTGTTAAAATTATCATTCTTATTTTCTCTTCTTATTTTAGTGTAGTCTGTGAATGTGGCCCATGTAATTTTTGCTACTGAGATTTATTGGTGCTTTTTTGCAATCTAGTAGATTAAGTTTTGTAATGGTTAATGGTTACTTCAAAATAAGGTGCTTTTCAGGGCATCTGGGTGGCTTAGTCAGTTAAATGTCTGACTTGATTTTGGCTCAGGTCATGATCTCATGATTCATGAGATCAGGCCCTACATTGGGCTCTACAATGACAGTGTGGACCCCTCTTGGGATTTTATATATATATATATATATATATATATATATATATATATATATAAAGGTGCTTTATATATATATATGTATATACATATACACATATATACATGTATACATATATATATATATATATATATATATATATGGTGCTTTTCTAATTGTAGTGAAGAAAATTACATTATTTCTACTTCTTGAATTATAAGATCATATTCTGTATTTGGTTAGGGGCTATTTTATGTCTTAAGGTGTTACAATTTCCTGCAATAATATTTATGCTGATTTTGCCTCATTCTGCCAACTGTTTATCTGTTTCACTTTATATATTGATTCTTCAATTTTTTGCATACACATTCATCAGAATTCAGTATTTTTAGAAACCTACTTATGTTCTCTGTACTATGTAACCTACATGAAATTGCTTCACAAATTGAATTCTTCTTTCACTGATAGTAATATTTTTTGTGTATTTATTTATTTTGAGAGATAAAAAGAACAAGTGGGGGAGGGGCAGAGACAGGAGAGGGAGAGAATCCTAATCAGGATCCGCATTGTCATCACAGAGCCCCACATGGGGCTCCAACTCATCAACCATGAAATCATGACTTGAGGTAAAGTCCGATGCTTAACCGACTGAGCCATCCAGACACCCCCTAATATTTCTAACCCTGCTTTCTGCCTCTCCTTTTCAGAAAAAGTGAAAATCAACCTTCAGCATTTTCTGATTCTGGGACCCTACCCTTCCTACAACATTTGAAGTGACAACATACCCATCGAAGATTCCCCGCCCGCCCCCACCCCTACCCCCACCCCCCGCATTTCTGCTCCCTTGACTCTTTGTTTCTTTTCTGGTCACAGCATTTTCTGTACACATTGTGGTAGTAACTCTATGACTGCTTTCCATGGTTTCCAGGCTGCTGTGGGCTGTGGGCCCCTGGAGCAGGGGGAAGGTGTGGCTTCCTATTTCCTTTTGCGTCCATTATTGGCACCTTCACTGTTTCATCTGTAGGCTTCTTCAACTCTACAGTGTGTGGGAATCACCCTCACATTCCCATAATGAGTCTGTCTGCTTTTAGGGATATATGATGTTTCTTTTTTCTTCCTTTTTCTTCCAGTATTTTAATAGACATTTTTGTGGACAGTTGATAGAGACAACATCAGGAGCCACTGGTCTAGTAAAAATAAATAAAATAAAATAAAATAAAATAAAATAAAATAAAACAAAAATTTTTGCTCTTGGCGTGTTTCTAAGGAGATGTGGAATATTTTATCAGCTGTGTACTCCAGAACTCTCACCTGGTCAGAGTGTAACAGAAGGCTGACCTGGGAGGAAAGTGCAGCAATCCTCGAGAGGTCCCAGGTCCTTGTAGTAGGGATGGACCATGGAGTACATGGACAGATGCATTAGGGGGGCGGAGTCTATAATGTGGAAAATAAATACTCTTGTACATACATGTACAATCATGAACTGAGAGTTGGGTAGTAAGAACAAAATGTGTGGGAGAGCTCACATCCACACTGAACTTCTCAGCACAAATTAATGGAAATGTTTGGCCTGTAGTATGGAAATGTTTGGCCATACTGCCCTGAACACGCCCGATCTCATCGGAAATGTTTGGCATGTTGCCAAAGGAAGAACAATTTTGAAAGAAAAATAATTGTAGTAATGCAGAATAAGGGTTTCATTTTATTTTTTAAGGAATTTCATAGGGAAGCCGTAAAATGCAATGTTGTAGAAAAATAGCTGAATTAAAGATGAAAATATGTTTAAAATGTTTAAACCAAGGAAATGGGTATGTTAATGTATATTTTACTTTTTTTTTTACTTTTCTGTATGTAGAGAACATTTTCATAATAAAAAGCACGAAGGAAAGAGGAAAGGAGAAAAGTGACCTAGTTTGGGACACACTGTCTTAGGCTGCTAATAGAGCCGCCTTCTCCAGGTGAAGTGGGCAGTGGCCACTGGAAATGTGACAATAGACACCCAGTGATAAAGTAGGAAGAGTTGTAAGTATACAAGTTGTAGATGAAGTTATTATATGCTAAGAGTTCATGAGACTACTTTCTAACTATGTAACATTAATGTCATCTTCTGTTGCCAGTAAGCTGTGTGGTTGTAGACAGTTTCAGTTTACAGGGGATATTATGATATGGATTATTTCTATTAGATTTTAGTGTTTGTGGCATACTGCTGCCTTCACAGCAGATAACACCCATTGTTTGGTAAAGTTTAATGAAGCTTCTCATTCATTTAGCAATATGTATCAAAGGACATAAAATAATCTTTGAATGAGTAGTTTAACTCTTAGGAAGCAGTTATTCAGAACCATGAAAGACATGGACAAAAGATGTGAGCAAAGATGTTTATCATACTCTTAGAACAGAAAATGTAAAGTAAAGAAAGTGATCTTAAGTGGGCAGACAGAAAATAGATGATGATTTAGCCACAGGAAGGGGCACTGTGCATAACCAGGAAGCATTGTGGTTTTGGCAATGATGTGGGAGATTCTCTCCAAACTAGATGAGACCTATTTCAGGGTTACAAGATGACAGATTTTTGTCTTCATTTTTGTAATTTTCTGTATTTTCTGTAAATATTGAAAATAAACACTGTTGGGGCACCTGGGTGGCTCAGTCGCTTAAGTGTCCGACATCAGCTTAGGTCACAATCTCACAATTCAGCTCTGCATCAGGCTCTCTACTGTCAGCACAGAGCCTGCTTCAGATCCTCTGTCCCCCTCTCTATCTGCCCCTCTCCTGCTCATGGTCTCTCTCTCTCTCTCAAAAATAAACATTAAAAAATAATAAACACTGTTTTTATCAGAAAAAAAACACTATTTAAATAATAAAAATAAAAGTAAAGTGGTGGAAAGGAAGTCTCAGTGTCTTCCAAAGAGAAAAGGAGTTTGTCTATCTCTCTTTATACAGCAAATGATGCAGTAGAGCCAGGGAAGTCTAAGTGAAAAACACTCTAGAAATGGAGAGTTGGTTTGGGGTTCAAAATCGTTCTGAACAATGGATTGTTACCTGTGTTAATACATATTAGCACATTATAGAATATGACTCTTGCTATCAGAAACACTATCACTCAGTGCCCTTTGGTGACAAATAACATTAAGAATTCCACAAAATACTCAGCAAATGTACTTATTTCTCCTTGTTTCCCCATCCCTCATCATCCTTATCGGATCTACTTTTTAAAAAAGAATTGAAATTCCTTGAGGATTTCTCACTAGTGATTATTTTCTCTGCACTGGGAACATCTATGACCCCTTGTTGCCAGGAGGGTAATAGAATCCAGAGAATTTAAATAATTTGCCTACAAATACAATATAAACTGAATACCCTGGATCAGTTGTCATATAAGGGAACTTGGAGTTATGATCCACTATTATTTATATGCAGCTGCAGCCCAAATGGCCAAAAGATGATGTATGCTAGCTGGATGTCCATTAGAAGTGTATTTAACCTACCTAAAATTCTAATTGTTGAAATGAAGAAAATAAATAAGGTATAAAAACACCAGAATGAAGCAATTAAAATGATCAGGAAGATGATTGGGTGCTGAAGAAAAAGATACATTTTTTTTTTTCAAATGGAAAACTAAATGCTGAGAGAAGATGAATGTTTATAAGATTATGAAAGGCAAATATAAACCCATTTCTTAATTCTGGAGTACACATTTGAGGGTATAACTTGAATTCTAAAGGAAGTAAAAAGAAGAAGAAAAGATCTTTGGATGGAGCAATGAAGAAGGAAGTAAAAAGGAAGGTATTTTGTACACATTCTGTCATTACATGGTAAGCTATCAAAGCATGTTGTTACAGTTCCAACTCTGCCACCAGCCATTCACCTGATTTTCATTTGTTAGGCCTCTCATTTCTTTTGTATAGAATCGGGAATAGAATCAGTTGGACTTGAGAATGTTTTCTGATTCAAAAAGATTTTTTTTTAATTTTTTAATACAAAAAATTATAAATATTCCAGTGTTACTTGTTATTCTCCAAATATCGTAAGTACTGGAAATGTGAAAATATCTGGGAAGTGTTTATATATGTTTGGGGTTGCTGGTGACATTATAATTATTAAAAGAAAATTAGTGGGTCCTAACAAGACCCAAACCTAACATGGTTGCAGGTTTCCTCTCCCAAGATTAGTACCCAGGCAATGATAGATGGGACACAGATTTGATGCAGTGTATATATGTATAATGTCTTGGTCTGAGAAAAAGTGCAACATGATATGGCTTTCCCATGAAATGGGAAAATAATTAAACAATTCTGTTTATTCCTCTTACTCCATGTCTTTGTGCCTAACAGTGATTCCCACAACACACTTGTAGCAACTCAGATCCTTGTTACAGGGGTCATCAGGTATAAAATCAGTGAAAAACTGAGGATTTTTACTTGTAGGGAGTTACAATAATGCCCAGCCCCACCCCCAAGCCTAGGAATTACAATCTAAACAGTATGTACATTTAATGCTACTTCTTCTTCAGGACAAAGGATGAGATTCTAAATCAAGAGTTGTCTTGCCCTGTGGTGAAGAGCTGACCACTTCCCTGGCTCCTAGTTTCTACCTCCTCTTACCCTCAGAGCCATTGAGGCTGAGGTTAAACTATGTTTTTGTTTTTGTTTTTGTTTTTGTTTTTGTTTTGAGAGAGAGAGAGAGAGAGAGAGAGAGAGAAACTTGCAGTAGAAAGCGCTAGCAGTAGAAAGCACTAGCAGTAGAAAGACTTGATCTCACAAGGCTCAATTTCACGATTTGGAGATCATGACCTAAGCTGAAATCAAGATTCAGATACTTAACTGACTGAGCCACTCAGGCACCCCTGAAGTGTGGTCTTTATAGTGAGATTTGCCTGGGAGTGTAGTTAAAGCCTCAGAGGAAAATGTGCTTAAAGATATTTGAGAAACACGACTATCTCAAAAGAAATATAGATACCAGATTATAGGTTCCATCAGAAGCAAAAATACTAGAGCAGCTGAACCAAAAAATTAAAATTAGTTTGAAAAACAAACAGAGATTAAAAACTTGAAATAGGAACAAGAAAACATAAAAAGAACAAAAATTTACCCCATTAAGTATGAACGATGTATTAGTCATATTTTAAAAACAAACAGTAGAGGAATAAATAGCTGAGGAGCTAATTAAGTCTTTGGAGGATCATAGTAACCAAATCTTCAATACGGAAAAAGGAAAGACAAATAATGGAATATATAAAAGAAAAGCCAAGAAGTATGAAGAATATAGATAGTCAAGGTAATGTGTGGAAAATAGAGATATTAGAAAAACAAATTTTAAAATAGAGATGAGAAAATATTTAAAATAACAGATTTTAAAAAATTAAAATGAAAGATTATAGTTGGGAATCATTTAAGGAATATCAAAGGAGAAAGAGAAGGAATGATTCACTCATAGAAACAGAAAATATTAAAGTGAGAGAAAATTCCAAAAGCTTACAGAGAAAAAAGAATAAAAATCAAATGAACAACAGATTATTCATCAACAACATTGGATACAAGAAGACAAGTTTAAAATCTAGAAGCATCTATATAGTCAAGTTTTCACTGAAATATAAAGATATGATAAAAATATTCTTATAATTATAAAATCTCAGAAAATTTGTCAGAATTTCAGAATCAATTGGATTAAAATAGATTTTATAAATTATTCAAATAAAAGCCAAGACAATTCTGGAAGTTGTCACAAAAGCTATAAAAAAATAAAGATGACCAAGTATTTTGGTAATGTTTTTAATTGCATTTTTAAATAGTAAATGAAACAAAAAAGAAAAGTCTAGAGCTGTACTAATATGACAACTGCTAGCTATGTGAAATGTAGCCATTTCAAAAATTTATAATGAAAAATACCTCAATATTTTTATATTAATTTCAATTTGAAATGATATTTTGAATATATTGGACTAAATACAATTATATAATAAAAATTAATTCATCTTTTTTTAACTTTCTTTTATGTGTCCACCAGAAAATTTAAAATTTTTTCTGTCTCAAAAATAAACAAAAACATTAAAAAAAAAAAAAAGAGGGGGCGGCTGGGTGGCTCAGTCGGTTAAGCGTCTGGCTTTGGCTCAGGTCATGATCTCACAGTCCGTGAGTTCGAGCCCCATGTCGGGCTCTGTGCTGACACTGCAGAGCCTGGAGCCTGCTTCAGATTCTGTGTCTCCCTCTCTCTCTGCCCCTCCCCTGCTCATGCTCAACCTCTCTCTGTCTCAAAAATAAATAAAAACATTAAAAAAAATTGCATATGACTTGCATTTGTAGTTTACATTTTAATTAGACTACACAGATACAGATAACATCAACATGATAGGAATTGGAGAAAAGGGAAACAAAAGTTCTAGTCTTATCAGGTCTAGTCTTACAGGTTTCAAAATAAAAAGAAGTAAGAATAAGAAGTAGAAATAGAAAACAAATTAGTATGATAGAAACAAATCAAGAATTATAATAAGCATAAATGGACTAATTTTATATTTGAAGATAAACATCAACTAACTGGATTGATTGCAAATATGTAGAAAAAATAGATTCTTTACAAGAGATATAGTCAAAGCATAAGGATATGAAAAAGTTAATAGTAAAAAGATGAAAAACAGACAAATTAGGCAAATACTAACCAAATAAAGGTGGTATGGCTATATTAATATCAGGTGAAAATGAGGTTAAGACAAAAAAATCAATAGCGAGATGGAATAGAACTTATATGTTCATATGATTATATGAACTTACATGATCAATTTGCTGAGACAATATAATAGTTTTAAGCACAAAATACAGGCAGGAAAAACTGACAAAACTACAAAGAAAATCCACCACCATATTGGGAGATATCAACACATATCTCTTGATAATTGATAGCTCAAACATCCAGGTTAAAGAAAAGAAAGCAATATAAACAAGAAGACTGATCTAGTGGTTTCATATAGAATTCTACATTCAGTAAATAGAACTGACAAATTTTTATCAAGCATGAATGAAAAAAAAGAAAGCATATATTTGGTCATAAAAAAAGCCTCAACATATCTCAATAACAACAACCTCAATAACAAATCTAAATAATAACAATACAGACCATGATCTTTTACTACAACATCATTAATTTATAAGTTAATAGCAAAAAGAAATGTAAAGATCCCCACATATGTATAAGTTCAAAAATACTGATAAATATCACATATTATGAAAGAAACTATGAAAAAATTAAATAATACATAAAACTAAATAATAAATATGCTCTATAGAAACACTCGTAAGATTAGCAAAAATGGTGGTTCAAAAAAGTATCATTTTAAATATTTATAATACAAAGGAAAAAATTTTCAAAAATAATGAGCAAAATGTTTAGCTCAGAAATTTTAAAAAGAGTGATAGAATAAGCCTAAAGAAAAGAGAAAGAGATAATAAATAGAAGTGTAGAAATAAATGGAATAGAAAAATATATTAAAATTGAGATCAGCAGAGTAAAAGTTATTCTTTGAAATACAAATGCTGTTACAATGGATAAACTTCTGGCAAAAGTAATCAAGAGATAAAGAGAAAAGGTAAAAATATATACTATTATGAAAGACAAGGACATAACAACAAATAAAATGAAGATTTAAAAGATGAGAGATTCGGGGCACTTGGGTGGCTCAGTTGGTTGAGCACCTGGCTTCTGCTCAGGTCATGATCTCACAGTTCGTGAGTTCAAGTCCCACTTCAGGCTCACTGCTGTCAGTGCTGAACCTGCTTCAGATCTTCTGTCCCTCTTTCTCTCTCTACCTCTCCTCCACTCATGTTTTCTCTCTCAAAAATAAATAAACATTAAAAAAAAGATGAAAGGATCTTAGCAATCATATGGTGAATTTTGAAAACTTTGACAAAAAAGACAAATTCCTAAAAAGGCATACCATACTAAAATTCATTCCAAAGGGATCAGTAACTATTATTACTTATAACTAGTAAAACAAATGAAAAAGAGGTTAAGAATTTTGTCAGAAAGAAAATAGTATGCCTATATAGTTGTGTGGACAAATTTTACTAAGAACTTACAAGAGCAGTTATTCCAATTTCACATAAGCTTTTCTAAAAATACAGAATAAATGAAATACTCTGCAGCTCATTTTAAAAAGACAGCATTAGTTACTAAAACTGTACTTTTAAAAAACAAAAACATTTTCCCATAAAAATGGAAAGAAAGGAAAACTATTAATTCTTTTTATTCTTGAATATAGATGCAAAATTTGTAAGCTATACATTACCAAATTGAAGTACTTAAAAAAATCATATAGGGGTGCCTGGGTGGCTCAGTCAAACTCTTGAGCCCTGCATTAGGCTCTGCACTGAGCATGGAAACTGCTTAAGATTCTCTCTCTCCCTCTGCCTCTTCCTTACTTGTGCACACTCACTCTCTCTCTCAAAAAAAATTAATTAAAAAAATCATACTATACCATGATCAAATTTTGTTTATCCTAGATATTCAATAATTATTTATTATTTAAAAAATCCATAATATAATTTGGATTAAAAGATGTAATTGGATAAAATACATTAAAAGACAAAAAGACAGAAAACCATATCTGTCTCAGATATGTCTCAGATACCAGAATATCTCAGTAGACATATACAAAGTGTTTAATACAATTCAGTACTCATTGTTCACCAAGAAAAAAATACCATTAGGAAATTAGGAGTACGTGAGAACTTCTAAAACCTGATAAAGGGTGTGTTAGTAAGAGTTCTGCAGAGAAACAGTACCAATGAAATGTGTATACATAGAAACATTGACTTATAAGATTATGGAGGCTGGAGAGTCCAAAATCTGTAGGGTATGCTGGCAGTCTGGAGAACCAGAAAGAGCTGATGTTACAAATAAGTCCAATGGCAGTCTGCTGGAAAATTCTCTCTTACGCAATGGATGCTGGTCTTCTTGTTCGCTTTAGGTCTTCAACTGATTGGACGAGGCCCATCCTCACATGGAGGGAAATCTGCCTTACTCAAAAGCCACTTATTTAATTGTTAATGTCATCTAAAACACACTCACAATAACATTCAGAATAATGTTTGGCCAAATATCTGGGCACATTTTGGCTCAGCCAAATTGATGTATAGAGTTAACCATCACAATGAATATCTAAAATATATAACAAACAAAAAAGAGACAAGAACAAACATGATTGTAAATGGAAAATGTTAGAAGCATTTAGTTTAAAGCTGAGATGAGATCAAAAAGTGACTAATAACACATATATTTAATATTGTAGTGACTCCCTTGCTAGCACAATGAAACAAGAATAAAGAAATTAGAGGCATATAAATTAGAAAGGAAGAAATAAAAGTGTCCAAATAATTTATATTGAAAAAAACAGTCAATAGGTGAATTATTATAAGTGGGGAGAATTTCAAACATAGTTGGATACAAAGTAAAATACACAGTCAGTTGCCCTTTTGTTTTTTTTTTTAAATTTTTTTTCAACATTTTTTATTTTATTTTTGGGACAGAGAGAGACAGAGCATGAACGGGGGAGGGGCAGAGAGAGAGGGAGACACAGAATCGGAAACAGGCTCCAGGCTCCGAGCCATCAGCCCAGAGCCTGACGCGGGGCTCGAACTCACGGACCGCGAGATCGTGACCCGGCTGAAGTCGGACGCTTAACCGACTGCGCCACCCAGGCGCCCCAAGTTGCCCTTTTGTACACCAGTGACTAAAACCCAGAATATGTTAAAACCAATATATCATTTACAATAGTAGCAGAGAATACCAAGTACCTACAAAAAAAATCTAACAAAAGTTGTATAAGATCTCTACGAAAAAAATTATAACCTTTATTTAGAAATGTTAAAAAAATCTAAATAATTGGAAAAATGCATCATATCCATGGGTAAAAAGACAATACTATGTAGTATCAATTCTCAAACTCACCTGGATTCAGTACAATTCAATTAAAATGTCAGCAGGGTATTTAATGGATCCTGATAAGATTTCTCTAAAAATCTTTATGTTTGACAAAAGAATATCATTGAAGAGATGAACGACAATGAAAGACTTGTCCTACACAATATCATTTATTTTGAAAAGATGTATTATAAAAGTGTGATAATTAAGATAGTACAATACTGACAGAATTAAACAGAAAGTCCAGGAACAGACCATGCATACATGGAACTTTGATATAAGACAGAAATGTTATATCAAAACATTAAAACATTTTTAAATTAAAAACTTAATATTGATAAGAAAAAAAATGTAAAATGAGGGGCTCCTGTGGCTTAGTTGGTTTAGTGTCTGATTCTTGATATTGGCTCAGGTCATGATCCCAGGGTTCTTGGGTTTATCCCACATCAGGTTCTGTGCTGAGCATAGAGCCTGCTTAAGATTCCCTCCCTCTTTCTCTCTCTCTTTCTCTCTCTCTCTCTCTTTCTCTCTTTCTCTCTCTCAAAAAAAAAATAAATAAATAAATAAAAAATAAGAAGAAAGAAAGTAAAATTAAATCCCTGCCTCACACAGTAAAACAAAAATCAACTGCAGAGTGATTAAGCATTTCAATATATAAAAAGTAAAACTTTGGAACTGTTTGTAGAAAATATGTGTGAAAATGTTTTGGACCACAGGGAAGTATTTTTTTTAGGACATAGAAAACATTTCTGTAAGGACATTGTTGAGTTGACCAAGTGATTCTACTCCCTTCGTCTATACCCAAGCAAAATTCAGGCATATGTACACTAAAGGAAATGTTTAAAAGTGTTTAGAATAGCACTGTTCACAATAGCACTGTTACAGCAAAAGCTGGAAACAACTCAAATGGCTATCATCAGGAGAACGGTGGAGCAAACTATTGTTTCTTCACACAATGTAATATTATACATTGATCTAAACAAATATAGTACAGAATGTGGATGAATTTTAGCAATAAATATCAAGCAAAAAAGTAAATTCCAAATTATATAGCATCATATGTCTTATAATCACATATAAAAAAAAAGAAAACAATGAAATGATTAATATGGAATCCAGGATATGGTTTCCTTGGATGATGTGAGGTAAGGGTATGGGGACTACCACATAATTACATATAGATTATTGTGAAAGTCATATCTTTTGTTTTGCATTCTAGGTTCATGTGTACTTACTATATTATTAGAATTAACTGTTTTATGTTTTTAGTCAATTATGAAAACGTAGTCTTTATGCCTAATTCTACTCCAGTCAATCATGCTGCAGACATAGTATATCTTCAGTTAACTAGAGCTGTGTTACTTACCTATTGCTACCTAAAAACTATGCCCAACGTTTGAGGCTTAAACCAATAAGTATTATTTCTCACAGTTTCTGTGGGTCAGCAATTCAGACAGATTACAGTGAGGATGGCTTGCGTCTGCTCCATGGTGCCTAGGGACTCAGCTGGAAGACTCAAAATCAATTGATATCTAGAACATTAAGGACTGTTGTCATTGCTGTGGTCTGTTTGCTAGGATGTTTATCTTAGTTACTCCTTACTCGCAAGAAGGAAGGCAAGTTTCAATAAATAAAAGGTTCATTTAGATCTAAGAGGAATAAAGTAAGAGTGAACAACTGGGCTCTTACATTCAATGGTTATTGAGGTTAAAACTCCCAGTTCTCAAATTGTCTTTCTATATAACATAAAGTAGCTGAACCAACAATCCCAACTCTATAGTTTGAAACAGTTTGTGTGAAGACTGAGGAGGAAAAACAATCAAAGTGTGTAGATAACTATAAAAATGATAATTTTAGTTTTATCTCTGAGCTCCAACAAGAACAACTGGTGGGAAACAGACACAACCAAGTCTTCACTTTTCCTTCTTATGGTCCCCATGAGGCATTTTGTTCACCATCTTGATGCTTGTGATCTTTTCCTATATATATTCCTTTAAATTCATTCCCTTGGGATGGCCACATTCTGCAAATGATGTTTCTTCATATATGCTTAGCAAGATGAGCCAACTTTGTGCAGTGGGACATGGGGCTTGCCTCTTAGATAATACTGCTTTTCACCTTGGGACTAGGGACTATCATTATGTTTTCCCAACAGTTTGTCCTTTATTAGAGTGTGGAGAAAATTTATAGGGTTAGGTTGGAAAACATTTGTGTAACATTGATGTATTAACCCAACAGTGTGATTACCCTGAGATAATCAGGCAAGAGCTCAAGACACAATGCAGATGTCATGGTTTTATCATACTTTAGTTGAATTCTAGCCTCACAAACCACTTTTTCCACTCATGCACTCACCTGATTCAGAGGTCTCATTTTCCAGGCAATTATCAGCCACCATGATCCTTTTTACTATTTTGCTTGAAGGCTTATGGACACTCATAGACACAAATAGAAATTTGTTTTGACTACCAGGACATACCAAATTTACCTTGGTGTGAAGTCTCCCTATATTCTTCTAGTTTTCAACTAATACCAGATTAGGGAATCTTGAGTTTTAACTTGAATGCTGAATTCAATTACTTTATAAATCTAATTGCCAAGCTCTTGGCATGCCCCTGAACAATTTTTGGCCTGCTTAGATTCATCCTTTTTCAATTTGCTGATTAGAACCAAAACTTTCTGAGGCTCCTATACCCTTAATCCCATGATCATTACCAAAGATAATGATAAATGATAATGTTTCAGTGTTAATGAGGGAGTAAATAGCATGCTAATGACGTTTGCAGATGTATCTAAATTAGGAGAAGTTGTTAACACCAATGAGGACGGAAAGAAAATACTGGAAGTTCTAAGAAAGTGGAAGCATGCAGAGGAAAAAAAATGAAAACAAACTGAGATTCAACTGATATAATACATATTATTGTTATGAACAAAGAGCTAATGGGAAAATAAAAAACAACTACTGTCCCAGAGACCTGAGGAAAGAAAGGAACAGCAAAGGCTATCTAAAGAGAATTTTCCCCATGGCTTGAATATAAAATTCCAAGGATTTTATAACATGAACTTTTAAAAGTATTCTTTCTTCTTTGATGATTGCTGTCCTGGTAAATGTTTAACAAGTGGATCTCTGACCAAAAACAAACAAACAAACAAACAAACAAACAAACAAAAACAAACCAAAAACAAAAAAAAAGGAAAGAATAGAAAAGGAGAAATGTGTGTGCGTATACACACACATTAATTATTATAACATTTTCTGGCATAAAGGATGTATAACACAACACACCATTTACAAATAATCAATATGTAATACCCTTTGTTATAAATTAGATATAAACGATTGATTCTCATAGAAAAAATTCCCTTCATTTTTGCCAAACTCCTATACTCATAGCCCATCTATGATGTGCAAAAATAATTCCAACATTGATTCTGGTTGATATTTTCATCTACATTGAATAAGATGAAAGTAAAATAGTAAAGGTGTATGTCAGAATTTCTTTTGTCTGTCAATGACTTAAGCAACTTTTTTGCTGAACCAAATAAATAGTCTGAATACTCAAAGAGTATGTCCTCCATTTTTGTGCTATTCCCTATACGATGGTTGCATACATAAAACTTTTAAATTTAATGTCTATTATTAACATTTTCTTCATCACTTTCTTAAGTCTAGACAATCAACAAAGCAATTAATCAAGACTTGATTTGTAGTTTTTGCTGATTTCCATGGTTTAAATACTCTTACTATGGATAACTTCAAGCTATCAGCCTGCTGTCACTGATCATGGGCTTCTGAAAAGATGCACGGTAGCATACCATTACATATGGTTTTTATCATATAATGAACATAGTTATAAATAAGTTTAAGAACATAGATAATAGAAAACTAGTAAAATGTTGAAACTTATGGCTTTTGTATTCATTGTCTTTTAAAACATTATTTAGTTGAAATTTTATATGATTTAATTTTTAATAATATCTGTGTTTAATAGCTGGCTCATAAAATTTTTGAAAATTTAACAGCTGACTCACAAGTCAGTATGAATAGGTTCTAGCACATTCCACTCAGTGACTTTACTCCTGAGACTCAGGCCTAGGGTCTAGTTTGTGCTGGAAATTATAGGATTCACAAATTCAACATGTTCAAAAACAAATTAATCTACTTGCTACCAGTGATTACTCTTATTCCCTTATCTACCTAGCTGCACAAGATAGAAGCATGGAAAACTTTAAGACCCCATCGTATTCAGCTCTCAAATCACCAGTCACCAATTCCTAGGTATGGTGTTTCTGAATTAGCTCTTGAATTTTTGTCCTTTCTATTCCTCATCATCTAGTATAAATTCTTACTAGAATAGCCCCTCCTTCACAAATCTCCCATATTAGTCTACAACAGTGTTGGCCTTGGCCTTGGCCTGCTTCAAAACTGATCAATGTAATAATTAGGTGACTACTCTATTACTCTGCTATGGCAGACAGTTGAGAGAATTTCTTGTCTTTATTGCTCATCTCCTGCCATTTTCCCCATAACTCCATGTTCCTCTGTTCTTAACTCCATACCTCTGATGGCATATTCCACAGGTAATGCTCTCAATTCAATTACTTCTCCACCTAGTATGTTCTACCCACTCTTCTCCATCAGAAGAAATTGTATTTGTTTTTCAGAAAGCAATTCAAATGTAAAGCTTTGCTTAACTCTCTGAAAAAGAGTTACTTATTCCCTCTTCTGGACCTCTGTTACTATTTTAAAAAATATTTTTCTTAAATAATGTATATAGCATGCTTTATACAAGACATAGCATGTAGTGAATATTTGCTTGGTAGTCTCTCTTCCAAACTTCTAGTGGCAAGGGCATGAATTTTAGAATTCAGGTCCCAGTGACTTGCTAGCTCTGTGATCTTGGGCAAATTATACAACCTTTGTACATTTCAGTTTCTTCATCTATAAAATGGAAATAATGATGCTATCTTTTAGAGATATAGGGAAGACTAAATTAGATATAGCTGATAAAGCATGAGGCCCATTTTAAGTACCTAGTACATGTTAATTCTTTGTCTCTCGAACCCCATTTTTTCCACTTTATATATTATTTGTTCTCATGTGTTTCTTTCTTATAAGACTATGAGTTTCCTGGGCGCTGAGGCCATCCTTAATTTTCTGTGCTTCAAGCTGACCTGGTGTAATCCTTGGAATATGGTGTATACTCAGTGACTATGACATGAATAAAGATGGAGTATGTCTTAGATTTCCTTATTGTGTCTAGATTTAGTATAAGCAACTTAGAAATCTGAGGGCAACATGAATCCATGGAATGAACCAACCACCTGGTAATAAGTGAGCCTCTACTATGGGCAGAATATGAGAGAAACTTAAGACATAGTTATTGTCTTAAGTGAGTTTATGGTATAAGTTGGGAGACAAGATATCTCTGTATAAAACTTTAGACGAAGAACTTGATAAGATCTTTCATGTGCAAATTCTTCACTATAAACAAAATATCAAGTAGAATATAAGAGACTGGCAGGTTTCTCTGGTGGGCAAACACATTCAGGCATTAGTGGAGGAAGTGGGATCTTAGGAACCATGTGTACTAGATTAGGTAAAGTGAGTAAATCTTTTTTAAATTTTTTTTTTCAACGTTTTTTATTTATTTTTGGGACAGAGAGAGACAGAGCGTGAATGGGGGAGGGGCAGAGAGAGAGGGAGACACAGAATAGGAAACAGGCTCCAGGCTCCGAGCCATCAGCCCAGAGCCTGACGCGGGGCTCGAACTCACGGACCGCGAGATCGTGACCTGGCTGAAGTCGGACGCTTAACCGACTGCGCCACCCAGGCGCCCCTAAAGTGAGTAAATCTTAAAAAGCTATTGATGGTTCTTGAGCAACAACAGAGCATAATGAGAATTCATTAAACAAATTAACATGTTCAAGTTCTGCACAAGAGTCTGAAGAAAGTAGCCATTTGAAGTGGAGTTTTCATTAAAAAACAAACACAACTGAATGTTAGGAGCTGAATTGTGTGCCTCGAAATTCATATTTGAAATTATAACCTCAATAGCTCAGAATGTGACTGTATTTAAAGATAAGGTCTTTAAAGAGGTAATTAAGTAAACTGATATCATATGAGTGGTCACTAATCCATATGCCTGGCGTCCTCATAAGAAGAAGAGATTTAGGACACAGATGGTACAGGTTGAGAAAAGATCTTGTGAGGACACCGAGAAGGTAGTCATCTGGAAGCCAACCCTGTTGAACACCTTGATCCTTGACTTCCAGCTTCCAGAACTATAAGAAAATAAACTTCCATTATTTAAGCCATCCTGTCTGTTGTTTGTTATGGCATACCAAGCATATTAACACACTGAGCAAGGTTGACAGCAATAAATTCCTAAAAAGAATGGAAGTGAATCTGAGGTTCACTGCAAAGGAACCATGAGAAGGACCGAATGAAACACTAGAAATTGGGGGTCAGCATTTAGGACGTACACCATAGCAAACTCATCTGGAGGGCTGTGACCCTCCCAGGTCCCTTTCAGTAGTTTCTGTTTACTTCCTGACATCTTCCAGGCTTCTACTCCTCCTTCTCCCACAATTCCTTGTTTTGCTTTCTTTCAGAAGTCTGCCTAGTTTTTCCCATGCCCCTGTCAACCCTCCTTGTAAGATAACTTGTTCCCTGTCTCATTACCCTTCATACTGACTTTGCCACAGTCTGTAGTCTAGGGTCTGTCTCCCAGCTAGTTGTGAACTCCTGATGGATGGGGTCAGTTTTAGGTATATTTATAGATATAGAGCCAAACACAGCATTTGACATGTAGCAAGTGCTTAATACATATTTCTGGCCAGGACTACACTTGGCTTATGCCTTAATCTTGATACTGTTTTATGCCTTGACATATGCCTTTAGTACTTTATATGCTCTTTAGTGGAATAGAAAATTGACATTTTGGGTTGGTTTATTTCTTCTTACTGCTGTTCCTTTGTGCCCTTCCTCCTACTCCCTCTCCACTGCTCCCACCAGGCAATCTAGGCTATAAAATCACTGATGGTGGAATTTGTTGTTTCATTATCTCTGCCCTCTTGTCCCTTGCCACCTCTCTGAATCAAGAATTCTGCCCCAGAGTTGCTGCTGCTGCTGGTGCCATTGGTCAAATGTAAGATGAGTTCACAGGTCTGGGCTTTGAGAGTTTTCCTTTCTAGCTCTTGTTTACAGAGTTTGGGATACAGAACTCAGTTTGAAATCACAGTCACATGAAAGGGTAGATGATCATTCAATGAACATTTGCTGGGATACTGTTAAAGGAGTTGGAGATATAGGAGAAAGAAAAGAAGCCTGTCCTCAAAGAGCTCACAGTGAAGGAGACAATAACAATAAAGCAACAGATTGTAAAACAACAGTATTAAGAACAGTGTATCCGTCACCTGACTCACATTAAAGGTACTCAGAGAATGTGACATCTGTACAGGACACTCTTCATGGGGAAGTCAGAGTTAGTCAAGTTTGGTTGGACAAGAGAAAAGATTGTACTGGTAGAGATGGATCAGGTAACTAAGCACAGACAAATTATAAAGACACTTTTATTCCTGTACACAGATTTAAGTCATTAAAGTGTTTTAAAGGAGGGTAGGGGATTATTATGTTCAGAAGGAAATTTTAAAAAGCTCTCTCTAGCTTCTGGGTATAGTGAATCAATTACAGAAAGAGACTAGAAGCAGGGAGATGAGAGATCAATTTTTATTTTATCTTGAAAATAAAGGAGAACTTTCTTATATTTTTTATATTTACATGGGCAGTCATTTGCATGGTGGTGTATTAGTCTTTTACCACTGCAAATTATCCCAAATTTAGTTGCTTAAAACAAGAAAAAAATATTATCTTCCATTTCTGTAAGTCAGAAATCTGGTATGGGTCTCAGTGAGCTAAAATTAAAGTATAGGCAGACAGTGTTCTTATCTAGAGGTTTTAGGAGAGACTCCCTTTCATTAACCATTCGAGCATTGGCTGGATTAGTGTTTTAAGCTTGGCCATGCATTTTTAAGATCGAGGCTTCTGAATCTTGCTGGCTGTCAAACAGGGGTCACCATTACGTCCTAGATGTCTCTCTTCTTTATTTGCACATAGGCCCCTATGTCTCAGAGCAGTGAAGGGTTGTCAAATGCTTCTCATTATGCCATTTCTCTGATTCAACCAGGCAAGTTTCTCTGATTTTGAGGATTCACGTGATTATATTGAGCTTTCTGAATAATCCAGGATAACCTCCTCATCTCAAGATCTTTAAATCAAATCGGCAAAATCCCTTTGCCATGTAAGCTAACATATTCACAGGTTCCAGGGATTTGAATATGGATATTTTTGAAGGGCTATTGTTTTGCTTATCACAGGTGGTGACCTTCTGTCTCTCATAGTCCTGGCTGACCCTCATTGCCTGTAACACTGTTTTGGCTCTTGGTGCCACATCTTGATTTCTCTCTCTAAATCTTTGTCACTTGAAGTGTGATTGAAAATGTGGAACCTTGGACCTCACCCTAAATCTACAGAATGAAAATCTGCATTTTAGCCACATTTCCAAGTTATTAATATGGATATTAAAATCTGGGAAGCACTGTTCTATACCCCCCTCTATACTTAGAACATTTCAACTCTTGTTGTCTAGTTGAATTGAGTTGTGGAAAGGAGATTTGGTCAAGCAGATCCCCTGTGTTGGCGACCGATATTTCTTTATGCCTCCTCATCATTGCTAACAACTGATGCCATTCCTGGGACTGGCATCAATATCTGCCTTTCTAGAATCACAAAATCTCCAAGGTCAAGATGTCACTGCCTGCAGGGGGTAGAAGGTATAGTGAATTCTGGGGTAGAAAGGAAGAAAAGGAAGTATTTTTAAGTGGCACAGTCTGTTCAAATCACTGTGCTGATGAGTCAGGGAAGAGCAGAGAACTAGGAATTTCTGAATCCAGGCTGTTAAGTGGGTTTTATGGGGAGTTGTCAAAGCCTAGAGAATTGGCTTCATCTGAAAGTCTATGGGGTTAGATGCATTCTTAAATTCACAGGGCCAGATTGACTTGTTGGAGGCTTTATGTAAAGAAGACTTTATTTTGGAGCAGTAGTTTTCAGTTTATTTCTGTCATTACCATACTTGAGGACCTAGACTCACATCTATAACTAACCACAGCCCATTGGTCTCAGTTTGGTGTGTGGATGAAAGAATGACTAAATGCAAAGTGATGGTAGTGATGCTGGGAATTTCCCCTATGCATTCTGCCCACTCCCCCAACCCTACTATTCTGCCAGCCATAGGATGGCATATCAATGTTTCTGAGAATCTGGGGCACAAAGAAAAAAGTCATGAAAGTGATTTTGATAAATCCCTAGGGAGATCATGCTTGCCAAGAATTTCTTAAAATTTGATGTATTAAGGTGAGAGGTCCCATTGTAAGCCATGGAGGCTTTAACAGGCCTGACCCTCTTGCCTTGATGATTCAGAATGCTGGTAAGTTGGGTTGCTCATTCCAGTGCCCATACACACCACAAGGAGCAGAGTGCTTTGTTTAAAGTAGCTCTAAGTAAGGAACTGTTGAAAGAAAAACACACAAATGAGTATGAACCATTATATTTCTTCTGTATTTAAGCCACCACACTTCTAAGAAAACACATACATTTAAGTAGCCTCAGGGAGTAGGAGAAGGAGAGGGAGCACTTCCCTTGCTCATTCATATTGGCTTGTGAGGAAACATCTCCATAGACTCCATAGTCTGGCTCCTTTGCTCCATCCCGCTCTTCCTGGGCTCTCTACTTTTCTCCAGCAGCATGTCCTTGGGCCACCCATTGGACTGGATGAAAGGAACTTTATTAAGTTTCCCTTCACACCCTGACAAGTGCAATCACTCTTGTAGGTTTTAATTAAAATGTTTAATTAAGCACAGTTCTAGTGGCAAAAAGTTAGCTCTCATCCTGGCAAAATCCCCAGGCTTGGAGTTGTAGAAGGAGAAAGAGAATGGAGGAGGTGTAGCAGGAACCTTTACAGTTTTCCATTATCTAAAAAATATAACATGATGAAGTGAAGAGAGACATTTTGTTGTTTTTCCACTTGATATGGGTTTCAGGTCAAATGAGAAAGAAATTAATTTTTGCTGCAGTATTCTCCTGTCCCTACTTTTGACAACCCTCACCCCCATGGATGGGTCTCAAGGCTTTCTGCATTTCTTCAAAGGCCCCTGCAGCATCTTATCAATTCCATACAACATTCCATATTCTCTAATTTTCCTCAGCAATAACTGTCCTGTCCATACACACTGTCTTTCCCCATACTTGCCCATCCTATGTCATTTTCTCAGGCCCCTGTCTCTGATGAAAGTCAATGGCTTGGCTGTGAGTACTAGACTGAGTGATGGTGCTTTCAAGCCATACCTTGATCTTAGTGACAAAAAGCCTTGCAGACTCTCCAAGATAAAGGAAAGGATTTTAGCCTTAAGGGGAGATAGTTTTGATCAAAAATAACCTTTTGGCACTCCTCAAGTCAATTAAAATTTACTAGTTTTAGAGTGGTGGGTCTTGTATGTCGTAATCACTCAGTAAAGAGGCTGCCCAGACTCTCCATTCCCTTTCCAGGCATATTCTCCCTTGCTGATAGACACCTTACTTCCTTCCCTTTCCAAAATTGAAGCTGAAGCAACTACAAGCAAAAAGAGCAAACTGTACCAGGAAACTTTGTTGAGAATATGAAGAGTAGATAGAGCCATAAATGTGCTGTTTTTTTTTTCTTTGTCTTATAAACTTGGCTGGTGGTAATGAGACAGCTTCTCTTTTTTAGGAAATAGTTTTCAAATAAAACCTCCAAAACCAATGGGTACCATAATATAATGAAATGGTATCATGATGTTAAAGATGAAGATAAAGGTGTTGCTAGATACCTTCCACATCGATCTCTAAAGTGCTGTATGTCCTGAATAGTTGACCTCAATAAAGCATATCAACATCTCTCTTACCCTCTGGTTTCCAATTGGCTTGCCCAAAGTAATTCATTGGCAAGAGTTAGGAGGGTGAGAGTAAGGTCTAGGTATTGATTCTCCCAATTCCTCCCTTGGCTAAATCATATTTCCTCTTATATGAGCATTTCCAATAATTCTTTTTTTCTAGGTCACTGCTCCAGTAACTATTTCTACTTTAGGTCTAGGGTGGTAACAGTGTTTTTAATGACCAGTTCTAAGGTACTGCATTTTTTACACATTGGGGTTTCCTTATAATCCACCTTTGCTTTGTAGCTAGTGCATTTATTACTCACCTTAAATTAGTCCATTTGAATATGCCATGTGTTTCCTTCTGGTGCCCTGAAAGATTCAGTGGTAAAAGGATAGATATGGAGGGACTGGTCCATAAGTAGTCAATTTGATGAAATCAATGACAGAGCTGATAAGCATTTTCTGATTCTTGATGTGTGAGAAAAATCCCGTTTCCCTTCCCAAACTTTTGTCTTACATAAGCATTGTTTTACATATCCACTTAAAGACAACAAAAGAAGGTAGCACTGAAGGTAGAGGTATTCCTTCTCTTATTTTCCACAACAAGCAGTAAAGAAGCATAGAAAAATCTGGGAACTGAGAGAGTTCGAGCTATATCTTGGATTCCACTGGCTCATTAATAAATTGAGATAATAATACCTGTCCACCTACTTCTGAGGTTTGTTGTGAGAATAGCATGAAATAATGTCTGTGAGCACTCCAAGTTGCTGAACAAGCCATCCAGGTGCTTCTAAGATTGAGAGGTGATAGGGCCCAGAATAAAGGAATACTGTGAGACCAAAGTAAAGAAGACTTTCCTCTAAAGTAAAAGCCAGTTAGGCCTTGTAATCTTCATTCTGTTCCAAGGGTTTCTTATCTGTCACCACTGGCTGCTACTTTCCTCTGTTGGACTGGAACTTTTGCCATAAGTGGATGCATTCTAGGACTGTGCTGTCATGACTGAAGATGCATTCCGAAGAAAGGTCAGATAATTACTGTACTTTTCTTCATTAAACCACTTTTCAGCAACCATTTCTTTAAAACAATGGCCAGGGAGTGAGAATGAAACTTTTTCCAAAAACTCAGATATGAGATATCACATGTACTTAAATAAATTCTTTTTTAAATCATACTAAATCCAAGTTTGAGACTGTATCCTCCCAAGTTGACAGGAAAATCAATCACAGTCTTTCTTAATCCATCCCTTCCAACTCTTCTCTCCATCCCCAGTTGCCCAAAGGTCTCTGAAGTCTCAGGAAGAACAAAAACTCCATAACATGTACTTTCTACTTCATACCACTGAGGCATGCATTATCCATGTCCTCCATGGTCTCTGAAGTCCACCAGCTCAGTTGCTTCCATGCTAAGCTTTCAAAATGAAAAGTCTTTGCCTAGACTCCAGCACCCCTTTGGAGTAGCTAGCCTTCATCCACTGCCTCTCTAATATCCATCTAATACCATAGGTTCTTGTAAGGGAGCTCCTCTCAGGTCTAACTACCTGAGAAATTCAAAGACTTTTATTTGTCCTATTGGTAAGCTTGAGGAGATCTGCTACCTCCTTTCCTGCTTCCATTTCTCTTTTCCAATGCCACCCCTTCTCTCTTCTTAATACCTTATGAGCACAGGCCTTCAAATAGGAGGGACAAGAGGTTATCCTTGAATCTTTTGGCCTAACATGCAAACCTCTCCCTTAGGCAAATAGGCAAAAGTTTGGTTGCCTTATTTAAACACAGGTAAGAAAAAATAGAGAATGAATTCCAAATAGTACTGCAAAAACATCTTGCCACAATTGTTTTCTGCATGCAGCTTGTCTTAAACCAAGGAAGTTAAAAGTGCATGGAGGCTGGGGCACCTGGGTGTCTCAGTCGGTTGAGCATCTGACTCTTGATTTTGGCTTGGGTCATAATCTTATGTTTTATGTGATTGAGCCCCACACTAGGAATGTAGAACCTGCTTGTGATTCTCTCTCTCTCCCTCTCTCTCTGCCCTCCCTTGGCCCTCTCTCTCAAAGTAAATAAATAAACCTTTAAAAATATGCAAGGATGTTTGGCAAAAGAATGAAAGGTGTTGGGATAACTTTTGGGGACCATGCTTGGTTCTGATGCCTCTATTTTGAGGTCACTGGGGTGGGCGATTCTATAGTTTCTAAGAGTTAAATTACTCTTCTAAATTACTTGTTTACAGGCCCAGGAAAGCTCTTCCCTTGCAGAAGGAGGATCAGAATGTATAACACATCTCCAAATGATGCTTTCTGCTTTAGGGTTTATTTAAAATATATTTCTTCTTTAAAGCCCATTTGGAGACTCGCTATTGCTTGCTTTGTCTCCCAGCAACATCAAAAAAGCCGATGGGAATGACTTTTTTTTTTTCTTAACGTGTGCTTTCATTCAAGGGGAAAAAAAAGGCAACAAAAACCTTGCGACTTCTAAACCAGTTCCCAAAATAGACCCAGAGAGAGAGAGAAACCAAAGCATGCCATGCAACCCTTCTTAGGGAGCAATTATAACCTGGAGAAAAAGACACAATGAGTGCATGGCTTCCAGAAACAGAACCTATTACAGAGGCATCTTCCTTTCCTATTCTCCCACTAGACACAAACATATATCATAGCAAAAGCTAGGTTTGTCTAAAAAATAAATTTACCAGGACTCTAAGAAGATTGTAGTATTAGAACTGTTCAGAGAATTTTGGACAATCATCAAGTCAGGCTACCTGGAGATAGGGCTGGAATCTTGATGTACTCCAACATCCATTTATTCACATATCTACCCAATAAGGCATTGAGAGGTGATTCAATGGGCGGGCACTATGGTGGACTTTGGTGATATAATTGGAAATACCTTTCAGTAATGTAACAAACACTCCAGTCACTTCTTTCATCACTTCCTTCTATGTTGTATGGTGCGTACCAGTCATATTTGACCAGGAGTTTTCTGACCTTTATTGTTCTTATTTTTGTTCTTGAGGCTTTGCATATGCCATCCCTTCAACCTGATACATTATTGTCTCTCTCTCTTTTACTTTCCAGTGCATCTTTCCCTTGACTATTACCTGACCCAATTCTACAGGTAGATGTATGTCCTACTTGCGAGTTCTCATAGCATACAGTATTTGTTTTTGTAGTACTTAATCATGGTTCTGAGTTTTCTGTTTGTCTCTCCACAATCCCCAGACTGTAAGATCTACAAGGGCAGATATTTTATTAGTTTTTCCATCTGTGTTCTGCAGGCCTAGCATGGTGCCTTTTGCTGCCTAGTAGGCATTTGACTATTACCTAATTATGGTTTAAGAAGTTAATTCTAGAAACTAAATTCCTTGTTCTGAATAGGCAAAGGAAACATTCAGACTTACAACTGTCTATCAGGCCTCAGGCAACTCTCCAGGTCTCAGTTTTACCAGTTGTAAATTAGGGATGGTAATATCTTTTATGATTGGTAGAAAAACCTAAGGATAAAAAAAATATGTAAGACATCTATCATGTGGCACGTAATAGAAGCTCAATAGTAATAAACATTATGATGCTTAGATATAATGTTAAAGAAAAATTTTTGATGTTTGAATTCTTCATTTACAATGGGAAACCAGGTGCTTTTAATTTCAATTTATGGATTAAATATTTTCACTGGCAATACCACCTTCTTAGCAACTCATGCCAAAGATTTTTCTAAATTCTCTAATCACATCATTATTTTCATATGTCAAGGTTTTATGAACTTACAAATTAGGCACAAAATAACTCTGGAGTAAGAATTAAAAATGGTACCTCTGTGACAGAAGTAAAGAGCTCAGGCTCTGAAGTCACACTGCCTAGAATTGAGTTCTAGAAAGCTGTCATATATCTCTGTGCCACAGTGTCCTTATGGGTATCATGGTGTATTGATTGGTTCTTCTGGAAAGAGACCCCTGCTCTAAACAGTTACAACGTCCTTCCTTTGACAATCCACGTATGTCCTTAAAACTTCCTGTTCTTTGCTCAGGTACATACAAGTGGCTGTTTTTTCCAGGTGTTGAGGGATATGCATGAGGCCTGGTTGATATTTAGCAAAACTTCAAGGCATTAACAGACAATAAGCAATGTTTGGCTGGGATATAATAGAGGGTATTTGATCACCAGAGGATTGAATGCCATAAACTTTCCAATCCTCAGGTTCCATGATTATATTCTAGGACAGCAAATTGCTAGGCACACAGTGAGTGCCTGGCTCTTAAAATGGGTCTCAGAATAACATGACTTTATATGTGGGAAAATCTTAGAGTTTATCTGCTCCAGTGGTCCCTAGCTGAGGGTAATTAGAATTAACCAGAAGCCTCAGTCCCTTGAAGTACTGGTTCAGGATAAAGCTCACATAATTTTTTTAAAAGTGTGCTGGGTAATTCTGTTGACACCCTCTGATCTATAGTCCATGTTTCTGTTCTCTGGGGAAAGCCTCTAACCTGTAAAATTTCCTTCCTCTAAGAAGTAGTTATAAAAGAAAAAGAATCTGAAAGTGGTAGACTTCCAAAATCTGACTAAGCAACAGACCCCTGTCCACATTTCTATTAGATGGAAATCCACACTGGACATTCTTGGCAAAGATGGAGACACAAAGGGAATGTAGATCTCATCACTGTGCTCAGCATTGAGAATTGCAAGGAAGCATCCTTCTGTCTGCCCCACCACTGCATGCTGGGATGCATTTCCATAATCAAGCTCTCTCAAGCACAAAATGTGCATCTAATAGAATATCATTTTTCAGGGCAGCAAATTCACATGTAAGCATCAGATTTTTACTTTATTGCCTTACATCATGAAATACAACTATGTCTGCAGATTGATTACTCCAGTTAACCCTCTACTCCTAATTCCTTAGATAAATATTGGACACTAATTGAAACTTTGCCTTCTGATACTAACTCTAGATGTTGATTTCTTGAATGCTAATAAAAGCCTTTATCCTGTGGATTATTCTCAATTTTAGACCCACCATTCTAAGACAGATTTGTATTATCTTGAAATGTCAGGTGGATGGGTTTGACCTGAGACCTAGAGGGGAGAAATAGACTGCTTAGTAGTTCAAAGATAAATGAAGGTAGTCAAGACAAAGCCACAATGTGGCTTCCATACCACTACAATGTTGAGTGGAAGGTTTGGGAATTTGTGGCTGGAAAACCAGACTTTTCCAGGTTGTTTTTCATAGGGTGATCACTGATATATTTATTTCTCTGATTAATGAACTTTGCAAATTAACCTCCATGCTACTCTGTAATTGTGATTTAGGTTTCAAAAAATCACTTAGGCATACGGTTCCTTTACTCCTGAGTCTATTCCAGCTGGATGGCCAGCTCACTGTGTTGATTTCACAAAGATACTGCCAGTCTCCTGACCTCTGAGTTTACAATTAATTATTGCATTCAGCACCCAAATTACCCCCAGCCTCCATGTGTCTGGCTTTATCTCTCTGCACACACAAGCCTGGCTTTTAATTAAAGGCCCTCCAAATTAAATGAAAACAAATTCAATTATTACATCTCATTGGAACAGCTTACAGCATATCCTGACAGCATTTATCCAATGGACAACTCAGGGAGAGCTCAGCTCCCACAACTGAAATTAATGTGCCCAGTAAATGATTTTTCTTATCATTGCTTGAACAGGCTTTTTGCCATTGGGTCAGCCCTAGCTGTGGTCTTTGCTGCCTCTGAAGCAACTAGGTTTAATAATTTTTCTCTTCTCTCAATCTTTTCTAATCTCTACCTAGCTCTTATTTGGTCTGCATGGAAAAAGAATGGCCTCATGTTCTGCTTCCTCTGAGGCTACAAGATAATTACCCTCCAGTCTCTGCAGGTTCAGAGGTGCAGCTCAGAGATGCACCCTTTAAATTCAGATCCTTATGCAAAGCTCTTAGATATATACAAGGGACTTGGTATATGTTTCTTGCTCTCTATGCTGCTCAAAGTTTAGAAGAATGTGCATTGAATTGAGATTATTGTTATGATATATCATAACAATAATCATAATAATCGTGTTTACTCAGGACTGTAATGTGCCAGGCAGTGCAAACAGCTCACAATTGGACACAGTCTGTACCCAGTGGGCCTATTACATAAATAGGAAGCAAGGCAAGATCCAAACAAAAGGAAAGATAGAAATGAACTGAAGGGGGAGTTGAAAAGGGAGGAAACATGATTTCTTTTGATCACTGCAGACTGAGTCTATTTTGCTGAGGCTATATCACTTAGACAGCACTTTTGTTTGTTTGTTTTTGTTTTTAGGTATGAAACTCTTCAGCTAAATGGCAAGTTGGGACTAGGATTGGAGGATTTGTAAGAAGAAAAAGATTATTAAGAGGCAGGGAACTGGATCCTTTGGCTTCTGCAGGGATTGACATAGTTTGATCTGGAAGAGGCTTGTTTAGGTATGGGTACAAAACAGATGATGTTGTGCCTGGCAGGAGCCCAAGGTAGCCCATAGGCAACATCATCATCCTACTCCCCAGGCACAAGGGCTGGACCATGCAAAGTGGATACAAGTGAGGAGAAAGGCTAGAAATAGAGTTCAGTGGATTTGCATGGAAAAAAGTAGTTCCCAGGTCTTGTACCTGAGGGTACCCTTTTTTAAAAAAATGTTGATTGGATTTGTCTTCTATCCCATGTTGCTCAGAAAGAAGACCCAAATGTTGATGAGAATGGTAAGAAAACATGTAGATCATAAAAACTTCCTAACCCACTCACAACCCAGTAGGTAGAGAAAAGCAAAGCAGGAAAAAGAAGTATGGGCAAAGGAGAGGGAGCTGCAATCTGAAGTCCATGGCTTCCAGAGAGTCTGCCTCACATTTCATATGCCCTGAAACATAGGCCACACTCCTCAGAGGAAACAGGTTTGCCTGGAGAGCTCTGTTGAGTATGTGAAACTCCAGGAGAGGGGACATCATGTCCCTGTGCTCAGCATGCACAGGTGTCACTAATAGCTCCTGGGTTTGTCAAGCAGTTGGGAGAAGCAAAGACTTTAGGGAACAACACAACTCATGCTCTATCATCTTTTCTACATCCTTGGTTGAGCAAACATCCTTAATAAGCACTTTCCCTGAGTGTCCTATGTGCAGAAAGCATTGCAAAACCCTGTTTGGAATAGATACAAGGGAAATGGAAGATCATCTCAAGGTATTTATAATCTGATTGGGTGGTAAAAAATACACAATCATGCAGGAACTCTAAAATGTCAAGTTGCATCTTTCCATGATGATTTCCACAATTTCCACATATGTTTGCAATTCATCCTAACACTTTGTATTGCAATTGTTTGTTTATATCTTATTATTCTGCTCTAGACTAAGCCTTATCAGCACAAAGTCTACTTTGTTTTGTGGGTTTTAAAAAAAGTTTATCTCCAAAAATTAGTACTGCCTCTGGCATTTGGCAATATCTATTTACCTTTGAAGTGTATAAAGTAAAAGTCTAGTTCAAATGCTCCCATCCAGAGCAATATCAGCCTCTCTGGTCTCCTGTCACACATTGTTTATGCTTCTTTTATCATTATTATTTAATCAGCCTCATCTCACCTACAGGTTGTAAGAGATAGTGTAGAAGAGGATTTAAGAGGTCAAACATCAAAACCAAGTTGTCTGACCCTGGACAAGTTACTTCATCTCTCTGGTCTTTCCCTGTCTATAAGTTGAAAAGGATGACAATAATATTCACTTTATAGACTTATAATGAGGATTACTTGAGTAACATATGAACTGTAGCAATGCTTGGTACATGGTGAGTGTTGTATAAGTGTTACCTCTTCTTAGTATTAGAACCCTAAAGGGTACTTACTCTGCGTCGGATTGTGTCCTCCAAAAAGATATATTCAAGTGTCAACTCCCAGTACCTGTGAATAGGACCTTATTTGGAAACAGAGTCTTTGCAGAAGTAATCAATTTAGGATTAGGCAATACTGGATTAGGATGGGCTCTAATCCAATGACTGGCGTCTTTCTAAGAAGAAGGAAATTTGGATACAGAAACACACACAGAGGGAAGATGTAAAGACACAAACAGACACAAGGAGAATGCCATGTGAAGATGGCAACAGAAATTGGAGTGATATGTCTACAAGCCAAAGAATGCCAGGGATTGCAAGCAACTGTTGGAAGCTAGGAGAGAAGCATGGAAGAGATTATCTCCCTCAGATCCTCCACAAGGACCCAACCCTGCTAACAACTGGATTTCTAGACTTCTAGCTTCCATAACTAGGAGAAAATAAATATATGTTGTTTTCAGCCACCCAGTTTGTGGTCATTTACAGACTAAGCAAGCTTTATCTTCTTTGTATTTATCCAACACAGCACCTAGTAGAATGCTTGGAGGACAGAAGATCTTAGCCAATGAATATTTCCTGAAATGGATAGAATTAGCTACGTGATCATTAATGTGAAGACAGAATTAAAGAATAGTTTTAGAGTAGTTAGAGTTTACCAGTCTTATTCTAGGTATCACCTATTTGAAATTAATAAAAGGGCAGCTTGTTATTGGTATGATGATATCACATATAAAGTTCCCTTTAAAATGTAATAATAAAAGGAAAGGATGTTGTCATAAAAGGGTAATATTGTATGGGGACCTGTTCTTAGTTCATTCCCCCCCCCCATTCTTCCCAGTATTCTGCAAATTCTGATTTCTTCCTATGATTCTAGGAAATTCTTAAATGATAATCGGTAATTCCGCATAGAAAAAAAAAGAAAGCAAAGTATGATGTATGTTTAATATTATGTTGGTTTTGAGCAGAATTTCATTCATAAAAATTTATCAAATGGCTTATTGTGTGCCTGGAGCTGTGCTAGAGCAAGAGAATAGGACAGAATGAAAACAATGATTAACATTTTATGAAATTTTTATTGTGTGCCAGGCAGCATGCTAAATGCACTATTTTATGTGATCCTTTCAATAACTGTATGGTTAGGAAAGTCCATTTCATAGATAATAAAACATGCTTAGTGAGATTTAGACACTTGCCCAAGGTCATAGAGTAAATGATAGAGACCCAGTTTTATACCTCAGCAGTCTGACTCCAGAGCTTTTCAATCACTGCAAAGAAATTAGATACCTTTTATCCTCATGGGGCTTATGGTATAGCACTAAAACAGGTAAGCAGAGTCATGGTTAAAACATGGATAAGAATACTTGCGGCAGAGAACCTAACTTAGGGTTTAACTGGGTTCAAACTACATACCAGCTAGGGCAAAGAGAGAGGGAGCCATAGCTGTGGCTGACTGATCCTTACAAATCCTACCTTGGTTTGGCCTCAGGGGTCCAGCCTCTTGGGCTTTTGTGGGTTAGAGTTTCTGTAGACGCCTGCAGGGCAGAAACCAGAATACCAGGTTTCTCAGCAGTTTTTAGTTAAGAGCCAAAGGTAGGATCAGGGGCCTGAGCTGGCTTATCTCAGGTTCTGTCTGCTTTCTGTCCAGGTCTGTTTGTCTTATAAAGATCCAGGACATCTGATGTTGACATAACTCTAGGCAAGGCCCATTTTTTATGGTAAATTGAAAAGAATCTCTTGTCCTTGCCAAGAGATGGTAATCCAAGGTGAGAAACTGTGTTTTTAGGATAGAGTCATCATCTACATGGCATAGCTGCCTTCCTTCTACAGATTTCAGCTAATCTTAGAATGTACAGTTTCAGGAATCTTTTTCAATCTTGTTGGAGTCTATGCATTTGACTTTCCCATGGCCCAGTTGATTTAGAAGTTGACAATCAGCATTAACTCTATCAAAGCATTGCTAGGCTGCTACACTGAGAACTCACTGCCGTGAGCATTGTCTCTAGTCTCAGTGGACTTTCCAGGGTTTCCCTTAAAAATTCCACACTCAACAGTTTCTCACTCACTGAAGGCTTAAAAAAGGATACTCTTAAAAAGAATGGCTATTTTTAGTAGGGAGTCAGTTGTAAAGAGATTATTAGTGGGAGAGTCAGCCTGAGGGAAACTAGCATCTTCCCAGCTATCCTGAGCTTTTTTTCTTTTTTTTCTTTTTTTGGAGTGTATGTCCCAAACATCAGTCATATTAAAACCAATCCCACCAAAACTCAACTTGCATAAAGAGGGTTAAAGAACAGTAATATCAACCTAGCATTTAACAATAGAAGAACTGTCTAGGGACCCTGCTCTTCTACCTAGAGACTCTGTGACCCTGGGCCAAAATGCAAACCCTCTATGCCTATTTCCTCCATCATAAAAGTAGAATAATAACAACAATAATAGTTTATTTCACAAGGTTTTGGGAAAAGTCAAATGAGATAATGTTTGGACAGTGTTTTGCAAATTGCAAAATATTGTACAAAGCTTAGTTATTTTTACAGAAAATACATATGGATTTTCTGCCCTTTTGAATTATTCATTTTCCATCTCTTTCTAGTGGTCTGAACAATTGGGTATTTGATTTTTATCTTATTTCCTGGGAACTCTCTGTACTCTCACATCAATTATTTCATTTCATTTTCACACCATGTCTGTTTTACCTACAAAATATGGAGTGTGACTGAGTTGTCTAATATTTAAAATAAGTTGAGTTCTGACTTCTAAGCCTCTTGGTATTTATTTTTTAGTTACCTTTCTGATGTGAACTTGGGGAAAATTGTTAGGGTGGATAGTTGGAGTATTACTTATCAAAGCAAACAGACTTAAGAAATTACTTTTTCTTCAGATTCGTAATATTTATAAAGAGGAAAGCAGTTGGGTGCTGGAAAGAAAAGAGTTCCAGTGTCCCATGTGTCCAGTGATTGTTTTTCCCTGAATATATGGCATTTTTAGAATGTAAGATTTAGCATCCTTTCAGGCAGACTTCTCAGGAACTTACTAGCTTAGGGGCCCAACATGAGTTTGGGTGCAGATGGAACCAGTCTTAATGAGCCAGACCATCACAGGGTCCAGAGAACACATCGTTCAGTGCGAAGAGCCTGGAACTGAGGATCAGATGAAGGTGGTTGATAATGGAGGGGTCAGTCCTAGCTGGATTACTTGCCTTAAGCATGTCACTTCCCTTTACAACATTACCCATCTACCTCAAAGACTGTTTTATTTTTAATTAAAATTTTTTAATGTGGTAAAATATACATAACATAAAATTTACCATTCTAACCATGTTTACATGTACATTTCAGTGACATTAAGTACATTCACATTGTCATACTCACCACCAGCCATCTCCACCACTGCAAAAGGTTGTTTTAGAGTAAAATGAAATAATTTCTGTAAAAGCCCTTAGAGAGGCATAAAGCACCATCCAAATGCAAAAATACTGTTATGACTCTTTTTCGTCCAATAGTTTAGCAGAAGGGGCAAAGATGGGGTTAAAAACATTCCTTAACTTCTAACTGGTTAAAGGAAGTTGAATGAACTATCTTTTTGGAAGGATTCACATGAGTAGAGATGCCCTCATGGTCAGGACATGTGGACAATTTGTTGCCAAGGGCAAGAAGTACTACCTGTACATTTGAAGTCATTTCCAACTTGGAATTTCTACAAATTCACAGCAATCACTTCTTTGCTCTAGTCTCAGTTAGAAGATGTCATTCCCCTCCCATGTTGGGCATTTGAAACTTACAGATCAGATAAGTTGGAACAGCAAAGAAAGAAGAGCATGTGATGCCTAACAGATAAATTAAGGGATAGTTGGGGGAAATCACTCTATAAAGTGAAAAGTTTTGATGTTCTTCTAGATGATGAGTAGCTTTCTAACTTTATCCAAATCAGTTTTTTTCATCCTAAATTCACAGGAAGGCTTTCCTAGCTTGCCAAATGCAAACTGGAGCAGACCTTTGCATTCATTAGTAGACAAATGCATAAAAGCATTCATTCAACAATATATGTACTTTCCTAATCTGGTTAAGTTTAGGAAATTGGATTAAAGAAAAGACAAATCTAGAAATTACATGCTGCTTAAGGGAGTAGAAATCCAGTGGCATAGGACTCTGTCTGGGGGTGTTGTGCTTAGGTTATTTTGAGAACTGCCATTCTCTTTTGAAATTAACTTTGTAGAGTAAGTAAGGATAATTGTTGCTTCTAGCCAGCTGTCTATGTCCTTCTCATCTAGAGTAGTGGAGTAGAGTAATGGTGTATGCGTATGTGTTGTTCATTGGACTCCCATTGTCCTGGGGATTCATAACACAGTTGTGCATGGCAATGAAGTTGGTCTGCAAAAGCACTGTGAGAGGAGGAAGAGAAGATGGTAATGGTGATGATGAAGGCAACAACTGACACTATTAAGAACTTACTATATACCTACCATTTTGCTAAACATGTTAGCTGTTTTTGCTACTTAATTATTGTGTTCACTGAAGCTTAAACAGGTTAAGCAAACCTCACAAGGTCAGTGTAGCCCAGGCTTCACTTACTGTTAAGTCCAAATTCCACCATACACCAGCAATGGAGGTGAAAAAAAATCACAAGTTTGAAGAAAGTACAGGGCAAGTTCCCTTCAGTACCTTTATTCTTTATATTAACATTTCTTCCTTAAACCTCTTTCTACTATAAAGAAGGATTTTTTTTAAAAAAAAAGCATATATAAAATAATTTCAAAAAATAAGTAAAGAGTTTCACAATAAATACCAAGATTCCTGCTTAAGGAAGAGTATACCAACACAATTGCAGATCCAGGTGTATCCCTATCCCCAGGATGATGCATATAGTGAATCTGGTGTTTCTTTGTCTTTGGCAGGAGTGAGTCCTTTAGCATAAAAAAGTCTTGCAGACTGGACTTAAACTCTATACTCTTTAGTAATTTTCAGGACAGTGATTCTCAATTCACATGGGAAAAATAGGACTAATAGAAACAGATTTGGTAAAGGGTGGCTGATCAGAAGGAAATGGTTGGCACTTGCATTTTATGTGGTTGAAAATGGGTGCAGGGGCCTGGATTGAGAAGTATAAGGTGAGGGTCTGGGGAAAGGTTAATACTCTCTAAAGTGCCTATATAACTTAGAATGTGGTTAACACAGCTATTTGGATTGTTTAAAACTAATTTTTGAACATTGTATCTTTTCTGTTTGCATCTCTTTAGATCGCTTTATTCAAAAATATTTCTAGTCTTGTCCTTCCTCTCAGATAGAGAGAAGGAATATGTATATCTTAAGGTGCCACTTTACTAAATGGTCCTCACAGTTTCTCCTGGGGGAAGAGAGAAGAAGCAACTCATTTATTCAATTAGTATTAACTGAATCTTTACTATGGACCAGACATTGCAGTAGATGCAGATATCAAGAAGGAAGACATTCTCACTGCCTATGAGGAGTGTGCAATAAAGTGATCTTTGAGAAATAACCCTGTCCTAAGCCAGGAAACAAATGGTTAACATAGACCTGAGTAGGAAGTAGTTTTCTAGAAGGGCTGCAGTGGACAGTACTTAGTAAGACACCTGAGAGATTCCATCAAAGCTAAAGATCAGAGACAAAACTTAGAAACGTCAGTAGAATAGGGGTGCCTGTGTGGCTCAGTCAGCTAAGCATCCAACGGTTCAGGTCATGATCTCACAGTTTGTGAGTTTGAGCCCTGCATCGGGCTCTGTGCTGACAGCTCAGAGCCTGGAGTCTGCTTCGGATTCTGTGTCTCCCTCTCTCTCTCTCTTCCCATCCCCTACTCATGCTCTGTCTCTCTCAAATATAAATAAACATTAAAAAATTTTTTTAAATAATAAAAACAGAAATGTCAGTGGAATAAATGTTACTTGCCATGAGCAAGGTTTGAGTTTTGGGCTGACCAGTGTAATTTTATTAGGGGTCTGTGATTCCTAGGCACAGTCTCCCAGGCCAGGAGATCATGCCCCTTTGTATTAGTGGCAGTAGATGAGGTCTCTCATTGCAAACAGGTTTCTGCAGGAGCATGCCCTTGGCAACACAAGGGACTAGGTAAAAGGGCAGAATTGGATAAGCTCATACCCATCACAGCCCCTAGAAAAATATTTCGGAAAACAGGCCATACTAATGATGGTCAAATAGTGTCATCTTCCTTGAAGAAATGCCTTTCCTGCATCAGGACCTAATGTAATACCCTCAACTTTTATGTAGGATCAATATGAGACCTGGCAATTGAAGAGAATTTCTCTATGTTCTATAAAAATGGGGTTGAAAGTATTTTTCCACTGTGTCAGTCAAAGTCCTTTTTATAAATCCTGTCGATTGCAATCCACACTATCTCTCACAGTTAATTTCTGCTTAAGTTTGGTTCCAAGGAAAATGCTGTCTGGACTGATGAATTTGTCCACTTTCTGTTTTTAGAGAACAAATGACATAAGCCGATGTCCTTTCCATTTGCCTTAGCTGGCACAAACTCAGAACCAAATGCATTACCCAAGTGCTATCTGCCCAACTCAGGTAGCTGGAGCACTCATCCTTCTACTTCCTCCAGATGGCTCCCATTTTGACTTACCCTTAAAGGACTTGCTTTTCTTGACAGGGCCAGCTCAAGTCCACTTAGTAGGTAAGACACTTTTTTAGTTAGAAAGATATACAGTTTTACTTGTTCATCTTTCTATCTGAAAAGTAGCACAGAACCAAGTGAAATCAGGCCTTCTTGAGTTATTGGCCAGCAGGATGGCATTTTACTGATACTTGAGAATAAAAAAAATATAGATAAATGGAGAATTTTTTGAATATAGATGATTTCACATTTCTATACTGGTTATTGAAAGAGAGAAGAGAAAAAGAAATAGATATAGATGTTGCACTTGGAAGATAGCAGTCCAACCAAGGTGGGGGGACCACCTTTACTTCCATTTCCTCTCCACTTGCACTCACTAGGAAGTAACTCTGGAATATCCATCAGTTGTCTGAAAATAAGCACTAATTATAGCAACACTTCAATGACTAAGAATATCCTTCAGGACCACTTCTTTAAACACATGGACATGGAACCCTACAATGTGCACACTATTAAGGGGTGAAGGCCATGAGTCACACTCAGTTTTTGTTCTCAAGATCTGGTAGTCAAAATAGATGTTACAACAACTCCATGAATTTCTCTAATATGGTGGAATGTAAATTCCTCAGTAGAAGTGGGAACATAGTTCAACCCAGAAGAGCAAAGTATCACTTTTTGTTGTTGGAAGATCAGGAAACGGTTTATAGATGAGGTGATATTGCGCAGAAGGACAGTCTAGGTTGAGCAAGCAAAGATATGAAGAAGAGCAACTTCTGAGGGTGTTCAAGGATAGTGGAAGTACCATTTGTCTCATAGTTATCTGAAGGGGAGAACAGTAAGAGAGATGAGTGATGAGTTAGGAATACATCACTGCATCCTTGAGAAGTTGTACTAAATATTGTAAAGGAGAGCTATTGAAGGTTTTTGAGCAGAAGTGATACACTAGAATTGTCCTTCAGAACAATGGAGTAGAGCGCTGTAGTAAAGAAATACCAGCAATTTACAGTCCAGAGAAAAGTTTATTGTAGTAACATGGAGGACAAATAGTACTCCTTCATTGGGAATTGTTGATGGGAATGAGAAGAGATAAGGATGGATGATACAGATGTGGGAATGATTGTTGACAACATAACTCAGCAACTGATCCTATGTGGAGTAATGTACAAGTGCTAGCCACAACCTGTGATGACCCTGAGCTTGGGTGACTACAAGTCTCATGATGCCATCCAGGAGGAGTGATGGGGGGCCAGGAATAGAAGTTTATTGAGAGGGCTTAGATGAGGGATGGAGGAAACCTGATGGGGCATTTTGCAGATGAGGAGCTGCTGAGAAGTATCATAAGGGTAATGTGCAGTGGGGAGGCCTGCTGGGCTGTATGGGAACAGGTGGGGCATCATGGAGAGAGGCCATTCTATTTCCTCAGCACTGGGTGAGAGAAATGGAGGGGAGAAATGGAGGAGTTGGAGATCCTTCTTAGTTAAGTGATTGAAACTTCTTTAAACTCCTGAGCCAGATATGAGGGGAGAGGTCTGACAAAGCCATAGTCATCACATTTTCTGTATTAACCATCCTCCGGACAATCCTCTGGAGTTTGGGTTGTTCCTGAAATTAGCTCAACATTTTGCCAAGAAGTATACCCAGCCTGAAAAGGAAACAGAAGATCAGTGACTGGCTTTCCTGAGACTGCCCTTGCTACCCCAGTGAGGGCTACTGGTGTCAACAAATTCACAGAGGCTGCGGTCCATTGAGCAGCTTACTCACTGGATGCCAAATATCACACTACACACTTTATCTCGCTGACCAGTTGTAACTTGATTAGGCAGATTCTATGATTATTGTCATTGTATAAATGAGATAACTGAGGCTGAAGTGGATTTTTCGATGTCATATAGCTACCAAAGAGAGTAAGCAATAGCCAGGCACACTCTGGGGTGGAGGAAGACTATAGTCAGTTTTATTGTTTGTAGTAGTTTTAAGGCATCTCAAACACTGAATTAGCAAACACTGAACATTGCTCCTGAGGGAAATAAAGAGTTGGGGTCCTTCAAGCCTCTGGTCACATTTTTGTCAACCAATCAATACATGGTCTTGTCTTATGTGTATTTCCTTTTAAAGTTACCTTATTTGATATATACTTTTCACTTGTTAACATCAAACTTGGCCAACAGGACTGTAAGTCATGCCTGAGCTCGACTTCCCTAACACATGTATTTCTTTGTAAGGCACATCCTAGCTGTCTTGTGATCAGCACTAGACAGCCCTTCTGCAATACATGTGGGGCCACTTTACAAAAGGAAACTACCATGAAAAAGTGCAACAATGCAAAAAACATGACACTGAATATACTTCAAATGGGACACTGTTTATGGTGGGAGAACTGAGACAAGAAGGCAGGATATTGCCTTGTTCCACTGCAGCTGGGAACACATACACTGGTGACTCCGGTTTTTCACCACTCTGCCCATGTCTGCAAATGTCCGTGAAAGAGCCACAGGTATTGATGTTGGGGTTACAAATAAATTTTGACAAGTAGGCAAGTTAGAAAATGAAGAATCTTTGCATACTGAGGAACAACTCTACCTCAGGCCATGGGCACATTTCTTGAAATCTATGCACTTTCAAGAGAAACCTAGGGAGAAGTGACCATGTTTTATTTTGCTTGCTCTTGTATTTTTTACCTTCAGCCTAGGATTCATCATTTCCTTGTTCCTGAGTGTAAAGAACAGCCTCCTTAGGGGTAAGTTGCAAGCCCCGAAATGAGCTGCAGGCCCAGATCACATGGCCCTCAGCAGAAGTGTCAGACTAGGACCCAAGTCCTCCTGAAGACCCACAAGGGAAGGGCAGGGTGACCCAGCAGGTGCTATAGGACTGATGAACCCAGCACCCTGCATCCTCCCTCCTGTACATTCCGGATGCTTATTTACCCTTTCTTGATCTCTTTTGGGTTTGACAGCAGTGAGAGTTATAGCAGTTATTCTAATGCTAAAATTCATACTCATATAACTGTTTATGATTGTTAGTATGTTACAGAATATGGCAGGTTAGGCTGAAAGTTTTAGAGTCAGAGAGACATAAGTTTATTCCTGGTTCTGACCCTTAATCCACTGTGATCTTATATAAATACTTTAATCTTTTCAATCTTTGGTCTCCTCATCTGTAAAATGAGGGTAACAGCTTATATGCTTCTTTTATTTTTAGTGAAGATTAAGTGCATTGATTTATGCAAGGGGCTTAGAATGGTATCTGCAATATGACAAACACTTGGTAAGCATTAGCTTTTAAAAATTTTATATGTAATTCAAAAACAGGGCCTCTGATTTTTTTTTTGCTTCTACAATCTAATGATCGAGAATGGGCTTTGAAGTCATATCTCCCCAATTCTACTCCTATCTTCTCCTTTCTCTATCTGGATAACTTTGGATGGAACTTCCTTGAATGGATGGAACTTCCACTGAATGGAACTTCCTTGAATCTCAGCTTCCTAATTTGTCGAAGATGGGGGAAATGTCTAACACTTGGATTGTTTTGAATGTTAAACAATATAATACATTTAAGAGAATTTTAGCACTGGTTCTGACACATGAGAAGCCTCAATAAATCCTTGCTGCTACTGTTATTACTAATATTATTAATACTAATATGGTATCTGCATTTTGGAGAGTGCATCACAATGCATTCTGTAGATTTAGGACTTATTTCTTACCTTTGTTGACACAGTCCATCAATGGAATGCACCCTGCTTCTTCATAGGATTGCTGTATGGTCCTGCTGAGCATTGTCAGTGGAAGAGGGCCAAAGGTCCCTCCAAGAAAGGGTGGCTGGGGCTGGAACTGGAAAGGATGGTGAGACAGCACAAGTTCTGCTGGAAAAAAAGTTTTTTGCATCCTTAACTTCCAATTCTTATCTGTCTGGGGGATCATGGAGGAGGACAACTTCTTACAAGGATCCATGTTTATACATCATATAGCCCCACTGGTTAGTTAGATGCTCAGAGCTTCTGGTACACCAACCACAATGACAGAAGTCCCTGAAGAGACTGATGGGTCCCCTTGTGTGCTTGGAGAAGCAATGTCAGAGAGCCAGTAGGTCACTTTGCACTCATAATGTGTCTCCACCAGTACATCTCACTACATGGACGATTCATCAAGGCTGCTTGTCTACTGCTGCTTAGCAGGACAGCCACATGCAAGCCACTGCATCACACCATCCACTGCAAAACTGTTGATATTCATTCTGCAGCTGACCTTTTCTTTCCCCCTCTCTCTTAGCCAAACTTCTCCTTCCACGAGTCCTGTAGGTGGGTAAATCTTCCTATGCTACATCCCCATGCTGGGGAAATTGGCTGGCTCTGCTAAGTGTGATTGGAGCCGTTTGTTTTTAAGCTGCACATAAGCATCGGGTGAGATTTATAACACTTTTCTTCTTGCCGAATCGACCCACTGGGAGCCATTAAAGTTTTATTGCTCTCTGCAGTTGCCTGGCCAGAGTGGAATTGAGGGGGCCTGCAGTTGGAAAAACTTTTTCTTCCATTGCCTTATTCACAGACAGCATTGGGGGCAGGGAATAGAAGAAATGGTGGTTTTATTTGGTCTCCCCATTTTGGTCCCAATTCTTTTCCAAACTGCACTGAACTTTTGCAATGACCCCTCATATAATTTGCACTGCATGCTATACTTTCTCCTTCTCTCAAGGCTTCCCAGGGTCCCACCTCTTCCAGGAAGTCTTCTTGTATTGATCAAATGAAGGCCAAGACTTTCTCTGAGATCCCCCTTACTTCTCTTGGCTGGACACCAAGCTCTTTTTCATTTCACTGGTTTTTGTCCCAGATTTTGATACCTATTTTCCTTCTGACTTGCAGATACCTATTTTCATCTTATTGGATAAATGTACATGAATCCTAAAGTTGTAGGATCCTAAATCTGGAAGAAGTATTAGAAATTCTTTGGTTCAACTCAAACAGTAAATTAAATTACTTAAGTTCACATAACAATTAAGGTATTCTTATCCTTGTCCTCAAGGGGAAATTTTGACAAGGAATGTTCATACACTAGGTTAACTAAAAACAACAATATTTTAGTGATGACTTCAACTATCTCCCACACTCTCATTGAGCCTTTAGATGCAGTACGTAGGCCTGGCTTGATTTTCACTGGAGGAAGACATCCTAATTCTCTGTCAATCCATAATAGTTATTCCATATTTACCAGGTTCCAAGCATTCAGGAGGTCCTGAGACAATAGACATATAGGTCCTATATTGAAGATGTCTTGTATAATATCTTCTGAACAGCACCTGGCCAGGGTCTTGTGACCATTTATGCAGCTATGAGGGCCAGGCTTCTATCAAAACCAGTCTTTAATACAGTAAGATACAGTTTATATTGATAGCAATAAAGACCATTTTTGAGCATCTATTTTATTCAGGCACTGCACTAAATACATAAATAATTTCATTTTTATTCTGATAAAAACCTCCTAAGATAATTGTAGCTGCATGCTATCTATAAGGAAACCAGAGATGAAGAAGGATGCAGTGACTGGTCCATGGTGGTACAACCGTCAGGTGGTGGAGCTGGGCCTAGAGGCCAGACTCAGGCCCCATACATCTATATACTCTGTCTCCTGTCTCATCGCAGACCTGTCAGCCTCAGGAAACTCTCAGAGTCATTGATCCCTCAGTGTGATGTCAGGTTGCTATTCTCCCTTCCTTACATATTTGCATTCAGTCGGTTCAGCATCTGACTCTTGATTTCAGCCCAGGTCATGATCTCACGGATTGTGGGATTGAGCCCTTCATCATGCTCTACACTGTTAGCATAGACCCTGCTTGAAATTCTCTCCTCTCTCTCTCTCTGCTTCTCCCTCCTCAAATAAATAATCATTTAAATTTTTTTTTAAAAAGCATAAATGTTTTAGATGGGATGTAAGATTTTATTAACATAAGCACTTTTAACATAAGCACTTTGTATGAAGTCACTCCCTAAGAGGTCTACTTCATCAACTGTCATCCCAACAATCATTGATAACAAGGACATTCCACTTTTATTGGAGATTGACAGCAACATAGCAAAACAGTTGAGAGCCCAGTGCTGAGGTCAGGGTTCCAGTATTTGATTCTTGGCCACTGTCACTTATTAGGAGCTAAGTGATCTTAACTTTCTATGGGCCTCAGTTTCTTCATCTGTACCATGGGAATGATAAAAGAATCTACTGTACATGGTTAATGTCATGGCCAAATTAAAGCTAATACATCTAAAACACTTATAACTATATCTGGCATATAATAAATTCTCAATTAAATTTGATTTTTATTTTCTCTCTTTCAAGTGTCTAAAGTCATTCACATTATCATCACATTTAGCCTCGCTATCATTAAATGATCACTTAATTAAGGAGGCATTTGTAGACAACAAGGAAGACACAAGTTCACAGGCACTGAAATTCACTGAGATGAACCAAGGCAAAGCAGAGAATTTAAAATTCCTCATTACAGGGGTGCCTGGGTGGCGCAGTCGGTTAAGCGTCCGACTTCAGCCAGGTCACGATCTCGCGGTCTGTGAGTTCGAGCCCCGCGTCGGGCTCTGGGCCGATGGCTGGGAGCCTGGAGCCTGTTTCCGATTCTGTGTCTCCCTCTCTCTCTGCCCCTCCCCCGTTCATGCTCTGTCTCTCTCTGTCCCAAAAATAAATAAAAAACGTTGGAAAAAAAAATAAATAAAAATAAAATTCCTCATTACAGATCTCTCTCTAGAAGAAACCCATCTTCTCAATACTGTGGATGTAGTATGGTGAACATTCTGGATCAGCAGCCCTTCTAATTTTGGGACTAAACTGAAACGTAACATTTGGTTATGTTACCAATTCTCTTGACAGAGACACTTCCTTTTCCCAGTCACCTAATCCTGCCCCAGGATTGTTGGTACAATGTAAACATCCAGAACTCTTGTATGTCTCCAGCACTCTGTTTATTCCTTTTCCCTAACACATCCCAAAGGACAAGGTCAAAAGTGGAATACAAACTCTTTCCAAATAGTTCTCAAATTTTTTACAATTCCCAGATTGATAGATGAGGGGTAAACTGGCAAAATGAAACCAGTGGGGAACTTCAAAATACGTAGCTGTTATACTTCGTGTAACTCTGTGTGCTAACACAAGCCCACCTCTCTTTGGCCATTGTTATCAATATAATAGTTTTAGTGATATAAATATAATAATAATTACTATTGTCACAATAATTTTTACTGGGCATTTCTTTGTGCCAGTCACAGTGTGAGGCAGGTGGATCCAAGAGATGAAGGCTTGCAACAGTCTTAAAAGGCAAATACATCTGCAGCAGAGCTTTTCTTTAGATGCAGAGTAGAAACTCTGGACATACTCTAAAACTGAATGCCTATCTGACCCTTCATATCTCCAGCCTCATTCGACCACTCTCACCACAGCTTTCTTGCCCTCCCCAAACATATAGAGCTGGCTAGTTCCTGTTTCATTGTCTCTGCATTTGGTATCCCTCTTCTGGGAAAAGTTACACTGGACCATGAGATGTCTCACTACCTTTTGAGATTTGGGTCTTGTTCCTGTTATTGAGGCAGGTCTGCCCTTACGCCACATTCTGAATTAATCCCCTCACCTTTAGTTTTATTTATAGCACATTTCTTTATGTATAGAGCATGCCATGCATTTGCCAGTCTAACTTCTTCATTAGAATCACAAGCCTGTGCAGACAGGGATTTTGTCTGTTTTGCTCACCCTGCATTTCTATCTACAGAAACACTTGGAATGTAGCAGGCACTGAATACATATTTATTGAATAAACATAAACACCAAATGAAGGAATTAATAAACTAAGGGAATTAACTTCCTAAGTTTGCACATCTGGTGATTCTGTCAGTAACTTCTTGTGGGAGAGCCCTGGTATGGGGTAGGAAGCTTTACCTTCGGTGCCTGGAGAAGCTGTCTCATCCAGTCCTCTTATTGAAAAGGTGAAGTAAGGCAGGCCCAGGCCCATAAGTCATGACTGCGACATGGTCGACCATAGTTTCCCTCTCATCCATAAAGTCTCCTTATGTAATGGTCAAATGCTGATGCCATTAATCACACTTAAATGGCATCTTGCCTCTTCATCGGGCTGGCCCCCCTACAAGTGATTTTCTGGTTCCTGAATAGAGGGCAAGTACAGAATGGTGACATAGGCCACTGCCCCCTCTCCACCCGAGGCAGAGCCTCCTTGATCCCTGAGACTGAATCCTGCCTCAAATCTAAGCCAAGGTTAGTCCCTTGTTAGGAATTGTCTCAAATTCTGGCCATGTGTTTGATGAACAGTTGTATAGAATATGGTGCAAAGGGCACAGAATATGGTGCAAAGGCCAGGGTATCTGAATTGAGGGATGCTGCCTGCCCGGCCAATCTAGAAAGGGTGTTTTCATCTTGTCAACCTCAGTTTTCTCAGCTGAGATACGATGGACAGGTGGCACCATCTGCAGCCTTCAAGACTCCTGTCAGCTCTGAGGGACCCTCTCTAGTGTCCACCTTGTTCTGCTCCTATTACTGTGTGATGCTCTGCTTGCCAGTACAGACCTGGCTGCTTCTCTCTCCCAAAGACCCTGGGGTGAAGCATGGTCACTCTGCCAAGAGCCAAGATGCAGAGAGAGAGAGAGAGAGCGCACAAAGGTGGAAGGATCACCTATTAAGCAGTCTGACTTGCTTAATCTGGCTTGCTTGACTCTTTCCTGCCCCAGTGAATTAGAAAAGGACATCTCAGGAAAATAGAAGGAGGGGGACTTAAGCAATATTTTTATCCTGCCAATTATCAAGAAACTGTAATCATGGGAAACACCTAGCAAAGTCTACAGCTCCTCATGTGCTTGTTCTCTGAGTGCAGAGACCGCCCCCACCCCCAGGATAAGCAGAAAGGGGAGGGAGCCCTTTTGAGAGAGGAAGAGGAAAAAATAGTTCCTTAGAGCTGGGAGCTGGCCAGTGTGTCTTCTAATTTAATTACTTATCTTTCCCTCAAATTGTTTATGGTACACTAGGCTATTAAATGTGCCATAAGCAAACTGCTCTTGAAAGAGGAAGTGGATTTATTTGTTTTAGTTACCACTCCAACAAAAGTCTATTTCTTCCGCTAATTAAGATTCCATTCGCTAATTTAAATGTTATGCTAATTAAAGTATAATTCTGGAAATGTAAAAAGGAGTTAAAAAAAAGAAAGAAAAAACTGGGTTGGCCTTTAGGAATTACATTAAATTTATTGCGTTGTAACAATGGTAAGCTGGGTGATTATTTCATTTGCCTCGTATGCTGTATTCACGCTTCTGCTTATTCATACCCATTCTCTCACTTCAGCTCATTAACACACACTTCCCCACTCCCTCTCTAATGGGAGTCTTCTTGTGATGGTTTAAGATGAGTTGTGAGTTAGATCCTTGAAGCAATGTTTAGAATTTCTTCAGCTGGGCCACACAGAGTGTTGCAAGCTGCCGCCCGATTTGATGTTTAGAGAGAGAAAAAAGAAAACATCTGGATTTCTGCTTTGTAACCAATTTCTGGAGCCAAGTTGCTGCTGCTCCAGCTTTTCCTCCATCCTCTCTGAAGTCTGGGTATGTTACAGATAACATAGATTATAGTATTTTACAAGAAAGAGAATGATTTTCCTTGGTCACGTTAGTGCCTGGTGCTTCTTTTCTGAGTTCAGGTGTGGGACTCTGGTGACCTCAGTGGATGTTCATGACATGGGCAAACCCTTCCCCTAAACATCAGCTTCCTCATCAGAAAATGCAGGTTGTTAGTAGGATTGAACACACTGAAGTTTAGGAAAGCATGCATCACAGCGACTGGGACATAGCAAGCTGCCCATGTGTCCACTTTCTTCCTAATTTTGAGACTGTAGCACCAGACCAGAAGCTAAGGCTCTGGAATTTCTCAGCTTGAACTTTGCCCTGCAGGTGATCAAGAGAGAATACTTAGCTTCTGCCTCCAATTAAGGCAAAACTCATGTAGCCAAATGCGTTTGTTTTTTATTGCTGCATAACAAATTACCCCACAATTTAGTAGATTAAAGCAGCAGACACTATTATCTCCATTTCTGTAGGTCAGGAATCTGCAAGAGGCTTCTCTGGGCGTTTCTGGCTTAGAGACTTTCAAGAGACCTAGCAATTAACAGACCAGCCACAGCTGCAGGCTTCCGGCCTGACTGGCCTTGAGGATCCAAGTCCAAACTCACAGGCTGTCAGCAGCCAGGAGCTTCATGGTGCGGGATGGTAGGGGGGGAAGGGTCTCTCCAGAGGGCAGCTGGCTTCCCATCTACATTTCCTCCTTCTTCTATTCATTACTAGTCACTAAGTACTACTCACAAGCAACAAGGAGGGGATTTCACAAGGATGGGAAAGCAAGGCAGACCACAGGATCATCTGAGAAGCTGGTGTGCCTTTTTGGGGTACTTACTTTATGACTCAGTGCTTTGGTCTGTCTTGCCCTCTTCTTGTCAGAACAATAGCTTATGTCCATCCATCTCCCCACTGTCCAGTATGGACATCTTGGGATGGAAGTCTTCAGACTCTTGCTCAGAGTCAGCTGTCCAGGGATGTGTGATGTGACCACCACAGAGGGACTTAAAAAGGACTATCACAAGGGTGTGTGCAAGGATGAGTGTTGTCTGTGTGTGTCCTGAAAATCCATAGGTGGACTCTGGGCCATATCTCTGACGATGCTAGCAGCCTTCTGACTGTGGGACACTTCGGGGAAGCAGTTGGAACTCAGTACAAGAGGTTGGGGCAGGGAGGTTTCTTTTGCGGTAAGGCACAGGAGCTAGGACTAATAGAAAAGGAAGCTAACAAAAATGAATTCACTTGCATCTCAATTTGACTTTCAATGCCAGAAAGGAGAAGGAAAACAGCATCACAGAGTTAATTGTCTTTCATTTCTCATCTGGTTAGGTTGGCTTCTTCTTTTATTAGTGTCTTTCTTGCCAACCCTTGAGTGAGATGTTAACACTATAAACCTAAGGCCACCATCTAAGTGAATCTTGACAATTCCTGCTTTCTTCTGGCCCGTGGCTTGGAAGGGAGAGGAAGGTGATAGGTGACAGGTGGGAGGGGGCCGGAAGTAGGAAGTCAGTGCTGGGTAGTTGGCGTCCACAGCAGAATAGCCTTTGGCGGGCACATTAATCTATGGGGCTGTTGGAAAACTGCTGTCAAAAGTCTCCCCAGAAATTGGATACACTGTTGCTAATTGAATCACACAGCTGGGGTAGTCTGGCATTTACACTGGCAGACTACAGGAATATTTGCTTGTCTTTACTACTAAAGGAGAGGAGGACCAGGTGGGTGGGAAGTGATATTCAGAATAGGTCCACAGGTGAGCAGAGATGGGCATGATACCCTTCTGGGACACCACTCACACATCCCTGCTGTGCTTGGGAGAGTAGTTAGTTTGCCCTGGTCTGTCATACACCCCTCCCTCCACTCACTGTGAGTGTAGACTGTGTTTACCCAGGGTGTGCAACACAGGTGGACTTATTCCCTACTCACTGCTGTCCTCGTGTGAGACTTAGGAACATAGAGTCTCAGCCAACAGAATGGACCCATAAGCTCATTTATCGCTCAACAATGAATAGCTGGTTCTGATTCTATTAGGGTTTATAAATCACCTTCTAAGAACCTCAATTGCTGTTCACTTCATTCACACTTCACACGATCTCAGGATGGAGTTTGTGGTATGTTTAGTGAGTAAATATTTACCAAACATTCCCTAATATGCTGAGTGCTGTGTTTGATGCTGGGAAATGAGTGGTGGTGACAAAAACAAATGCAGTCTGATCCCTGTCCTCAGTTTACATGAAGAAGGGATAAGTGTCTCGGGTGGGAGAGTGGTGGATTACTGATGGCCCAACTGCGTTTACATCTTCACTCAGATACCTGCCAGCTATGTGACCTTGGGCAAGTTACTCAAATATTTCTAATCAGGAATGAAATGATCAGATCTGTGTTTTAGAAAGAGCGTTATCACAGCAAGTCCAGAAAGCTGATGGCTAGGGTGGAACCAGAAAAAATGGTTATCAGTTAATGAACTCTTGCAGTGGTCAGGGTAGGAGGTATCAGAATTTGAACTAAGAAGAAAACAGGATGAAAGTGAGGTGCATTCAGGAAGCAGCAACTCTTTGGGCATGCAGGAAAGAGAGGGAGGCAAGCAGATGGCTCAGGTTTAATCTCTCGGTGACTGGTGCATGTCGGTGTTATTAACTACGGTAGGAAAAGGAGTGCAGAAGATGGGAATGTGGCAAAGAGAAGAAACTTAGAACTTGCCTTTGGGATGAGTTGTACTAAGGGCTCCTTGGTGTCTGTGCTATGATCTGTGACCTGGGTTCTGTGCTCCAATTCCAAGGAGGTCACCTAGAGGAGCTGAGGATCAGAAAAAAACTGTGGAGGAACGGGATTCTGGTGGCAGTTTTAAAAACTCCTTTCATAAGCAGTGAAATAAATCTGGAGAGATGCCCTCCTCTCCCCTCAGAGGCTTCTTCTTTGTCGGGCTGGATGGAGTGGGGTGACAGAACATTGATCGGTATGAGATAGATGGGAGGAAAAGCCCTCATTGCCTGCTGAATCAATGCTCCCTTAAAGACTGCAACAAACAGGATTAAAGGTTGAAAGACATTTATTGAGGGGCGAATCTGAGTGTATGTTTTATTAGTCAGCCATGGTCCTGGGTTTATAGAAATGCCCAGCCTAGACACTGCCAAGAGCAATAAATCAGGGCTTTCTTCATTGGCTGGCTGCCTGGGCAATGATGTGGGGGTGTGTAGCCCCAGGCCAGAAGGATGGAAGAGAGTGTTGTCTCTAGTCCATCTGGGGTGGGGGAGGGGCTGGAGGAGGCTTGGCCAACACGGGCTCCTGGCTTCCTTCCCCAGTCACTCACAGACTTAAGATCAAACATACTTACTGCATGGGTAGAGGCCTCGGGGCTCTCTCAGAATTAGGATGTTCCCCACCCTTCCTGCCAAAATCATTTGCCTAACCTTTTGCCTGAGTGATTCAGAAGCTATTAAATATACAACATCCACACAGCTGGGCATTAATTGGAGGCCAGAGCTTGATTAATGAACATTATGCTAATGTCGGGTCAGGGGGCAGATTATGTGTAAAGGGCCAAAACAGTAAGCCGAGTCAAAAGTAATAACACCACCTTTCCATCCCTCCGCCTCCCCAAATTAGTTGGCAGCTGGAGGCAAGCAGAGAAAAGGCATATTGATGAGATGGTGCATCACAGTCTGGCACTTGCCCTGGCTTGAGACATCCGCAGAGGATCATTGCCCCAAGGAGGAGTGGCAGCCACCCTGGAAAGGTGGGCTTCTGCTCCAAGCTTCCCTCTGGGAGGTGCAAGTAGCTATGGGTTGCGGATGTGACACTTCTCAGGCTAAGTGGCTCTTTCGAGGACTCTGAAAACTTATAGAGATGAGTAATAAAATATCCCACTATGAACATGTCCACGTAAAGTGTTTGTATCTGAACACTGAAATGAACTTGGACAAACAAATCCTTAATCAGTCACTCCTTAGAAATCTTGTTTCATTTGTCAGGTAGAATACCACTCACTTCTGAGCTTCCATGTGCTTGCCTAAGTGTTCTGTAGTCTCTCTTCCTCTGATTCCTCCTCCTGAGTTCTCCCTTGAATACAGAATTTCTATCATGTTCTTTCTTCTTCTTCTTGTCTTCATGCTCCATGATTTCTCCAGGGCTGAGTGTAAGTTATCACAGGTGACTTTTTATGAGGTAAGTTATCACAGATGACTCCAGAAGGTATATGTCTGAGCAACACATCTCTACCATAGATTTGTTGCCCAACACCTCTGTGTGTAAATTCTGTAAAATCCCTAATTCACTGTACAACATGCTGAATTCTTCTTCTTCTATTACTAACATACATGTACTTGCTGCCTGATATAGAAACAGAAGTTTCTGTTTGGGCTTCCCTCTCACTTCTTTTTTAAAGTTTATTTGTTAATTTTAAGAGAGGGAGAAAGCATAAGTGAGAGAGGAAGAGAGAGAGAGAGAGAGAGAGAGACTTGGAGCTCAATCCTAAGAACGATGAGATCATGATCTGAGCTGCAATCAAGAGTTTGATGATGCTTAACTGACTAAGCCACCCAGGCAACCCTCCCCCTCACTTCTTAAACTGCCCATGCCACTTTCTCTGCCAATTTCTACATTTCCAGTGTCTCTGCCACTTGAGTTCAGAGTCCCACCCTCTCATTTATGCTATAGCACGGTCTCTCAACCCATCCCTCCTTACCCAGTCAATGCACCATCCTGATCAGCGGATGTATTTCTCTCCGTGTTGAGCCTAACAGTGCTTTCCCACTGCCAGGCTCCCTAAAGGAATACACAACCTTCAGACTCTGGGTTTAACTGATACTTAATCACATTTCATGCCCTTCTCACCTTTCTCTTCTTCCCTTCATGCCATGGGTCTAATGGCCTTTCTGGAGGATGTAACCCTCATGTGGACCTCCTTGGCCTATACATGGTGTTGTGTTGATGTGAGTCTGCAGGACCTCAGGTTTCTGTCCTAGACCTGTCTTGGGAAATGACTTCATAGATGACTCAAATGAGGGTACATATAACGATAAGCTAAGGCATACCTACAAGATTGGGAATGACAAGAAGCTGGGGGGAGAGACTAAATATGTTGGATGACAAACTAAGAATCACAAATGAAACTGACAGCCTGTGAATGGAATGTAACCATATTGAATTTAACAGGAATAAATATAAAGTCACATTTTTGGGTTAAAAACAATCTTTAAAAAGATACAGGATAAGAGAAATATGGTTTAGCTAAGGCACCAATTAAGAAAATTTCTATTGACAGCAAGCATAATTTAGGACAATACAGTCCAAATTATCAAAAAAGAAGAGAGAATTTTAGGCAATATTGAAATTTTCTACCAGAAGGATGGTGACAGTCTTCATTGATTCCATGTTAGGCATTGTATATTCAGAGTACTATACTTTTCATAAATTAGACAAAAGGGCATGTTTTATGAAGATTAATTAAAGAAAAATTATATATATGTATATATATTCATATATATATATGAATTATTGAAGGAATTAGGTGTCTCCCTATCCCTTCCAAAATTGAAACTGTAAATGGTCTTTCTCCCCCTAACTTCTGAGGCCCTTTGAAATATTCTTTATTCTTTTGATCTAAATGAAATGTTATTCCTTTAAACCCTCCCTAGTACACTTCATGTGAATTGACTGCATCCTCTTTCATGATCCCATTGCATTTTGCTTGGTCTTGTATTTATATTCTGGCCAGTCATTTGTATTTCAGCCACCAAGTTTTAAGCCATATGAGACTCAATTTGGTATTTCAGAATCAAGCATATAATTAGTAAATGTTGAACAAACTTACATACAGAGACAATATTACCCTTTAATCCAATATTTCCCAAACTGTTTTCTAGCTGTGTTCTGAAAGCTCTAAGAGAAGCATAGTCTCACAGCTATTAATACATATTCCAGAAAGAGTTCTGTGGTCAATTAAATAGGGGAGGTGTTAGGTTAATTAAGGTGAAACTGGTTTCTTTACTACAGGACATTTTGGACTCTTTAATATGTTAATGTAACCTGTGAATCATCAACAGATGGCTATTATATGCAGGGTCTACCAAAATCATTTAACTATAGAACACAACTTTTATGTAACACCATTTGACATTTAGCGGAACATAGTTTGAGAAATGTTGAACTAAGTCTACCTTTAAAGAAATGGAGCATAACCTGTCCAGGGAGGGCCAAGAGTTAAAGTGAAAGGGGTAAGAACTTGGGAACTCACCTTATAAAGAAGGAGATACTACATAGCCATGTACTTGAGACTTCAAGCAAATATGTATTTAAAATTTGATGGCAATGTCAGCCATGATGATAGCTAAAAAAGATTCCCTGAATACAGAATCACCAAATCTCCTGATAACTAGAGAGAAAAGTGGAACCTTTAAAGAAACGGGTGTGACCAGAGAGGGAGATCTCTGAGTTCAACCCAAAGGCTGGAAATAGAGACAGAAATATACGAGGTAGAATGTACAGAAATGCAGCAGAGTGGGGGAATCAACACACAAGACGGTGATGGCCCAGGGCAAAGGGAGCCAATTTTTAGACCAAATCATTAGTGTGTGAACTAATTAGAAGGCGCACAGGTTCCTTCAAAGTACATACAGTAACCTGTTTTGGGTGGCTGATCTGGAAAATCATTATGCATGGATTTTGATATAGGCCCGTTTTGAGTTCTGCCTTTTTCAAAGATTTAATGGCAAAATAAAAGGCATGATTACCAAATTTGCATACAGCAAAAATCTGGATAGTCAACAATGTTGACAAAGGGAAGTCAAGATTTAAAAAGATTTCAGTTGCTGAGAATAATTGATCAATTACAGAATGAGAGCCAGTAGAGATAAAGGTGAATATTTGCAATTAATTTCCAATTTGCAGGGGTGTGGGGTCTGACTTGATTGTATGTGGAGAGGGCACCCTTACAAGGCTATTGGCCCAATAGGAGGAAAAGCTGACCACCCCGCCCACTGCCAATACGTACCACAAATGTTAAATCTAATACAAGTGTGATGTTTTGGGTAAAGGAGGTAGTGGTTTTACTGTTCTCCTGAGAGGTCATACAAAATGTGAAATGTTTTGTTCTCTTTCGGGCAGGATTGAAGATACATATTGACACAAAACTTTGGTCCAAGGGAGGTGGCCTAGGAAAGTGAAGGAAAAGATAAAAATCCTATCTGAAGAAAAATGGTTGGAAGGACTGGAGATATTTAATTTGTAAAAGAAAAGACTTTGGGGAGACATTGCTTTTTCCAAACATCTGAAGCATAAAAAGATAAATTGGATCAACTGGATGGCTTCTGGTGTTAGAATAAAGAGTAATGCCTGGGATTACAGGGAGGCAGATTTCATATTAAACTTTTTAACAACTGGTGCTATTGAGCAAAGAACTGATTCACCCTAAAGGTCTCGAATGAACTGCCTGTGATTAAAATGAAGTAATGTGCTAGCAGCACTGAGCATAGTTCCTGACACAGGGGAAACACATGCTTCATGGTTATTTTTCCTTCTCTCTCATGATGTTCATCTGTGTCCAGTGACGAAATGGGAAACCACACTGTATTTCCAACAGAGCGAATTCAATAAAGAGAATTAGCTACAGCAGTGTTGGGGAACTAAAAGATCCAAAAGAAATGAATATGTGCCCCCAAGATAACCATAGGAAGTAGCTACCACTCCATGGAGATGGAGGAGAAGGGGAAGGGGTGGAACTTGGGACATAGCAGCTCAGAGGACAGACCGTTTGGAATTAGTGCTCAGATTTCTGAAAATGGGGCACCTGTGGGAGAACATGATGAGATTAGTTCTGGGATTTCTAAACAGAAGCTAGAGGTTGAAGCCAACTGCAGCCACTGGAGGTCTTCTGCCAATTCTGGATCCCCATGACAGAAACACGGGAAAAGAGGAAAAAAGTAGCCTTCTCATACCCCACCTTTTGGATTCAATTTGTACTCTCAATTGGCAGGTCTTATGAGCTGACCAGAAAGTGTATTTCTCATTATTCCAGGTATAGGGCAAAGTCTGGAAGGTAAATTTGGAGCCAAAGGAAAATATTCAGCACAGTTGGCCCCTTGACTACTCTGAATCCACATACACCTTTATATACCTTACATGGGTGCCCTGCAACTTCATGCTTCTACTAAACTTTCATTCTCTCATGCATTGCCCATGACATGTGCCCATTGCCCTCAGGCAGCACCTCCACCTGGTAGGATTTCCTATCTGGTGGGATGACTCAAATCTCCATTCTTGATTTGCTTTAGTTTTGTACCAACATTGACTACTGGACATAGAAACACTAAGGCAGATGTGTTCCCTCCTCCTCCTTCCCTTCCACCATTTCTCTCCTTTCTTTTTCTTCCTTTTACCCCCTCCCCTTCCTCCTTCTTTCCTATTGCCCTACAAAATACCTGGAGGGCTGTTGTGGAGGGGATTCCTATAGTGGGTGAGAAGTTAGATCAAAATAGTTTTCATGCTTCTTTAATGCAAAATGTTCAAAGTTTTAATAAAAACAGATTGTTACTATATTGTGATTTTGTATTAACTAGTTTCACTGCATTAGTTTCTCTTTGCCTCTGGATATTTTCTATCTGGACTCCCTGATTCACATGCCTGGCTATTCCCAATTACTCTATCAAATAGATCATATTTAACGGTCAAAATTTAGAAAGTGCAGGCAAACAAGAAGACTACAAACAGCTCATAATATAATCTCAACTCCAAGCAGGCATCACTGTTCAACTGTTGGTAAATACCCATGTAGTCGTATTTCCATATTTATGAATTATATGTAGATATAGATACAGATATTTGTATCATTCACTACAAATGGTTTTATAATCTTTCTGGTACTTTTTGGTAATTTTTTATGTATGTGAGTATTTTCCTTTTACAAATGATTCCTATACTATTTTTAATCTCTGTATAGTACTGCAGCATATGGCTGTATCATAATTTATTTAACCAATCCTCCATCACTTGGGCATTTGGTTGCTTAGAATTTGTTGCTGTCATAAATATTGTGCATGTTCTCAATGATCATTATGGAATAAAGTCTTTATTGCCTACCCTCTTGATGGTTAAACAATTTATAACTTTTTAATTGCCAAAATATGTACACACAATTTCATTATAAAAGGCCTGGGAATGAAGAACAATGAGAAACCAATAGTTCTGTCATGAGATTCCCAAGGCACCTTATTTAATGAGCACTGTGTGTCCAGCACCATGCTGGGTGCTGTAAGAGCACAGCTATGTGGTGTTTCTCCTAAGAGAGATAATAGCCCCATAGAAGAAAACGAGGCAAGAGACTATCAGAAAAGTGTTATGATTTAAGTAGAAGTGAAAGCCACAGCAACAGCTCAACCGAGGATTAGGTGAAGCTTACAGGAGATAACAAGAAGATCCCAAGTTCCGTCTTGTTAGGCAAGCCACACAGGGTGGTCATGTCAGGCCATGGTACCAGACCCTGGACACTGCCATTTGGGCATCAAGTTTATAGTTCTGTTCTCAGGTCATCTCTAAAAATAGTTCCAGGGTTATTTTCTTCTTGAAATCTGAGAAATGACACCTAAATCATACCCAGAGGAGAGGGTACCTGGGATTCTTCTTTCCCTTCACCTGAAAACAAGTTTTTGTGGCACATTGTCTGCAATGTGCATCTGCCAGGAGACGGTGAAGACAAAGGTGAATCAGGAAGTCCTGTCTTTGAGCAACTTACCAAAACACGTAGAAGGAAGTTATGTGCTTATATGGCAAGCATACAAACTTAAGTATGTGATAAGCATACAAGTGTCATGAGGTAAGCACATCTCACAGATCATGAAAATTCAGATGTAGACTTATGGAGGAAATGGTCATGAAGGGTGGGCAGAATTGTGATATGTAAAGACAGAGAAGGGAACGGCATATATGAAGTTTGAGGAATGAGAGCACAGTTTGAGGAATGTCTAGACAGAGTAATATGGTGTAAACTAACAGTTTAAAATTCTGCTTTGAAAAATTTTATTACAACATTTTAGTCAAATAATTACTACCCCATTTTACAGATGAGGAAATTGAGTGTCACACAAGGAATGACTTAGTTCAGTGCCATTCCCACTTGATTACTCAGTTGGCACATGCTACACGGACTCCATAAAATAAGTAGAGTGTAGAAAGGGAGGTAGGGGCCAAATAATGTTGGTTCATGGATGCCAAAATAAGCAGTTGATATGGAGAGTTCACTAAGTGAAAAATGAGGAGCAGATGAAAAGTTTTGATCAGAACTGAGCTTGAGGAAGATTAATCCAGCAAAAGGAATAGTGTATAGGAAGGTCAGATTGGTAGCAGGGCAATCTGTTAAGATGTTATGTTTCTAATCAGTGCCCAAGGCAAAAAGATTCTAAGGAAGGAATTCCACTAGTTCACAGAGACACTTCTCACCATTTTGAATCACTTTATTGAAATATAACTAACACACAACAAACTGCACATATTTAAACAAGTCAATAGGTTGTGATATATGTACACAATCACCACAGTTAATATAGTGAACATATCTCTCATCTCAAATGTCTCATGTCCTTTGGTAATGCCTCCCTACTCCCTCACTCCTGGGCAATCACTAATCTAATTTCTATTCCTCTAGGTTATATTGTATTTTCTAGACTTTTATATAAATGGAATGTTATAGAACAAGTTCTTGTCTAGCTTTTATGGATGAACTTAATTATTTTGAGATTCATTTACGTTACTGTGGCCATTATTTTTCATTCCATTGTATGGATGTACCACAATTGAGCCATCCATTCACCCATTGAGGGATTGATTATTGGGTTGCTTACAGTCTTGGACATTATAAATAAAGTTTCTATGAACAGCTGTCTTTTTGTAGACATACACTTTCATTTCTGTAGGTTATTGACCTAGGAGTAGAGTGATTGTATCATATAGTGGGCATATGTTCAAAGTTTTTTAAATTAGCTGCACAGCATTTTTGTATTAGTGAAAAATCAGAAGCAATTTAAATTAAATGGCTAAGTGCATATGATACATACAAATGATGAAAAAGCCTAATGAAGGCTTTGTATTTGGCAGAAATATGACTGGAAATATGGCAGGTTATAGACTCTTGTGTATATATATATATATATATATATATATATATATGAATATGTAAAATGTGGGTATACTTTAATGTATTTTTAATTTGCTTTTATAATAAATAAAACATGTTTATAATGCAAAAAACTAATATTCTGCAAAAAACTAATAAGGCTATTCTTATATTGGAAGTGGAAAGAAAAAAAAAAAAAAGCTTACACAGCTTCAACTAACCAAATAGTCAGAGGTAGGCAGGTTTTGGAGTGTGGGAGCTTCTGGAATGGGAAATGAACCATAACCACCTTGTATTGTTTTTGTTTTTGGTCTTTTTTGTTTTCATTTTTGCTCTTTATTTTTTATTATGAACTATATGCTTTTCTCTGAAAGAGAAGAAAATTTTATTTTTCAGAATACAGGAAGAAAATAAGAATGAGTGTTAATAATAGCTTGATTATTTTCAACTCAAATGCCTAAGTAAAGTAACAACTGATGTATAACTTATGCAGATCTATACAAACAATTATTTAAATTGGAAAAGGAAGGATGGAATACACAAGAATGGCAATATTTGCCAGATTGTTAATATGTCAGGCAAGTTCTTTGGTACAAGGCCACCAGAATGAGGAATGAAGGACATTTAGCTTTGAGAAGGTCCCAGCTTGTTTCAGTTGGAGGACATTGGGAATTTCAAGGTTAACCTAATATAATGACAATCATTTATGAAGTGGTTTATTGTTTCCCAAACACATCCATATACATGAGCTTGCTTAGTCCTGAGAAAATCCTGTAAGGAAGCAGGAGAGGGATTTCATTTTAACCCCAATTTGATAAAGGAGAAAAGTCAGGTCCATAGACATTAAATATAGTAACAAATGTTGGTATAGCTCCTCAAGGTTTACTAGGAGCTTTCCCATGCATTTTTTTCATTGAACCCTCACGACCACTTCAGGAGGAAGTAAAATGTGTAGTTATTTTTAACCCTTCAACCCATTTCTCAGGTAAAGAAATTGAGTTAAATTATAAGTTGAACAAGGGACCGATGTGGACTGGTTGTTATATTAACTTTAGATTTGGGTTCCAAAGCCAATGTTCTTTCATTTGCTCTTTAACCATGGCACACCTGAAATCCCAAGCTGGTGAATAATGGAGCCAGTGCTTAACTTCAGTTTTCTGACTGAATTTAATGCTTCTTATCGAATACTGCATGGTCAGGTAAGTGTTAAAGCATATATTCTTTACCTTTCATCATTGTTTTGTTTAATATAGTAGAAAGTTGAAGTTGTGTGTGTGTGTGTGTGTGTGTGTGTGTGTGTGTGTGTGTAATGGTATAGAATTGGGGACTCTTTTCAAATCCATGGAGTTTTGAGTGCATGGCATGGGGTTGTGGAATGATGTATTGTTCCATTACAGCTCATGACTCCCTGTACTTTGTGACAATATCTTATGTCATGATGAAATATGGTGTGTGTGGTTAGAAAAGTGCAGATATGCCAACTGGCCCTGTGCTTTGATTCAATTATTTACTGCTACTACTCTTATCCTACTAAAAAGCTTTCCTCTTCTGTAGCATTTCTCAATAAAGCTAATGACTTGGTCTCTTCCTTCTCTTGAAAATCCTTTTTGGAAAGCTTCTCCACATTGACAAGTTGAGGATGATGTTTATTGTGGTATTGCCTACTAAGAGTGAAATTATTGGCTTATCGTTGTTTAATAATGCATTTCTCTTTTGTTTTTGTTCCTAAGTATTTTTTAATAAGGACAAGCAATTCCTAATTCATTTTAAGTTATTGTGTAACAAATTATTACTTTTGTTGCAAGCTAAATCAGGACGCATACGTTTCCTTTTCTTAGAAACAAGAGGGCAGACGAATACCCTTGGAATTGATTTAGCCTTGCAATCACTTGAGACTTCGTCCCACCAGATCTGATTGGTCTGAATATTTGTAGATGGGACTTCCTGGCCCTCTGCCCAAGATCGAGAATGCTTTTGATTTTTAGCATCACCATCCTTTTGAAAATCTAGAAGGCATTCTTACAGAAGTTTTAAATTCATTTAATTGTATAGCTATGTTTATCTGGCATAGAGAAGTCAAGTGAGGAATCAGATATCTAGGACAAAGTCTTGAGACTTGGAATCCAGTCCTTTACTCCGCTGAGCCGAAGAATAGGCTGGATAGTAACAGCATTATTCTAAAAGTGTGAGTCACGTCCAAAGTGGATACCTAATTACTGTTTCTATATCTGCCCATTGAGATTTTTAATGAATATCATAAGAGTTCTGGATTTTTAAAACATTATAAACATTATATGACTTTATCTTTCATCCCTCTTCTCTCTTGTGCTTACTTAAATACTCTTCACAGATAATGATGGGGGCTGGTGATTGATTGGATAGTCTCAATTTGTCCATTGTTTTGCTTGGCTTTTTTTTTATTAGTGCCAATTTTTATTTGTGCTCATCCATTATTAATCAGAGCTTGTCAGCAGTCTGAATATGGCCTGAACACCAGCACTAAAAATAAAGATGACAGTAAACAATTAGAGGCTATTGGTGTAGATTAAGAGACAATGAATGAGTTCAACTTACAGATCTCAGTTTCTTAGGTCCTACTTTTTCCCTTTGAAGCCAGAGAATGACAGCTTGAAGTCCATCAGTTAAAATCTATTGGTAGAGCCCCTCCTGATCCCATGACCCCAGGAGAGTGTGAATACAACTGCCAAGGCAAGAACTTAGAATTTGTTTTTAAATGTTTATTTATTTATTTTGAGGGAGAGAGAGAGAGAGAGAGAGAGAAGTGCAAGAGGGGGAGAGGCAGAGAGAGAGAGAAGGAGAGAGAGAGAATCCCAAGCAGGATCAGTGCTGTCAGCGCAGAACCCAATGACACAAACCATGACATCATGACCTGAGCCAAAATCAAGAGTCAAAAGCTTAACTGACTGAACCACCCAGGCACCCCAAACACCTAGAATTTGGATACAGGGTCATAGGAAAGTTGGGAAGACAGGCTTTGTTTTGATAGCAATGGGATATTTGTTGAAACAAGTGGACAAAGAAGAGAAACAGGTCAGCAAGAAGCTCCATGGAGCTGTCATAGGGAGAGTAAATTGCCCTTCATGGATTGTCTCAAAGTGTTTGACCTAGTTGGAAAACTCCGAAGATCTTTTCTGTTTCTATTCTATTGCAGGATTGGAGAGACAGGGATATACTTACCTTGGACCAAAGAGGCTGGGCAATAAATAATTTTACATTACTATAGTGCTAGGTTCCCTTTGACTTTAATGGTTGAATCTGATCCCCCACTCTGTCCCTCTGTTGCCATCCCCCAACACACTCACACAGAACATTCACAAATTTTCCCTCTCTCCCTCCTCCTTCCTCTCTTGCTTTCACATTGGACTGATAAGAACCAAAAGGAGTGAAAGTGTGAGGGCTTCTAACACCAATTCCCAACCTGCAGTAATATCACAGAAGCTCAGTGAACAGCCCTGGAGGGGCACCTTCCTCCGAGGACTGCCGAGGCTGTTTACACCATTTTCTCACCAATTTTTGGAGGGTATGAGGAACAGATAATGCAATTTCCCATCTTGGTAACTAGACAGAGACACAAGTTGCAGGCACTGTGGAGACTCATGCTGAGTCAGGAAACAAGTCCAGTTTTCACTCAAACATCCCCACATTTGTGCTCAGATGCAGGGCTGCTCTGTGCCAAAGAAATGGCTAATGGGGTGCTAAATCAGGAAGCAGAGGTCAGCTCCCGGAAGGGAATGACAAGTTCTCTGTGGGTGTTTGTGAGGGTGGTGGAAGAAGGGCCAGTGTATACAAGTTAAAAGAAAAGGAAAAGAAAATAACTAGTCTTTGGGTTTTGCAAAACTCCTCAAGTAGAAACAGATGGATCTGTGTCTTAATTGAGCTATTATTAGATGCTAAATTTGAACCACTTTTAACTGTGCCACCTTCCCTCAAATTACCGATTTACTCAAAAAGCCCTGATTGTGTTTCCGTGGTTTTTGGCAAAGGTAAATTGAATGAGCAAAGATGTCAAATTTTAATTGTCTTTTTCTCCCTTATGTCAGCTGCTGAAGGAGGTGTTATTCTCCAAGAGACAAAAGTGGACGCTGACAGTGGGGATTTTTTTTCCTTTTCATTTAGAGTGGAGTCAATGAATTTCTGACTCTTGAAGAAGTATCTCCACCCTCAGCTTCCCTTGATGAGCTGATTGTGTGTGTGTGTGTGTGTGTGTGTGTGTGTGTAGGTAGGTAGGGGTGGGGAGTGGGGAATGGAGTCAGAGAAAAAAGTAACATACATGCTGTTTCTTTAGCCACCTGGAGCACTTTACTCCTGTCTTGGAAAGTACATTTTATGGTGTGGATGATTCAAAGGGGAGGGTGAATAAAGACACTCAGCTCAGCACATTGGGGATCCTCTGCGTGGCTCCTCTGCACCTTTAGTTGGCACACCCTGGGTGTTAGCATTGATGTGTGGTGTGTGGAATCTTGGACACAATCATAGCTTTGTACTCATCTCTTAAATGCAGAGCTCTTACATGTGCATGGTGAAAAGACTAAGTAATCTCAACATTAAATCACTCTAGAAATTAAACATTGCAAGTATGAGAACAAAATTTATTGTTGCTAATGCTAAGGAGTAGGAATCTGGACTGGACATTGTGATACCTATTCTGCAGAACTTTCTGCATCATCCTTCCCTGATACTTTCCTGGTTCCTCCGCCTTACCATGTGGGTATAGTTGTAAAGATAGAAGGAAAAGAAGGAACTGATGGTTTCCTCCCAGACTTCAAGCCCCAGCTCAGTATAATTTTGGCCTTTGTCTTGACACTTTCTGTCATGTTCTTCGGGCATGTTGAGTTCTGTTCTTTCCCATAGGGAAGGGGTGAAAAGTTCAGCTTTAGTTCAGGCCAGGCGCCCTTCTTTTTTCTGGTCTCCTGAAAAGAGTTGCTGATGCTCGCAGTTGATGTCACTTAGTCATGCAGCCTCATGCTCTCGACCTGCTCACCTTCCATGCCTTCAATAAACAGTGACAGGGCTGGGCTCACGTCTCCAGGATCTCCCAGCAGCATTTGTATTCGTGGACTGATTTACACTTTTTTTCTCCCTGCCAACAATTTGTGAAGCATTTGTTGAGATGTGAAAAGTGAGGAAGGTGGTAGCATGTTTCTCTGGCCATTAGCCTATGTATTTCAAAGACCAGCACACTCTAAGTTAAGAGGAAAATGGAAGAAGGAGGAAGTGTGGGTTGTGGGAACACTATTGGGGGCCCTAATACCCATGCCCCTTACTGGCTCATAAGATCCCTGCTTGGGGCAGCTGCTGGCCCATCCTAAGGATTGACCATGCTTCCTGATGTCCCAGCCTCCTCTGCACTGTGTTTGGCCAGTGGGATGTAAGTGGGAGTTGGTTTCCAGGAAAGCTTTTCCATAATGAATAAAAAGCTCAGTTACCACTTGCATTAGCCTTTTCCCTTTTTCTCTCCTTGAATGTCAGAAGCTATTTTGTAGGCACAAGGTGGCAAGTGTGAACACAAATGTTGAGGGTAGAAAGCTAGAAGGTTGAGCCTGGACCCCAGATGGCCTCTCTCAGTATCTCAACACTAGTAACTTTCTTCCCATCCCCCAACTTCATGTTCCAAGAGGAGGGGAAATCTCTATTCTTATAACCCACTTTGCATGAGGTTGTTACTTCCCATTGGAAGCACTCCTAACAGGTATTGGTACAGCTGTGTGAGATCCTCTGAGAGGCTGCTGAGTAGGCCTGTGTAGGTCCTGCTGACTACACATCTGGACATGGCAAGCTGATGCTCAGAAGTGGTTCCCAGGGTCTGAGAGAGAGAGAGAGAGAGAGAGAGAGAGAGAGAGTGTTTGTGACAGAGAGAGAGAAAAGGGGAGGGGGAGAAAGGGGGAAAGAGAGGGATGAAAAGAGAGAAGTAGAGAGGGAGATAAACAAAGAGAAGAAGAGAAGGGGAGGGAGTGGATGTAGTGGGCAGAAGAAGAAGAAGAAGAAGAAGAAGAAGAAGAAGAAGAAGGGAAGGAGGAGGAGGAGGAGGAGGAGGAGGAAGATTCCAATCCTTGGAATATTTACCCAAATCAAGTATTTGGAAAAGAGGTAGCTTAAGAGCAAGAGTCACAATAATTTGCTCTCAATTTTATTTACCATTTTAAGGCTCACCCTCCGCACCCTCACCTCAGTTCTCTGTCAGGCATTTCCCCCTTTCAGGAGGAAATCTACTTTTTAAAATGTATTCATTCTACAGAAATTCAGAGTCCTCACTCAGTGACAGTGTTATTCTAAAGACTGAGGGAACAAATAAAAACAAGGGCTAGAGCTCACATTCTTGGCAGTGCCTATTTATTTTGCAACATATTTTAATGCTTGAAATAATATTATGAAATAAACAGTTTTTTTACCACCATTTTACAGATGGAAAAAGTGAGTATTGGTTTGAGGTTAAGTAACTTCCCCCAGATCACCCAACTAATCATTGTTGGAGCTGACATTTACAACTGTATCTAAATGCAGAGTCAGCTTGTTTTCTGCTGAACTATCATTTTCTGCCTTTTAGGGGTCCCACTCTAATGGGGTGGAGACGATAGGGAATATACTAATGAAGAGTATGGCTTTGGAGTCAAAGGGACAAGAGTTGGAGTCCCAACTCCAGCACTAGTTAGTTATGTATATTAGCATAGTTTAGCCTTTGCTTCTTTATTTGGAAACTAGAAATATTAATGGCCAGAATTTAGTAAATATTAAATACATGATAGCTTTGGTATAGTGTGTGTGTGTGTGTGTGTGTGTGTGAACCAGACCTTTCAATGACTGAAATATAATGTGATAGCCATATTATTTGCACTTACAAAGCACCTACAAATACCAGTAGGTACCGAATAACTGAGGGAAACCAACAACAACATCACAGAAAAGGGACATGTGAGCTGGGACTTACAGGATGACAAGATCTCACTAGTCTGAGAAGAGAGAGTGGGAAGGGGAGACCCTCTGAGCAGAGAGCTTGTGCACAAAGATGGAACTATGAGAGAACATCAGGTGTTAGAGTCATCGCCTGTGCGGAGGCTTGGGTGTGGCCCAAGGAGCAGGGAGAGAGGGAGGTGAGAATAGAAAACTATGCTCAAGGTCAGCCTATGAAAGTTCTTGAGAGCCATGCTGAGCCAAAAGAGACAGTGAGCCTGGATGTCAACTCTTTTTTTTTTTTTAACGCTTATTTATTTTTGAGACAGAGAGAGACAGAGCATGAACGGGGGAGCGTTAGAGAGAGAGGGAGACACAGAATCTGAAACAGGCTCCAGGCTCTGAACTGTCAGCACAGAACCCGATGCGGGGCTCAAACTCACTGACCGCGGGATAATGACCTGAGCCGAAGTCGGATGCCCAACTGACTGAGCCACCCAGGTGCCCCCTGTCAACTCTTTATTAAGGGGAAACAGAGAGCCTTCTGTTTGGTTTAGAACACAGCTTCCAGGTGCTGACACGCAGGTGGGTAAGCTGATGGAATTCATGAAGGTGTCATTGAGGATGGTAAGGGTGATTCCTTTCTCCTCCCTGCCCATCCATCCTGCCACATTTCCCTTCACAGCTCATGTACAGAATTGCTGCTTTTTCAAACAAGCATGAGAAGGCACCTGTGTGGGGAAGATTGTGCCTCTGCATCTCCCTATCAAATAGCATCTCTTAAGAAGGTGATAGCTCTAATGGGTGTCTCTATTATAGTAATAGCCAAAGACATCACCCCGCAAGTAGTATTAAAAAGGCAGAGAGAAGATAAGTCAACAATCTGTGTTTTGGTTGGGGGAGTGTAATCTTCTCATACAAGGAGAATTTATCCAAAACATCTGGTACTATTTCATGAGAAAACTCACCAATATGCCATCGTTCAGCCCCAACCCTTGACCTTTCTAGTTGTTTGGGGATTTCTATTTTCCATCATCATATTCTATTCAGCCCATGAAACCTCCTAGAATATGTGTAAGTAGAGCTATCTTACTCTGTCCCTGAGAAGCAAAGTGGAACCCCATGCTCATTCACATGACAGTGTTTTCAGTAGCCCTTGGTTACCTGCCCCCCCACCCCGTCCTCTTTCAGTCACAAAGAAATGTACTTCTTGTGGCTTTCCCCACAATTTCTTCCCTGAGTGATCTTTCCATGGGGGCAGGGTTTTTCCAGTGTTAGGATGCCTGGCTGGCTTAGTGTAGTGCCCTTCTCAGAATCTTACCCAAATAGTTAAGCTGCCATATGATAATTCAGTCTCACATGAAGACACAAGAGCATGCTTGCTTTCTCTATATCTTCTTCTAAGCAGTGTTAGAGCACAGAGCTGTTTCTGTGAATTTTCTCACTCTCCACTTTTTAGGAAAAATGGCTTTGCCTCATGTATGAGCCCTGGGGAAGACAGAAGGTAAGTAGAGGAATTACAGGGTGGGATGAAGTGCTGATTGTTTCACCTTGGGTCCTCAGTTTTAATGCTGTTGGATCCTGTGGGAGTTTGGAACTGTGCTCTTGTAATCCTTCTTTCATGGCCTACTTTATTTCTCATTTCTAGATTCCCAGCCCAAGGCGGGGTTAACATGTGTGACTAATATCATATCCACCCAAGATGCTTCTCACCTCATTCCCTTTAGCCAGCCCCTGCTTTTCGGTCCTATGTCTCCTGTTACATTTATCTCCATCAGAAACAGATGGAATATTGTGATTATGGCAGCTTGACAAGGTTCTGTTTTTTTGAGTGAATAATCCCAGAAGACCCAAGCCCTCAAGTCTGAACCTCCCTTGGTGTGTCTGTAGGATAGCCCAGTCCTGTCTGATGGCAGGCAGCTTCCAGGGGTGTGGGAAGGGAGGGGACAGCATGAGAGGGGAAAGCAATTCCAGTGGGGAGGGAGCTGGGTCTCTTTATTCTAGCTGTGCAGCTCTTTGCAGTACAGTCTAATTGTGAAGCAGTCATTTGGCTTACTGAGCCCAGTCCCTTTCACATTCATTCTTCATACCACATGCCCTTTCTCTCCACGAATCACCATATTTTTCAAAATCCCAAGTAACTCTGCTTCTTTGCAGGAAGCCTGTTAGATGGGCTCTGCTTCTGAGGGAGATAGTTATGTGACAGTGAGAGGAAAATACATTTAGTAGTGAATGGATGATCTAACTTCAAGACTCAGGTCTTATGTCTATGCCTTGTTTAATGCCTAAAACCACCATAGTAAAGACACCATCCCATCTAGGCCTCACATGAAAGTGCCCTTGTACACTTCTCAGATGAATATTGCCATGCCAGTACTTTACCTTTCAGAGAGATTATTGCTTTGTGAGGGCCTTTTGGTTATTTTATATAGCTAAGTGTTTCCCTTGAGAGGCAGGGTTGAGACTCATACGGCTTCTCTGTCTCCCATGTTGAACATCTCACTCTTGTACTGAATACATTTTGAGAATTGTGAGCCACTTAAAGGATGAACAAATGTACCTGTTAGCTTTATTTTGAGCTTTCTTTTGAGTCACATACAATATGTGAGCAGGGGACTTGTTCTTGGCGCCTCATGCTTCTTTCATCGAATCCTAAGTGCCTCACTCAGGGTCCTGCTTGGAGTGAGTGCTAGCATGATGATTCTGGCCCTGGGACACCCACCAGCCTGCTTTACTCCTGATTTGTATGGAAGCTGAGCCACATCACCCTTGGTTCCAGTAAGCCAGCAAACCATGAGCTGCCAAAGCCAGCTCCATCAATTGGGCTTCACCCTAAAAGGACTTCTCTTCTGAATAACCCAGGGGACACTATGGCCTGTTCGGCCCAGGGAACTCCCTAGAATTTCCAGACTGAGGTAAAACCATCCATCTGGGGGAGCTCATGGGCTCCAGGAGCCTGCTGGACCAGATGGCTAGCGGCTGCAGGCTCTAGCCCTACAATAAGCAGGGACCATAAATACCCACTGAGGCTAGGGACGCAAAGCAGCAATATGAACTGAATAAAATTAACAAGGACGGGAAAGGAAGAGCATTGGAATAACAGTTCTGCAGTTAGAGGTGTATGATTTCAAGGCCATCATTGTTTGAGCATTTTCCTTGTCACAGACTCCATGGCAAACCATTTGACCTTCATAATAGCCCTTAGTGTTGGACTATTAAGATCTCCATTTTACAGATTAGAAAATGGGGGGCATGGAGATGGTCATTTTCTTGGCCAGGTTAGATAGGAGCTGGAGCTGATATTTGAACTGAGATGAGTCTGATTCCAATGTTTCTGTCCTTAAATATTCCCCTATAAAGTGTGTGGATAAAACAAATACAATGAATAATGGGAACAAAGAAAGCTGGGCTGGACAGACATTGTTAATCAAAATTAAGCATCATGAATTTCCTTCCTTCCTTCCTTCCTTCCTTCCTTCCTTCCTTCCTTCCTTCCTTCCTTCCTCCCTTCTTTTCTTCCTCTCCATCAACATTTATTAAAAGCTTCCTACCTGTGTGTTCCACAATTACTGTCAAAATCATGTTTTCCCAGCTATGGAGGCTCATCTCTCTACCTCACAGCATTAAAACTACCTCAACTTTCTATCCGCTTCTATTCTTAGTGCTAAAATCATCTTTATTCCTAAGCCCCAGGACTGTAGACATTCTGTGGAGTTTTTGTATGCCCTACAGGCCAGGGAACTGTATGGAACCTTGTGCAAGCACATTGTTGAGGCTTCTGTTATGATTATGTAGGTATAATGATAATATTAGGTCCCAGTTTGATGTAGTAGAGAGAAGAGGTTTGGAATTGGCCAGATATAGAATGGCATCTCAGCTCTGATACTTCCTTACCATATTCTTTCAAAAAATATATTTATCTTTTTTGATATTCAGTTTCCTAGTGTTTGATAATTCATTCTTATGGGTAATTAAACAAGAAAGTAGATGTCACACTGCTAGCACAGTACTTGGCATATTATTGGTGTACAATAAGTGTTAATTCCCATTTCTCTTCTCTGATTGGATTTTAAGTTTCTTGGGATCAGTGCCAATTGTATTTACCTTTGTATTTTCCACAACACAAACATCCACCTCTACATATTGGATCACATAGTTTTGTGGAACAAATAGACACAGAAATGAGTGAATAAATTTCAAAAACTGGGCAAATGTAAAGATTTTCATGGATGATGCCTCTGAGATCTTTCCCTTGTGATCATTCTCAAAGTTGTACTTATATTAGCAAGTAATTCTTAAGCAACCATTCTGATAAATACTAAGGATAACAAGATGAATTAAATTTGCTCTATGCCATGAAGGAGCTTACAGTTAAATGAAGCAGACATTCAAAAATAACTACCTACAAGTGTATGAAAGAACACAGGCATCTGGGATAATGGGCCCTAATTTTTGCTCTTACTTGCAGTGAAGTAAGTTTTGGGAACTTACTTCACATATCTGACTCAATCTTTGCTTTCTCATCTGCAAGATGGAGGTAGGGATATATTCAAGTTTCTAATGAGAAGTGCCAGCAGAATGTCATACCTACTGTAGGTACTAAATAAACAATAGTTGATAGGATGATTAGCTAGATATAGTCATCAGTACCATGCTCTAGGGGCTTAAGTTCCAAGAAGATATCACTCATTATATGGCGTTCTAATGAATATGAACAATTAAGAAGGAGAATAAAATGTATTCCTGAAGGCGGAAATATAATACATCAATTCAGCAGCCACAGGCAGAGACACCAAAAAATTTGGCTTGAGAAAAAAGCAAGGATATGAGAAAGTGATGGGGAAGAAAGCATAATTCTGTATCATAGAGGAATTTAAAGGTCAAGTAAAGGCATTTGGAATTTATTTTGAAGGAAATAATAAGCAAATAAAAAATTTAATATCAGAGAAATGTGATCAGAGCTGTGTTTAGGGATCATAATTTAAGATCCCTATTCAAATTCTTCTGATGACTTCCCATGTAATTCAGAATAAATTTGAACATTCTTGCCATGGCCTACCAGGCCTCCCTTCCCCATATCATCCCCTATATCTTATCCCTCCCTGGTCTCCCACACCCCTGCACCCCTGCCACACTGGTCTCCTTGCTTTTCAGAAGCCCATTAAGCATCACTTTGGAGCCTTTGTGCCTGCTGTTCTCTCCATGTAGGGTGCTTTCTCAGGAGATTTCTAGATGGCACATTCCCTCCATTCATACCTCTGTTCAAATGCCAATGAACCACAAAGGCCTTTCTCAACCAGGTGTCTAAATAGCACTACCCAGCAATTTGTGCATGCTCACCTACTTTGCCATCCCTAATATATACTTGTATCTTATTTGGCCTTTGCTTCCCTAAATTATAAGCTACATGAGACCAGAACAGAGCCCAGAAAAGAAAGATGCTCAGTTGATATTTGTTGAATAAATGAATGATCTAAATAGTGATGAATAAATAAGATGATTATCAAAAAGCACAGTTTACAGATGATGAGGCTCAACCAAGGGAATGATGGGAATGAATAGCAGTACATGTGTTGGTTAGTCAGACACTAAGTTTATGTTATTGAGTATCTAGTCGAAGCCCCATAGTAAGTGGTGAGAATACAAGAGAGATGGAATCTTTGCCTTCTCTGAACTTAGACCTCACTAGGAAAGAGAAAAAAACAATAGAACAGGTGATTATAAGACTGCACAATAAGAGATTTGGATAATTTTGGAGGTGATAGAGTACAGGGATAGATTAACATGATAAGAGTTGTCATCAATTTATTCATCATGGAATCTGTGAATCAATCAATCAGGCAAAGAAGGAGAAGGACAAGTCAAATCTGTTTCCATTTGGGCTTAACTGTGAAGGGGCTAATATATTACCTGAAATGAGAATGATGCCGGGGAAGGTAGGGGCAAGAGGGAAGGGTACCAGCTTCAAGTGTCTACGGTGTGCAGTGGGAAAGCTGGATGTGAGAAAGAAGTAGTCGGTGCATATTTCTTTTCCAAGAGGTTGGCGGTGAAGGTATGGAAAGAGTGAAGAAGAGCCAGCTCAGAGGGGAGGTTTTGGTTTAGTTTTGAATTTGGCTGTTTGTTATTCTGGAGGGATTTCAGTCTGTAATCTGGCAGGAGAGGAGTGAGCATGAAGAAGTTTCCAACAAGTCACTAAACTTGATGAAAGAAGATCATGGAGGACACAGGAAGGTGAGGGGTTAAGAGCAGGATATTTATCCTTCAAAAATAGGGGAAAATATTCTTCAGAATCAACACAGAAGATGATTTCAGTAGCGGACCCATTTTGATTTGGACACGTTATGGACCCTCATGAGATCTTGGTCTTTCTCGTTGAAGATTAAAAGATGAGATTTGAGGGGCGCCTGGGTGGCGCAGTCGGTTAAGCGTCCGACTTCAGCCAGGTCACGATCTCGCGGTCCGTGAGTTCGAGCCCCGCGTCAGGCTCTGGGCTGATGGCTCGGAGCCTGGAGCCTGTTTCCGATTCTGTGTCTCCCTCTCTCTCTGCCCCTCCCCGTTCATGCTCTGTCTCTCTCTGTCCCAAAAATAAATAAAAAAGTTGGAAAAAAAAATATTTAAAAAAAAAAAAAAGATGAGATTTGAGAAGATTGGATTTGAAAAGAAAGCAGGAGGTGGTACTATGAGGACTAGACAGCAGATCCAGTGGTATCCTTAAGACCATTAAAAAGCAGCTGAAGTGAGCCCACGTAGGTGGAAAGTCTCCCCCCAGCCACCACATGCACTTCTTTAAAAACCTTTGGTTTATCATCCACTTACTTATGCCAGGCATATACCCTTGGCTTTTCATATATTATTTCTGGTAATTATCACCACAACCCTATGGAGACAAGGGTACTTTCTACATTCTATGGACAGACAAAAAAATCTGAGAGTAACTTTAGCAGAGTTAGACAGCTACTAAAAAGAACCGGGTTTGAATCCAGATCAAAGCACACATCAGTGCATCCAAGTTATTAGGTTACTCCCTCCCGAAGGCCTCATCTGAGATGGTCATTTTCCTAGCAATGGCCTCATCTGGGGTAGTGTATAGTACATGACGTGGGTATGATTTAAGTTCTGTAAGTCTGAGGTGGTTTTAGGAGCACTTTCAGAAATGGCCATGAGTTTATATTCCTTTCACAGAGCAAACTGTAAAATGACAATTCCAGCATAAATCTGGATTTTTCAATACATCTCTGTATGACCATAGGGTGCCCTTTGTCTTAAGTGGGATTAGCTGGTGGTCTGGTGTTGATAGAACCAGCTTCTAAGATTACAAACAAGTTTCTTGATTCCTTCTGCAGGAAGGTCCTTTAAAATGAGCTGTCTGCTAAGCTTGGCCAGTAGACTGTTTGCATGAGCAGTTATTTAAAAAAAAAAAAATTCAAACCTGACCTGGAAGAGACCTTGGGTTTCCAGAATTAATATATGTCCTGTTCCTGCCACACCTGTGACACTGTGAATTTGTAACCACAAACAAAACCTGGACAGATTCCATGCCAGCCGTGACTTTAATTAAAGCTATTTGGAGGGGCTGAAGGCTAATTTAAAGGTGATTGCCAGATGGGTTTTCTCAACTCTAAAAGTGCTAGTTTGACGATTAATGATAGCGCAGGGCTTAATTGGCTAGAGTTAAACAAGGAAAAAGCAATAGAGGGAGAGTATAAGCTGACAAGGCCCTCTGTCCATATGGTGACAAGTCACCTGAAAACCCATTGCGTCTACTTCCTCACGTAAGCAGAGGAACAGAGAGGCAAGCATAGAGCTGGGTGTGGATAGATAATAGTGGGCAATCATTTCACTACATTTACTTTGCTTCAGTGTGTGATCAAACCCTGTTGAAACACAACTTTTTATTAAGATTTGGAAACTTGGTAGCTTGGAATATAAACTGTGAGGAACATAACCACAACATACAAAACACCCTTCACCTGTAATTGGATGTTAGTTCTATGTCCCAACCCCAGCAGAGATAGCTCCCTAAAGAGTTAGACTATAAAATATTTTTAAGAAACTTGTGAAAGGAGAAATTCCAGCTTTCTCCCAATCATATCTGTCATTGCTAATTGCTTGTTTTTCACCTAGTTCTACAACTGAAACTCTCCTCCCCACCAGCTTTTGGAAGCTTTCAGAGATTTTTTTTTTCCTTCTGGCAAAATAAACTAGGTTACACTGAATGCCCACTCTATTTCAATCCTTCTGGCCTTTCTTCTAATACTAAGAGCGAAAAAAAGCTGGTTAGTGAGGCCATTAGAAACGTAGGTCCTAACTGTATAACCAGGGATTCTGTAAATTATAGACTTCACTCACTACAACTGCAAATTTCTGTAACCTTTAGGGATGTGTATGAATTTGACTGAAATCTACTTTAAAAGACAGAATATATAACCACTTAGGATTTTTTTTTATCAGCTGCCATTTTCTTTGTAGTAGTTAGACTGAATCACTTCAAATATTTCTTAGACTGGTAGAGCTAAAAGTTAGTAATGAAATCACCTGATATGGGATGGAGAGCACTGGGCTGCAGTTCAGGAGAGATAACATTCCAGACCTAACTGTGCCACTTGTTTATCAATGAGTTCTTAGGCTAAATACTTCCTCAGTATCTCAGTCCTTTATCTAAGTGTTGACTTTGCTCTAAATGACCTAGGAGTTTCTTTACAACTCTATATTATTTCTGTAACTCTAGTTCATGGTCACCAATGAAGTTCCTGGATGACTTGAATTTAGAATCCTGGATTCTGACTTGTAACCCAGTGCTCTGTGCATTCTACCAGATAGAGTTGAATTATGACTCAGAACATGTTATTAAAATTGGTTAATTCCATTAACAGTTACTGGGGATCAGAGAAACAGAATGTTCTAGAAGGATGAGTTGCAACAGAGACCTCATTTTATTCGGTCAATTAGAAAATAGATTTGAGGTTTCCAAATCTATTCCTTGTGGGCAGCTGCTATTTGACCTAATTTGAAAAGTCATTGGCATTGACTTCGAATTTGTAGAACTCCACTTAGTTAACTCAAAGCCCTTAACCTTGTGTTAAGCACTTATGACCTTTGTTGGGAAAGGCAGACCTTATGACCTTTCCCTTCTAGGTAAATGGAATCAAGAAACTGGTAAGAAATTTGTGCAATTTAGCAGCTAGTCATTTTTTCCCAACTCTACCCCATCTTTGTGCTTCTTTAATTCATGTGGGATTTTTGGTTCTGTTTAAGAATATCTAGAAGTTTATCTACTTTTTAAACAAATTATTTGAGAAGAAACATTCTTTCTATAATTTCATGTTCCACATGCATGTCATGTCATTTTTATTTCTGAGGCATTTGCAAAGCCAAATTCTTGAATGGAGTACCTTCTGTAAATACACATGTTGTGTCACTCTGCAGCCACTAATCCTGGGGTTAGAAAAGTATGTTGAATAACATTTCATTACATACTATGCATCTTTCTTCAATAGCTCTCAAACATTGAGATATTACAAATAGAATACAATTGTTACATCTCCCAGCTTACAAATGGCAAAATAAGAGTATTTTTAAAAGTTGACCAAGGTTAAAACAGTCTTTTAGTTAAAGGCTGGTATTCTGTACTTAGGCTGCATAGATTGAAATCAATTAGAACAAGAATTCAGTTCCGCTGCTTGCTAGCTAAGTTAATTATAGAACATCTCTGTGCCCCTGTATTTTTTCTGTAAAATGAAGATAATAATACCTCCCTCATAGGGGTGTTATAAGAATAATATTTTACATTAAGCATTCTGTACGTGTTAATTCTTGTTTTCTTCTTCCCCTTATCACCATCACTACCACTACCACTTCATCATCACCACCACCACCACCACCATCACCATTATCACCTGAACAACCACCACCACCACCACCACCACCCTCCTTACCACCAACACCACCACTATCATCACCATCACCCTCACCATCATCACCATCATCAACATCATTACCACTGCTACTACCACCACCATATGTGTAACTATTTACATTTTGGAAAAATGGCCTATGAGTGTTGCAAACCTAAATCCAGAACACCAGAAATACAAAGCAGACACAGACTTTGAAAACATGTTTTGGGCTACAGTAAAAAGAGACTTTGCTTACACTCTGGGGGAAGAAACAGAATATCTGATTCCACAGCCTGTAATAAGTGCACAGAAGTGTGATAAAAGGAATAATTCTTTTTTTTTTTTTGAGGGTGGGTTGGGAATGGAGGACGTCATCTAAATTAACCAGGTCCACCAGACAGGTAAACTTCCTATAGCTTGAGCCCTGCCTAGCCTTCTTCCTAGAAAATTGAGGAAACAGCAGGCATGAAACCTCAAATTTTGTTTCATCTACATTATCCAAAAGTTTGAATCCCTGTGATACCCTGGGATAAAGTCAATCTAGAAGGAATCTGGCTTGGTGGTATAGTGGCTGGAAGCAGAGAGCAGGCTCCTGTCTGCCAAGCGAGGATCTTACCAGTTAGATGGTGGTGGAGGAGCAGTGAGCTCACTGATTTACTTGGAGAAAAGGGACCAGAGGATTTACACAGACTGATTTCTTCTCCATCATCTGGTTTTTCAGCCCCCATTAGCATGGAGACAAAGCACTTAAAATATGCAATCAAACCAGATGCTTCCTTCCATCTCTAATGAGAACTGGCCAAAATGAGGGCTTACAGTAAAAAGCCAGAATCTTTTGGATAGATATGATTCTGAGGCAGATTCTAGGGAAGAGGATGAAGCCTCCATCATTGGAATTGTTTCAATATGGGAATAGATATTTAGATATACAACCCATAAGTGAGACAAAAAATACTGAGCACCAGTTGTAACTTAGAGACTGAGGCAATGATTACTTAATTAGTCTTCATGGTAATTGTAGGGATTATTATTTTCATTTAGTAGATAAGGAAACTGAAGCCCATACTTTCCTCAGGTCAGTTTGACGTGAACCTAGATTCACCGGTTCCAAGTCCACTGCTTCAGTGATATTTGTCTAAGCCCTAGGAAATGTTACTTTTGGAAAATAGGGATGGAAACTGACTTTTTGCCATCCTTCAATTCTAAGTATTCTTGTGTCCAGGGAAATCTCATTCATGTATTCTCTCATTAATTCATTAATTTATTCATTCAATAATTTTTATAATCTACTATTCCGTGAGTATATTAAGTACAAGGATATAACAGTGAAGGAGGCAAAGTCCTTATTATCACAGAGATTCCCCATTTTTATTCATGCATTAGATATAATAAACATGTAAACTTACATAAGTAGATTTATTCTGTGAAGTAGGCAGTGGTAGAAAAAGCCACCAGTGATGGGTTTGAGATACTTGAGCTCAAGAAGTCAGAGAAGGCTCAGTGAAGGCTACTTTGAGAATAAAGCAACTACTTTATTATTTATGGGAAAAGGCATTCTTTATAGATAAGAAAGCAGGCACAAAAGTCAAAGAAAACAATGAGCATTGCCTGTTTTGGAGGAATAGAAAGAAAGTCAGTGATGTGGAAACATAGCGACAATGGGAACATTTCAGGAGATGGGGTCCCAAAATTTGCCTCAATCAGTTCATCTAAGGCCTCATAAGCAGGGTAAAATAATTGAAGTTTATTCTAAGTTTAATAGTGGAGGCATTAAAGGTTTGGACTATCAGAGTGAAGTGATCTGATTTGAATGTTAAAATTACCCTGACTGATAGGTAGAGAATGAACTTCCAGAGAGAAAGAGGGAAATGGATTATAAGGCTATTCCACTAATTTAGGTAAGAGACAGTTGTATAAACTATGGTGGTAGCCATGGAAATAGAAGGAAATGGAAAACTAGATATTCATTGGAAGTAGTATGGAGAAAACTGACCAATGGATTGAATATAAAGTAAGAAGGAAAGAGAGAAATTAAAGATGATTCCTCGTTTTCATCTAAAGAAATTAATTGGTAGATGGAGGTGTCATTTGCTAAGACAGAAGCATCTCAAGGAAGGAAATATATATGTGGCAGGGGTGTGGTATGCCATGGAATTCCATTGTGTGTGTGTGTGTGTGTGTGTGTGTGTGTGTGTGTTAAGTTTGAAAAGCCTGTTGAATTCAAGTGGACATTTACATGTATGAACTTTGTACTCTTGGAGACGAACTGGATTAAGAATAGGCAGTATTCTCAACGGAGTAAGCAGAATACAAATGACATTTAAAACCATGGGCTGGCATGAGGCCATCCTAGCAGAGAGTGTAGTGACAGGAGGTACTCCTTTTAGAGGTGAGGAAGAGGAGAGGCAGAGACTATCAAGAAGGGACAACTACCTAGTGGACGACAAGCAAATGAACAAATGAACAGGAGAGTGTGATGTCACAGAAATGCAGAGAGGCAAGTATTTCCTTTAAATGTTGATGAGAAGAGAGCAATACAATGGGAAGACTGAAATGACTTTTGGCAATTTGGTAAGATGGAGTAGTTGATGATCTCGATAACAACTGTTTTGTTGGAAAGGATGGATTTGAAAGCTCAATTGTAGTGGGTTGAGAAGGAAGGTGAGAAAGGGGAGAGATGGAGAATATAGACAACACTCTCCTCAATCCACTCCTAATTACACGTAGTTCCATACCACAAAAGCTAGATATTGACAAAACTTTGAAAGGCCATTTACTGCTCCTAAAATAACCATGGCAAATGGGGGAAAGCCATTTTGTGGTACCTCGTTGGAACTCAGTCCATTCTTAAACAACTTTCACTGTCAGCAAGTTTTTCTATCTATTGACCTCAGAGATTTTTATCCATTTTAATTTTATGAAGATAGAGACATACTAAGTACATTCACATACTGCTCCTTATGCCCATGTTTCCATAGCTTTCCACCTTTCTTGACTGGGCTACCCCCAGCTCTTCATGACTAATACCTCCATGTGAGCTCCCTGCAGTTTCCTGTCTGTACTGTGTGTATTGATTTGTATGTTGGACTCTTTCACTAACATGTTAAGTTCCTGGAGAGAAGAAGTGCCTGCTATCAAATGTGTATACCTGGCCCATGTAGATAATATTTTTTTAGTATAAAACTGGTCTTTGGTAACTTTTAAAGTCTAGATATATTTGCTCAGTTTTTCTTAAGTTAGAATAATGGTATTCTAGGCCACCCACTATACATGGGGTATGAGATATTCCATATAAAAACAGTAGTTTGAGATGGAGAGTGTGATTTTTTTTTCCCCATTCCCATCCAAAATTTCTTAACTCTGTTCTTATTCTGGTGGGGTAATACTCCTGTGCTATTATTTGTTCTACCTTCACATTATGACTTTCCATTTCTAGAAAGAAGATAGATGTGAATTTCTTTACAAATAGGATGTGCTTCCTCACATCCTACTGATGTTTTCAGTCTAAGGCGAGGGGTGGAGGGGACAGAAATCTGGATGATTCCCTATTAGAAGTGTGCTATTAAGTTGTCAATTTCCTGAACTACATGGTTGAAAAACCATCATTCCCCCCCCCCCGGGTAGTTTACCCTAAACTATATACCTGTCACCAGGCAGTGTTCTAGCGTGTGGGTACAGAGAAACTGTGGGAAGATCTGCATGGCACTTAAATTACATTCTCCCTTTGATTTTGAAGACATTTAGTGCTATTTAGTAGAATTCCAATGCAGTTGGTTCCATAGAGGATGGGGTTGTCCCTTTTAGAAGTGTCACTGCTGCAGTGACTAAGAAAAATAAATAAAGGCATCAAAACAACAGGGTAGCCTTTTTTTATCCAGATCATCATGGAATTCTGTGGCTCTACTACAATCTGGCAATGGTGTTAACTGCTTCACGTCTGTTCCAGAACTGGATAGACCAATCATCCCACATTTTTCTATCCCACTATTTGGGCACTAATGTTTCCATGAAAAGTTGGTTCTTTTAAGAAGGCAAGTGGGTAAGGACAAGAATGGATTTCATGCAGAAGATTGCTCTTTCTATCTGGTAGTTTCTAGAGAAAGTTTGTTCTGTGCATAAGTCAAAATATTGTTTTGATTGCTAAACATGTTTCACTATTTTCATCTGAGATCTGAGAGCACAGCTGTATTCTTCCTGTCTCACACCTCACCTTCAGAAAGAAAATCCTCCAAAGGCAATGTGGTCACAGACTGCACAAAATCTACAGGGAAGAAAGATACCACGTTGTGATTGCCCAGGCATTTTAAATAGATTCTATAAAGGTCATGGAGATATGGGTCACTATCCCTGAATCAGAAGGGATTACTGGTGTATCTCTGGCTGGCACCATGCTCTGCTTGTAATATGAGGTATTCTCACTCAGGGTAGACCTAGCTCAGAGCCCATCCTGTGATGAGTTCTGTTTGTCTACATCTCTGAATACTATTTTGAAAATAGTATTTTCAAATGCTATTCAGTTTTTGAAACAGAACCACATGGTTTAAGTACCTTCCAATGCAGTATCTGAAGGAGTTCTTTCTTCAGAATGAAGAGTTGAGAATTTACACAATGCTACATAAAGAATTAGCACTTAAAATGTTAACGTTTTTCCTCAAAACTGCAGATGGCTAAGTAAACAGTTAACAATTGCGAATTTAGAGCACAATTTACAGATACAAAGGTATTTGTTTCCAATCCATACTCAAGAAGGAACTGTGAAATATTCAGTCAGTTTTGGCTGAGGAAATGGTTTCCATCTTGCCCTTTGTTAGGTTCTTATCCTCTCATAAAAGTAAAACCTTGCATTTATTGACTGGCTACCATGTACATGCACTGTTTATAAAGGCTCAGAAGTGGATACAATTAATGCTATTTACAAAGTGAGACTTAGAGAAGCCAGGTCACATGCCAAAATGTCAGTGTCTGAGTTACTGAGGTGCACAGCCTGTGATTCAAACCTGAGCCATTTGCCTTCAAGGTCCGCATGTCAAATATGTCCACTCCCTGGTGTCTCAATTCACGGTGCTCTTTCTTTGCCACTAGACTGTGAATTCTTTGAAGGTCAAGGACATGTATTTTTTGTCTTTGCATCCAGCTCATGGTTGGTGCTTACTAACTATGGTTTAAATGTTGATTGAATCTGTCCCACATGGTGTACTTCCCCTTGACATGGTTTGACTTATAACCGTGTATCAGGATTTTTATACTAACTGAAATGAATTCATGACTTCTTTATCTAGAAGCACACAGATCAGATTTTAACACAGCATTTTTTCTGTCAGTTTTTATTGCTATTAATGCTTAATCAAACCATGAAATCTTAGAACTTGCTACTGAAGTTCAAAGGCTCTCAGAAACTGTGTGCCCATCTGTTTGTGAATAGTTTCTCTGAGTAGCAGTAGTGAGGGGGTTGGGGGAAGTAGACACCTTTCCAGGAGATTGAGGATCTCCTGAATAGGCCCTTCTAAATGTTTCCCTATATGTACTGCATGCATTATATTGTCAAACATTTCTCTTCACTTAAGAAAGCAGTCTCCTATCAGTTGCTCTATGCAAGGCATCATTCTAGGTGTTGGGGGGACTCAAAGGGAAATTAGCCATAGTCCTTGCCTACAAGAAGCTCACAGCTGAGTTATGCTAGATGAGATTCAATCGGCATCTGGGCTCTGGTGAATCAATGACTCTCATTTGCAGTAGGTCTTATTCATCATCATCATGGAACTGGGATAATAATAATTCAGGCGATCTGAGGATCATTCTTTCTTATCTTATCCTGGATTTCTACCCCAAGTACGTTCAGTGTTGAAGTGAATGAAAGCAATTCTAGTCCCATCAGGCAAAGAGAAATTGGCTAGCAGAAGCCTCCTTTCCAGGTCAAGATAATCTCTCTTCTCATTTGAAAATGAAATTAATGTTTTTTTCCTGTGTCTAAATGCAGATGGGATCTTCACCCATTAGAAGTCCCTGGTGTACATCTTTAGCCTTAATTTCAGAGGCCAACCTGTATGCTGCCTCAGTAGATAGTGAGTCACATATTGGATGTAGGACAAAATTCTCATAAGAGCAATTGAATGTTTTATATTGCTTTTCTGCTCTTAATCTAAGCCTACTTTTGGTTTTCAGTTACCAAAATCTCAATTTGGAAACTTATCAGTCCTGTGATCTTCCAAGTGTGTGTCCAAGGAAATGCCACCAGTTTTAATGACCTCCAAAAGCTATCTTTATAATTCTTGCATGTCAGAATAAAGTAGATGCAGCTCCCAAAAGAATTATTGCAGTTGTGTTGGGCTGCCCTCTAGGGCAAAGAAGTAATTAAAGAAGACATGGAGAGGTATAGTAACAACATGCCACTCTCTGGCCAAGTGTGCTTTCCAAGTGGCTTAAAACCAAAGCTAAAGCATAAATCAACAACTACTTTCTGAAGAACAAACAAAATGGTACGAGTAATTAGTTCTCTGGCAACAATAACAACAAAAAGTAAATAAATAAGAACATAATTTTGTGCTCAAGTTAATGCAGGAATTTGAATGCATTTATTCTCTCCACCTCCAAGTAGTATGCACCCCCATTATCCTTTCAAAATAATGTGAAGCCATTCCTTCTGGAGGGCTGCCAGAAGTTACGAAAGATGGTCTTCTGTAGGACTAATTATAATTATAATTATAATTATAATAAATTATACGAGATCTGCATCAAAAAGACCACAGCTAGCAATCTAGTTGAGAAGTTTGATTTTATGGATGAGTTTTTATAGAGGTTAAATAAATAACCCGAGCTCATATAGCTAGTAAGTGGCAAAACACAGTCTGAAACCAGGTTTTCTGATGCACAATTTTGTGTTCTTTCTACTGCCACCATTTTGTTTTGAATCTAATGCCTACTTGAAAATGGATATGGCTGAAGTACCTATCTAATCCATGCTGGCCCTTCCAGAAGCTGATATGAAGAGACTAGATACCCTGGTGGCTGCATATCCTTCTACATGCCTTCATATTTCCAGTGAATTGTTCAGTAGGGTGCATTTCAAAAACTGCATTTGCATTTCTGTTCTTCTGTAGCCCTCTAGTACCATTCACATCTCGAAATATTGGCCTGTGTTCTTTCTTCTGCTTTTGGAAGCAAGAATTACCTATCAAAAGAATGGGAATTGCCTCTCACATGCTGAGGCTTAGTTTTCATCAGGAATTTGGCTGACTCATGAGCATCCTGCTTGACATTCAGGGATGTGTACCTGCTGAGGGGTTGGAGGAGGAATCAACCTAAGCCAGACCTGTCAACCCCCCTTAGGGACTCTGACTCTTTGCCTACGACAATGGTAATGCTGATAACCAAAGTCCATTACAGCTAGGGGAGCCCATGTCACAGTCTAGTTCCTGTCAGGGCCTATACCAAATTATCCAAACTCTCAACACTCAGTTCATCATTTTCATGGAAATAAACAAATTTTATCATTGGGTGAACATTAATAACCTCAACGTTAGTCAAGAACTACTTTAATGCTGATAAAATTCTCAATTATTCTAGTAAAATCTCCTGGCTTCTTATTGGCATACCAGTGGCCAGAGCTACAAATGTAACAGCCTTGCTTTAGTTTAAATTGGTTTGACCAGATCCAGAGTGTCTGTGTTCCCTGCAGCCACCATGCTTTATGAGGTATATTGATAATTGAAGAGAACCAAGCAGAAGGGACCCGGCTGTTACTAGAATGTGAAATGTCATCAGAGTAATCACTGAAGGCTCAAGTGGATTTTAGCCTGCAGGATATAATTAGAAGAACCATGAGAACTTTCTTCGTGTATTTGAAGACTGATTAGTTTGCTCCATATAACCCTAGAGGACAAATCTGAAAGTTCAAGAAAGAAGTTATTTTGTTAAATGCAACAAAGAATGTTGTGGTAGGGAAATGACACAAGCAGTAAGTTCTCAAATCAATTATGAACCCAGAACTGATGTAGAGGGGAGCCAAACATTTAATGAAAGATTGGGCTGAGTGATCCTAGACCAGTGTGTTTCATGGAACATTACTACGATGAGGTCATTCACTACAGAGAGTAGATGACATGGTAAATATGTTTGGGGAATAAATATACTGTATTTATGGAGATACATGATTAATATTAAAAACAGTAAATAAATTTGTTTACAGTTGGTTCATGTAGGTTTTCCCAAATGCATTGGGCTTTCATGACTGCCTGTTTTTAAGTAATGCTGACTTATACCCTTTGAAATACTTCCCTGTAAGTTCTTTTCCTATTCTGAGATTTTATATATTTAGAAATTCTAAATTCTTTAAAACAGATGTGACTTTGATTCAATGGCAGCCCTTGTAGACACTGTATGGTTTCCAGTTATGAGAGTATTATTCTAGGACTCTGTGATTGATGTAGGGTCAGGTTGTTTACGTTATGTGAGATAAATGTGATTGCCTAGATTAATTCTAAAGAGAGATAATGGAAGCCATTCAGATTGTAATGGTGAGGAAGAGCACAAGGCTGTAACTATCGATCTGCTGGAGGAAATCTCTGTATGGGACATAGCTGGACAAATCCACTCACTTTTTATTCTTTCTTCTTTGAGGTTTTACAATTCCCAGAGAAGCAAATCAAAGAGCACATAGTGCAAGTCTCCAGGTGCTGAGGTTTGCAACCAGAGATTTTTATGGGACTCTCATGAATGGAGGTGGCATCATCTTGAAGTTTTTCTCTTAGCTAGCTCTTCCAAACTTTCAATAAAGCAAATGGTAGTCCTGTCACTGAATCCTGGTATGCAGAGTTCCACCTTTTGATATAGTCGGAGACAGAAGGTTTTCAAAAAGAGAGAAGTGGAGAAGTCAGGATTCTTGAGTTGATTTAGTCAAAGGTAATGGCTAGCATGCTACCTGTGAGAGAGAAGAGTGTGTTTGCTTCATTTGAGCAGCATGTTTTCTAAAGCATCATGGGAGTTGGGGGTAGTGACTTGGGGAGATGGGAGGGAAAGAAAGTCTTGACTATATGAATGAACTGTGGTTTTGTCCATTGTTTTAGGAAAGTGTAGTATATGTGAAATGTTCAAAGTACAGTGGAGAAGGGTATCCTGGACATCAGGTGGACAGGGTGAGGTCAAGAAAGAGTTACAAGCCAGAACCATACCACTGAGTCATGTACACCTCCTCAAAGACAGAGAGCCTGGCTCTAGGGGCTAAGCTCAGAGAGATGTCAGTGTATTCATCTTTTCAACAGTCAGCAGGAGCACTGTAGGCTGGACTGCCAGACCCAGTCCCTCACTCCCGCCCTGAACTGGGGCTGCCACTGTGTAGATGTGACTGACCTGAGTCTAGGAGCAGGCATGCTGATTATCCCATGGATCCTGACTAATAGAGAGGGCATTCATCATGCATTGCTGAGGTGGGTGGAATTTAGAGTCTGCAGCTCACCTTTTAAATGTGTTTCCTTACGTGCTTTAATCTTTTATTGTGAAGGCTATTAGGGATTTCATCACATGCTGCTTTGGCAATTAGTTCAGAATAAACTGAGAAAACTCCAGGGGCATTGCTGGGGAGACTTTAGCCTTTGCATTGACAGCATCTTTTTTAAGTGAAATAATGAGTGTGTTTAAATTGTACAGAGATATTTCTAAGAGTGATGAATTTTCAAGCTGCTGTGAGGAAGTGTAGTACAGAAGAAGAGAAGGAGGGGGGAACACAACAACCACCCTGCATCAGTTGTTTATTCCATTCCTAAAGTGATTGAGCTTTATTGTAAACATGGATGTTTTTTGTTAAATTCATCCTAATGCTAGGCAGAGAGCTGAGAAGAAATGAGTCAAATCTTTAAGTGTTAGTGAAATTTAATCCCACTACTCATTGTTTTGAAGTAAATATCTTGGTTGGTAACAGTTTGGAAGCTGCTCTGGTTCTAGGGGAGAAAAGCCCCTCAGCTCGCAGGATGGGAGCTCCTGTCAGACAGCCCCACCCTGCAGCTCTCTTTGATCACAGGCAGAAGAAACCTACAATAGAAGGTTTGGCTCTGTGTCAATAAGCCATGTGGCCTGATAAGGGTAATTGATTTCCATTACTTTAATTAACAAAATTTAATTTTTATCTAATGAGGGAGACTTGGGTGTGACAAGGGTAGATGGCAAGCTTCCAAGTGCTTGGCCCCATGGTTTAAAGGGGGAGTGAGGATGACTTGGGCCCTGTGAGGATCTAAGGGGGCAACACAAAGGAGTCGTTAGAGATAGGTCACTACACCAGTAAGCAAGCCAAGCCTCCTTCTCTTAGGACTTTTTGCAGCCCTTATTGGAAAGGACTCGGGATCTGTTATTCCCTTGTGATGCCAGATTTCCGAAACCCATCACTTCCTCCTCAGGAGTCCCCAGACTAATGATTCTCAGCAAAACTCCGCAAAAGGCTGAGACACCAATTAGTCTCCCCCCTCCTAGCTTCCCCAACTCCAGCCCAGTCTCTTGCTCTCTCTCAACACCAACTGCCTTCAAAGCCAGCAGAGTCCCAGACCCGAGCTGCCCTCTGACTCTCAATGGCCACTCAGTGTCCCTGCCTCTTCATGGGCTCCAGAGTGCCATACATCTTCCCCAGTCTCAGCACCAGCTCATCCTGCGGAATGACTTACAGCCAGCCTTGGGTATGTGTGTGGCATCATCAGTAGGCAGTAGGGAGATTTGTTCCTCATTGGTTTGATCAATCTCTCCGCCGTTGAAGCCTCTCAATGAGTTAAAAGTGATTTTCCCCTCCATATGTACAGGTGGGAGTAGATCACTTTCAATTTCTAGTGTAGCCCCCGCGGTGCCCTCGCAAGGTGCCGCATTGCATAACCATGAGGGCAGGCGTTTCAAGTGCACATGGACTGATGGCGATGCTCGGCTGTGTGATCTATCTTAGCCCCGTTTGCTGGAGTGCTTCATGTCAAAGGCACAGCTATTTCTAGTGCGTTAGTTCTCCTCTTCCCTCTGGGGGTCTCTGAAATACAGGAGGCCCCTAGTGATGGTTAAAAGAAAAACTGCAAAACTGCCGTGATTAGTTCTGATACCTTAGGAAACTCACGCTTAGCCAAGAGATATCACACGGAAGCCTCAAAGCTGTCTTCCCACCCTCCCTAGAAACACGTTTTCACCCTCTTTAAACACAGTTTAGACAACTTCTTATGGTTCTCCTCTGTGGGACATGGTAAAGACACTCTGCTTCTTCTGGCTTCATGGTGTTAATCCCCAGTTCTGTTTCAGATGAATAACTTGGCAAAGGCATTGTAAGGGAAGCTAATTCCTCTTCCTCCTGCAAAACCAAAGGGTGCGATCTGGGATTGTCTACAAGGAAGCATCCAGGTAGACCTTGCTACTGAATGCTCCTCCCATCGAGGGCTGTGTTTTCAAGGGTGGAGGGGAAGTAGCATCACCAAGATCACCCAAAAGTCATTTAGAGGGTAGGACCTGCTGCCCAACTTATTCACATCAAGGGGATTCAGGGAGACTTAGAAACAGGCAGTAATAGGTTGCTAACCTTGTTTAGGTATCTCATTTTACAGATGAGAAGGGTAAAACGCACAGAGATGAAGTCATTTTTTGAGGTCCCTGATTTGGTTAGCATTAAATTAGAATTAGATTCAGGACCTTTTTTTTTTTCCCCAAATCTACTTATTAGAATTCACTTATGTGTTTATCTAACAATTCCTCATTGATGCTTTATTAAACATCTGTGATATTCTAGGCGGGGAGGCTTCTAGGTCTTGGGAATACAGAAATGAATGAACTAGACAGGACTCCTACAGTCATGGAGCTCCCACTCTGGGAGTGTGTATGAAGGCAGAGGAAGAAATGCACGGAGGGCATCAGCAGTACCACTGCCATGATAAAAACAGAGTGGGAGATTGAAACTGATGGGGGTACCACTGCATAGGAAGCATTATGGAAATATCTGTCTAACACTACATTCAGTAGAGACATGCAGAAAGTATGGAGCAGTTGTGTGGCCCCTGGAGGGAAGACCACTCTAGACAGAGGGAATGGAAATTGCAAAGGTCCTGAATTCATCATTTTTTTTTACCTGTCATCACAGAAACAGATGTCAATTTATACATATTCTTACACATACAATTAAGCCTCTTTCTTTCCCTCTTTCTCTCTCTCTCTCTCTGTCTCTCTCTGTATCTATCTCTCTCTTTCATGCACATACAGACACATGAATACACAATTAGTGGGCTACAGGGGTTATACACAGTTCAGCTGTAAAAAAAAAAAAGAAAAAAAAGAAAAGAAAAGAGAAGGAAGGTGATGGGGTGGGGGAAAATGTTTAGGATCTGGAGACTGTCCATGGACAGGCTGGTAAAGAAACTGAGAAGTGCATTTTTGACAGCTAGAATTGGCCAGAAACACACTGCATGTATCTGGATTATCTGAGAGTAAAATGATCCTCTTTGGGGCTTGGATGTTGGTTCTTACTTTGTGTTTCTCATATATTCAGACATCAGTGCCAGCAGAAAAGGGGGGGTGATGTCCTATTTCAAGTCAGAGTCTTCACTGTCACATAAACAAAGGCAGACCTTTGTATAGGCACACCTGGGTATTCTCCAGAGTTAGAAAAGAAAACCATTTTTCCCAGCTACAAACAGAGCACCAAAGATTGTAGGGAGCAGAGGTGCATGTGGTTTGATTCAGCCATGTGTGGCATTAAAGGCACAGTAGATTATGGTAGCCCGTTCATTTTCTCTTACAGTTTTTGTGAGACATGGGGGTTAGAATATTCTCCGGAGTCCCACACTAGGCTGATCTAATTCAATTGAGTATTTGCTGTGTTTCTCATATTGGCAAGATTTTACAAGGGATATAAAATAATATATGACAGTTTTCTTTCTATTAAATGGCTCATAGTCTCTGATAACAAGGCAGTACACATAGACAACAGGGGCCATCACGCAGTGACTCTGATTGTGTGCCACAGGGTCCAAGGGGATGCGGGTGGGCTTGGATCCCTCAGAGAACATTGCAAAGCAGATTGGACTTGAGCCAGTCTTTGAGAAATGGTAAGATTCAAATAAGGGAAGACATAACAGGCCAGATGGGAGAAGGGATGAATGTGAGCATGGTTTGTTGTATAAGACAATGAAGTGGCTAGCCTGAATGGAATGCAGGCTCTCTTTGGCATAGAGGGGGCTCTGGGTGAGAAATTGAGAGAAACAGTGGGCAGGCTTCCATGCCAAGTAGAGAGTTTAATGGTGAAGAATATGGGCTATGGAATGAACCACCTGGTTTTAGATCCTGGCTCTAATACATACTAGCTGTGACCTTGTCAAACTGTAACCTCTCAGAGAATCAATTTTCTTCATTTTTAAAATGAAGAGGGTAATAATACCAACTTAGAAGGTTCCTGTGGGAATTAATTAATATGTGTAAAGTTATAAGAAAATTTCTAGCATATAGTAAGTGCTCAGTAAAGTGTCATTGACATTAATAGAACAGCATATTTTGCTTTAGTGAGGATGGGCGGACATGAGAGATGATTAGATAGAGTTGTGACCTAATAGAGGATCAGGGGAGGAAAGTCATGTTACAGGAAGTACAGGAAGTGGCGGTGTGAAAGGTGGTTCTCAACAATTGAGAGGTGAGAACAACAATGCTGGCTGGCCAAGCTCAGGCCTTGCAGCAGGGAGGGTGTTACAAGAACAGGGAGGAGGGGGAGAATCTCGGATATATTTAAGGAGGGCATCGGCAACTTTCCTCTTGTGAAAAGCCACCTCCTTGAACATTTATTCCCAGCTTTAAGACTCACAGAGAGATGAGGAGCCAGCTGAGGAGACACATTCTTCACAACACTGGCCAGCCCAGTTACTGGTGCACAAAGCCTTTTCCAGCAGGAAATCTTTCCAAAGCCATTTCTAGGGATGATTGGGGTGAGAGGATGCCTATTTTCCCTTCTCACAGACCAGAATGAGGCATCATTTTGAGCTTCTTTCTGTTGTTCTGACCTGTCTTACCTACTTTAGCCCTAACCAAAGTGGCAAATGTTACTACAGATGCTTTTCTTCTGCAAGCTCGGCACAGAACAACCCTGCAGCGTGTTGGGGGACCAAGGGGCTGGCAAAAGTGAAGTTTCACTGTTGGCCCTTGTTATGTAAAACAATCAAACCAGAGTTCAGGAGCCAGAATAGCAGGAGCCCAAGCACAGACCAACACACTTCTCTTCCCCAAATCCCTCTTGTCTGCAGCATGAAACCCCACACAGTCATGGAATCGCCCATCCTGTCCCAGGGGACATGGCATCACCCATCTGGCTTAGTCACCAAGGCCCAGGCTGACCGGAAGAGGGGCTTTTTTAGCCAGTGGCTGGTGATGGGTAAGTGCCTGCTATGCTGTTTTCCGTACCACCTCTGAGATGAATTAAGTGCCTGCAAAATTGCGGCATTCACAGGCTGCCATCCAAACAATTGCATTCGAAGGAAGAAAACAAACTCCCTGTCCACAGGCAGTCATGTTTGGATTCTGAAGAAACAGTAGCAAAGCTGATGGAAATGGGAGGAAGCAACCAAGCTTTCTTCCCCCACAACGAAGAATTTGGAGATTTGATACCCCGCACCACCCCTGTTCTGCATCAGCTGTCAGGGGGTGGTGGGGTCTGGCCAAGGGACAAATGCTCTCCAAGTGGAGACAGAAAACTCACTGGATATCTAAGTGGTTGGAAATGGTTAGTGGGGAAATTGTGTGCAGGACTCTGCAATTTCAGAAGAAAGACTTGATATGCTGATCATATTATATTGATTTAACATTCTTTCCTTTTTATTTAAACTTGGTGTTTGCAAAATTCTAAAGCAACTTGTGAGTTTCTGGATACCCGGTTTTGCCCGGGGTGAAAGCTAGCCCTGTGTCCTTCCTCCCAATGTTATGTGGAGGCCACACTTTTGCATGGAACTGTTGATGAGGAAACACTGTGAATGTGGCCTGGTGAGGTAGGAGTGAGTATTGACAGAAATGAGAGCTGGGTTCCCTTACTCAGAAGTCAATTAACTGTGGAATATGCAAGGTTTCTTCCCACAGCAGATAAAGGCACTAAAGTGGTTGCTGATTTCCCCAAATAGCTCAGGAATCCACAATGTGTGTCAGAAGCTTGGGGCAACTGAGCTTTCCATTTCTGGCGTTGCCTTGGCCAGGAGGCGGACCCTGCAAGCCTCCTGCATGAATCCCTGGTTCCCCAGGCAACTAGGCTATTGTTTCTGGTGCCTTGTAAGACCAGACTTCTTTTGAGTGGGTGTTTATCAGTAGCAGCCCAGTGGGTGAGCAGGACAGCCAGGTGATAGTATTTAGAAAGTAAGGGCGTCTTTGTACCTCTAACAGCTGTAGAGGGGCCTGCACAGGTGACAGGTGTAGGGAAAATCTCTCTAAATAGTGGCTGACTCCTTGGCACCCCTTGCCATGGGACAAGCAAAGGAATTATTGACAGGTCATGTCTTACTTATCATATCTAAAAAGGATAGTCTTACCCCAACTATTTCTATCATCATAAAATATCTTTCCAGAATGTGCTGTGTGTGTGTGTGTGTACATGCACACACGCACACACATGCACGCACATGCACACAAGTGTTTTCCTTTTGCCTCCAAGATACTGTGCCCCATGTTAAGTAATTCTTCATTATACATTTATTTGGTTCTCTGTTGCCCTTGCAAGCTTAACAACCTTAAAAATTGGATGCTTCTCACTGGTTCTATAATGAAGTAGCAGTTTGTCTCTAGATCCAAATCCAGGTGTAGCTATGCTAACTTGCAGCCTGGACTTGAGCATCTGGAGAATATTAAATATCTCTGGGTGTAGGAAATTCTTGGATGTCACAAAAAGGGGGAAAAAGTCTTCATGCCTTTTAATAACATATGGAGGTGAGAGGAAGTGAGGAAGGAGAAATACCAAGAGCAAGGACAGTCACTAAAATTAGAACCTCTGACAGTAGCAGGAACCCACCTTTCCTTCATCTCCTTCCTCCCACTTCAAGTGAAATGTTAAATTGAGGCTGGGAAACAAATTATTTTATTTTAAGATATTATTGCTGAATTTTTCCTATGTTCCAGGTTTAAGGATTTTCTATTTCTATTGCCTCATTTATATTTCTCAGTCTTATGAAAGAGATTCTATATTGACCCCCACCTTAAAAGCAATGACATCACATGCTGAAGATAATAAGTGCCTTTCCAGGGCCATCCAGTTGTCTGGTGTGCAGACTTTAACATAGCTTTACTTGTTCCTATGTTCTTAGCTACCATGTCCTACTTCTTGAGGGTTTGTTATTGTTGTTGTTCAATTAGGAAGAACTAAAAATTCTATGACACCCAAAGAGGCCAAAGTGCTTTCTCAAAGTTGGCTTGGCTCCCAAACCCTGCATCTCACACCTGACAAGCCTTCTCCCCTCTGCGCACCATTCCCATGGTCCACACTGTTCAGAGACAGACAGGGTGTGGGCTAATTCTGACCCTATACCCTGTGGATTCTTCATCAATTGACCTTTGCTTTTTTTAAACTTTGATTGGTACCTTGGTACTGACCACAGACATCCTTTCTATTTTGAAGTCATTCCCATAACAATATTGATTCCATTCTCTGATCTGGTCTCCTAGTTTCATCCTGGGTTAGTCATCCTGGGTTGCTCTTAATGGTCCCCTCCAATAACTGGGAGCTCACCCTGACTGGATCCTCTTTAAACAGAGCCCCTAGATAGACACCTTTCTTTCAGGGTCTCCATATTGTTTTATCATATCCATATTGTCCTATCAAGGACATCCTCAATCTTTATTCAGCAAATCCAGCTGTTAACCTTCTGCTTGGGCATAACAATTCCTTAGATTAATTCCTGGGGGCTGCACTTGCCAGAGAATGAGCCTCTGCTGTTAGTCAGTGCCACTGGGCCAGCTTTGCTGCAGCCTCACCTGGGCAACTGTCCAAGATGCTCTGTCTTGTGGAGATTCAGAAAAGAGAAAGGAGAGGATGTTGAAGATTTACCAGATATGATTCAATGGTTGAATTAGCTGCTTTAAAGTCAGGGCAACTGGGTAGCTCAGTCGGTTGAGTGTCCAACTTCGGCTCAGGTCATGATCTCATGGTTTGTGGGTTCAAACCTCACACCAGGCACTGTGCTGAAAATGCTGAGCCTGCTTGGGATTCTCTGTCTCCCTCTCTCTTCCCCTCCCCCCACTCACACTTTCAATAAATAAATAAATAAATAAATAAGTCAACTTGTCCTCTAGTCCTTCATTGAAAACTAGGCATTAGGGAGGCTGATGACTCTTAGCCTCATTTAATTTGTATAACACCATGGTCCATAGAGTTTGTCAACACCACCAGCAGCATCTTAGGCAGAGGCTTTTACTTCCTTGGGAAGCATCTAACCAGTGACATAGCCTGGGGGGAATGCTGCAAAGAAAAATCTGCTATTCTTGTTCTCAGGCAATGTCCCAGTTACTTGTCTAGTACAACTATCAGCATAAAGTACTGAAGGGATCACTGGATGCTCCTAGATCTAGGTACTACTCTACAACTCTGTGTGATGTCTGCAAGTTCACAGCCTCTTGGCCTGAGTGTCCTTCTTTATAAAATGAAGAGGGGTAACAGCTGTCTTGTTCATCATGAAAAATGGACATAGCTCAGGTCATGATCTCATATAGTTCATGAGATGGAGCCTCACAGCAGGCTTTGCACTGATAGTGCAGAGCTTGGTTGGGATTCTCTCTCTCCTCTCTCTGCTCTCTCTCTCTCTCTCAATAAATAAACATTTGAAGTGGCCATAGGATTAGATAAATCAGTGTTTCTCAGCAGGGGGTGATTTTGCTGCCCAGAGGACATTTCACAATTACTAGAGAAGACATGTTTGATTGTCACAACTTGTCTCAGGAATTGCTACTGGCTTCCCAAAAGGTAGAGGTCAGGGCTGCTGTAAACACAGGTACAGGAGAGCCTTCCACAACAAACAAGTATCCAGCCCAAAATGTCAAGGGTTCAAGCTGTTAAATGGTTTCATTTAATCTGTTTCAGGTGTTATGTTCCAGTACCGAACAGCACCCTATTCTTACCAATCCTACAAGGAAGTAGCAGCAGAGAGTTCCACATAACTAATAGGACTTGTTCCTGCTGCTCCCTCCCAGGCTCCACCCAAAGGCCTCCCTAAACTGATTGAGGACATCTGCCATGGAGACTTGGAGGCCACAGATGAATCCCTACAAAAGTTCTAAGCTTCTATACAACAGGCACTTTGGATTTACTAGAACATGCAACTGCAGACTGGTCCTGGTCTCTGACTTCCACACCCACTGCATTAGGAGAAAGCTACTTTAACTTGTGGTAAAAAGGTTAGATTTAGAACTCCTCAGACTTGAGCCTCAGCCCTGGCTATGCCACTTAATGAACTAACTGAATGTGAACCAATTGTCTGGTTTGTTTGAGTCTCATATTTCTGACCTATAAATTAGAAGATATATTATTTAGCATGGTTTCTCACAAATTAAGGCTGAATGATAGTAGTAGTAGTTGTTGCAGCAATTGATTTTATTCTTATTTATATTGGTAATACTAATATTATTTTTATCATTATGCTATGAACTGAGATCTTTTTAACCTGCTCAAAGGGAGACCTTATATTCCAGTGATTCTTAGCCTTGGACACCTATTAGTCACCTGAAAATGTTTTTAAAAATATTGATGCTTGCTCTCTCTCTCTCTCAAAAATAAATAAACACTGAAAAAAAATTTAAAAAATGGGGGGCACCTGAGTGGTTCAGTTGGTTAAGCATCCAACTTCAGCTCAGGTCATGATCTTGCAGTTCATGAGTTCCATCCCTATGCCGGGCTCTGTTCTAACAGCTTAGAGTCTGGAGACTGCTTCAGATTCTGCCTCCTTCTCTCTCTGCCCCCCCAAAATAAATAAACATTAAAAAAATTTTAAACTATTGATGCTTGAAGCCCACCCCATGCCCATTCACTTGATTTCTCTAGAGGACAAGCCTAGGCATGGGTTGTTCTAATTCTAATAAGGTGATCCCCAGGTAATATTAATAAGTGACCAGGATTGAAAACCTATTGTTTTAAACAATATCCTGGGCCTAACCTTGCTGAGGACACAGATGGCACTGAATATTCTATTAGCACATCGAAAGAGGGAGAGTAGAGGTCTATTCAAACTTGTGGACCCATTCTGCCTATAACAGACAGTCTAGGACAGTCTAGCTCATGGACAGCTTATAGGAAGACCCATTCTGTATACAGTAACTCCTGGTGTCTTCCTGTTATTAGAGGAAAGCATGAGCAGATCAAACTAGAAGAGGCCTCCAGCATCTGTCATTTGTAGGCTTAAGTCCATCTTAATAGTTGATGATTACCATCATTTACTAACAAGACATTTTATGTGTACAGTGCTTTATAGATTAAATTGCTTCCTGCTTATAAATTTATTTAATTCATGGATGATCTGAAGTCACATGTTTCAGTAAATTAAAAATGCCCTCTATAGAGGCTCAGAGCTTTCATAAGGATGAAATTGTGCAACTCCAAGTATCTATGGCAGAGATTTGTGGAGGACACTTTTCAGCTGGTTGGGATAACCTTGTGTGGAGTTTGTGGGACAGTGGTGAGAATAACTGTTGATCATGCTCTCGCTATCTGCCCTTACTTCCTGGTAGACTCCATGAGAGGTCACACTGCTCTGGACCCGAACATCTGAAAAGAGCCTGATTAAATTTTTTGAATGAAAAATTTACCACTATGATCATGCTTTTTATTGGTTATTATAAATAGAAATAAAATATAAGATAAATTCAGGTCACAATGGGAAGATATTATATATATATATATATATATATATATATATACATACACACACACACATTAACTATAATAAAAATAGGAAGATAGGAGAGAATTCTTTACAATTGCCAAAATTGCAAATAGAAATAAAGTAGAATTGTAAAATAGCAGTGATCAAGTCACAAAAGATAAAAGCTTAAGAGTTACAAAATAATGTATAATATATGAGATTTAAAGATATAAGATAAGAAGGCTTTTAGAAGCCAATAAAATACAAGATTAAAAGATCAAGACAAAAGGCTAAACCCATAACATAAAAAGTTAAAAACAAAGAAGTATATAGAATTAAGAAGCAGAAATAAACAGAAAATTAAAATTAAAAAAAAACATGGAAACTATTGCAGTACTTTTTTAAAAGAGCTTTTTGATGTGTGTGTGTGTGTGTGTGTGTGTGTGTGTGTGTATTTAGTTTCTTTTTTTTTCTTTTTAAGGAAATAAGCTAGTGTTTGAAAATTAGAGAGAATGAGTAAGAAAAACAAAACTTTAGTTAGAAGCAGACCTGAGTCCAGGGCTGTAAATGAGGCCCCAGGTGGCTCTGATTCCCCTGTGGAATCCTGCTAGGAATCACAATATCCCTCCTGGGCAGAGAGACCGGGATGGGGGCATTGCAGACCCCTGACTCCCACATGCAAGCCCACATGTGGCATGTTCCATGTCAGTTATTCCTATCAGCCCCGCTGCTAAGAACATGAGATATGGGAGACCCTGGACAGGTGGGGAAAGCCAGAGTCCACAGCCAACTCTTCTTTTGAAATTTACCAGCTTCCCAAGGGACAGTACAGTCAATGGGATTTCAGAAGTTCTGATCTCCCAGTGCTGGTTCTGAGTCTACTCCTCTCCTCTGTCTTGCTCATTCTTGAAACTTCTGACAGAATAAGGCAACATATAAGTTCATGAGTGACCAAATCCAATTTCTCTTTTGATTTTATTACTGGATCTATCTATACTAATTGCTATGGAAAGCAAATAGAGGAAATCCTTTGTAATAACTTGGATTTAGGTTCTAATTGCACTTTTGTCAATTAACAGCTGTGTAACTTAGACACTTTATTTATTTGAACTTCAGTTGCATCATTTAAAAAAGAGGAAGAATAAAAAAGTCTACCTCTCTTAATTATACAAGTGAAGTATTTTCTAGATTATAAGCTAGTCAAGGTCATGACCATTTCTTATTTGCCTTTATGTCCTCAATACTTGGTAAACTGCCCAGTATATGTTACTTAACATATCAATGCTTGTCTGATAATAAAAATAAAAGCCATTTTTTAAAATTATGCATTGCTATGTGCCAGGAATTATGCTATGCATTTTACTATGATTATATCAAGTAGTCATTATAAACACACATACAAGAGGTTTATAATCTCACTATCCCATTCTACAGATTAAGCCTAGCAGTTAACTTGTCAATTCTCAGCTACTTTTGAGTTTTTAACCATAACTTAATGAGTATCCAGATCTTTGGTAAGCACAGGTTAAATAGGAACTTAAGGATGGCTGGAATACCCAACTCACTCTTACCATAGTGTTTTCTGGAGCTTTGCCCCCAGTACCTCAAAGTGGCTTCCCAGTACTCATGGTTAAAGTCCCTGAGCATTGCAGTATAAGCCCCATGTTGCTCTGATCAGAACCCAGGGGCATATCAGTCCCATCTCAGGTAGACTGTTTTGGGGCCTCAAAGTGGGATCTATGTCCATGCGTCTTGGACTCTCCACTGCAGCCCCACCCTGCTGGCCAGGGTTGAATGGTCATTCTCTGCCTATCAACAGAAGAGGGGCTTCAGTGCTGCTCAAAAATCTGGAACTATAAAATTGGGTCCGTAGACTTCCCCATATCCACTTGGTCCTAAAGGAGAAATTAGGTAAATAAGCTTATTGAGAGAGTTAGAAGAGAAAGTGAGCATAAGCTAAGTAGATGTGGGGTGGGGCAGCTTTATCAGAGCCTGAGAGCTCTCCTCTTAAACAATCCAGTGCTCACCCATAATTTTCTCTTACTTCCCTGTGTAGGAGTCTGACCCTGAAGAATTACTCTGAGCTGTTACCACTCCAGATGGGAATATAAGACCATTTTATCCCTGCAGTTAGCATAAACTGGAGCATAGCCACTAATTCCCGAGTCTGGGCAAAAACTTCATGCCAAAATATACCAAATGGACGCTTCTAGTACATATTGGGGGCTTAGTTAAGTAAAAACACCCTCAATTCTCTCCCCTGCCAATACACACACACACACACACACACACACACACACACACACACACATGCATGAATCTCTTTTCTTCTATTTCCCATACAAAGGAGGGGTAAAATTGGGTGGAATAAACTATCTTGATTGTTTTTGGAGGAAAAGAACATTAATGAAGTGACAAGCTATGAAGTGTTATGAAGTGACAGGAAAATAAAGCAGCAAGAAAAATAGGTTCTGTACTGCACTCAGTTTTGCTGAGGAAAACAGGAAAAGATGAGCAAGAAATGAGGCTTAATTTTAATGAAGGGAAATTTGCTGCTAAGTAAGGAGATTGCAGGAAGTGGGGGTTAATGGGTTTAAAAGAAGAGCAGGGCCTTACATTTCATTGTGATGGACAAAATTTTGTTCCTGAAGAAACAGTCTTAGCACACAAAGGACTGAAAACAGAAAATGCTGGAGGTAGAGTACAAAACAGACTTCTGCAATGCAGGGAAGAAGAGACCCACTTTCTTCTGAGATGAGCTCTGTGGAGGTCGATTAAGGATATGCCTTTCTCACTCTGAAATTCCTATTTTTTCTCCACATGACTGCTTTGAACACACAAAAGATGCTGCATATCTTGGCAAGGACTCATCTCTCTTCCCTAGAGAAACTTGGTCAGATTTCCCATTCAGGGGCTTCTGGGATATCTTAACAATCTCATTACCATTTATCACCTATTTATAGAATTAAAAATTTATATATATAAACTTATATAGTCTAATATAATAAAAGTAGTATATATATGTGATATATATGTCACTATTTGGGGGCTCTTTTTGCATTTTGACAGGTGTTAAAATTACTTCAGTGGTAATGAAGTTTTGTTGGTATAAAAAGACTAAGGTAAATTTTCTTCACTTACTAGTTCAAATTAATAAGTTAACAATAATCAGAGTAATTACATTTTCAGGTATTTAAACAAAAGTGGATTAGTGAAAGATGGGTGGGGTCAAGATGATTTCTCTAAAATAATGCAGCCTAGCAATATAATATTTGGAAGGGTGAACATAGAAGATAAAAAGGAATGCTTTGGTCTATATGTATGCCAAATCAGATCTTCTAATATTTCCAATCAGAATACAATGCATCCACAGCAGTATGTACTGGAAAATTGAGGCTTTTGATACTAGAGCCTCTGCTAGGAAGTGAGTCTGGAGCCCTCTGGCTCAGTGCTCCCAGAACCTTGCCATTCCCTGTGCTCCAGGACTCTCCCTACTTCTCTTGGAGGACAGTCTTCACGCAGAGGACACCTGCAAAGTTTCAAGTATCTATCTGGAATGGAGATTACAGTATTGCAAATCTTAATCATAGATGTAGTAAAAGAAATTCCAGGGTGTGTAGAGGTATAGATGTAGAGTATATGTAATACTATATGTGGACTATACATAGAATTGTATGTATAATACTATATACAATTCTTTTTCTATATATATATATATGTATAATACTATAGATACAATTCCATATATAAATATACATACACACTTATATATTTATAAATATGTAAATGTATACACCTATATATCTAAGCTAAAATTTAATTTAGCATTTAGTGTCCTGATGGAGAATACAGCAATAGCAGCTTTGTTGTAGTTTGGGACTGCTTAGTGACAATTTAACATTGCAAAGACAGGGGAGTAAGACCAGCAACGACGGAGAAGTGTACTCATTAGAGGATGTCACAAGGCCTTCAGAAAGGCAAGTTAGCTGGGGTGCAGTCAGATTGTGGAGACTTCTGAGCAGTTAGTTTCTTCTCAAAATGATGTCCTTCCCTTCCCTAGCAATAAGTGTTTCCTACTGACCCAGAATTCTTCATTTTCTTAGAAGTTCTAGGTTAACTGTAGACAGTAAAGTTTTTCTTCATCTTGATTCCAGCCCTGCATTCTTAGATAATTGATTTTTTCACTTTGGCTGAGCAGAGGCAGTATGGCTATAATTACAAAGTGGTGGCATGCCATCCCTACATTCTTTTTTTTTTTTTAATTCCCCCAGAAATGGCTCACACCTTGGATTTGAGCAATGTGGAGGCAATCTCTTCAGACAGTGGAAGAGGCAGGGATCAGACCACATTTGCAGTTAAAAGGAGGGAAAAAAAGACCCTACTCAAATATTCAGGGAGAACAACAAAATGCTGAAGTAAATCCTCATCAGGAATTTTAATGAACAAAATAAAATATGAAATCTCTGTGATTAAAATCAAATCTTTCTCCTTCTGCTCAGCTAGAACCGACTGCCAAAACCAAGGCACAAGGAAGGCGCTGAGAGGCCTTTTGTATTTAATTACTGCCAGGGTTTTTCCTGGGTTCAAAGCAATCTCCCAAGCCCCCACAGGGGTAATAGAGAACTTGAGAACAAATAAGCTCTCTTCTGAGTGATTTAGAATCCTGGACAACAAACAATAAACATTTTAACTGAATTGTAGAGATCCAAGCCAGCTTAGAATTTGTGTCCCGGTTGGGGAGGGGGACATAGTGACGTCTGGAGGAAGCTGGAAGGTTGGACCACTATTTCCCATTCCTGGACCATCCTTCAGGGGCCACTCAGACTTTTTGTTTTGTCTCCTCCTTTGATCTCTTCCATAGTCTCTGTATGTATCTCAAACCCACAAGTTTGGGAGTTGAATAGGAGAGATATCCATCCATAATAATCCAGGAATATCTGGAATATAATATTCATCTCTCATGCCTAGTGGCCTGGTTGGTGCCTCAGCTCATTTGGAGAAGTTACTTCTGTCAGCTCATCTCCTAAACTCTCAGTGCTGTCTGAACAGCACCAGTGGAATTACTCAAAAGGATTGTCCTTAACCCTGAAACATTTTCCTTCTTTAGTGGTTACAACAGCTGTTTTTGTTGGGGTACCTTTTGGGGGCTTGTATATTTGAGGTGACTATGCAGTGTCTGTCTTTTCAGTTCAGACATATTATCTTTCCATTTACATTCAGATTTGTTTCATTTCAAGCAGCGACTTCACCACCTTTGCCCTTTGTGAGGAGCAAGGCTATTTTGTGTAAGCTTTCAGACTGGATAGAACACATATGGGCTGTAGAGACTCTCCAGAAATCCAATCCTCTGCTTCTCAGATGAGGAGGCGCTAATTGATATCTTGCCACCTGATATCCCTGTGTGGACTGTGAAGGTGGTAAAGCTCTGGCACATGCATTCCCTAGCTGTATGCTTTTTAGTAGGAGGGAAACAGGAGATTGGGCAGGCTTGGACCACAGGTTTCCACATCTCTGGGTGCTCTGTGTGGCCAGTGTACCATTGGGATACTTTTCTTCCCTGGTATTTACTCCAACCCTTAGACATATTATTAACCTTTTTTAATTCAGTGTCTACTAACATTAATTCAATTTTATACATACCAGGTCTGGTGCAAGTAGTTGAAAAGTACATCATGAAGAATGGCTCAATTGTTTTTTTATTCTCTCAAAAAATGTGTATGGAGCAGGTATTATGAGTCAGTCACTGTGCTAATCCTCGGGAACAAGGCAGTTGGTGGGCAGGGGATTACAGCTTGGACTACATTGGTATCTGTGAAGTTGACAGAACATGTGCCTGAGAGTGTTTTGGAGATAGATCCAGGAGCACTGGTTGGTGGGCTAGATGAGGAAAGCAGGTAATCAAGGATTATTCCTATATTATTGGTGATAGCAATTGTGTCAATGGTGGTACCCACTGACACACCCAATAGGTCTTGGGAAAGACCAAAGACTCTTCTTCAGTGCCAAAACAGCTGCCATTTTAAAATTCCTTTAATGCAGTAGCTTAATCAGTACATATCAGAATTCACTGTTAAGATTTAATTTTTTTTTAATGCAATTGAATTGGACCCACCCCAAGTCTTACTGAATCAGATTATTTTGTTGGTGGGACCTAAGCATCTATGTTTGAAAAAGGTTCCTAGACATTCTTTGCATATCTCTGGTTAAAAAAAAAATATTGCTGGAAAGCATCACAGGAAACACACGTGGGTATTATGTGTTTGTGTATCAATATTCACATAGGTCTGTATAATCCAACTGTGATATGTTTTTAACCTCAAACTGAGTTCTCCAAATAACTGTCTTTAATTAATCTCTGCCCAATTGCCATCAGTCAATGCATCTTCCTTGCCTTTGAATAAATAACTGAAAGCTGATACTGTCTGTTAGTATAAAATCACATATATAATTTTTATTATTTTTCAGCAGAAGCCTTCTGTCTGGTGCCACACTTTTTAAGACCATTTGACTCCTAAATGCAATCTTGCTTGAGTTTTGCACTCAGAAGTGATCATAAACACTCATATCTCTTCACATGCTTAAAATAGTAATACAAGTATCTTCCACAGTAACCACCACCCTGAATCCATGGGACCAAGCTTGAGTTTCTAATAGCTGGTTGGCACTTAGTACATATGTGTATTATTATATATTTCAACTACATTAGAGTCAACAGCTAACCTGCATTGATATATGGTAATGAGAAAAATGGGTATTTGCTGCATAGGAAATCAGAAGCAGAGTTAAGATTCCTGGTTTTATGCTTTTGCCATAACCAAAATCACAGTATAATACTCCCATCCAGAGTGGCCCATACTGTGAAAATTCCTTTTCAGTCCCCAGATACCCCCAACCATAGAAATATTTAGGTCCACACACACCACGGGGGGGTCTGCTCTTGCAGCTTCATATGTGCTGACAGCCTGATACGATTTATCTTTTGAATACCCCATCTAAACCAACTATGAAAAAATCAATTTAACCAAAATCAATGTTCTTTTGTACAGCTGCTTAAAATCTAAGTGGAAGTGAAATCTTTGAAGCTGCCTTCGCTCAGTAAATGCAGCACTTACTGAGCTTTTGATGGTTGCAGGCACCTGTGGAATCCTCCTGTGTCAGGTGATTTGGCACCTACATTCCGGGAGCCGGACAGTAATTAGGGAATGGTCAGAAATTGAATCAATTATGGATTTTTTTTTTTTTTTTTTTTTACAAAACGTTTCTTCCTCCCTAGTCCTGAGACAGCCCGGTGTGTTTGTCCCAGTATTCTGTGTATCTGGGCTGATGTATCTGTAGACTGGTGGGTTCCATAAAACACTTCGCTTTGCACACTTTACATACAGCAGAAAAAGAGGACCTGAGACAGCATCCAATTCTAAGTTGTGGGATGGTCAATGCCATTTATTTATGCATTAAAAAAGTTGATTGTTTTCCAGAACGAGCATAATTTTTAAGAGCTTTTATTTTAAATTATTAAGTCAATACTTCATGAGCAACAGAAAGGCATTTATAAGATGTTAGCATTCTGAAATTGGTGAAAATACTTAACATTTTAGTTTATGAAGGAAGAAGTTGATAAGAACATTTATTAGACGTTTATTATGTGCTAAGTACTCTGATACTTGCTTCATGCAAATTATCTCATTTAATTACAGCAAGAAACTCTGAGTTGGGTGGGGTTATTATTCTCATTTTATGTGTAGAATAGATGATTAGAGGATGTTTCAAAAATGTCACATAGAATGAGAAGCAAAACCAGGACTCTAACCCCATTCCATCAACCTGACTCTCAAGTTCATGGGATAAAGAAAGACAGCTATCATTAAAAAAAAAAAAAGAACAAGAAGAAAGAGAAGGAGGAAGAGTGGGGGGCAGAGGAGGGGGAGGGGAGCACGAAGAAGGAGGAGGAGAGAATAAAGGAAAAAGCCCAAATTCTCTTTTCAAGTAGATTGTTTCTATTCATTAAATTAACTACATAATTGGTCAAGTTATAAAAATTAAGTGTGTCATTCAGTGAGTTTTGGTACATATTAGTAGGAAGTAAAATGTATATAGTGTTAAACACAGCAAAATAGTCAGATGGAATGAAAAAATGGAATGGTGAGGAAAACATCCCCGTTAGCATGCCCTGTGACAAGAACAGAAGCTGCTTCACCACTGGCATTCATTCAGTGTCAAGGACAAGGTCAACTCAAAACAAATTTTTCCAGGACATTTCCTGGAAAGCTTTGAATGTAAAAGAATATGGTTCTGCACCACCCTAATGCCTTGGAAATTTCAGAAAATGCAGTTTTCTCTGAATTACTCAATTAAAGAAAATTGGTGGAAGACTTTTATCAGCACAGAGGTGCTTTTTGGTGCTTCCAGGGGGCTGTCTCCAGGAGCTGCTGGCCATACCAGCTGAGCTGTCCTAAGTTAGGGACCCTCCTGACACTGGCATCTCTGTGTTTCTTACTGTGTACCTTTATTTTAAATTTGCTGGATAGGTGGTGTTAATGCTCAGACAGGCCTAGACTTAAAGCAATGGAAAATGTGTCAGAGTCAAGAGTGAAGGCAAAACAACAATCTTTTCTTTCCTGTTTTTTTCCCCTCTAGGCGATTAGAGGATCCAGAAAATAAGCGTCAGATTGATGCTGGTTATGGGTGATGTTTTAATTCATGGGTAATCTTCCCTTTTGGGAGACCACAGCGGGGTTGCCGCTAAATGCCACAAATTCCAAGCGGTTCTGAGCTAAGATTTTGAGCAAAGAATTTCACCCTGTCAGGAGCTCAAAAGCAGCCTCTTGCTGTTGTTAAGGGAGGCATATGGAACAGCTGGGTGGTCTGTGAACTGTGCCACGTGCAGTCAATTCTGATGCAGGGCAGGTAAAAAGGGTGCTCTGATTTTCCATTCACGTGCATCTCACCTGGGTGCACAACTAGACTGGGCTGCTGGAATGTCTTGACTTGTCAACAGGATGTGCCCTGAATTTTGAAAAGAAGGCACTGAAAAGGACAGAGTAATTACTGTCATAGGTTACAAAGATCAGGCTTGAAGTAAAGAAGTCTCAGCATCTTAGACCAGTGAAATCACTGAAGCTGTGAGCAAAGCAAGTTTTGATACCTACATCATATTTAACTTAGCTTGTCTAGTCTTTCGAGCTTTGGGCTTATGGGATGGAGCCATGCACGTGGCTGGTTGGGATGGAACACAAATATGATTGTGTTCATGACTGCACAAGATGAGACAGGGTGGTCCAGCAATTGTAATGTGTGTGTGTTCCGGTGCAACAATTTGATTCTCATAGAACAGCTAGTATGAAGCATCGGAATTACTGACCACCATAACGTGGAGGCTATTTTTCTGGGGTTTTGTCTATTGACAAATAACTGAACCTGTCTATGCTTCTGTTTCCTCATCCCATCCATAAATGGAAATAATAATGATAATAATATTATCTACTGCATAGGGTAGCTCTGAAGCATAATTGCACATGATAATCGGCATGTAGTAAATATTAGAAATTATTATAACAAAAAAGTTATATAGGTCTGGTATTTCCATGAACTTACGATTTTAGACTAACACACTAGCACTGACACACACACAGCACCCACAAGAGAAGCTTAAGGAGCAGAATTTGGATACCCTGCTAGAAGCCACTAGTGTGGATATAAAGTAAAGAAGACAGCACTGGTACAATCACTTACCATGCTGATTGTTGCCGACCTCTCTCATACAGTTTTAAATTTATACGTGGAGTGTGGCCAGGTAGAGGCAATAGGCAATGACACATCAGCATATAAATATCCCATGAATCTGTAGCGATAATATCACTATGATACTAATTTCTAGCTCTGCCACCAGTATTGCAATTACCACTTCCATTAATGAATATTTTGTTCTTGCTCTCTCCCCTAAAGACAGTATCTACTACGTAGTAGAAGCTCAACAATTACTTGTTGAATTTGTTCATTGATGATGAAGATATTGATGCTGAGGCTATTTATAATATAGGGGAACAAGAATAGAGACATGAAGTGGTTTTAAAGTCTCTGCTCTAGCAATGGCCTCAGGTGTGAGTTTCACCTTGAGATGACTTTGGAAAGAAAGAGAGGTCTTCTAGTTCATTGTTGGTGGGGATTTGCTCATATATCAATCCAACATATATGCCTCCTCTAAAATTGAGGAGTCCTTCCAGTGGGAGAGTTATTTTTATAAGCAAATGAGTTTTGTAGCACATAAGTTAATATGGTATCACAAGAGTAATATGTCCAATGCTGACTAGGCCAATTGACTTTTATTGCCATTAGATTCCACTTTAGAAACTGCACATGCATTAACTTTCATAGTTTAAAAGAGGAAAGGTAGATGCATGGTTTTTCTGGACCCATTTGAAGCCTTAATTTTTTAAGGTTAGAAAAAATCAGAAGTGAAATGGTGCTAAAAATGTTTAGGAGACAAGCGTCTAATTTATTTTTAATGAACTGGTGAAGTTCCCTATTTTACCTTATTCAGTTAGTTTTTGATTAACTTTTTTAAAGTTTTTGTTTCAAGCTGTTTATTTATTTTTAGAGAATAAATAAAGGGACAGAGACAGCATGAGTTGGGGAGGGGCAGAGAGAGAGAGGGAGATAGAGAATTTCAAGCAGGCTCTATGCAGAGCCCAATGCAGGGCTTGAACCCAGGAACCGTGAGATCATGACCTGAACCAAAACCAAGAGTCAGATGGTTAACCAACTAAGCCACCCAGGCATCCCATACTTGGTTCACTTTTTAATTCTACAGACTACTCAGTATACATAGTCTTTCTTTAAACATATACATATGCATAGACACCTGCACACAGACACACGTACACAGGCATGCACATGCAGACACACATACACAGACTCATGCTGAGGTGTGGTTTTCAAGGTCCTATCGTGTTTAGCAAATATTTCATATGAAACGATATGTTCATCTGTTACACTGATTGCCAAGATTACAGCATGACAACAGACATTATTTGGGGGATTGAAGCTAAAATTACAGCCCACTCTGCAGCGATGAATGGATGCATGTTAATTTTCTGCAGCAATGTCCATTACTTTACAGCGAGGACTCCCAGGGCATTAGTGTCACAGCCGGCAGGCCGGATGGCTCTATGGTGGAGACAGATGAGCCAGTGGGCTGTTGAAGGCTGTAACAATTAGTGTTCTCGGGAAGATGCAGATACCATATGAAAAAAAAATGTGCTGATTATGAAAGGCAACATGGAAAGCCATAGCAGAGGAAGGTTTTGGCTCCAGATGTACAGTGCTACCAACTGCTTAATGAATAGTATGTGGAAGCCAGCCACATTTTTGGAACAAAGAAATCAATGGAGGTTTCAAGTTTTCCTTATAAGCACACACAGAGAAAAACAAATTGTGCAGTCATCCCCAAGTTTTTAAATTCTCTAATTTTGGCCCTAAGTTTGGAGAGCTGTTTAGAAGGAAGTTTATGGAATCAAGTGATTTTTTTTTTAATGTCAGTGAATTTTTTTTACAATGTCGAAAATCCTATTCTGGTAGCAAATAAACAATGGACTTCCTCAGACTGACATTAGTTTTCTATCACTACTGTAACATAGTATAACCAATGTAGTAGCTTGAAATAACACACGTCTGTTATCTTAGAGTTTGGTCCATCAGGAATCTGACTTGGGTCTCACTCGGCTGAAATCAGGGTGTGGGCAGGACTGCATCCTTTATGGGGGTTCTAGAAGAGAATCCATTTTCTCATCTTTTCCAGCTTCTTGAGGCCATTTATGTTCCTTGGATCATGGCCCCCTTCCTCCATCTTCAAAGCCAGCATCATACTGTTTCTCTGACCCTACCTATCTCACATCACTTTCCCTGACCACAGCCTGGAAAAGTTCTTCACTTGTACAGATCCATGTAAATAAATCGGGACTATCTGATAAATCAGGATAATCTCCCAATATATAGGTCCTTAACTTAATTGCATCCTCAAAATCCAATTTTTTAAATAAATGTTAATTCATTTTTGAGACAGTGTGAGTGGGGGAGCAGCAGAAAGAGAGAGGGAGAGGATCTGAAGCAGGCTCTGTGCTAACAGCAGCGAGAGCCCAATGCGTGGCTTAAATTCACGAACGTTAAGATCATGACCAGAGCTGAAGTCGGAAGCTCAACCAACTGAGCCATTCCAGGTGCCCCTGGAAAATCCATTTTGCCATTCACCGGTTTTGGGAATTAGGAGGTGGAAATGTTTGGAGGACATTTTTCTGCCTGCCAAAATTATGTGGGAAAGACCCAATATGGGTGTCAAGTAAAATCTGCCTCCATCATTTTTAGAGTTTATTCATTTATGAAGAGTTAGCATACCTTACTTGGCTTTGGAGTAAGTTAGATCTGAGTTCAAAACTTGACTGCTGCATTCATTCATTCATTCATTCAACACATATTTACTGAATGTCTGCTAAATGCCAAGCTTTGTTCTGGTCACTGGGGATGTAGCAGTGAATAAGACAAATTTGCTGCCCACAAGATATTTATATTGTGGTAAGGGACATAGATAGTATAAATAAAGAAATATATCATGTAATGTCAGATAGTGATACATATTATAAAGGTAAATGGTAGTACAGGCTTATGCTGTTCATGTATAAAAATTACTCAGTTACTGTAGCCATGTGTCTGTTCATTCATTTGTGTCACCATCAAACTTTTCGCTGAGAGACTGATTGTGTATAAGGCATTAGAAAAGAGTTTCAGTACACATTTTGCTTTTTTATATTCAACATAAACCTAGGAGATCATTGGTGTTTTCTGACTTCGTTGATGAAAATACTGAGGGTCAAAAAAGCTAAATGGCTTTTTATCATGTGGTAGAGCAATACGATGAACCAAGTTTGAAGCTTGTTTGCTTTAATTCTGTTTGTTCTCTACCAAAGCAAGGAATGACCCCCTTGTAATGCCTGGCATGGCATTTGAAACACTTTATTTTCCTCCAAACCTGAGATAATATGATTTCTTTGAGCTTCCCCTAATTTCCTTTTGATCATTATGTGACTATTCTATTTTTGATCAATCATTTAAATCTGTGTTTACACAGGCCAGGGAAAAAGGAAGAGTAAGACAATTACCCATGCCTTGGAACTAATCTAAACAGCCTATTCAGGGCTTCAGCTCATCCTCTATTATTTCATTCTCTCTGCTCAGATACAGCTGCTGTGTACACACAGATTGGGTGAAATGAGGGAGAGGAGGTTAGACGAGAGACTGTACAAAACAAGAGCCTTTCAACAAGGTGTTTTACTATTGATGCCATTGGTAGTATTGGTGGCTATGCTTTGCGGGGGAGTATTTTCTTCTCTTGGTTAATTAGATGTGCTTATAAGCTACATACATGTATTATTTGAACATATTCTCCATAAAACATTTTTGAAAGGATTTGGATATAAATGCATTCTCAATGTCTATCTCACAGAGGAAGTTATTTAGTCTCCAACTGGCTTTTTTCTTTAAGATATCTCCTCCTATAATCTGATTGTGTGTGTGTGTGTGTGTGTGTGTGTGTGTGTGTGTGTGTGTGTAATATTATATATATAGCATAACATAATCCTTAACTTTCTGTCCTTCCTACCCTAAACAGAGGTCCCTTTCCCAGGTCTGGTTGTGAGCCCTGGAAATAATTCTGCAGTAGAGAGTTAATGAATCCCACTGCAGTGAATAACATGTCTCAGCATAAAGTCTACTTCTGTGTCACTTCTGTTCTAACTTTTGCCCAGCTCTTGGTGGAGAAGGATCCCAATGCTTCTGTCATACCATGCCTGCATGCCTGCCTTCATCATTTTTCTCAGGTCTCAGTTACTGCAGAACTTGGCCTTTGCTTTGACTTGCTCCCAGACATTGGACTCCAGTCCCATGGTGTGGATCCTTCTATCTGCTTCCAGGCCATATCTAAATCTCATCTTAGCCTCCTAAACTCTGTGAAATTTCTCTTTCTGGACCCCTCTGAATCATATTAAAAAAAAAAAAAACTTCCTACTTAGAGCTTATTTCATCTCATATAGCTGGGTTTGGCCCAAACACCCCTTCCCACTGTCCCTGAGCTTCCATTTGAACACCAGCTGGGCCTTTTGCTTTTAGAATCCTAAGACTCTTCCACTAATGATGCTGTGTTCTTGCTTAAAACCTCTAGAAAGTCTGGGCCAAAATCTCAATGCTTCCAACACACTGAAGGAAAGCAGCATATTATATAACAGGAAGAAATAGACGATGTCTTGTATCCTTCTAGTCTTTCTCCCTCTCACTTAACCACACTTCCCTTTCAAAGTCTACCCCTAGAAGTGTTTCAAGGGAAATGGCAGTAAGTGCAAAGATTATAAATTAATAATCCACAGCAATACTTTAAAATGAATTTTTTCCTGAAGTGTTAGCATGAGAAAAAAAATTGAAAAGGGGGGGGAGTGGGTGGATAACTATTCCAACAGTGAAAGAACAGGATTCTGAACACAATATCCTCCTAAATGACACACAGAAGGAGTTGGAGCTTTGTAATACCTTTTATATTGCTGCCTGCCATCTGGTCAGCAATTCTTAAGCCTAAAATATTCAGGTAAGCTCTTTTTTCCCAAATAGAGTGGTGTATGGGGATTTCAGCAGCCACTTGTCTTTTTAAATATCATTATATTTTACTGTTTTCCAGGGCAAAACAAACCACGTTAGCAGGATATTTGCATAGCATGCAGAGAGTTACATTGAAGGTACTGGGGAGGACTAGGCAGTGTTTCTGTGCAGAGAGGATTTCTGCATGAGAGCAAGGTGTTCTGTTTGCTCTTTGAGCCAAGAGTTCAGATTGAGGATTCTCATCTGACATGGATTGACTCATTCATCTGAATCCTGGCTGGAAACAGTCTTCTCAGGGAAGAATGACTCTTGGACACTCAACAAGAACAGTAGGAATTATTAAATCATCTCCTTTGTTATAGATGAGGCACATTGGCAGAGTGTGGGGCCCCAGGCCAAGCATTTCCTAGGATTTTTTTTTTAATTTTAAGACTGCTTGTTGATTATTTTTATCATCCTCTTAGAAAGTGGTAAAGGAAATAAATAGGTCATATATTACCTGACATTATACTTTTAAAGTATAATTTACTTTGAGGTATCAGTTCTATCAATAAGCTAGATATTTAAACTCTGGGGAAAGGCTTTTTAAATAAAACCTGAGATACAGGGATGATGAACAGATGTAATGAAATATGCTTAAAGGCAGATTTAAACATCTATGTAATACAGGTGTCTGAGAAGATGGAGTTATTTCTTCCTCCACACATATGTTTAATACACTTCATGGAACCACTTTTTTTTTTTTTTTTTGCCAGGCACAATACTAAGTGGTAGAACACAGATATGAATAAGCTATATCTCTTGTTTGTAAACCGAAGTAAATGTGAACAAGAGTTAAATTTCAGTTTCATCCTTGAGACATTTTTCTCTTCACCACTCATGTTCTTCCTCAATGATTCCATCCATTCCCATGCCTCCAGCTAACTTCTAGATGTTGACTTTTTCACAATTTATATTTCTAATTCATCCCTCTCTCTTAGAGTCTAGACACATTTACCAAACTGACTAAATCATGTGTCCATCTGAATTTTCTAGAAGCACCTCAAACTCATCATGTTCCCAAATGGAACCCTCATTGCCCTCCCACGCCTACACTACTACCTGACTTCACCATACTGCTGAGTGACCACCATTATCCCTGACACTCCACATTTCATTGATCACTGGTCTTATAGATTCTACCACCTTTCTATTGTTCTCTGGTTCCACTCTCTACAGCTTTGCTTAACTTTTCTTTCTGAAATAAAGTTAAACAGGCAGAAAAGTTACAAAAGTAGTAGAGAGTCCCAAATACCCTTCACCTATGTCAACATCCTGCATAATCATAGGATAATTATCAAACTAAGAAATTAACCTTGGTACAATTCTATTAACTACAGAACATATTCAGAGTTCACCAGTTTCCTCACTAATGTTTTTTTCCGTTCCAGGATTCAATGCAGAATCCTATGTTGTATTTAGCTATCATGTCTTCTTAATCTTCTCCAACCTGTGACAGTTTCTCAGTCTTTCCTTGTCTTTGGTAACATCAACACTTTCAAAGAGCACTGTTCATGACTCTGTGCAATATCCTACAACTTAGTCTTTACTGATATTTTCTCATGATTAGCATGAGATTATGAATTACTGGGAAAGATGCCACAACAGTAATGTGCTGCTAAAAGTCCACAATATCAGCAGGTACATGAAATTGATATGTACATCTTTCACTAAAGATGTTATCCCTGGGAGTGTTAAGGTAGTATCTGCCAGCAATCTCCAGTGTAAAGTTACTTTGTTCTCTTTGGGAGTACTTAGGGTGAGAAACATCTCCTGTTTCTGCTTAAATTTTTGCCCATTAATTTTAGCATTGATTGGTGGCTCTTGTGGAAGCAATTATTACTGCATGCTTTTAATGTTGCTTTTCCGTTTCTGTCATTTATTTTCTCCAATTGTTCACTGGAATCCTTTTGCAAGAAGGAGTAGTCTCCTCCTCCTGTTAAGTGTATATTCAGTTAGTTATTTATATCAATATAGACTCATGGCTATTTATTTTAATCTTTGTTATTTATTTTGTTTCTCAAGTTGTTCCAACTTTAGTCATTGGGAGCTCTTTCAAGTTGGCTGCTGTAACTTTTCAATATGGATACATTCCTCTCTTTCTTTAAGCACTTTCTTACTTTCTGGTGCCAGAAAATGCTACAGTCTCATCTTATATTTTCCTTTCCCTCTCCCTGGAATCTACCATTTCTCTAAAGAGCCTGGTTACTTTTTATTGGACAATGGTATTTAGAAACCAAGGTGTAAGTGCTAGGTGTGTTTGTTGCTGCTGTGGGGTGACTGCATGGAGTCTGTCTCAGTGGAGAGGGCTCATGCATAAGTGAAACCCACCCCTATCTGTCTCTCTCTATATATCTGTAGATATATTTAAATCCTTTGACTCCACACTGACACCTGTGACTCTAATGAGCACTACAGTGCTTATCCTTGTCTTTTTCTTTCCTTATCTGAAGCCTCTTTCTCCAATGGTGAGAAACCTGTCTCTTATTATCTACAATACATTGGCTTGTTTAACCCGAGTATGCAGATAAAATCATTTCAGAATTTTTAATCCCTGCCCCATAAGGAAAAAAAAAAAACCACTAAGTACAATGTTTGGTTTGGGTTCTTTTGTTATTCTTACAATAGCTTACTGCCTTAAGCTTTCCTCATTTCTCTGTGGCTAGCCTGCTGGAACTAGAATTCCTAGTGAGTTTTTCCTACCTATGATGCATTCTTCACATGGCAGTCAGACTTGATTCAGCCAAAATAAAAATCAGATTATCTTACTCTGCTGCTTACAATTTTCCAATATCTCCCTTTAGTCCATAAGATAAAGGCTCGAGTTTTTGGTATTGCATATAAATCCCTTCCCAATATGGCTCTTATCTCATCATTTTGTTATTAGCTCTCTAGCTCCTTGCACTGAACCTGATTCAAAACTCCCTGTATGTTCATTGACAAATATATATATATATATATATATATATATATATATATATATATACAGTCTTTGATTGATAAAAGTGCTCTGAGAGCACTAAGTCCATGACAGTTTTCCTGAAAGGTAAAATAGAAAAAGGGAACTTGGAAATAAGAGAGGAGAGAAATAAGATGGTGTACCTAGTACTTTAGAAAAGTCATCTCCTTCAGCCTCTTGGTCACTCTGAATGTGGCACAGTTAATGGTGCAGCTCCTGGGAGCAAAACAGACCTGAGTTCAATCCATTTGCCACTTGCTAACCACACCTGGAACCAAAGCTGGTGTTATTGTCCTGACACCATGCTCTTTCCCTTGGAAGTAGTTAAGATGGTGGGGCGCCTGGGTGGCTCAGTCGGTTAAGCCTCCAACTTCGGCTCAGGTCACGATCTCGCGGTCTGTGAGTTCGAGCCCGGCGTCAGGCTCTGTGCTGACAGCTCAGAGCCTGGAGCCTGTTTCAGATTCTGTGTCTCCCTCTCTCTGTGACCCTCCCCCGTTCATGCTCTGTCTCTCTGTCTCAAAAATAAATAAAAGTTTTAAAAAAAATTTGAAAAAAAAGAAAAAGATGGAGGCTCAGAGGAGACACCATCTGACCTGAGTCAGGGAGGAAAGAAAAGCATCCGACCTAGACATGTGAGTGACCAAAAGAAATGCTCAGGAAAGGGCAAAGGGATTACCTAAAACAACAAACTATCCATTTCAGTCTTCTCCCTGGCTACTCTTTTATGTATGTATTATATACATGTACACTGTGTGGAAAGAGACTTTGCAATATAATGTAGCAGAAAGGATATAGAAATCAAAATTGGAAGTTTCATTTCCAGTCTTGGCTGTATCCCTGACTAGCTGTGTAATCTCAATCATGCCATTTCATCTCCTTGAATCTCAAATTATTCCTATTTGAAACCCTGGAAGCTGAATTTATGACCTCTCACATCCCTTCCTTCTCTTTGCTTTTAGGATATTACTCATTTCCCTAGCCTTAACTACCTCTGCTCGTCCCACTTTGCTCTCCCTGACACTCATGTAACTTTACTTGCAAAATGGACTTATAAATGCTGTGGGATGCTGTGTCTATGACTTTGAAAGAGGGAGGAGGTGAAGGACGATGGCATGAGATAGGGGAGAGCAAAGCAGTGGCCACTAGGTGACCATGACCAAATGACCCCAGCTTCAAGTCTGTATCATTACCAAGCTACCAAGTGTTCTTATAGATTCCCCAGTGTATCCACTGTATAGGTGATGCAGGGTTAACCGACTACAAAAATACTGCCCCAAAGTTGACTAGACAATTTTGAATCACAGAACATCCTATTATGTGGCCGGTTGTATGTGTCTCTGTTAAGGATAAAACAATAAGAAATAGAATCAAATTGTGGAACAAAAAATTTTATGCTAGCCGTGAGGAGAAATCTGATGTCAGGCAAATAACTCACAGGCATCTAGTTTGTAGAATATCTTTCCCTTTTTTCCCTTTCACATTTAGCTGAACTGCCAAGAGGTAGGATAGACCAGATCACTCCCTTAACGCCTGTCACCCCATTTATAAAAATACCAGATTTTTCTACATTTATGTAACATTTGGATTTTTGCCATTGTATGTTAATAAAATCTCTTACCAACTTTCACAGAAGATGGGGACTACAGGTCACATGTATACACTACTACTTCCGGTAAGCTGTCCTGTATGTCCAAAACATTTCATAGCAATTATGTGAAAAGAAATTGTCCCTTGTAAATTGAAGTCAAAGTCGACTTTGGACTAACTGAATCACATTATCATTAAAACTTAAATCATCATCACCATTTTCTTCCATTTTCTTAAAATAATTATGTACAGTTATGCAATTATTTTTGGTATTTTGCATTGCTTCTATTTTATTTAGATCATGAAACTTCTGAATTATTACACTGTGGTATTTAGAGCTTTCCTAGTATACTCAGACATACAGATACCCATTTTATTGACTTGTAATATAGCCTGCATATAAACACACAGACATGATTTTAGCACCGAGAGGAGTCCGCCTCAGGATCGTTCCACTGTTACATGCCAGTTAAGGCTCTGAACAGCTACATTATTGTGTCACCAATTCAGTCAGGTTGCAATATTTAAGAGAGTGGAAAAATACTACTAATGGTGATATACTTTTAAGCACCTTTTTAGCTCTAAAAGGCTCTTCAGGCAATACACTGATGCTTTTTCAGTTGAAATAAAGATGTGAAGGTCCTTATTATTTAAGACTTTTAAATAAGCCAGATTTACCAATGTCAAATTACTGGTGAGTCGTTTGACCCCATATTTATTTCTAATTTCCACAAGCTGTTGGTAAGAGCTGCTGTAAATCAGGTTGCCATTGATCTTGGCTCCCGCTCATGTAATTCTAAGATGAACTGCTTATGATGAACAGTCTTTTTCTAAAGACTGTCGCTCTGAAGAGAACACCTGCAGAAGGAGTCCCCAGGACACCCTGGGACATGCATGGGTGCCGGCCTTTCAGAGAATAGAGGAGGCAGCCACCTGTGCACTTATGTGGGGTGGAGGGGGACTACGAAGTGAACCTATGCATCAGGACATCTGAGTGTGGAAAGCAGTGAAATTTGGCCTTAGAGGAGGCATTAGGGAAAATGATAAGCATGACTATAATACACCATCACTTAAAACTATCGATTTAATTAAAAGTAACTGCATATCCATGTGCAGGGCACTTAAATGATTCTCACTATCAGACCTCCTATACGTCATGGTGTTTTTATTTGAGTACTCTGCTTTCTTAGCCAGAGGGAAGGCTCTTCGATCTCCCACAGGCTTTGCCTATTTCCACATGCAATGGAAATTGTCTGAGCCAATCATCCTTTTCCAATGTTGGCATCCTCGGGTAGCTGTGGCCATCCTTGGAGAGGAGTGCAGGGGAGCCCATTGTCCGAAGAATAATGTAATAATCAGCTTTCCTTAAGTCCTTCTAAGACTGTCATTGTGCTCCTTGCTTCATGGCTTTTATTGAAGCCTTCAGCATCTCTGTGAGATACGTATGAAGAGAAGGTGGGCTTTTCTCTCTAGTTGGGAACAGGAGAGAGAATGATTTGTGATAAGGGAGAAGAGTTAGGAATCATGCTCTGCTTATTACTCTCTGCATAAAAAAAAAACTATGGGGGAAGAAGGGGCAGGTTGCTTACTCCTTCTGAGACACAGTGTCTTGAGGCAGTGACTGCTTGGCAATTTGGAGCCCATATCTTGGTGCAGGTGGGTCTCCTTACACATAAGAGAGAGCTCAGGAAATTCAGCTGGAAAGCAAATTGCCATAAATGAATCCTATTTTCTACTAACTCCCATTACATAATTTGAGATTCGTTTTGACTAGAAAAAACTCTTCAAAGGTATTTTTGGTGAGGAAGAAGTTAGGTGGTGGTAAGATATCTGCTTCAGGATATCCGCTGTTCCCTTTCCATGGCAACATGTGTGGCCCTTAATTCTACTGTTGGGTTCAGGAATTTTAGACTGCCTTTCCTTATCTCAACCCAAATGCTTGGGGAACCCCATGATTTCACACTTCTGCTTTCAAGAAAGCCTTGGCTAAGTGAATGGTTGTGGAATCCAAGTATAAGCTGGGGAGCTTGAGATGTATATGGTCTCTGGACATTGTCTCTGCATCTAGAAAATAGAAATCACACCAGTTTGCAGTCCACGATCCTTGTAAAGTGCTGAGTCCAGTGTTTTCTGTTTGCTGAGTTTATTCTGTTAATTTTGTGGTCTGTCAGGTATTTGCTATTCTTCCAAGGAAAGGGGCCAGAAAACAGATTTTCATAAATTTCACCTGTTATTCAGGTACTCTGTTTCCATCCTCTTGTTATCTTACTGATGACGGGGTTGGATTGTAGTGAATAGAAGTTCTACTTCACAATAGGTCTTTGCTGTGTTCCTGAGTCTAGATGTGGTATAGCTGTGATCTACAGGATCATACCTCTCTAGTGGATTCAGCCATCTAGCACACTCTGCTTCTTTGTGTGAACACCTCTGATTTTCAAAGAGTTTGTAAACTAGAACAACAAATGTATCACCAATATCAGTGAAAACATTTTACACATAAACCTTACTAAGACAGAATGGTTTTCACGCTAAGTTTTTCTGGTACTTATTAAAGTTTTAATCTACAATCAAGAACATAGGATGAGAGCAATAAAGTTTTCAGCTTCCCATTGTTCACAATGGATACAAAGGATAGCACAAAGAAACTTGCTACAAGCATTATTTTCTTGCGTGACTCTATGTGGAACTTTTCTTCATCTCAGCAGTGTTCTCTCTCTCTCTTTGGTTTCTGCATACTTTTTAGAGTTCTCTTCTGTGTATTTCAATATACTATCTGACAAATAATGTATGCTAAATTGTAGATGACTGATGTCAGCTTATTAATAACATGCCATCAATAACAGATCAAGGTCAATCCTGGAACACAATGGTAGCACATTTCCTAAACGCCTCATTCAATACCATACAGGATTCAAATATCCACTGTAACACAAGCTATTAATAGGATCCAGGTGTTCATTGTTTTCTTGCTAGACTTTCTAGTTCTATTATTTAGTGAAAACTAAAGAACCAACAGGCTAACTGCAATGAATAGCAGACTCAGCAATCAGCAGTCATGAAACCATCCAGCTTACCATTTGCATGCTGTTATGCAGTAGGTAGTTGAAGGTGGAGACCGTGTGATAAGGCACATTTTTGTTAGATTTTTCTCTTCTCGTGCCATATGTATGATTGCCTCCTGGTAACGAAATTGGTTCTACATGCTTAAATACTTTCCAAGTGCTGCTTTCCCCTTATGCCAATTTCCATTTCTGTGTCTTAATTGTCTTTCCTGTGCACCGGAGGGCCTCACATTTTCCCTCTTTTGCTCCAACTTCATTATCCAAAAACAGACGTCAGTGTATTTACTTTTGGGTTGCATATTTTTTCTTTCTTTCTTTCTTTCTTTCTTTCTTTCTTTCTTTCTTTCTTTCTTTCTTTCTTTCTTTTTCTTTTCTTTTGTTAACTTCTATTTATTTGTGAATAGTTCATAGTCAAAATCAGACTAGGTCACCCAATGTTTAGGTACCTTGAACAGTAATCAATATCCAAACATACTCCTTTGATGAGAGGTGTTATTCATGGGAGAGCTGGAAATTCTAGTAAGTTGGCAAATTAATCATTCTTAAGCTGCTTATGGTTCAGTAGTACTAGAGATGGAAACTGTTTTGGGTAATCTTTCCTAATTAAATTTATTTAAGTTAATTTTTTTTTGCTCCATCCCAATGTATAACATTGCATACCTTCAACTTGTGAGAATATAATCTAATTGGCTCAATTCACAAGAATTTAGTTTCAGAGAATAGGTTGAAAGTTTCATATTAGTCCAAGGACTAGAGAGTAAGGAGCTCTAAGTTCCGTGGAATTTAGAAATACTGTAACGTATATAACATATATTTTAAAGCAAATTTAGCAGTTCATATTGAGTAAGACAAAGGTGACATGTGATGTTCTTTTCATATGACACGTGAAATTCCTGCCATACACTATTTTCCCAGATTGGCCTTGCACATTCTTCCCTCTGCCCCTATTAATACCAATGTGAATCCCATGCTATGTATTCAAATTCCAGCACAAAGCCCAACTCTTTATGAAGCTGTTCACAATTATCTTAGCACACAGTGGACTACCCCTTCTCTTAATGTTCCTGGTACCTGCAGTTAATGCCATATAATTTAGCACAATAAAGCCTTGCATTGGCTTTTGATTGGTTAAAGTCTTCCATGTCTCTCCGAACCTTCCATGTCCCCAGTGAAATTGTAAGTAGACCAGAAATTGTAGAATATATTTTATGCTGTTTGCTTCATTCCAGTGTTTAGTATATAGTGATTTACACTCATACATACTTGTTACTTGATTCATGTAACTGCTGGCTCTGGATCCTAAGGATTTTATTGGTTGGAATTATGTTAACTTATTATTTTTTTACATGCATACTCATGCTATTTCATATATACTCAGTTAAATTGCTTCCTGATTGCCCCCCCCCCACCTGGACACACACACACACACACACACACACACACATAAATATGCACAAACAAGCAGATATTTACTTTGACAGGGTCCGTGTACATCATCTTAGCAGTGTGTCAGTAGTCATTTCAAATGGACCTTCCAACTTCCCTCTTCCATTCTCATCAAATATGTTTATGTAGATATTTCCTCTGACATAACCCCACAAAAGACATAAAACTGTATTTACTTAAACATATAGAACAGGCCCCTTATTTGTATCAAAAGTGTTATCAATTTTGAAAATCTAGTCTGAGATTAAGATCTTTATTCATTTTCAGGACAAACCTCAGGTTTTGAGTGAAGCCAACTTGAAAAACCTCACCTTCGAGCAACAAACATCTCTGAGCATGTTCTCTACTTCAGTCAAACAAAATATTTCCTTATTTCTAAAATTCATATTTAATTTTTTTAACGTTTTTATTTATTTTTGAGACAGAGAGAGACAGAGCATGAACGGGGGAGGGGCAGAGAGAGAGGGAGACACAGAATTGGAAGAAGGCTCCAGGCTCTGAGCCATCAGCCCAGAGCCCGACGCGGGGCTCGAACTCACGGACCGCGAGATCGTGACCTGAGCTGAAGTCGGACGCCCAACTGACTGCGCCACCCAGGCGCCCCTAAAATTCATATTCAAAAAAGCTTGTGAGCAAATCATTTCTAAAATGACTGGAAATTTTCTTCTTTACTTCAGAAACTCTACACTGCTTGCCTACAGTAGGCATGGCATTGTGTTAAGTGTACTGTGGATAACACAACAAAGATTAAAATATCGTCTGCATCTAGGCTGATCATATAATTTTTCTCTAAACTAGAACAGTTAGGGAGTGAAAGGGGAGCTATTATAATTACACCAAGAGGATAGGCATACAGCGGGGCTGTCCAGGGAGATTCTGCTCCTATAGTCACTTGATATATTCTGTATTAGTTTCTTAGGGCTGGTATAACAAATTACCATACACCTGGTAGGTTGAAACAATAGAAATTTATTGTCTTACTTTCCAGAGAAGAGCAGTCCAAGATTAGTAATGCTGAGCCGAGATCTTCGTGTTGGCAGGGCTGTGCTCTCCACAGACTATAGGGGAGGGTCTGTGTGTTGCCTCTTCCAGTTTCTGGTGACTGCCAGCATCCCAGGGCTTGTGATTGCATTGCTCCACTCTCCGTCTTTGTGGTCACACAGCTTCCTCCTCTTCCATCTTGATGAAATCTCCCTGTGCCTCCCTGTTATGAGGAAACTTGGGAGGGAATTTAGAGCCTACCAGGATAATGAAAATCACTCAATCTCAAAATCCTTAACTTAATCAGAGCCTGCAAAAAACCCTTTTTCCTTATATAAAGAGATGTTTATAAATTGAGGAATTAGGACATGACATCTTTGAAGCCATTGAATAATGGCTTCCACACCATCCCTGCCCTTAATGTATTCCTGGTGTCACCAGGGGACAAAATACACAGTTAAGGAATTAGAAATCATATCAGGGAGTATTCATGACTCAGTTCCCCATGAATGGTGTGGACCGTATTGTGCTGTAGTAGAAGTAGAAATGAGGTAGACTTATCATTAAAGAATGACAGAATTTGGAAGGATGTGGGAGAACAATTGAAGGCACACACAGCCTGAGCAAGGTTTGAGGATGGGCATGAGCAGAGAGGTTTGGGAGACATGCCTTAAAAGCAGAGGTCATGTTAGGAGCAATGGAATTGAGAGTGAGCCTGACATCCTATGCCAAGCAAGTCCTTCACATCCTCCTACCTTATTTATTCTAGCACTCCTTCCTTTCAGCCTCCCAGTCAGCTCATCCTCTTTAAATCTCCATGATTCATCTGTTCTTTTCTCTTTCACAATTTTTATAACTTTGCTTCCACATCCTGAGTCCCACTCACCCTGTTCTGCCTGCCAGGATGATTTCTACACCTCAGTCCCACTGTTCTTTTTTTTTTTTTTAATTTAGTTTTGAGAGGGGGAGAGAGAGAGAGAGAGAGAGAGAGAGAGGAAGAGAGACACAAGCATGAGTAGGGAAGGAGCAGAGAGAGAGGGAGACACGGAATCTGAAGTAGTCTCCAGGCTCTGAGCTGTCAGCACAGCTGTCAAACATGGGACTCAAACTCACAACTGCAAGAACATGACCTGAGCCGAAGCAGGACACTTAACTGATTGAGCCACCCAGGCACCCGCCCCACGTCCTTACTACTTTGCTTTGCAAACCTGTTGTACAAGACTATGAACTCTTTGAGAGAAAGGGCCATGCCATGTGCATCTTGGTATCTCCAGTGCTTTATTAGCACAGGCTAATAAACGGATATATAGATTTATACCAAGGACACTGAGACTCCTTTGAATGTCTTCAATTAATAAGAATGATAAAAGTGGTGGTGGTATTTGTTTTTTGTAAGGTAGTGATCCCTTCTCTTCCACCAAAAATGAGTCTGTAACTCCTTAGACATCATCTGGGTCAGCCCAATAATTTCACCCTCAGTCTACTTAGAGGTAATAGCAAATTATCCTTGTTAGAAGCTATGTGCAGTATATTCTTTCTAAAGATATTTGGAAGTGATACAGATGATTTTCTTCTATCAATTTCAAGCACGTTTTATCTCACTTCCTCCTTCATGTTACCCACTTTCATAATCTACACATTTTCTCTTGTTCTGCCTTCAGGCAGTTAGGAAATAAGTAATTAGCTACTTGTTCTTGATAACCCACAAATGATATTGGTTTCTGGTCACTGTAATTAAAGGTGACTTAAGTAGAAGAAATTGGGTATCTGCTCATTAATAAGCAAGGTTATGTTCATAAGCTGCTTTGCCACTGTCAGGCTCCTAAATCCAACCCCAACAGCTTTCCATTAAAACAGGGGATTAACTATCGGTGCAGCACAATGGAAGGGACAAGAAGAACAGCTCCTTGGGTCCCAACAACAAATTACTTCTGAACCAAACCTCTGATTAATAGATCCAGAGTTTCCTCTCTGCTTTGCATAATTAAGTTTCATGGAATGTTACAATTAACAGCCTTGCCATCACCCAGGTAGACACAGCCACCATTTATTTGGCCAGCAGTGTCAAAAAGTGCTGGGTGGTGAATAAGAGGCATTTATAAGGGGATTAGGTGCATTCTGGTCATAAATTGAATAAGGCTATAATAATCTTCCAACAAAAAGCTACAAATATGATGATCCCATGATACCAACCCAAAGTCTCCTTTCATTTTTTTTTCTGCTGATGTGGGTGTGAGAACTCCCGTCCCTAGTCAAATACTATCTATGGTGCTGTGAAACTTGTAGATATGCATGCAATTTGACAGCTTCCTCTCTCTAATATGTCATGGCCTTTCTGAACCTCCAATGAATAACTGAATAACTTGTTTTATACCATTTATTATGGTGGCATTTGTTATCACACAGGTAGTCAGACATGCACTGCAGATGTCGGGTAAGCTTCAGACTCTTGGAATTATCTAGGAAGAAAGCCAAGATGTCATTAGAAGTACCAGGATACAACAAAATGCTGAGTGCTTTGTTGGTTGTGAGCAGGCCAGGAATTAACCATTCATCAATGCCTGAGATTAAAACATGACCAGAAAATATCCCTTTTAGAGTTTCTTTTTTTTTTTTCTGTGAAATGTCCTTTCTCTGACACAGTTACTACCTTGACCAATGTTTTTTTTTTTTATTTTTATATTTTTAAATGTTTTTATTTATTTTTGAGAGAGAGAGAGAGAGAGAGAGAGAGAGACAGAAAACTAGTGAGGGATGGGCAGAGAGAAAGGGAGACACAGAATCTGAAGCAGGCTCCATGTTCTGAGTTCTCAGAACAGAGCCTGATGTGGGGCTCGAACTCACAAATTGTGAGATCATGACCTGAGCCGAAGTCGGACACTTAACCTACTGAGCCACCCAGGCGCCCCAATGACAAATGTTATTTTGACATTTCAGGCAGATAGATCAACAACAGTCATGATATGGATGATAGCCTCTGTATAGTCAAGTTCTTCTTAAGTCAGTAGACATGAAGGAATGGATGATAACAACTAGTTTTATGGGGTTTCTTACTGTCAAGTGTTTTTCCATTCTTTTTACTTGCACAAATGTGTTCAATAAAGAACTTGTAGCATATTTTATTAGCTTTAAATCTTTCTGCCTTTCCTACTTCCTTACCCCTTCCTTCCTTTACTACCCTCCTCTTCTTCAATTTGCTCATTCCCCCTTCTTCTTTCTCTTTCTATCCTTCTCCATGTTTCTTCTTAGCTACCTTTATACAATGTCTGAGATTTGATCAAGAGTGAATAATGGGAAACCAGGAAAGCCAAATTCGAGTCCTGGAACTGTCATTCTTTCGGAGTCTCGTTTTAGGAAAGCTGCTTAATTAAACTAAGTCCCAGGTTGCTTACTTCAAAAAAAAAAAGTGGGGGGAATAAGGAGAAGAAAGAATGGAGGATAAAGAAGAGGAGGAGGAAGGGCAGAGATAAAAAAAAAAAAAAAAAAAACATGTTGTACCTAAAATAAAATGTTGCCATGAAAACCAAAAGAGATGGTGTCTGTGAAAGCCCTATGTAAATTGTATAAATTCTACAAATTTCACTTGTTTTTGCTAACCACCTAATAAATATTTTCAGGAATTTTACTAGGTTTTAGAGCCAGGCATATTAAAAAAAAAAATGACAGACCATGCTCTAGACAAATTGGGTGCCTCGTTACGCACTTACCAGGAGGAAAATGCTGCCATTGCTTGCTAAAATCCCATTTGTCTTGCAAATGTCTATAATGAACAGATTTTGGAATAAATACCATGTAATCTGTGATGACAGTTCTCTCATTTCTATTTTATTAGTTCAATCTTCTCAGCATCTGAACCACATAGCTACAGAACCTCCATAATCATTAAGGCAGCTGGGTCGTATGCATTTTTCCCCTTTTCTTGGCACATAACTGAGTCCCCAGCCAGTCTCTTGTTACTAAGCCCATGTTCTGGTTGCTACATGCACCTGTATAAGAACACCAAATCGGAAAATAAAAACAGTGAGCTGTGTGGCCTTTGCAACAATATGCCATTTCCCCACTGACCTTTACCTGGGTATAATTAAAACTTGAATTTTACTTGGAGCTGGGGAGAACTTGAACTGCATTAAACAATAGATTATCTTAAAATAGATCATCTCTATGGAACATAATGTGGTTGTGGTAAACGCTAATCCTTCTTTTTCTCTATGCTTTTTCTCTTTTGTCTTTCCCTAGGTAAGTGATTTTTGATTATTGTTTTGAGCTTCTTCAAGAGACAGCTCAAAGGCCTACTCAGTTCTCAGTCCCTTTGGAAGGAAGTCTTTGACCAGTTACTATTTATTCTGCTCAGTGGTTCCATTTCATCTCTTGGATTCTACAGCATGACAAGGCACGTGGAGGTATGGCTGTTTACCATTAATGGGTTTGCATCTGTTCGTGGTAAAAGGAATGTGAGTGTTGGATCAGTGTCAATGATACAGTTAAAAGAAATTGCTAAGGATTGAATGCCAGAAGACAGTCATTTTATCTCTGCCTATCAACTCATTTTATAGATTCTCATGAATTCTATGTGAATCTAATAGTAAAAATAAACTTGGTGAAACATCTAAGTGAATTATAATAATTTCATTTCTACTAACTAAAGACTTTATAAATAATTTTTACTTCTTTTTAAAAAGGAGAAAACAGGTTTAAATATATTATTTTGTTTATAGACCAATTGGGTACATATCGGAGTGTGAGTATTCTCAGATGATGGCATTCAGTATGCTTGGACATATAATTGAAAACATTAGGAAAATACAAGTATAGAATGTCAATGGATAATTCACTTCAAAGACTAAAATTATTTATATTCCTTGTGTTTTTGACTTTTAGCACATTAAGTCCTTGCCCTATAAAATTTACTGTAGAACTGTTCTATCAACTCTGAAATCAGAATATTTAATGGAATTGCCAAGAGGACATTCAGAGTCATGAATCTCACCCCACAGCACCTGAAGAGGGTCTTCTAATTCAGGTGGTTGTGGAAGTCAAAGCTGGGCTAAGTGATAATGACAGAATCTGTAGCAAGAGCAAATGGTGATGACATAATAAACAGTTAACTGCAGACTTTAATCTAGATGAAACACAGGTATGATTTCATTGTAGTATTTCTACTAGAAATCTCTGTCTGCTAAGTTGATAGAAACTTTAATCAGGTGTGGCTAAAGGAGATTTCTTACTCTGATTCAAGTGGAAGACATACTCTTCCTTCATCACCGTGGTTCTATGTCATTCACTGACACGTTCCATGATAGTCTATGTCATTTCCTTTATTATACTAAATACATGGAGCATCCCTGTCTACTTTACTTGTTAAAAGATAATTCTCAGAAAAGGTAAAATGATAAAAGCAATATTTTTTATGATAAAACATGAACAATATATTGTTTAAATCATTATGAATGAAGAAACAGGGAAGATGGTATATATGTTCCAAAAAAGAAGTCACAGAAGTTCAAATGTGTGTAGAATAAAAGAATATGGAAATCAATTTGAAATGAACAGGAGACTGGATTTTTCCAAGGGAGAGAAGGAAGTTGATTGAAACTGCATGAGACTGAATTTATTTCCACGTCTGTAGATGGAATTGTGTTTGCAATGCTATCAGTTATCTATAATTTACAGAGTTGTAAAATATCACAAAGGCTAGAATGAGATAGGCCAGTAGGGTGTGCTCTAAACAACTCACCATTTTCCATTAGACACTCTGTAATCTCATTTGCTTGTTTCAAATTCTCTTACATACTCAAAAGTGTCAATTTTAAAACAGGAAGTCACCATCTACTATATTTTCAGATTCTGATAATCTATGCTCCTATTTATTAAAGTTCAGATCTGTGCCAAGTCTGGAACTTCAGGTAGTACAAGGCTTCCTTTGATTTTGTGAACAATTCTGCCTTACTTTGTGTGTGTGTGTGTGTGTGTGTTTTCTGGAATGCTTAGTTTTACCACTGCTATTAAATAAATTCTTAGTATTTCACTAAAAAAAGTACACATTCATAAGAAATGTTTGCTCAATCAATGAGACCTTTAAAGCTATGCATTAGGTAGAAGCTCTTTACTTTTTGGTTATTTATTAAATGGTATTATTAAAGTATTCCTCCAGTGGAAAAGGTTGGATTTGAAACCTTATGCTTGCAGTACCTTTGCCCTTGAACACATTTTGTCCCTGTTAATTCATCTTCCTAAGTAGTGTGGTGTTTCGCAGATCTCATATCTGTTTCATATCAGTGAGATCGTGATGTAGCTATAGCATATTATCTAGTTTTGTTGGCTGTTTTTCCAATGTGGATGTGCATCAAGGCATCTCATTCACCAATTTGGCAACACTTCCCCAAACGGGTAGGAACCAGAGAGAAAAGAGTGGCCCAAGCTGAAGGGGAGAGAAAGGCAAGCATCACAGAGGCATGGGAGGTTGTCTTCACAAAGGAGCACTGTGATTTCAGCTCCCAGTCTCATGTGGCAGGGGAGTCTGTGGGTGTGATTGCCTCCCAACAGACGTGCAAGAGTTGTTGCTATGCAAGCCCATTTGCCTCTGCAGAATTCTGCTTCACGCTGTTGTCACTGATGAAAATCCCTCTCAGTGGGCTAAGGCTATCGTGCCACGAGGACCCACAGTGATGACTGTTTCAGGAGAGGCAGTGCTTCTTTCCAACACTTCCCGGAAAATCATATCATTTTCACTGTTAGCAGCTCTCCCTGAGATTTCCCTAACTCCTCTCACGTAGAAGATCCAGCTGTGCTGCTGGGAGAAGTTTGAAAGTGAAAGACCTGTTCCAGTATTTTTCTTCCTCATAAACCATCTGGATTTTTTTTTCCTTTCTGAGATTGTTTTCTTTTTAGGGTGCAAAGAGGAAGCTCCCAAAGAGAACAGACTCGTCAGCCAAGACTTCCCACTGATTCGATTAAACTCTGATGGGAACCTATGTGCTACTGGATTTACTGTGTAGATTCCTCTTAGAGTGTACAAGGTCACTGCCATGACATGGTTCATCTTTGAACTTTTCTTTTTTGGTGTAAATTGGAACCAGAAGGTTTGACTTGATTAAGGCAATAAAGATGGCCATTGGTGCGACCGAGTCCAGAACACCAATCTGTTTACTCTTTGTTATTTCTTTGTTTGATTCTCTACGGCATATGCAATGTGAAGTGTAGATTCTAAACATTTAGTGTTTTACTGTTTCATAGCTGATTTTACTTCCAGTTTCGTGAAGGGGCCTTAGATCTCTACACATTACCTGTCAGACATATCCTTGGGATGAGGATAGCCATCAGCCTGAAATCTGTTCACTTTTTGTGAAGTGATTTACTAACAGCTCATGCAGTTCTGAGATAATCCATTTTCTGGCTTTAAATTCTAAAAACCAAATGTGTGGGGTGCCTGGGTGGCTCAGTCAGTTGAGTGTCCAACTTCAGTTCAGGTCATAATCTCACATCTCGTGAGTTAGATCACTGCAGCTGACAGCTCAGAGCCTGGAGCCTGCTTTGGATTCTGTGTCTTCCTCTCTCTCTCTCTCTGCCCCTCCCCTGATTGCTCTCTCTCTCTCTCTCTCTCTCTCTCTCTCTCCCAAAAATAAATATACATTTTTAAATTTTTTAAAAAAATTAAAAATATTCAAAAATCAAATGTGTTTTGTAAATAAAGAAAAAATATGATTTCTCTCCCATGCACCCACTGAAGTCACAGAGGGTGTATGTCTCCAGGATGATAGGAAGGAAGGCCTGAGGCATGTGATGCCTGTCATTCGTGCAGGGCTGCTTGGCCGTCTCAGTCCCTGTTCTGTCCTCCTACCTCATTCCCATTCACAAACTCTACCCAGCTCTGAAAAATACTGAGATTTCCAAAGGGCCATCTCCCATACTGAGAGAGACAGGATTATCAGGTGGCTGTGGCTTATTAAGCTGTGCATATCTGTGTTCTCGGACTTCTTTACAGAGCAGGCAGTAATTGGAGCACAAGGCTGAGTGATCATCCCTTCCTCCCCCCATAGCTTCTCTTCCTTTCTTTTTAATTCTCTCAGTATCATATCATACCCCTCCTGTCTGAGCCTGCAGTCCAGAGAAGAGCAGCCCCATGTGCAAATTTTAGCTGCAGATTGATTTCTAGAATCATGATGTGAAGCCACAAGCAATATGCCAGGTGGAGGAGAGTGTGATCTAGCTTCCTTATATAACCCTCTGTAGCTCAGTCACTGAATGTCACTATTTCTCAAGTCCATATATTATCTCACTATAGCAGATGCAATAAGGCAGAAATACAGGGTACTTGGAATGCAGTTTATTAAGACATGTTTTGGAGCCAGTTGGAAGGGCACTGGCTAGAAATGTTAATCACAGTAACCACCAGGGTATTGACCTGCTTGCTGTTCTCTCTGCCTTGGGGGATTGGAACAGGGCACCCAGCCCCTATCACTTGAATTCTGGTTGATTATGATTATGACTTCCTTCTGGCATGTGTATCAAGCTGTATCTTTTTACTTATTTGGAAAACAACAAAATAATAGTGTGGAGGTCACAGCATACTCACTGTACTAGAGTAGGAAAGAAAGAAATTCCTAAAGGGAGGAAAGGGGCAATTTTTTGAACCTCTAGGAAATTTTCTGGATGTTGGAAAGAATCTGAAAAGCCACAATCAAAAAAGCAATATTGCATCTATATCGCAATGAGCTTTTCTAGGAGCTGAAAATGGCATTATTACTCCTGGAGAAAAGAGTGCTTTTTTCCCCTCCCTTTTGATTTAGACTTCTGTGAGTTAAAGTGTTCTGGTGTTTTAATGGTCTGTTTTAAAGATGGAAAGGGCCCTTATGTGTCAGAACACAAGCCTGTCCCAGTCAGCACGGGGCTTTGTTTGATTATGAAGCTTGTTTGGGATAGATGATATTTTTATAGCTTCTGCTTTGCTTCACCGACAGCCATATTGATGTAGCTCTCCAGGACGGGCCTAATAAATAGTTTATAAAACTGTAAGACCATTCTCTTGGGTAATCTACCACTGTGCCTTCCCAGACTGCAAAATTGCACGTCCAGAGTGAGCTGGCTTCTCACACACACAGCTGGCCTCAGGCCTTGGGTAGGAGATTTCATGGTGTGTGTATGTATATGTGTGTACCTTCAAAAGAACTGCCTGAACTTTCTTGTGAACATTTTAGAAGAGCAGTGGAGAGTGAAATGCTGAGATGGAGTGTTTCATTAATGTTGCTCAATCTGTGCTCAGATGTTGTGGCTGCTGGGAAAGCTGGGGCCCAGGAAAACGGTGGAAAACCCTTCCAAAGTGTTTTAAGCCTCTGTGATCTCATTATTTGCCAGAAAACTAAGAAGGAGCTGGGAGACAGTAGAAAGATGGTGAATTGGACCTGCTGGCACACCAGGATAGAGGTGGTAAGAGGTGATCAAGCACACAGCCTGCTCAGGACCCAGGTGAGACCTGCAATTCCTTTAAGGAGGATGGCAGAGGCTAGCTCCCCCTGGGCAAGGATAGGGACTGTGCCCATAGGGGACACTTTTACAGCAGCACGCTGACAACCAGGGGAATGGGGGTGGGGCAGAGCTCACCGAGGCCATGGATGCTTGCATGCTAGGACAGAGGAGGCTCTGTGTTGACATTAGTAAGTATCTGCAGATATCTGTGCCAGCAGTTCTGCGTTCATCATCTATCTCAATAAATTATCACAGTGTCACAATGTTGAAGATGAGGAAATTGCTTCAGAGAGGGTTGCAGAACAGACAAAGCAAACTTACCAAAACAAAACAAAACAAAACAAAACAAAACAACAGCAGCAACAACAACACCTGAAAACTTGCCTCACAGTGGTTCAGCTAACTGGCAGAGTCAGAATTTGAACCTGTATTTTTGTCTGACCACACAGCCTTGCACAGTGAACTATACATGACATGAGCAATGTTGGTGTTCTGTGTAAGCTATGTAGGCAACTATTTATGAGATATGACTTTAAAAACTTGGGGAAATGCCCTTGCCTAGAAATCCCCACTGCTCCAAATACCTGAGCATTTCAGGCTGATCTGTCTGAAAACATACCTCTAGTTTGAGGATTTCAGACTTATTAAAATTCAAGTGTCCCTGGGAGAGATAAAACATAAGCTGCTATTTATTCTTGAAACTCCATTCCGTTGGCTTCACCAGAGCAGGGTTTAATGGAGTCACAATAATAGTCCCAACAAGTCTTTCTCAAGCTCTGCCCCCACCCACCCAGTGGGAATGGAGGCTCTTCTAAAGGCCCTTCCAGCTAGTTCTGGGAATCCAAAGCACGTTGCAAATGAATTCCTGGAGGAGCTTCTTGGTTTCTTGGGATTGTTTATTGTTTCCTGTTCTCATCTCTTTGTTCTGGTCACATCTCCTGGTACTCCTAATCCTCTGCTAGCTGTAGGTTCTCACCCAGAGATGTGCTGGCAGGGGCAGCTGCCTCTGACAGCCCAATGTGGATGGCAGCTGTTTGCCCCTACTCTGCATGTGCCAATACCTCCCATTCATTTACACAGCATCCAGTCACCCACTGTAACTGCTAAGCTGCTAGCCCCTTCCTTTTGGGTGGTCCATACAGGATGGAGTGAACTAGCTCATTTAGTTTTTAGTTGTTCCTATACTGAAGTCAAAATCACCCTAAGGTTCAAGCACAGGCCATCAGGCTATCTGAATCACAGGTAACATTTTCTGTTGAGGATTGCCACCCTAATCCAGCATTCACCCACTCTTGTTGAACTCAGCTGTGTGACTCACGATCCCTCATTCAATGCTTGACCCTCTGGGTCTCCAGAGAGTCCCAGATATGTCTGAATACCAGTGTGAATACAGGATAGCTGGAGAGGTAGAACTTTGAGATGCTGTAGGCAACAGGTTTTCCCGAGGGCTCTTTATGTGAGGTCCTACTTTCTAGATATAGCCTTTGTCACTGGAATGAATGAATAGAAATGCTGAGAGTGAATTGTCTCAGTGGGTTAGAAAGGGAAGTCTCTGGAAGCTGGAGTATCGGGGAAGGGGCTTTGTGTTTGTCTCAGGTCACGTCTTGCTCCCAGGTACCTTGCCCACCTCCACACCACTGGTGGTCTTGTCAGGGTAGCATAGGCAATGAGTGGCTGGTGACCCCCAGAGTCTGCAAAGACCCAGCATTCTTCACAGGTAGTTCTTCACAGGCTTTTGTGGACCCTAGTATTTTGTAGTGCCCAAGGAAAAGGAAATAAGAATGTAAACCCTTGTCCAGGCTTGCACATTAACTAACTGTGTGACCCCAGCCAAGTCAGTTTAGCGTGACTAACACCAGCTTATCTCCTTACCTGTGACTAACGAACAGGAATACTGACCCTACTTGCCAAAATTCAACTAATGGTAAATATATGCAAATAAATATCACCAATTAAAATGGAATTAAATTGCCATCCAAATATAAAGCAGAAGAAAACTAGAACATAAATATTTGTCTCATCTCTCATGTGAAAGTTTCCTAAATCAGTGTTTATCATCCAAAGCAAACAAACAAGTAGTATCAACTTAATCCATTATTCATTATACCCTGATTTCAACAAAGCAAACATCATCTAGGATAAATCTGGGCCTTGTTATTTCTTTTTTTTTTAAGTTTATTTATTTATTTATTTTGAGAGAGAGAGAGAGAGAGAGAGAGAGCATAAGTGGGTGGAGGAGCAGAGAGAGAATTCCAGGTAGGTTCTGCACTATCTGCACCAAGCCTGACACAGGGTTTGAGCCCACAAACTGTGAGATCAGACCTGAGCCAAAGTCAAGAGTTAAACACCTAACTGACTGAGCCATCCAGGCACCCTTGGGCCTTGTAATTTCTTATCCAAGTTACTGCTATGATCTTTTAGCTCATTCCTAGTGCCTTTAATATATTTCCCACACATCTGTGATAATGCTCTTTTTAAGGGTTCATCAAAAGCAAAGTAAGCCATGATGGATCTGGCACTGTGTTAGGCCCGGTTGTGGGATGATATCGAGTTGAATCTTCTATATTCAGGACAACTAAAGGCTATGCATGTTTCACCTTTTACCACTCCCTTCAAACTTCCAAGAGAAACAGCCAAGAGGCAAGGCCAGGCAAATGTAAAGTACTGACTTTCATGAGTCTGCAGCCTAAACCTCAACACATTTGGTCTGCCGCAAGCTAGCCTGATGGTCAAGAGCAGAGTCTCTGCTCTGGCTGTTCATGAGAATCACCTGGGAGATCTGAAAATAAAAAACAAACAAAAACAGTGGTTCTCAGGCTTTTTCTCACAGGATTCCAATTTAATTGGTCAAGGCTAAAGCTTGGGCATCAATGTTCTAAAAGTGCCCAGATGATTTTGATGTGCTGCCTGCATTGAGAGCTATGGATTTGGGGAACTTTTGCAGGGGCTATAGCCTGGTTTGGACCCCAGACAATCTATTTTCTATTTCTTCCAAGCCCAAAGCAGAGTCTGGCCCCTCTCTTTTAAAGCACTTGACTTGAAAGGAAATAAGCACTTTGGCTGAATGGAGACTGAGGAGCTATAAACCTGACAGCCTGTGGAATTTGCCCAGTGTCTAGGAGCTGCTTATAGGTGCTTGACTTCTGGGTGTCTCAGGTTGGGATAGCTCCCAGCAGGACTATTTCTAGGTCTTCATAACCTCTCCAGGCTCTAGGAAGCAAGAGTCCAGAGAGAGACAGAACAAGGGGGCCAGGAGCCTTCTGGTACCTTCCTAGAGCTCTTCTTCTTATGCCAAACTTAGCCTTGAAAGAATGGAGTTTAAAGAGAGAGTCCTTTACAGAAGTCCAGGAAGTTTCACTGTTATCACTGATGCCCAGAACTTACCCACAAGAGGAACTCCATTTGGAAACAGCATGTAGCTTCCTTTATCCAGAAGTCAGCCAGACAAAAAACATGTAAGCCTGTTTTTGAGGGGACTGTAAGCCGGGACAAAAAGACTATAATCTATAAGCCTGTCCTTGAGGGGACTGTAACCTAATGATGGGGGCCAGAAGTCAGCTGCAACCCTGGCCTCCCCTCTGCCTTTGCAGGATGCAATCTGAATTCCAAAGTCTGACAGAATTGGTGATCTGATGGTTTCCTTCTTGTGAGTTTTCTGTCTCTGGCCATCCCCCATACACACCTAAGTAGTTCTCTGCATGATTATTTCCTACCAGTATCTCATGCAGATCCTCTGCCTTCTCCTGCTTTTCCCCATGGCTACTTCCTGCTGGCCTGGAAACGTCTACCTCAGCTGTTTCTTCCTCTAGAAAGCCTTCCCTGGCACCTCTCGTCAGTGGAAAGCTCCTCTCCTGTGCTCCAATAACATAGTATGTACACTTCTTCCCCAGAAAATTCCATATCCAATTTTGTTTGTTTCTTTGTTGGTATTTTTAAATTCAACTTTCTGATGGAAGAAACCAGCCAGTAGCTATAGATGTTCTGCCCAGTGTGGTGGTCACTAGCCTTATGTGATTTTTGAAGTGTGGCTAGTACGTACCCATGTTGAAAAGATAATATTTTTAATATATTAAGTTAAAAAAATATGTTAGAATAATTTAACTGTATATTTTAATTTTTTTTAATTTAAATTTATTTTTCTTAAATAATCTCTATGTCCAACATGGGGCTTGAACTCAACCCTGAGATCAAGAGTTGCATGCTCTACCCACTGAGCCAACCAGGCGTCCCTCACTATATATATATATATATATATATATATATATATATATATATATGTAACTTTTTACTATGTGGCTACTAGAATATTTTAAATTATTTTTATGGCAAAAATTATATGTGTGGCTCATATTATATTTTTATTGGATTGCTTTGGTCTATAATATGAAATAAAGGGTCAGCCACTGCCCTTCACATTGTTCCTGTTTATATATATATATATATATATATATATATATATATATAATTTTTTTTAAATTCTTTTTTTTTATTTTAGAGACAGAGAGAGCAAGAAGGGTAGAGGGGCAGAGGGGGAAAGAGAGAGAATCTCAAGCATGTTCCATGCTCAGCACAGAGCATGACTTGGGGCTTGATCCCACAACACTGGGATCATGACCTGAGCCAAAATCAAGAGTTGGACACTCAACTGATTGAGCCACCCAGGCGTTCCTATTCCTGTTTATATCTTATCTTTTCTTCCTGTCCTCATCCTCCAACCTTTTCCTTCCAGATAGCGAGCTGGTGATAAAAGGATGAATAAGATATTGCCCTTGATCTTTTAGTTTTTATAGAGACATATTTTACTTTTGCAAATCTTCTAAACTTCCTTTGCATGGTGCCTACAGTAGAGTCACTGCTCCACAAGTAATTATTGGTCAATTCATTCGTGCAATTATTATTTATCCAGAATTATAAAGCATGGTTTTATGTAGCTCTTTTAAAATTTAAATGGTCCCTTTTTTCATGGAGTTTAGAGTCCCTCACCTTTATTTCATTTATAAATGCATTTATCTCCTTAACACACTTGAGGTTAGCAAAAGGGTGTGCAGTCAGGTTCTGATTTTATTGGTGGGCAAGTGAATCATACTGAGAATAAATTAGCAACGAGGAAGGGATCAGCCACAGATCCTCACATTATATAACACACTGCTAATTCAGTTTATGGACAGAAGAGCCAATATTTGGAAACTAATCAGTGAAAAATCAAATGAAATTGAGGTTGTCTTGAATATGGTATCTGCTCCTAAGTACTTTTTCAGGTGTAATGCTTCCTCAAGTGCCTTTGAGGGAAGGATTTAGAAACTAAGTGCCCCACTAAGGTGGGGCAGAGGGAGGGTCCTCTCTTGAAGCAGATGAATGTACCTGCTTTTACAGTTCCACTCATGTCTCCCTCTCAGGGAAACCTACCCTTCCCAGCCCCTCTCAATCCTTTCTCTACCTCAGAGTTCTGTAATACATTTATTTTGCAAATACATATTTTTTATGCTATTTATGCTATTATTTTGGGTGGTCAATGATCTTTTGAACTGCCCCATACAATGGTGTGTGTTTGTGTCTCCCCAGTGTGGCAGTCAACTCATGCAGGATGGGACTGTATGGTATGCTGCCCACGGCCTTGCATACAGACTTACACAGTGTGCAGACCTATGGGGAGTGAGAAAGTAGCATGGTAATACACTTAAGAGAGGTTTAGGAAGGGTTACAATTTCATATACCTTTTTAAAGGAGTCAAATCATTAGCCAAATCCATGGAAGTTTCTTAAAGTTTATAAATTGTTTAAAATTAATTAGGCAAACAAAGTTCAGTTCATGAAAAGTGGTATTACAAATAGGTCTGACTGAAGCAGAAATAGCACTCTCTCCTCTAGCGGACTCCCTTTAGCAGCTGAAGATTGTTCCGTTGATATGACGCTTCCTCTCCACTGTCACTGTCATTGTCCCTTCCTTAATTCCAAAGCTATTCCAAATGAAGCATAGCATTGTACAGCAACTAAAGCACACCCTATGACAAAGATCTCATGCCTACAAGTCTCCCAAGGCCTCATAGCCAGCGTTCATTCAGATTGATCTTCAAACCACCTGCTGAGTGGTATTTCTAAAGTCACTCCAAGGTTGAGAATGACTTCAAAGGGTCCTCATTTCCTGTCTGTGTGAGGGAAAATCCAGACAAAGTAAATCAGCGTACTGACCCTGTGTCTGTCTTGCTGCCTGTTTATCCTCCCCACACACCCTCTGCTTGGCCATAAACATCTCAGTTGGACAAACACATCTTGCTTGACTTGCCTTTCTGACATCAAACTTACTCTTCCATTTCCTGGATCCTCATCTGGAACTCCCTCTTATTTCACTTATTACTCATTACATATTTCTTATTACTTTATGCAGAATTAGTTACTCCACTCCTTGTATTCTAACTCATTCATTTATGTATCTTCTAGCATATGAAATTCCAAGTAACTGTGGTTCTCCCCTGCCTCCCCAGAGACTCCAACCTCCCAAAGCAGGAACCTTGTCTACCAGCTCTTGTTTGGTGAGTGCCTGTCATGTGGCAGGCATTTTACTTGTAATATCTCATGTAAATCTTTTTTTTTTTTCAACGTTTTTTATTTATTTTTGGGACAGAGAGAGACAGAGCATGAACGGGGGAGGGGCAGAGAGAGAGGGAGACACAGAATCGGAAACAGGCTCCAGGCTCCAAGCCATCAGCCCAGAGCCTGACGCGGGGCTCGAACTCACGGACCGCGAGATCGTGACCTGGCTGAAGTCGGACGCTTAACCGACTGCGCCACCCAGGCGCCCCTACCTTTCTTAATTGAAATTTATCTGTCTGTGCCTAACATGCAGAGTTGGTAGCAAATGAACTGACAGCTCAGTGAACGAGGCCAGATTTCCAGCGCCCATGGCCCTTGAAGGGAGGTGTGACACTGGACCTTTTCTAGTTTTCTCTTCCTGTTCTTCTTTTCCTCCTCCTCCCCCCCCCCCACCCCGCACCCAACCCTGTCTCCATCTTGCTAACCGTGTGGGTCATTTTCTAGTTGACTGTTTGTTGTTTGTTCTGCAGACATTACAACTGCTCCCCAGCCCTCAATGACATCTCCCATACACTCCCTTTGCTTTCTGACATTTTCAGTGTCTGCTGCCAAGACCTGCTGTGATCCCTGTGACAGTAGCTTTGTGTGTGAGCTTGAGGCAGTCAGAAGGGCCTCTGACAGGACAGGTCATCTCTAAGCCTGTCAGGATGCTGGGGCATAATGAGCTTGCCATTTGAAAGACCTGAATCCCAGGTTTTGTTTGGTTCCTCCTCCCTCTCTTCCTCCCCTTGCTACTTGATGTGGATTGGCACAGACCAGGTTTTTCTCAGTGTAAGAACATAAAGACATGAAATATTTTCAGAACAGGAAAAGGCCACACAACTCAATATATTGACCTCTCCTGTTAATATTTCCACTGATTCTTCACTTTGGTAAAAGAGTTTTGCTGATTACTAATGGAACAAAGCAAAGGAGGGAGAAGTTTCTTTTGAGTTTGACGTTTGGGTATTAGAAGGTAGGAGGGGTCTGCACGAGTGTCAGGCCCAACTCCTCACTTTAGAGATGAGAATAAGTGGCTCTTGAAGGAGGTGAGATTTCTCAAGGAACACAGGTATTTAGAGCTGAGCTCAGATCCAAATGGAATTCTTAGTCAGGAGGCAGTATTCATAGCACAATCCCAAACTTCTGCCCACAGCAAAATGAACCACAGCCATGGAAGGTTTATTCTCTCAGTTTGCATTTTAGAATTTATTGGGCAGAGCCACTTGAAGACTGAGATTCAGCACTCTTCTTTGATCTATACTAAGTTCAAAATAATCTGGTCCCACAAAGATCTAGGATGCAGGCTGTGGGTGATGACCTTCTTTTTCCACGGAGGGCTTCCCCATTGCAATTTTTCTGCAAGGTGTCTCTAGAGCTAGGAGTGAGCTCCAGTAAGGGACACAGTCTATAGGATAAATCAGCCCACAGTAGACATTTTCTTGTTCTGACCATTGCTGTACTGCCTCTGTAGAAATTCTTTAGCTACCAGGCTAGAATAATCTTCCCTAATGGATTAGAACAATTCCAAAGATGTTTAGGATAGTGAGTGGAATTTACGAGGGGCAGGACCTGACCACTGCTCTCTCCTTGCTTTTGGTGAGAACTGCTTTCTCACCAACTGCCATTCTGATTAGCAGTGGGTCCCAAGTCATAGGGCTTCCTTACTCTCTTGAAATACTTGACACTCTCAGCACCACATCATCATAGATAAAGTGGTTCACAAAAGATCTCAAAGGTCTTATTATTTTCATGCAGCTAGGGTAACAATTTATGTCAACATATCAGTCCCCCATGTGCACTGCATGCTTCCTCTTTCCTGAAATACATATCTGTCACTTACTACATGCGAGGGACAAAGAGTGCCATTATTCAAACATGGATCCTCAAGCACGTGTTGGTCAACAGAGCAACTGTTAAGTGTTATTCTAGAGATATGCATAAACATTAGGGGATCTAATTTTGTCTTGCATGTAGTGGGAGGAGGGAGCAGAGTAGACTTCCCGAATGAAGTGCTCCTCCAAAGCCATCTGGTAATTCATATTTTAGATGAGGCAACAGAAGATCTGTTAGTTCATTGAAACCACTTTCTTCCTTACTACAGGTGAAGAATGTTAGACCAGTTTCTGTTCAATTTTTTTCTACTGCAACATCAGATGAAATTTGTGTTCTTAAATCACTTCCCTGGACACTTTTAAGATTATGCAAAGTTCTGAACATGAGAAAAGGAGGGACGGGAAAAAGATGAAATTTATTTGCAAGGCTTAAGTAGATGGAAGCTACAATGAGACATATAGAATGGTTTCATATGCAAATGTAGGAGGGTGAAGCTATTTTGTCTGATAAGTATAAATTCATTGAAAACAGAGGCCATATCTGTCTTTGCCATGCATTCCCAATTCAACTGCTGAGGCTCAAGAAATACATCTACCCTATCACAACTCAATTCTTATTCTGGCGTCTCCCTTTTAGTCCTGCCTTTTTATTGTTATCTAGGTAGAGGGATGGTGACAGTGTCTGGAGGAGAGGCCACAGATAACACCTGCCTGACTATTTCCTCCAAAAAAAGAAATTAACTAATTATGCACCAGTATTCACACAAATATCTTCAGCTTCTCTAAGTTACGAGAGGAAATTTAATTCAAAAAAACTTGGATTTCTTTTTTTATTCTTTATGAGCCAAGTTGTTTTTCACTTCTTTGCTTGAGAAGGGGAAATAATTGAAATAGGGGAACATTTCATTCCCCTGCCTGCTGTGGAAAGACATTTTTCAATCATGGTTGAGGTTCTCTGAAGTGGTGTATGGCCAGGCTGGCAGAGACACCAGCAGAAAGCAGTGGAAGCTGGGGCCTGGACTGGGGGTGAAGGGGAGGAAGGGGCGGCTTGTTTGAAAATGACTCCAGCCATCATCCTAAGACCTGGGCAGCAGCAGTTGGAGAGAGGAACTCTGGCAGGGAGGAACAAAGTGGCAGGCTTGCTAGGATGGGAACCTGCTTTTCCTTGCCCTCCTTAGCCAGACAACTGCTTATCAGGAGCCCTCAGACTGGAAGACAGGAAATTAATGCTGGATTGTAGGGTTGTTTGTGCTAAACTGCCCATGGTTGCTTAGGAGAGCTCATAGGCACTGAGCCCTGGCCACACCTCTGTGCCTGCAGAGAGCAGCACCAGGCATTTCATAGCAAGAATTTAGACCTGAAAAAGAAGTGACCTGTTCTGAGTGGGTCATAACATGATGCCTACTTTAGACATTGAGAGATTCATGGCATGCAAAATGCTCTAAGTGAACAGATTTAAGGAAGGAGACTGTTGTTTATTTATTTATTGCCATATGACTAGGGGACCAGGTTTGGGATTGCTGAGGCTCTCGCTTCAGTTCCTTCTATCAACCTTGGGCTACCAGTGGCAAAGTCAGAAGAATAAGACCTTGGTTCTGTGAAATCACCCAGGGTTAAGCGCCAGCACTATAATTCAGTGGGTGAATGCACAGGCGTTGCAGTTGAACAGACTTGGGTTTTAATGCCCAATCTGCTGTTGACTAGGCGAGTGAAAGTAAGTTACTTAGAGGCTGTAAGTCCCAGTTTTCTCATCTGTGAAATGAAGATAATATAGACCTCAGGGAATTTCTATGAGTGTTGAGTTTGGGACCTTAGAGTTAACATACTCCTTTATTCTTCACTGCTGAATTTGGAATCAATCAAGCAGATGATAGACAGATTTGTTGCTGTTGTTGTTAAGAAACAAACAAAAAGATTAGGTTTATTGCTACTAGTGTTATATTAGAGAACAAGCTTGAATCCACAGATAAAATTTGGGCTTTTTAATATTCTCAGAAGGAAACTCACATGTCCGGAAAGGCAGACTTCTGTCTCTATCCTCTCTTTTGTGTGCGCACACACACACACACACACACACACACACACACACACACGGGGTGGGTATTTCTTTCAGGAAGCAGAAATTCCCCATGGGAACATAAAGACAGGGGACTATGAGTCCAAGCTGACAGTGAGAAAGGTGAGTCAAATAATTACTAGCACCCTATTATTTTTTTATTGATATAGCTTCTCACTCATCTCTAAATAAACGGGTTCATGAAACACTTTAAAAAAAACCAAAACAGTAACACAACAGAAAACCACATATATGTATCTTTTCTTCATTTCCTGCTGTCTTTGTGTTGGTTCTCATAGGGACCTGAAGGCAGATACTGATATTCATGGTTTCATTCTCCTCAGTCATGGCACATGGGTGATTTCTATGCAAGAGTTCCAAGCCTGACATCCAAACAGGCTTTGAAAAGCTAGTCGTGGTGTGGGCTGGGTATACACTACCATGGGACAATGGATATTACAGCCAATATATTCCAGATTTGCTCTCAGAGTTCCATGACCCATTGAATCACACTTCTAGAAAGAACCACAACATTTAAAAGTGGCTTCTCTGGCATTCCAGAGAGAACTATAAAGCTGAAGTTGAGATACATGCTTGAATCCTACCTCCGCCATGTACTAAGTGAATTTAGACATTTCTTATCTTCCTCTCTCTTTACTTCATTCTCCCTACCTATAAAATACAGAAAATAGGGTTGCCTGGATGGCTCAGGCAGTGGAGTCTGCAACTCTTGATCTTGGGGTTTGAAATCAAGATCTTGTGAGTTTGAGTACCATGTTGGGTATGGAGATTACTTAAAAAATAAAAAGTCTTTAAAAAATATGGACAATAATACCCATATCACAGGGTTCTTGACAGGATCAAATAAAGTAATCCTTGGTAACAGTCAGTTTCATATGCGTATATGTCAGATCTGGAAGGAATACATATAGAAAGGAATCACCCAGTTTACTCCCCTCACCCCCACCCCCAAAACCCCACATGACTTGAAGGGGAGAGATTTGAGGGCAATATAAAACAGTTATTTTGCAAGCTCATATGGCGAGTCAGCAACATTTGTTTTTCAGTACCGTTTCTGCATGATGGTATAATGTTATCTAGAAGTGACCCAAATGCCTAAATGAATACAAAACTTAATGAACATATAAAAATGTTTGTCTTTTTATATCAGAAAAAATAACATTCCTTTGGCCATAAAAATGTATGACAGTCAACTCCTCATGTTGATCTATCTGCACATTTTATTTAAGATAAGTATGAAAACAGGACTTTTGGACAGGGGAGCAAATTGATTGCAACTGTGCAGGCCTGGTTAGGGAATTGGTAGTGAGTTAAAGCTGATGGCTGAGATTGACAAGAATTTGAAGATGAGAAGTCAGCCAAGCATAGAGAGGAGTTGAAGATGACTAGTAAGTTTTCAGTCTGTGTAACTTGGCCTAGGGAGTGAGAAAAGGGTTCTGGAGCGTGTTGCAATGAAGAAATTAAGGATACCAGGAAATAGAATTTGTTTCTGACTAAAGTAAAGGAGTGGATGAATTTAAGATACCTGTAGGAGATAATAGATGATAAATAAACAGATGATAGATGATAGAGTTTGAAATATGTCTGAAATTTGAGATTTGCAAGTACTAAGGAAGTAAGTGAAGCCATTGAAATGGATGGGGTCATTCAAAAATCTGGAGTAATGGCTAAAATTACTGACAGGGGTGAGAAGTGGATGGAGAGATTTGTTTAAAAAAAAGATGGAAAAATAAATAATCTGGGTGGTCCAATGGCCTCAGTGTCATGGGAGAAGAGCATTTCAAGAAAGGAATGATCAGGGTCAGGGCCTATAGAGATTAAGAGAAATAGAATATAAGAAAAAGGTCTCTCAATTTGGTATTTGGAAATTGCCATGGATTTAGAATATTTCCACATGCCAGGGTGCTAGGGATTAAGGAGTGGATAAACATAGGGGTAAAGGCATTAATATTCTTTTAAGAAGACTAGGGTAACAAATGAAGGAAAGAATCAGTTTCCTGAGTTTTTTTGTTTGTTTCTCCTTTCTTTGTAAAGAAGAAATTGGACATGAGCATGTTTATAGGTAGAAATAAAGATGAGTGGAAGAGATTGAAGGTCTACAAGTGGGAAAGGACCAAGATCCTATAGGATCTGGAAGGATGGGCCAAGAGCAAGGGAGAAGTGGAGGAGGGGCTAAGGGGGACAGACATGAGATAAGCTCACCTCAAATGCATTTACTCTTAGTTATAAGAAGTGGGATCCTCTCTGAGATGGCAGGATAGATAAGGATGAGGTTTGCAACAGCCATCAGGGGAATGAGGTAGGAATTTCTTGAGAATCATGAAGGGAACTCCAACAGTGAGCACTCAGCTGATGCTGGAAACACAGTGAACATCACAGTCAAGTTCTTATTTTGCTCATCACTTCATTTTATTTGTATAACATGTTAGATTTACCAAGGTCAGAATTTATTTTTCAGTGCTGCACTTTGGGATGCATAAGGAGCCACCTATATTTTTTTAATATACCCTCCTAATCATGTTGACATTTCTGGGTGAGTTTTCTAATATAATTGTCATTTATAAAACATTGGCTGTAACAGATAGATACTTGATTCCAAGTTGTGTATTTTCCCAAAGATGGTTTCCCATTATTAGTACTTATTCTTTATTCTGAATCTTGAGATTAATCTTAACTTTGAGACTTTGGCCACTATTCACCCTCTAACCATCTCTCTTTGGTTTTATTTTGTTTGGTCATACTTTAGTGGGGATGTGGACATCCTAAACATCTGAGAATGACCAAAATGACCAAAGGGTTACAAAAAGGTGATAGTTTGGGTAGTTTAGTGACATTGATGCCAAGAGAGGAGATGAGAACAGCATCAACAATTATTCCTACAATTCCTTTCTTCTGTTTATCAACAGATACATATTTAACACCCACGTACTGGGCACTTTGTTTGATGCAAGTAATACTTGGTGGATGAGCAGATCTTCAGCTCCCAACATGCTTAGTGTCCAGCAGAGAGAGGGAATGTTTTCAACCGTGGTATATTAATCTCAAATTGTCATTCTCCTGGTGGGGCTGGAGCTCATATCAGTGTTTGTGGAGCCAAAGCAAGATGGATAGTGGTAACATTCTTGAGGTCATGGTTTCTAAATGCCAATCCAGGGACTGATGCTCATCCATAATGGAACCCCAATCTGTGGAGGAATAAGAAAAAATAAGGAGATCAATGTCAGTGTGAACAACTGTCCTTCAAACTGAGATTTTATCCCCCCCCCATTTGTGTGATATAAAAATGCTTGCTTTGTTTTTAAGAATTAGTGGTAAGAGAGAGTAGATATTTACTTGGCAAAATAAAATATTTGCCACATAATTCTGTCTTTTTTTTTTTTTACCTTTTAAATTTTATTGGCCTCTACAACTCCGAATTCTAAGAGTGTCTGCTCAAAATGATCCCTGTTATGCAAGCAATACATCTTTTTTGAGGAAAGAAAAACTCCTCAGTTCGGAAAATCCAGGCTGAGTTGAGAGTTGGTCCAATTTCCCTGTTTCCCTTTGCCTGGATAGAGTGCACATTCTGCCAAGGATACCCACTATGAAGCGGAGGGGTGGTTTGTTGGTAAATCAACTTAATTGTTAATGGGGGCCCGACCCAGAAATGTTCTTGGGACAACTAAAATCATAGCTGCCTCTCTGACCATAAGGACAGGAGACATAAGTTTCAAAGACAAAATCTAAGTCAAGTGTCCCAAGGCAAATTAAAACAAATGATACCCACCCAGAGTTTCTGACAAAGAGAAGGTGTTAAGCTTTCCAGCTGAATTGAGTTTTCCTTTTTATCTGACTGCCCTTTGTAGGATTAAAGGTGGGAATTCTGAGAGAAACTTTAAAGTTGGGATTCAACTTGATTAATTCTTTTCAAAACTTCTGTGACTCAGTAGCAGTGTGGGGGGCTACTGTTGGGTGGACTCTAAGCTTCTGGAAACTGGGAGCTAATCATGTTAATCAAACCTAGCATTTCAGTGTTGGGTCAGTTTCCTAGGGCTATTGTAACAAAGTGCCAATAGCTGGGTGTCTTAAAACCACAGATTTTTATTGCCTCACAGTTTTGGAGGCTAGAAGTTCAAAATCATGGTATTGGCAGGACCATGGTGCCTCTGAAACCTATAGGGAAGACTCTTTCCTTGTTTTTTCCTAGCTTCTGGTATTTTATCAAAGATTCTTGGTGTCCCTTGGCTGCCTTCAATCTCTGTGACTCTGCCTCTGTGTCTCTTCTTATAAGGGATCCAGGCGTGTTGCAGTATGGGCCCACCCTACTCCAAAGTGACCTCATCTTAACTAATTATATCTGCCTTGACCATTTAGCAAAATAAGGTAATATTCACAGATACTGGGGGCTAAGGCTTTAACATATCTTTTTGGAAGGCACAATTCAACCAATAAAAAGTAGTCAGTAATGGAGTATGAATAAACAATTCTTGGAACGCCTACCAGTTAGGACTTTGGCTGTGAGCATGACAGATAGTGAACAGAGAAGTGTATATTTTCTCTAGATCCGAATGTAGCTATGAGCATGTGTTTGCATGTGGGTAAAAATATTTTGTTGTATTTGGATATTACCTATGTAGCATTTAAGATTATATTAAAAATTTGAGTTTGTGTTTTTGAAAGATCTAATACATGGATTTCGAAGTAGTAATAATTGAACTTGCACATATTGTGGATCTTGCCCATGGCCTTACAATTTCACACTCATGAGGTTTTACCTTATTGAAAGACTCCATTTGTACTGAGGGAAATCAGCTTGCAATGGGACTGACCATTTTCTCTGAGAACAATTAAGTACTCCTGAGGTTGAGAGGGCCTCCAGAAAAGGTAAGTGGTTCTTACCTGTTTTTTAAGAAAACAAGACTCATTCTTCCTCTAGAAGGAAGAAGACCATCTCTCTTTGGCTTCTGGCTTAACAGTTCCCATGAGGAACTATTTAAAGCCCAAGAATAATTTTTACTAATTAATTTTTTTTTTAGGTTTCTGGAAAAAAAAAACCAAAAAACACTTCTGTCTCTTGAACTCCAGTTCTGTAAGAGAAAGAACACAAGGTCCTCACATTATTACAAAAATGACCTTTCATGGAGAGGCATAATGAGACAGAGGAAACAGTTTGAGGGGTGTGTGTGAGGACCAGTTCTCAGCTCCTCAGGCCTCTGAAGGACTTGAAAGTAGGGTTTGGTGTGTGGCAGGAAGAGCTGATCCTCAGGTCTCCAGCCTCTTGTACTTGCTCTTGGGTTTTCCACTTGCTCACGTGTATCATTTATATCAACATCCATGTTCCTCCAAAGCTCAGAGGCCTGCTAGTGTTTCCAGCTTGTTCTTAGGGCATTTTCTTCCCTTTTCACACCTCCCCATTTTTCCTGTTCACTTCGTTGCTTGAGAGAATGTGCTGATTTGTGTCTGCTCTGTGATGCTAGCTAGAATAAAATAAAAGGAATGGTTTCACAAGTCAAGAAGCTTTTAATTTCCTTGCATGGTGACACCCACTTCCATTGGTCCACTGCTGTCTCTTGATCTGTCCATCTGTACTCAAGACTCCTGGCAGCCACCTGAGATTAAATGCAGAGCTCTTGAATAATCCAAACCCAGCAAGAGCCACTATCTCAGCAGCAGGCTGAGTGTTCTAGACTGTCATCATAGTAAGAGCAAAAGGGAAATTTTTGACTTAGAGGAAGGCCCTTAATTTTCCAACAAGGAGTGGAAGTGATAACATTTCTTCCACCCCCTGCCAACTTACCACTTTATAGAAACTTGGCTTCTCCATGTCCCACTCATTCTATTGTGCTTGGATATTTTGTCAAAGGCTTTCACAAAGAGATGTTCTTTAACAAGAAATGCATTGAACCTGTGGAAGGGAACAAACTGATGTATATTTGTGAGTTTGGCAAAATAAGAAAGATGTGTTCATCAGGAGACTATAGATGCTGGAGAGGATGTGGAGAAATGGGAACCCTCTTGCACTGTTGGTGGGAATGCAAATTTGTGCAGCCACTCTGGAAAACAGTGTGGAAGTTCCTCAAAAAATTAAAAATAGACCTACCCTATGACCCAGCAATAGTACTGCTAGGAATTTACCCAAGGGATACAGGAGTACTGATGCATAGGGGCACTTGTACCCCAATGTTTATAGCAGCACTGTCAACAATAGCCAAATTATGGAAAGAGCCTAAATGTCCATCAACTGATGAATGGATAAAGAAATTGTGGTTTATATACGCAATGGAGTACTACGTGGCAATGAGAAAGAATGAAATATGGCCCTTTGTAGCAACATGGATGGAACTGGAGAGTGTGGTGCTAAGTGAAATAAGCCATACAGAGAAAGGCAGATACCATATGGTTTCACCCTTAATGTGGATCCTGAGAAACTTAACAGAAACCCATGGGGGAGGGGAAGGAAAAAAAAAGAGGTTAGAGTGGAAGAGAGCCAAAGCATAAGAGACTCTTAAAAACTGAGAACAAACTGAGGGTTGATGGGTGGTGGGAGGGAGGGGAGGGTGGGTAATGGGTATTGAGGAGGGCACCTTTTGGGATGAGCACTGGGTGTTGAGCACCCATTGGATGAGCACCAATTTGACAATAAACTTCATATATTGAAAAAAAAGAAAAAAGAAAGAAAGATGTGTTCTCAGCATGTGATCCTACATGTTCAGACCTAGCTCACCTGTAACTCCTCCAAGCTACCCCAACCTCCTGGCTCCCTTTCTCTTGACTCACACTCTGTACCATGGCATCACCCTCCTTGGCTGAAAGGGAATGGCCATGCCTTTTATGTGACCACAGGGGCTGAGTCAGAAACACAAATATGATTCCATGACAAGGAATACTGTTTAAAAGTAGTGTTGTGTACATGGAAAATCTACATCTTGATATATGCCCCATAAATATACTGCCTTGTGGGTCTAGTTGCAACAAATTTTAGTTAGTCAATAATCCTATACAATATTGTCTGATAAGAAGTAACTGTAATTTGCATGATGTTCTGGGCTGTTATATCTTTTCTTGTTACTCTACTAGCAAAATGCATTTATCTTTCATTTTGTTTTCAATTCAAATATCCTGCAACTGCTTTATAGAGCACTTCAACTTGCCATTTATCACTAATCTGAAATATGCCAGAAAGCAGTATAAGGGCTAAGAGAAAACTGTCTCTAATAAGAGGTGAAGCAATAGTTTGGGGACTGTTAATACAGATAGTGACTAGATAGTAAGCAGCCCTCTCCCCTTGGGAATGGTCTCCAATCTGCAATGAATATCACAGTGAGACACACAGATGGGGATGTGAGTGGGGGTCTAACCCAAACATGTCACCTTGTTTTACTAGGTTTGTTTGAACAATTTAGGTTCAGGGACTGTATGTTTTCATCTTTATAACCCTTGCCTTTAGCATACTGCCTGGCACATAGTGAGCGCTCACCTAATTTTGTAGAATGAATCAGTACACAAATGAATGAGGAAGTCATTCTGGATTCTGTACAGTATATCAGTGTATAACTGACTCAGGTGTAAGGCATGATTCTGGTGGCAATTTTATATTTGTACTAGTTTCTGGAATATTGCCATTGTGTAGTAATACTGCACAAGGTTAAGAATGTTAGGTGGAGCAATTACAGCTTCTAAGGTTCAGTTTCTTCTTCTGTAAAATGGGAGCCACAATCCTAGCTCCTTCATAGTGTTGTATGTGTATGTGGTCAGTGAAGTAATGCATATATTTAGCATGGCACCTCACAGACAGTAAGGGCTGCTCCAGTGGTGGCTAAAGTGGTATCATGATTATTATTGAGACTATGATCATATCCTCCCCTCTTCCTACCATTTAATCTGACTAATTTTTTTTTTATCTCCAATATATTTAAGACCCACGTGCCTTCATGTTTTCAATTTACATTCAGGCTACGTCCATCAACATCAAAGATCCAGGTGTTAAGAACTGAAGAGTCTGTTCTCTGTTTATGTGCATGTGTGTGTGTTAGTCTTCAAAACCTTACAAATGGCTCAAGAGGACTACTATTTACTAGGTGTTGAGACTCTGTGCGAGGCTCTGGAACAGCAAGATACTTTATAAATGCTATCCTCTTTAATCTCTATAATTTTTTTTTTTTTTTTTTTACATATTAGGGAATTTCAGCACAGAAAGCAATATACAACTCACTCAAATTCTTATGTTAAGAAAATGGCAGGTTCAGGCTTTCTCAGCTACAATAGCCATTCTCTTTCTGCCATGTTAGATCAGCGTGCCCTTCCTTTTAGACTCAGAGTGAATGCCAAATTGGTGAGCCTATTTTAAGAAGTAGCTCAGAATCAAATATACAGATCTTAACTAGGATACAGCAGACCTGATACTTAGTCAACCACTTCCTCAAGCTGAAGCTTCTGGCGATCTCTCTGAGCCTCCTAGGCACAATGGGGACCATGGCAAGTAAACTCAGGATGTCCTTTACACAACCTCATACCTATGACTTCAGACTTGGAACGCGTCAACCTTGTGACAAGATTAGGATAAATGTGAATCATTTAATTGGAGAGGAATTTTCTCTTTCCTTGTCTTGGCTGTCTGAAATTCTGTGAACCCCTGCATTCTTTAAGTGTAAGTTGCTAAAACTAGCTTCTTGTAGTGTTCTCAACCTCTCAACCAGTAAAATTCCATTTTGAATTACACAAGAAATTGTTATGGAAATGCACACATCTGAAAGAATAAACAAATACCAGATATCTATGTTAAATGGAAGCCAAAAATATGTCATTGGTGTTTCGTATTTCTCTAGTTAAATGCTCCTAAAATAGGTCTCCAGGAACCAGAGAAACAGAATTTCAGACCCTGGAGGGACCTGAGATAAGATTTGTCTAGGCTTCTCATTTTCCAGATAAAGAAAGAGGTTCTTTTCCCAACTGTATAATATTTTTAAGTTCTCCAGTGGCCTAATTCCCCATCTTGCTAGTGTTCACTGGTGTGAGGCCACATGGAGAAAGTATTGAGAAAGTCATGCATTCCACAAAATGCCAAATGGGTCATTGCTCTGTATTTTCTGTCAATCAATTAGTCAAGCCAACCAAAATATCTCATCAAAATAAACCTGAAATTAAACACAAAAATTACAAAGTAACAAGAAGTCTGTTCTTGCTATCTTTTCTGTAATTGTTAGCACCTCTACATTGAAAGAGCCATGAACTATGATGTGAGAATTAGATTCAAATGTCTGCATTCAAGAGCTCCCAAGTATCATCTTTTACTTAAGATTTCCTGTATTTTTAAGTTATACCTTGGAGTTATCCAGCTACAAAAATAAAATATATAAAGTCACACCTCTTGGAGGTATTTTCCTTTTGTTCATTCCTTTCATTATCATGAAGAACTTTCCTGCAGGGATGCTGAGGTTTGCCAGAACTCTTGTATACTGCTCTCTTCCTTGGTAAATGATAGGGTATTCTTCTTCCTCTTACAAAAAAGTAATCTTATCAACAATGCTTCCCTAGTTAGAGAGATGGTTTGCTGCATATGGATGATATTGTCTACTTCTGAAATGGAGTTCAGCCCCCACGTGCTCCCATGTTTAGCCTGTTAATGTGAGTTTTTGCCACTGCCTAAAATGGATAGCACGTGGGCTTAAATGAAATTCAGTGTTCTTCATTCTTTTTTTTTTTTTCAAACTATTATTAAAAAAAAAAAAAGTAGTAGAGAGAATCCAGTCCATAGCAATATGATAAACTAGATTGGCTTTTGGGAAATAGAATGTTAGCACATCAGTGAGCAAGAAGACCATAGAGTTCCCAAACCAACTACGCTATCTTCCTCAGGGGGAAAACACCGATTGCTCTGAGGTCTTTTGAAAAGCATCTTTCCTCCCTGTTGAGAGTCACATACAACTAACTACTCTCTGCAAAATGTATGTGTCCAAGTTTATTTTCCACTTCCCCAATATCCCCCCCACCAAGGGAATTGCAGTTTGGAATTGGATCAATTCTAATGTTTGATGCTATCACTGAAAAAGCCATGAACATAGAGTGTTATTGTTCAGAGATGTCTTCCCAAATAAGTGAACCATCATTCCTAGACATAAAGTGAAGTCTCCAAACTAAAGAACTCATAGGTCTTTGGTGATCTCACACTTGCGTCTGAGCCTGTGGATCTCACTGTCTCTGGGAAAAGGAAGGTTCTGGAGCCACCAGCTGCCACAGAGCACTCTTGTCAAGTATATGTCATTTACATATACTACAGTGTAAATAAATGGTGCCCTCTATATTGCAAAAACACAATACCAATTGACTGTGCACTTTGCATTCAATGCAAATCCTTGGGACCAACATTTTCTACTCTAAGACTTAAACATCATGGTGGCAAAATCTACCTTTAGAGAAATGCATGCACTACTTAGCCATTTTTATTTCATTTCATGTTAAAGGAGAGATTATCTACCCATATCATACTCAAAGCTCTTCTGTCTCTATTCATGCTAAGTTATTATATTTGGAACCTATAAAGTCTCTTTTATAGAGGTGGTGAATTTAACCTGCTCAACACTAATCATAATTTTGGAAACATTTTTTAATATGTGCAGTACCTAAAATTTGTTAATCTACAGTCTTGCACTTTTTCCTGTCGATCTATAATTAAATCATCTGAAAACACACTGATTTTACATCATTATAATAAAGGTGTATTCTGATGTCTCTGATGACTGTGGCTCCCTCACATTCATTATTTAATTGCTAGACATTTTACTATCAGCTCACACGGTGTTATCTAAATTAATTGTGAACTTTAATATACTTGGATCTAAAAAGGAAATCAGCTGTCTCCTCTGTAAAGAAGTCTCAAAAAGCTGAATAGACCAATTTTATGTTAACAACCTAATATCCTCTTATGGTTAGGAACAAAATCTAAATGTTTGGGGAAATGCCCACTTTATAGGAGGTTCTAAATTGTGACATTATTCTATCAGTTTATTGGATACCAGTTTTATTGAACTGTTTGGTGAGTGTATTTCTAAATCAATTTCAAGACAGCAAAATCCATTTAAGAAGGTCCCTTAAGTGCACATGAACCCCAATGTGTATAGCAGCACTGTCAACAATAGCCAAAGTATGGATAGAACCCAAATGTTTATCAACTGATGAATGGATAAAGAAAAAGTGGTGTATATATAAAAGGAATATTATTGGTGATCAAAAAGAATGGAATCTTACCATTTGCAATAACATGGACGGAACTAGAGTGTATTATGCTAAGTGAAATAAGTCAGTCAGAGAAACACAAATATCATATGACTTCAGTCCTATGTGGAATTTAAGAAACAAAACAGATGAATATAGGGGAAAGGAAACAAAAATAAGATAAAAACAGAGATGGAGACAAACTATAAGAGACTCTTAAATACAGAGAACAAATTGAGGGCTGTTGGGGGGGTGTTGGGTGGGGGGATGGGATAAATGGGTGATGGGCATTAAGGAGGGCACTTGGTAGGATGAGCACTGGGTGTCATATGTAAGTGATGAATCACTGAATTCTATTACTGAAATTATTATTACACTATGTGTTAACCTGGATTTAAATAATAATAAAAAAGTTCCCCTAAATATGGTCTGAATATCCAGACCCCTCTACTTGGGCCTGGAGAGTTTGCTGGAAATTCTTCGCTGGGCTAGGAAAGAGACACAGGAAGGAACATAATCAAGGGAAACACCAGTGATACTCATTATCAAACCCATGAATATAGAAGCTGCAGATCATACAAAAAGAAATATATCTATTGGATGGACTAGAGAGGGAAATAAAAGGCACAAAACAGTTACATTTTATCATGGATTGGGGCCAAAAATATTTGAAAAAAATTATTATCAATATAATAAATGAATGGTAAAAAATTCTGTTTGTCCTCTGTTATGATTCAGACACTCAATTAAGAACTTTAGTATGTATCTCCTTTAATCCTTACATTGTGTATGTAAGAAGATTTGATTGTTCCATTTTACAGATGACAAAACTGAAGCTCAGAGTGATCAGAAAACTTTCTTAGTAGCACACTGCTAGAAAGGGGTAGAGACAGGATATGGAATCCTTTTTTTTTTATCTGCCATTGATAGTAATTATTGAAACTCAAGTCTGTAATATAATATTAATTTGTATAACTCTATAGCAGTGCTAAGAGTCGGGCTGAGAGTGACTGTAACTTGGTCCAAATCACACTGCTAGTAAATTGCAGAGCTGGGATAGGAGCCAAGGTCATTTTAATTCCAAAAGTTATGCTCTTTCCAGCATACTGCCTTCTACCGTCTACAAAAGTCCTCTCTGTTATACTAAACAGTCTCTCTAGGGAAACAAACAATTATTTATCTTCCCAAGGTACAGATTCATAGTTCTGCCTTTAAGACAGACAACACAGTAGATATATCCTGCAGGTCTTTATCTGTCCAAAGTTCGACAAGCAAGTTTCCGAGATCATATTTAAAAGGGGACTCCCCCTTTAGACATCTCACCCACCCTGAAATCTGGGGAAACGAAACTCTCCAGCATAAAATAATCTATTAGGCTGGGATTCTAATCTAAAGCAATAGCATATACCATGGCACGAACCATAATGTTCTGGTTTGGAATGTTAAAGCTTGCTAGTTCTATTCTTACTTTATGCTCAACACCTACTCATTCCCTTGGACCGCATGTCTGTGTTACCCACTAAATTGAAAGCTTCCTCAAGGCAAGGAGTGTGTCTCCAGTTAGTCATGCAATATATATTTATTGAGATCCTGATATGTGCCAGGCATTGTTCTAAATCCTGAAGATAAACTGTTAAGCTGGACAGACATGTGTTCCTGCTTGCACATTTTAGGAGGAGATAACAACAGACAATGAGAGCAAAATCTTGTGACAGAGTGTGATGAGAAAGAGTAGTGTATTGTGGGAGCACATATAACCCAGATTTAGAGGCCAGAGGAAGATTCTTGAGGGAACATCTAAGAGAATCCCAAAAGGATAAGCCAAAATCAGTCATGAAAATTTAGGGTCATGGAGGCTGGTGAGGGCTCATAGTGGAAGGAACAGTCTGTTTGAAGGAGTGCAATGAGCAAGAGAATGGGGTATTCAAATAGTTGAAAGGTCAGTTTAGGTGCATGTGGTCAGGGAGGGCTAGAGGCAGGGGAACACTGGGAGCCCACTGCTACCCTCCTCAAGTCCTGTGGGGCTTGCATAAAAGATTCATATATTTGTTTGCATGTTTGTTTGGTTGGTTTGTTTTGAGATGCTTTGGATTGGTTACTTCAATTTGGGATTTGATGTCTACGTTCTTGGCTTTTTCTTCCAGTGCTGCTATCAAATTGCTATTTTGATCTTTGGCCAGGTTGCCTCATGTTGCTCCACTCCCTACTCGTTTTGTAAATGGAGGTCTATTAATACTTTATTCACAGTGAACTTGTCAGGACTAATTATCTGATGCCTGCAAAGCCTTGTGAGCCGATTGGCTGAGAGATGTGCCACCAAGTCTCATTGCTTCTCAAAAGCCCTGATTGCTTCCGGCACATTCTCCCCCTTCTGTTTTTGTGGTCTGCAGCAGCAGTTTATCCCAGTGCCTGTTATTCCAGAGTCTGTTACTCATGAATCATCTGACACCTGGGAGGGGTGCTGGCAGCATCTCTGATGTGCAGCCTGATTCCTTCAGACAGATCTTCACCCACAAACAGAGAAGGGATGCTGATGCCCCTGAGATGGAGACACAGCCCCATGTTTGAATTCTTGTGCAAGAGCAGAATCAACTTCCCTACTCCCCAACCCTCATTTCCCTGTCTTGTTTCAAAGTAATCAAATCCTGCTTTCTCCTGCTCTCTTGGATATTACATCCTTCAATACTTGTCAGAAACAATTAATGGTGAGTTTTTTCCCCTACTTTTTTTCCAGAGGAGAAATTAATAGTAATTATTCAGACCTCTCCCCTGATGTTGAAGTTTCTGGAAGACAGAAAAGAGAAAGTGGCAACATCAGAGGTAGAAAATGCCTATCAGACTGTCAAGACACATTTCACTCAGTGATGAGGGATAGGAAGTGCCAATGCAAATAGCCCATAGATCAGATACTTGAGGAACTTGGCTGAGGAGGACAGATGCTCACTTTACTCCATTTCAGGCTCATTCTCTGCCCCCCTCTCTACCGGCTGGTTTCAGGATCACACTGTGTTGATCATCTCTTCCAGAGAGTTCTTTAAAGTAAGGTCATTTGCCACTGCATTCCCATAGTGTGCTTTTTCCAGTGGATGGATGGCAAAGAACAGAACTGGGCTCAATCCTCAGATCTCCTGGGGGCTCTCTGTGGGGTCCTGTGCAGGTTAAAATCTCTGAGATTTTCTTCCCTCCCATGTAAAATGAAGAGGCGCACTAGATCTACAAAGGTGGCAAAAAAATTCTAACACATAATTAACTTAAAGGGTCTATTACTTGAAGCAAATATTAGAATCCTATCTCCTTAAAGTATTTAGTTTACTGAATTTTTATGCACTGTTTATAATTAATTATGATATATTGGTGACAGTTGTAAAGCCGTGTACTTTTTTATAAAGAGCTACTGCATGCATTTTTTTCTGTTGATTTGCAAAAAGCCCTGTGAATTGGATAAAGGAGGTATTCCTATCATCTTGATTTCAAAGTTGGGAAATCTGAGGCTTGCACTTGTTTCTGAGTGCTGTTATAGGCTTGCCATCTGTGCCTTAGTTAATGGTTAACTTCAGCATGCGAGTTCACCCACAGAGCCCAGGAGGTTGGCTATGCAGTGGTCATGGTGGGAGGAAGTGCCCTCTTGGTTAGATCAGACACTGACCAAGAGAAAGACCTCCATTCCAGGGCCCCACACATTTGTATTGAGTACACAAGGGTAGATGGAAGTTCTCAGGTACTTGGTTATAAGAGGAAAGGCTTCTGAACATTTCCCTCTTGAGAATTCACTGAGAATGCTTTTGATTGTGTTTGTCAGCTTCATCAAATTTGGGAGATGAGATCATGCTTTTGTTCGTGAAATGATAGCATCCTGTCCCACATGTAATAATTTTCAATATGGTGTTGTCATCACTTGGAAGAAGTTATTTTTTTCTCAGCATCAGTGCTTACTTTGGGGATTCTTTTCCTTCAGGTATTAATTGGTCTTGGTCTTTACATTTATTCTTATTCCTCTTATATCTCTAAATAAAACCTTCCAGTTTTCCCCACCTTCCATTCTCAACAAATCCAGCGGTGGATTTTTCTTTCTATTTTTCAGTATCAAAATATTTATTTTCAGTGGAATTTTTTTATTGTTGCCTTTCAATTCTAGGAGAGAAAACAACATAAGATGGTATCTTTTCTCTGTTCTCTTTTAAACATGATATCGAGAGTCTTGAGGACAGGTGTGTAATGGAATTGTTGCCATGCTCTCCCAAACTGAATCATGTAGAACTTTTACAAAATGACTGCAAATGCAGTTTGGAAAGCACCAGGTCTAAAATATAAGTCAGATTTCGGTATCTGCATGAGAAATAAAAGGAATTATATGCTATTATGTATTTCTGGTATCTGATTTCTCTTCCCGGGTAGATCTTTCTCGTGTGTCTCAAGAAGACCTAAAAGCCCATATTCTGTCATCAAAGCCATGTCCTTGGCTAGTTGTCCATTAGCAATGGGAATTTCATAGATGAGTAAACATAGGCCACCCACCCCTGCCTCCTCACAGAAATACAAGTCATGATCCAGTGCAGCGGTTAACTACTGGAGTGTCTTTTGCTTTATACAATTTTTTTTAATCTCTGAAAAAACCTGTATCAGATATGTAACGTTATCTTCTATCATTTACATTTCAAAGAAGTCACTTTTTTGTGTGGTGTCACATCATGGGAAGTTTCTGAGCTAAGATCCAACAAGGTACCCCTCCTTTCAGATTCCATGCTTTTTATACTACATGACCACTTCCCCAATTGGCTTGGGATAATACTAAGTTGGGCATCCCTTCTTTTTATCCCTAGAAGTCTCAAGGTATCCTCCCCAGTTCCATCCTGGGGCATTTCTCCTAGACATCATTGAACTATGGATGCTGGGTCAGTGTAGGATATCTACCAGCCATTTGCTGTTGCTAGACACTCCCCTTTGGGGCAAATCCACCTTCAGGCCTGAAATCCTCTTCTCAGGGACTTCACAGGCAGTATCCCTTGGCTGGAATGGCCCTGCTGCTACTCTCTAGTCAAGATATCCTAATATAATTCTCGACTAGAAGTACATCAAGGGAGCATGCTGGTAAGAACTGGATGAGAATCCCCAGAACATTGCTAAAGTTATTCAAGCATCGACAAATGAGGCAATGCCTGTAGTGTAAGGGTTTCCAGATGTACATTTCTATCCTCTCTGTTCCCTGTACCAGTAAAGATGCCTCACTCTGCAAACTATTTGAGAATGATTGCTAATGCTTCTTGAACACATCCTATGTTCAAGAATGTTTCTTAGCATTTATAATGCATTATCTCATTTAGACACGAGAACCTGTTTTTAACAGGTGGATCCTATTATTAATTAGATTTTACAGAAAATTGAGGCAAGGAGGAGTGAAGTAGCTGTGCCCCATGTCAAGAAGCTGAGTGAGTGCTATAGCCATCCCACATACAGGAAGGCTAGGAGAAAGGGGCAAATATGTGATCAGGAAAACCAGGATGCTAGGAAGCAAAGCAGAGGCAAGGAAGAGAGAGAGTCTGACAGTAAGAGGAGAGGCTCCACAGCCCTTGCTCCTGTGCATGGCATTCCACTACAGCTCCTCCACAGCCAGAAGCCAAGACTTCATGTGACCACTGAGGGTGTATGATGATTGAAAAAGAATAGGCCCAGAAAAACTTATTCTCTCCTTCTCTTCCTCCCTTCCTCTTTCCATCCCTCCCTTCTCCCATCATCCCCTTCCATGTATTGTGCATCTATTACATGCTGTTCTCTAGACATTGAAGACACAACAGTGAACAAGAACAGTGAGAATCCACCCAACCCAGAGGTCATCTGGGGAGGCAGTGCTAATGCCTAGATGCTTCCAAACAGGTAGAGATTGATGTAGCCCATGCTGTAGCTTCCAGGACTCTTTCCTGGAATGCTCTTTCCAGGGATGCTAGCCTGAGCATAGATAGAGATACCATGGTTCCATTTGATATTCAGCTGCTGAAATGTTTCCAACAAGAAAACAAGACTGAAGAGACAGGACAGGGTCAGACCTCCTAGGCTCTAAAGCACAGGAGAGTTATAGGAAGAATCAATCACCTATTGGCCCAGAGAGGGCAGTTCAGGAATGAGAAAAGACACTCCTTTCTTATTCAGAGGGCCAAGGAGTGGTCAGATCTGGACTATAATTCACCACAGTCCTGGATCTCACATCCTGAGGCTTTCTTCACATTTAGCAATAGGTCCAATCTGAGACTCTCAGCAGTGACTTGGAGCACTTGCCTCTGCACCTACAGCAGGTCAGACTGGCTAAAGAACTGAGTTCATAAGTCAAATGCACTGAGCAGCCAGGAGACCTGTGGTGTGTAACAATAAGAAGTTAGTGTTGTAGGGAGTACTCTGTCCTCTGTGTTCCATTTTTCTGTTTCTCCTCTTTCCTTCTTAGTCTGATTTGGAAAAGACCATGTTGTAAAACATGGAGGAATAAAGTAAATTTTCCTATGTGTAAATCACGGGAGCTCAGGGGAGCAGAATATCTACAATCCAGAGGCAGTTGTGGCAACCGAAATCTGGGCTGGGGCCATCTACTCTGTCTCAAGTTTTAGTCATCTTGACTCCTCACTCCATCTCTAAGACAACCTCCCCCCGCTTCCTCACCCCCACAATCTTGAAGCAAATCCAAGTGGCTCTATCTTCAAAGCCTTTTTAGAGTATGATACCTCATCACTGCTTATACTGTTACCACTCTGACCCAAGTCTCCTGGGCCTTGGCTGCCCTGCCTGGTCCCCATCATCAGCCCGGTCCCCCACAGCAACCAGAGGGAGTTCTTCCAGATGGAAAGCAGACCATCTAAGTCTTCTGCTCACATGCTCCATGTATGCTCCAGTGAAAGCCAAAATCTTCAAAACTCCCTCCAGGACAGCACTTGATCTACATCCCACAAGCTTTCTGGCTTGGCTTCTTTCTCCCTTCACCTCATTCACGTGGCACTAGCCCCACTGGCCTCCTGCTTTCTTTGAAGTTGCCACATATGTTTCCACTTCTGGTCCTTTGCAAGTTCCCCTTTCCCTGGAGCTCTCTGCTGTTGCTAGGTATGGGCTGGCCCCATATTCACTTAGGGTCTTCACTGACGCACCTTGATAAAATCAGACCCTCCCCTGCCTCCTCTCCTTTTCTTTGAATTATCATTAGCCAACATATTACATATTCTGATATATTTCTTTTTTGTTTATTGGCTGTCATATTTTTGATTAAAATATAAGCTCTATGAAGATGGGGGCTTTGTTATGTTCACAACTGTCTAGAACTAAGAAGGTAATAAATAATAATAAATTGATTTAATGATTAATAACTAAGTAGTTAATATTCATTCAGTGAAAGTTCCTAGGGCCTAAAGAATTGATTTGGCCTTCTTGTTGCTAACTGACCTTATATTATGGTTTCCTCTCAGGCAAGATAAGTTTGGCTTAATAATTAACATTCTAGTTTTTTAATGTAATTCTCATTTTTTAATTTTTTTATATATTTTTATTTATTTTTTTATATATATATTTTATATATAATATAATATAATATAATATATATATTATTTTTTATTATATTAATATTTAATATATATATTATATATAAAATATATATAATATTTAATATTTATATTAAATATATTATATATTTAATATAATATAAATATATATTATATTTTTTATATATTATTTTATTTATTTAATTTACATCCAAGTTAGTTAGCTTATAGTGCGACAATGATTTCAGGGGTAGATTCCTTAATGCCCCTTACCCATTTAGCCCATCACCCCTCCCACAACTCCTCCAGTAACCCTCTGTTCTCCATATTTAAGAGTCGCTTATGTTTTGTCCCCCTCCCTGTTTTTATATTATTTTTGATTCCCTTTCCTTGTGTTGATTTCCTTTTTGCTTCCCTTCTCACACTACTGCATCAAATATTGAGAAGAATCAGCTTATTTCTACCAAATACAATTGACGTTTGAACACATGTTTGAACTGTGGGTCCACTTATCCATGGATTTTTTCTTTTAAAAATACAGCGCATTTGGGGCACCTGGGTGGCTCAGTCGGTTAAGCTTCTGACTTCAGCTTAGGTCATGATCTCACGATTCGTGGGTTCGAGCCCTGTGTCAGCCTCTATGCTGACATCTCAGAGCCTGGAGCCTGCTTCAGATTCTGTGTCTCCCTCTCTCTCTGCCCCTATGCTGTTCATGCTTTGTGTGTGTGTGTGTGTCTCTCTCTCTCAAAAATGAATAAGCATTAAAAAAAATACAGTGCATTTATAGAGTAAACATATTTTCTCTTTCTTATGGTTTTCTTAATAACATTTTCTTTTTTATAATTTATTGTAAGAATGTAGTATATAATACTCATAATACACAAAATAGATGTTAACCAACTATTTATGTTATTAGTAAGGCTTCTGATCAACATTACTCTGTCAGTACTTAAGTTTTGTGGGGAGCCAAAATCATACACAGACTCTGACAGTGCCGGGGGTGCCAGTATCCCAATGCCTGTGTCCTTCAGGGCTCAACTGTAGATAGAGATATGTGTGCTTAGATGGAAATGCATGGGCTTTTATTACATTAAGTGTTCTTACATCTCAGACTTCACAAACTATCCTTCCTTTGAATGGCAGAGTATTATAGGAAGAAATACACTGTTCTGGGTTGCAGCCTGGTAGTGGTGAAAAACACTGACTTCATAACCTCACTACTGAAGTTCAAATATCAGCCTGTTTCAGTCACATACTCTGTGACCTTGAGGAAATTACTAAATCTCACTGTGCCCCAGTTTCTACTTTTGGAACCTAGAGAAGGTAATGATGGTATTAGTTACATAATCCCACAAATTTGAATTGAGAATTAAATGCGGGAATACTTGAAACCTATTTTGAGCCAGGCCTAGCATAAAAAATGTTTGTTTGAGAAACAAAAATGGGTGCCTGGGTGGCTCAATTGTTTAAGCGTCCAAATTTGGCTCAGGTCATGATCTCGTGGTTCAGGAGTTTGAGTTCGAGCCCCACATCAGGCTCTGCGCTGATGGTTCAGAGACTGGAGCCTGCTTTGGATTTTGTGTTTCCCTCTCTCTCTCTGCCCTTCCTTGCTCATTCTCTCTCTCTCTCTCTCTCTCTCTCTCCCTCCCTCTCTCAAAAATAAAAACATTAAAAAAAATTAAAAACAAAAACATAACAAGGCACTTCCTTTTCCTATATCTGGGATCATGAACAAGTATTTCCCATCACACTGGGTCTCAGTTTCCCTATTATAAAGAGGGATAGGAAAAATTGGATTATTTCTAATTGTGATTTTATCCACTCTAACATTAGAAGTCTAAGGTGAGGTTGTCTAAGAGCCAGGAAGACAGATTTTGTGCTTCTATTTTAATTTAATTTTTACATTACTTCTGCCCAGACCTTGAGGTTTCCAATGGATTATCCTGATTTCAAATCCAAACTCTGGCAGGCCCTTCTGCTTCTCTTGCAGTTTCTTCCTGAAATACAGAGGGGATGCATTTACAGAAGCTGCTGAGGAGCTGGGCTGGGTGGGGTGAGGCCATAGGGTCTCATCGCGTCCAGGACCCCTTAGCTGTTGGGACTCCTGGGGAGCACTGGGGGACATTGGATCACCAGAACTATGTGTGTTAGTGGGGTGGGCCAAGGGTGAGAGGGTAGCATGTGTGTCAGAAGAAGTTGGCAGAAGTCTTTCCAGAAGTCCCCAGTGACACTGCCCACCAAATCTCCAGGGTTGTGACTAGCAATGTTAACCTCTGCAGGAGGTTTTCCTGAGAAGATAAAAAGAACCCAATGCGAACAGAACTTTGGGTGCAGAGGCTGAATCATTGTAACATCTGGTGGGTCTTCTCACTCAAAGTGACAAGGAGTTCATTGTCACTGCCTGCATGATGAAAGGGGAGTTGAGCCTATAACTCCTATGCCCATAGGCAAGAACCTAACTTCCTACTCTCGCTGACCAGAGCCCACTAATTCTCAAAGCCTTGAACAAGATGCCTAACTGTAAGGCTCGCCTTATAGAGCCAGTTTTTTTTTTTTTCTACTCAGATCATTTGTTTGTTCATTTCCTCCATGCCCCATTCACAGAAATAAAAGGATCTTTGTCATTCTATACTGACTGTGACGTGTGTGGCCTTCCAAATCTGGATGTCGTTCAAATGGCAGGGACTGGGGCCAGCAGGATGTGCCAGCCTCTCTTTGTCTTTACCCTTGGTGCCAATGTCCCCGCCTGTGTGAGCTAAGGCACGAGGACCCTGGGGAGACGCTCCAGAATACATTGCTGTTTGTGGCTGTCATGCCACCATGAGGACAGAGGGATTTGGGGCCAGTGTTGAACCACCTGAAATTCTCAACAGCTTAGTACTATAGAGTTTTTTAAATCACCCCCAGATACAACCCTAGAGCAAATCTAAAGGCCAATAAGCTTTTCCAGTAATCAATGGATTTAGTAGTCCTGACCTTGTCCCAAAGGTGTTCAGCTACACTGATCTTCCTGAAGAAAGAAAAGAAGGGAAAAGTGAGATAGGTAGGAAAAGAAAAGAGAAAAAGGAAAATAAAGAGCACCTGGCATACAATAGGGTCTCAGTAAATTTTTGTTGGACAGGTCAATGAATGGATGGCGTGAGTCATAACAAGATTGTTGTAACAATGGAGAAAAGAACACTGAGAGTAGACACCTATGTTCTTAATCTGCTGCTGCTATGCTGCTGTCTAGTGAGGTGTGACCTCTGGAAAAATCCTTCACTGCAGCAGAATTCAGGTTTCCCATTTGTCCTTGTAGGGAATCAATCAACAGAATACCTTAAATTCTGCTGGCTCTAAAAGCTGATTGTTTATTCACCCATTCCACAAACATTTGTGGAGTGTATGCATCTTCTAGACTCCGAGAATAAAAAAGGAAGACATTAAGGAGTTGAAGGAGTTCCCTACCATGTGGGTAGGGTGGGGTGGCCCTGGGTGAATGGCTCCTGCAGCAGAAGTCCAGAGACCACGGTAGAGAGGACTTGCGCCTGGCACAAATCACAAGTACAAAACAAGTGACTGGAATGCATTCCATCCTTCTTATTGGAGAGGTATTCCTCAGACACCATGGCTCTGTTTCAAAACACAGTGAAATGAGAGTCATCCCACAGGCTACCTGTTCTCTACCTGAATATTGCGCTTTAATTTAGGAACCCTCGCTTATTCCTAAACACTTGGACCCCTATTCAGAACTAACCATCTCTTGCGTATTTTTGAAATTGTAGATCATTGAGATAGAAATACAACCTACAGAGACAGAATGTTGAATGCTATTTTTATACCTGGTTTTGTCCACTTCAGTTCCCAAAATCTTTACTTTAATAGTTAAGTAGGACAGTGGTGTTTCAGAGCCGTCACAGATCAGTGTGTGAGGAGCTGATCGTTAAATATTCAGGGATTTTGTAGCCCAGTTTAAATTGTTGGCAACTTCAAATTGGCCCTAGTGGGAGTATTTACCTCACAGAAATCAGCAAGCAGTACAAATCAGAGCTTTCTTTTCTTCTTCTTCTTCTTCTTCTTCTTCTTCTTCTTCTTCTTCTTCTTCTTCTTTCTTCTTCTTCCTCCTTCTTTTTTTTCCCAGAGAGCTGGTTTACCGGCCTGAGTAGAACCCACTTTGTGTAGGTACCAGTTAATGAAGTCACCCAGAGGACTATTTCAAAACAAACATATGCAAAATAATTGAAGCAGTGCGTGATAATAATACAGAATACGAATCATTCCAAAACTTCAGGCATTTCCAGACATTGCATTCTTTGCCATATTTGTACTAACCTATATCAATATGTTTACTATTTTCTAATTTAAAGCTAATAATTTTTATATATATTTTAAAGGAATTTTTCTTATTGCTATAAGTGAAAAAAAGTATCTCTGTTCTTTTTTTTTTTTAACATTTATTTATTTTTGAGAGAGAGAGAGACAGAGACAGAGTGTGAGCCAAGAAGGGGCAGAGAGAGAGAGGGAGACACAGAATCTGAAGCAGGCTCCAGACTCTGAACTGTCAGCACAGAACCTAACATGGGGCTCGAACCCACGAACTGTGAGATCATGACCTGAGCCAAAGTCCGGCGCTTAACCAACTGAGCCACCCAGGCGCCCCAAAAGTATCTCTGTTCTAATTGTAATAAATGAATAACATTAAAATAATCTCATATAAAATGAAATAAATTTAAATAATCTCATATATATATAACCATGCATATATAGATATATAACTATATATAGATAGATATACAACTATATATAGTATAGTTATATATCTATGTATAAAACCACTTAAAATCATCCCATATACCATCAGAGGTGAGGAAAATGAAAAATAAGATTATAAAATGAGCTCTTATCATAGTCTTCAGTGTCTTTTCTCTAAGGAATGATCATTGCAAGGGTTATGATACATATATTAATGTATCTCACATATAGTTATATATACATCAATACAAGTGCATTAGTTACAGATATGAACTCATTTAAATACTGTAAAAAATTCTTTGAGGGAGATATCATACTCCAGTGTTAGAGATAAGGAAACTGAGCATGGAAAGTTGAAATAATTTGCCCAAAGTTTGCGGCAAAGCCAAAATGGAGCCCAGGCAGCTGAGCTCTTGAGCTTGTGCTCTTTACTTCATGGGTAGGTCAGTCCATGTGGTGTGTCTGACTCTTGATTTCAGCCCAGATCATGATCCCAGGGTCCTGGGATTAAGACCCACATCAGACTTTCCACAGAACATGTAGCCTGTTTAAGATTATTTCTCTCCCTCTGTCCCTTCTCCCCTGCTCATGTGCTCATTTTCTCCCTCTCTCTCACTTTAAAATAAATAAATAAATAATAATAATAATAATAAATAAACTAAAAATACATATAATACTAGGATTTCATTAGCAATCTTAAATCTTAGAAGACCTGGAAAAAACTATCCCATAAAAATAAAAGCAATATAATTAAAAGTACGTATTTCTGACTTGCGCTATTATAGTTTTGGCAGCAAAATAAATAAATAAATGTCCACTAGTAGGTATGTTACCAAGAGTGAGATGGAAAAGGAAAGAGGCCTTGGTTCTTTTTGCTGCCACAGTGAAGAATTGTAGGGCTGTGAAATGAAAGTAAAGCAGAGCAAAGTTTTATTAAAGTGTGTTCCAAGGAAGGAGCAGGGCAGTCAAAAGAGACAAGGGCCCTGAAAATTCTGGAGTGTGAGGTTACCTCATTTTTTTTTCTTTTGGGTGTGTCCTAGGGTGGCAACTTTGAGTGATAAGCCTGTATTACACAATAATTAGCTAATTAGGCGTGTGCTTTCCCAAGGTGAATTCAAAATACTGTATCTGCAAGGGGTAGAAAACTGCAACGTTGTTTCTGATCTAGAGACAGAAGTCAAATCAGAACAAGCAGCTGCTTTCTGCACAGCTCAACACTCTTTAACTCTTCCTCTGCTCGGGTGTTCCTCTGACTGGTAGATGGGTGGAATGGGGTGATCCCTGGGCGATCTCTGGGTGGGCATCTCCATCAGGACGTCTAAGGTCATCCTCCGGTCACTCAAGCCTCGCTTCCTGCCAAACAGGTAAATGGTAGAGTGAATGAGGTTATACTTACAGCAAGGAATTTATGCAGCTTCTAAAAGGATAAATTCAAACTAGGTCAGAAAATTTGGAGGGATTTCCATGGGGTACCACTGGAGTAAGAAAAAGAAGATAGAGACAAACATGTACAGTCCTCCCGGTTTTATAACATCACACTGAAAAAAGTATTCTTTCCCTGCCAGCGGTAGGTGGTCTCAGCCTTGAAAGCATCTGCCCAGTCGTGAGTGTGGAGCAGCAGGCTGTGTGATTTGTGTTTCCCAAACTACTGCAGAGATGCACACAAGTTCACGTCACCTTTCCATTTGTACTTGTTCTGTGAATAATCCGTTTGTTGCACATTTTAATTTGTTTATCAATCATTTCTTTTTAATTTGCAAGAGTTCTTTTTTTTTTCTTTCTTCTTTATTTTAATGTATGGCCTCTTCTTTGTAAATCTCTCTCTCTCTTTTTAAATAAATCTCTTATTCGTCTTTTGACTTTGTCACAAAGTTTCAGGTTTTCATGTAGTCCCATATGTGTATCTCCTTTTTAAAAAGCACTTGTTTGTTTTCAGTCTCAGGTTAAAAGTAGAGAAAAGGAAAATAAAATAGAGACAAATAAAATCTTGGTTGGAGGGATCCTCTCCTTCCTAATAAGACTATGAACCTAAAAGGAATCAATCTCTGTGCCATACTCTGACTCTCCCTGTAAAACAGCATTAAATCCCTTTCTCAGGCAGCAGGGGAGAAGACGTTACTATTTAAGCATTCTGGGGCCCAGTTGTGTGCTGTATACCTCCATTCCTGTCTACCAACCAGCTCGTGTCATCACTGGACAAGTTTCCGATAGGAGTGTGAGAGAAGAAGGTGGCAGGTTGAGTTACATTAGCATATCGATGGCACAGCACTCCTTATATTTTATTATCCTAATTAGATGGGTATTAGGTTATATTTAAAGCTTAATTCTTCATTATACCCTATTACTTTTGTGGATTTTTAAAAATCCAACACGACTTTGAATCAAGGCAGATTCTTAATTTGGCTTGCCTGTCTATTATTTTGTCTGTTTGCCAGATTCTTCCCACTTTTTGAACTCAGTGCTATATTTAATGGGCTCATCAAACATATATATAATTTAGTGTTCCTTATGAAGATTCTCTGGGGCCTCATGAAGCAAGGTAAAGATTACCAATTCTGTGGCTCCCCTCTGCTTGTGTCACTTCCAATATACTCCCATGCAAATTTGTCTCCCTCCAGCTACCCCCGGACGAACAAATGCCCCAGCTTGAAACTATGGATTCACCAGACTCCTCTATCCCTTCACCCCAGCCATTTAGGAGTCAAGTACAGTCTAAGAAGACCTGTCTTCTAGCTGGCCCCTCTCCTCTCTTCTCTCCTCAGGCTTATCCTCAGCTTCCTTGGCCCTGGACTGTCATTACAGCATCAGGCGCCCACCCAATTCTCCATCCTAGCCTCCATTTGTTCCAGAGCTGTCCTTCTGGACAACACATATTTTACCATTCCTCTTTGAAGAACCTTTCGTGCATGGAGGATAAAATCCATGTTCCTTGGTGTGGCCCCCGAATGCTAACCTTATCTGACCCCAAAGTTACCCTCATTGACTGTTCCATAGACAAGTAGAAATACCCTGGTAAGATGAGTGTGGGTTGAAGTGTGAAATGGAGCAAACTCCTGCTAATCATGATTTCTTAAGGGGGCTGCTCTTGCTTTCGAGGCTGCCTGGAATGTCCTTTTCTTTTTCCCTGGGGGATTAAATACTCGTTATTTAAAGCCCCATTCAAGTGTCACCTCCTCTCTAAAGCTTTCCTAATAACCCTAGTGAAAACGAATCCCCCCTCCTTTGATGTTCCTTGAAAATTTCTAATACCAGTTTTGTTGTCGCTCAGCTGATTGCATACCTTTGAAGGTAGAACCAACATCATGGTCATCTTTGTAGATTTTGCCCATAGCACACTTGAGTGTAGTTGTTCCTCACTGTAAGTATGTGGAAGGAAGGGGGAAAGGAGTGGGGAGAAGGGAAGGAAAGGGGAGAGAGAAGAAAAGGAAGGAAGGAAATATGTGGTAACCTTAAACAAATACCTCCCTGGACTCCACATATCTTGTTTATTTCTTGCTTGCTTGCTTTGTTTTACTTCTTCGTTTATTTTCTTATTTTTTTAAATGATAAAATAAGCACTACCACCTAACTGTGGAGCTTCAAGTTTTGCTTGTAGTGAAGATTTAAAAAGTGACTTGCACTGTATAAGACATATTGTAGTCATTCCAAAAGATCACTTATCATTATTTTCATCATTAATCACATGAGCATTCCTATTTTTATTAATTCCAGTTCTTATTCTTATGCATTCTAAGCATAAGAGAAAATAAGGACACTTGCACAGAATCTAGGGTCAACATAGTCTACCTATATTTTGCTGTACCTCATTAAGATATTGATCCCTATCCCTTCTACCCAATCCCCTACTCAGCAAACAGGGAAAGAAGAAAAGGCCATGATGCTGGCATTTTTGACTAGAAGCACAGGGTAATGGGCAGAAGCCAGATGGGAGGTTCTGTGGAGCAAAGCCCAGTAGCTAATAGTAATGAGATTCCTAGAGAAGATAGTCAGAATTAAAAACATTTAGGGCAATGCTGAGAACCATCTGAACTAAGAAAGTTAATCAGAAATGGGGCCTCCAGAGGTTTGCCCATCCCCAGCTAAGCATTACAGCACCTGATCAGGTGACTTCAGTTGCTGATGGGTGACAGCTTAATTTACAAGAATGTAGAGCAACAGCAAATTTGAAAATAAACCAAATATACACTTTATAAGGAAAGGGAAATGTGATTCTGAACTCCATTGCATAGTTTCCCTGAAGCTTCACCAACCTTATAATTAGATGATACCTAAACCGGATAAAACGTTCATATTAAATATTATGAGAAATCTATTGGAGATTGTGCTATACCTTCTATTTATATTTCTGGTCTAGTTTGTCTGTCTTATATTAGTAGAGAATATGTATGCATGTATGTGTATATGTACTTTAGAAATTTCCATTAGGAATTATTTCTGATGTCTTAAAAAAGATTAACCTTGCTGGTACCTAATATAATTTATTTTAAGAAATGAAATTTCTACCACTGCAGAGGTTTTAATGGGTAGGCTTTCTTGGTATCCCTCCAGAAATCTCCCTGCCTAAGGCTGCAGTTTTCCTAAAAGATTCACTCCCTGCAGATTCTGGTGGGAAGCTTGCCTGCACAGCAGCTGTGAAATCAAACCTTACTTCTCAATAGAATCCCACTCTCAGACAAAAGATGGGACTCACATCTACCTAAGTATTTTGCGCAGTCTGAAATAACTATTTATTAATAGCATGAGCCTCTGTGCACCTTTCCAGCCTTCCCTCTCTGGGTAACCAAGAGGCATTTGACTATTCTAGAAAGACAGACAAGCATTAGACTCCACATTAAGGGTGGTTCAAAGGACTGAGAACTTAGCTCCTCTTAAAGCCTAGTGCATTTTGATTCTCTGAGATATGACGTTAGCAAACTCTTTGATACTGACTTTTCTGAGAAATTGTGATTCCAGCAATTGTATGTGTTTCTTTACACAAACCTAAGAAAACTCTTCCAGGGCTTCCAAAATTACACAACGAGGTCTGGTTCGTGTGGGCACTTGAAGGGTAGAGGATGAAGGAACAAGGTTGGGAGTTCCTCATCTTTATCTATCACTTTCTGTCTCACAGAAAAGGTACATGGTTCTTTTTGCCTCATCAGGACCATCCTGCTGTTTTCTAACAGATTCAGAAAGGCTTTGCTTTTCTGTGTTCTCCTAATAAGTGCCAGGACAGCGCTGTTGACTAGAATTCCACACCATCTAACATTGAGAATGCACAATTGGCTCTGTTTCTGTCCCTATAGATATTTGTCTGTTTGGGACACTAAACCTTCTGCTCTGTCTCCAATTCTGCCTTATACTCCTCTTTTTCTGCCCTGTAAAATGGTCCATGTTCAAACCCAGAGTGTCTTAAAAGATTTCTACATAGAGTCTTCAGCTCTCTAAAAACATGTTTACTGAGCATCCTTGAGGTTTCCTGTGTTTGCTGAGAAATTTCCTTCTCCAATAATCTTTTACCAATCCATGTGAATATGGAATTTTTCATATAAACCAGGTAGGGTCACTAACGTGTCCATGGGTTCATACTACTCAAAGGACAAAGGTTTCTCTTATTCCCAGTGGACATCTTTTCTCCAAAGACACACTAGGGCCACACTAGGCCCTTTTCCCCTAGGGCCACACTAGGACATGTTGCAGAAATCCAGTCCTCCTCCTTCTCAGTACAGTATTGTGTTGACAGGTGCAGCAGAGATGAGAAGTGGAAAGGGACTGCAAGGGTGGCAAGCGTTTTGAATCCTAGAGGTCCATTGCTAATGATAGTCATAGTAATTCAATTAAAGAAGAGCTGCCAATTACAGTTCTTTCTTTGCTCTTTAAAAAATGTTTTCTTTCCTTTCAGGTGCCCTTTTTATGAGCTTGAAAAAAATTCTAATTAAGGAAATCTCTCCTGATTTGGTCCTTAGTAAACACTGTAGTCTTTCAGTCCAATAGAGGAAATAATAGGATGATGTTTCTGCTTACTTTCTTAATTTACTGTCACAATGAACTATGTTAAAAATCTTCCATGTTGAAGAGATTTTTGTTTTATCTCTTTGTACTCTTCTTCTTTCTTTCCTTCTTTTCTCCCTTCTTCCTCCACCCTTCCTTTTCTTTCTTTTCCTTTCTTCTTTCCTACTTTATTGATGGAAAATTTATTTCATACAAAACCTGGATTGCTAGTTTGGCTGATATAGAATTATAGGTTATTGTTCAAAAAACATGGAAAGATTCACTCTTTTGTAAACCTCTTCCTTTTTAAAGTAAATGGCTCAATGAATTATATCATAAATATAGTGGACACAAATGATAAATGTTAAGCTTAAAGAAAAAATTATTTTTTTAAAACTCTTTTTTAATGTTTATTTATTTTTGAATGATAGAGTCCAAGCAGCAGAGGGGAAGAGAGAGAGGGAGACACAGAATCTGAAGGAGGCTCCAGGCTCAGAGTGGTCAGCATAGAGCCCAACGCAGGGCTCGAACTCACGAACCATGAGATCATGACCTGAGCCATCATTGAAGTCGGATTCTCAACTGACTGAGCCACCTAGATGCTCCCAAGCTTAAAGAAAAATTTAAAAGATAGACATACCCATGTTATTACCTAAGAGGGACCTGGGGTCACATGGATGTGTTTACTTTGTTACATTCTGAGCATCTATAATGTGTGGAACAAACTTGTGCTACGTGAGGATAAGCTGAATTTGGCTCTTTGGTTGATTCCTTCATTGCCTCCAACCAGGGAAGTTGGGTAACTGGGGGTTATTAAATGGTATCTCCCAAGCTCAGAGTTGGTAATCTGAACTGTGTTATTTCTTCTTGGCTAAGTCCTGATCTAACTTCTTCCCATAGTCCATTTTCTTTTCATCACGCTTCTGACAAGTCTTGCTCAGACTGTTGGACTGCCTTCTGGCATTGTTATGTGAAAAAAAAATTAATAAGAAGAGTCATAAAGTGCTTTGACATTCTAAAGTGCTATAGAACTGTTTAATGATGATAGAATTACCATGGAGCTGTCTGGTTCCAATCACATCTTCAGAGGGAGTCTAGATTGAATTGACAGCTCTGGTAGGTGAAGTTTAAAATATGAACTGTCAAAAAGATCAGAAATGGGTGGTGACATTGTCAGCTTTCCTTCTATTGCCTTTGTCTGGGTTGCCTCAACCCTGTTGTAAAGTATCTCTTCTAGAGCAAGAGATATGTCAAAAAAAAGTCTGTTTGTTCAAGAGTCAAATGGGATGGGCCAGTAGCTCTTCTTGTTGTGGGTTTTGTTGCATGGGCTCCAGGTGGTTTCAAAAGAGGGGCTAGAAGAAATAACTGATTTTGTATGCCCAAAGAACTCTATAGTGGTAGGTAATGAAATCCTGCCATTTTTCCCAAACATGGTCACATTCAAGTAGATGACACATATAGCACTTTAATCCCATAACTTCTCTTGTATTCTGAAGACCTTCACCTTCGCTCCCTTTCAGCAGTCCACTCTCCTGACCACACGCTGAAATTGGAAGTTACTTGAAACTTCTGTGACTTTAAACTCCACTGTTTGATACTATCATTTCCTCTGTCTATGGACCCTGATCTTCTATCATATCCTCAACTCTTCTACCATTTCTAAAAGTCCTCAGATTATTTCCTTTTGTCCAGGTCTGCCAGTTTCTTCTTGGTTCCACCCTAACTTCTGTATCCTTTTAGAACACACTCAACTTACCTACCACCTTTTCTTTTTGCCACAGATGCCTTGAACCACCTCACTGCTGACCCTCCACATCATCATATCTTCTTTATATCCAGGATTCCAAGCACTGCTGCAGGGAAATTATTTAGCTGTGTAGACTGGTATCCTTATAAAGTTATGACTGGGAGCTAAATCTGTGCCCTTTGCATTTCTTGGTACATCTCTACCTTGACTATTTCAAATCTACCACTCCCTTCAGGCTTCCCATACATTTTTTTTTTTCATTTTCAACAGATGACCTTGCCCCAAGTTCATCAATGAAGTAATCATGTATAACTTCCCTCAAATTATTTACCTGCCTCCCATTTACAAATTTATCTGCATTCATATCCCCCTTGCCTTCTTCCATTCCATCTTAGTCAAAGAAGTGGCTCTCATCCTGGTTATAGGTAAGCCCACTTCATATGAAGTCAACTCCATTAGTGAACCAATATGCTCTACTTATTTTCAAAATTATCTATTTAGTCATTTTCTTCAAGTGAAACAATATGTTCAAGTCGTTCCCATCTTTTCAAAAACCTCCCTCAACTTTCTTGCTCTTTCACTGGGTGAAAGCATAATCTATACTCATTATTTGTTTCCTCACTTTCTGAGCACTCATCAAGCTACAGGAGTTTAACTTCTTTATGTCCTTGTCTGCTCACGTTCCTTTCACTAAAACCAGAATGGTCTTCCAATGCCCAGTCTTGTACTCATCTTATTTTACATTTCTCTGGCATTGATGCAATCAACTGCTCTTCCCCTTTCTCTTTAAAACTCAAAGCCTCCTTCCTAACACTGCTTGCAAAAAAAAAAAAAGTACATTTCTGTGATTATTGGATAAATATTCATCTCCCCAATTGTACTGTAACTACATAGAGGGAGAAATCATGTCTTTATTGATACACATTTTAAACCTACTGCCTAGCACACATATTAGATTTATGATTTATGTGTAATTGAATGGGTGGATGCTTTCATGGAAGATGTAGCACCATTCTTTCTCCTAGTGTTTCTCTTACTTTTCTGGGCTCTCCATTTCAATTTTATACCTAGCACACCCTTTACATGTTGGTGTTTCTCAAGGTATCATTTAGCATCTTTATTCTCATTCTTGAGAGCATGCTTATAAATCAATCTACTCTGTGTCCATATTTTCAAGTGTTCACTCTCTCTCCTGAGCTACAGCCTTATATAGCTGTCTTCCTATTGGATGTTTCATTTGAATTTCCATAGATACATTAACTTCATCTCCATCAAACTTGATGTCTTCATCTCCTTCTACTTTCATTCTTGTCTTATATTATAGTCCATATCATGGCTGTTAACATAATGTGCAATGCCACAGCCCAAGAGGCTGGCAATGTTGGTTCATGCACATCATCACCTCAGGAAAGACTTTTCTGAACTAGTATGTATTAAAACACTCCTTTGTACTTCCATAGATTCTTGCCTCTCCTTCTATTTTGTGATTATCACATTGTTTTCTATGTAAACTATTTTTGTTTCTCTATCCTTCTACTAAATTGAGAACAATTTGAAGGCAGAGACTACATATCCCCAATGCCTAACAAACATGGTATCCATAATATAAGAGTTTAATAAATCTACATTGAATGGATTTTGAACTCTTCATATTTGTGTGCCTATTATGAAATAATTGGACCATTTTCCCATCAAGCCTCTTAATTCTGGGAAAGAGAACCCTGCAGTTGTTTGAGGTAAAAGAAAGAATGCATACTCAGCCACTATTGAGCTGTAGGAAGGATGTGTTGAAAATTTCAATACATTGGAGTCAAGGAGGTTTTAAATCAGAGACTCCAAGACTCATTATTTCCTGGGGCCAACAAGCTGCATTGGGTGTGCATGTAGTCCTCCACATCAATGGCCAAAGTAATGGGAAGCCCAGATGGCTTCCCTTACCATTCAGGCAGCTTTGATCTGCCTTCTCAAACAGCCAGCTGGTGTGTGCTTAGGGAATAGAGACCCGTTTTAATACTTCTCTAAGAAAATTTGCTGTGCCTAAGTGTACCTAAAAGATAACTGTAAAAAAAAATTGAATTATCCAAAGGTTTGTGCGTTCCTACCTTTAATCTTTCCCAATAGTGCAGACAGTTGAGAATTGACTATGATTAAAGTGACACATTGTTCTGTACAGCCACATACTCCAGATAACTAGGTGAGAGGTGTGTCCTTAAGATCTGATCACAAATTTTCAGTAAGTCATTTTTTATACAATGGTAGACTTACTTTAACATCTGCTAAGTACAATCATGAAGAAGATATCCTTAAGGGGAGGCTGCTCACATCCTTGTGAATTACTGCAAGAGCACAGAGATTGCCTATTTCCTGACAGGCTGTAGGGTCTCTGGGAAGCATTCTCCTCTGTGACAACTTCACATTCTATATTTACTCCAGAACTTACCTGTTCTAGGCCTCATGCATTCAGGAACACACTCTTCGCTAATTTGGCAGGTTAACACATTGGTCGTGATCATATTGGTGGTTAACAATACAAATAACTAACATTACTGAGTGCTTAGCAAATACTCAGAGCATTGCATAAATTCACTTCATCCTACCTCAGCCCTTTCAGGCATGTCCATGCATTACTATTTCTGCTTTTTCAAATGGAGAAATTGAGATATAAAAGATTAAGTAACTTGGCTAAGGGCACTCTACTACAAAATGGCAAACTAGAACTCCAAGCCACACTGTCTGATTCCAAAGTCTGTCTTTACCCTCCAGATGTTGTGTGTACCCCACCTGTGTCCTCTGAATTCCTACTGTTAGTACCTGGGTTTCTCCACCTAAATATGGAGCCCACCCATTTACTGCTGGAGCCCACTCTGTGTCCAGGAGACAGGGCAGAAGGGCTGGGAGGTGATGTACCCCCATCCACCTCCCAGAGCAGCCATCTGCCTGTGACTGCAGCAGTTGGTGTGTGCACATTGTTGTGGTTCTTGCCTGCCTCCAGTGGGATAACTGAGGTGTGGGTTTTACGCTGGCCCTCGAGTTACCAGATGGGATGAAGGTTGCCCTTCTTTCCTTGTCTCAAGACCCTGCTCCCCCACAGGTGTTTTTCTTTACCTCCTAAATAAACAAACTGTCCTTATACCCTTATCTCAGCAGCTGCTTCTAAGAGAATCCAAATCAAAGCGAATGACTTGCTGTGTTAACCACTCCCAGATCCCCTGCAAGGACTTTCAATGCCCTAAATAGAGCAAAGCAGAGACTGACATGGGGACTTTGAAGCCTGTGGGAGTGTCTGGCTTCTCTGTCTATCCAGAGCCCTGGCTCTGCCTTTCCCTGCCTCTCAACATTATCTGCTTTTCTCCCTTTCTAAAAGCAGATGTCTGGTCCCTCCTCACCTTGCTGTGAGCACATTTGCAATAAGCCACTGTACCTCGCTCCATTGCACCTGGAAGGATAAATGGTTCTCACCTCTTGTCCCCTGGATCAAGTTATTTGGCGGCTGGTTATTGCAACAAAAATAACTACAGGTGAAAGTGGCAAATCATCCCCACTCTTCTCTGTGTGGCTCGCCTGGAAGCCCAACCCACACATTTCCAAGAATGGCTCTCTCCATCCCCACAGCAGAAACCCCACTCACCTCACCTCATTTAGCATACTGACTACCTCTGTGTTTTTGGTACCGTACTAGACACTCTCTCAGGCTTGCACCTAGTATTAGAAAATAGTTATTCTCAAGGATACCTTGTTTGCCCTGAGCCCTGGGCTCCTGAGTTTTTACCAGATTCTGGAATTTCACAAGAATCTCCCTGCTCCAAGTGATTGCCTGCAGCAAACACAAGATGTGCTCCCCATTTCCCCGACACAAAGAGTCTGGGGAAAAATAAAGACCAAGAAAAAAGAAAGCAGAGGCAACAGAGCGAAACTTGTTTTGATTGTACTGCTGGATTTTGTTGGACGTTCTTCTTTCACCTTAAAAAAAAGAAATGTATCCTTACTTCTTTTGAATCTGGGACTTGGGAAAAGTTCAAATATCTCTTGTCACTTTAAGCTGGAAAACAAAGACAAACACAAACAAAGGAACAAAAAAATAGAACAATCACAATATTCCCTCTCCAAAATTAATAGGTCAGTTTCTCAGTTACACTTAGTATTTAGTGTATATATAGCAATTACGTGCAAAGTGCAGTAAGAATATTGTTATAAGCAGACTGTGTCCCCTCCAAAAGCCATACATATATTGAAGCCCTAAGTACCAGTTCCTGAGAATGTGACCAAATTTGGATATAGGGCCTTTAAGGAGGTAAGTTAAAATTAGATGGTTATGGCAGGCTTCATCTAACTGACTGATGTCCTTATATAAAGAGGGAGAAACACTGGGGACACACACAGAGAAAATGTGAGGCCACAGGGGGAAGGCAGCCATCCTCAGGCCAATGAGAGAGGCTTCAGATGAGAACAAACCTGCCGACATCTTTATTTTGAGCTTTTAGACTCCAGAACTGTGAGGGAATAAATCTTTGTTGTTTGAGTCAGTCAGTCTATGTCATTTTATCATAGCAGCCTTAACAAAATAATATAAATCCTCTAGTGTGAATCGGGGCACCTGGAATAGAACCAGAGCTGTGACCTCTAATTCACTCTTTGATCTTGAGAATATCGCTTGTCTCTCATAAGCTCAGCTTTTCTAACTGATAATGTAATTATATGATTCTCTAAACCTTGGTAAAATGACATATTTATAAAATGTGCATGAAGGTACCTACCCAGCACACAGGGTTCTCACATGCATGCTTAACACATATTGGTGATTTGTTTTCTGGGTGTCAGAAGAGGAGACAGGATCCAAATTTTTTTACAACTTAGCTGCCATGTAAGTCACAAACATTTATGAAGGCTAACTAAAATATACGACTTATGTGTGAATGTGGTGATAAGTACACCTTAAAAGATTGCAAGAAGGGATGTTGGTGTATGATGTTCTCTGGGTGGGTACCAGGGAAAGATTTTCTGAAGATGCACCCTGATCTAGACCCCATATGATAGGTAGTATTGGAGAATCATATGGAGAGAACAGACTGTGCAATGTGTCGTTGGAGTCATGTAAGCTGGTGGCAGCAAGGAGTTCTGCAGGTCAGAGTGTGCCCTTTGTTGGTGTCCCATAAGAGATGGCCTACAGGCCAGTGGGCAGTGCCATGCTCTTCTCTTTGGATTTTGGGAAAAGGGCACCCCAGACGAGAGTCTGACTTTGGGAAGGAAGTTGTTCTTACATGGTCTATGACCTCCTTTGACTCTAAAATTCCCTAATATGACATGAAAGTTAGTAGGGGCTAGTTTGATACATGGATAGACTTTACCATTGGGTAATTGGAAGCAATTTTTTTTTCTTATAGGACATGATCGGTGATGTTAAAATGTGCTCTAACAATTCATCCAACAGTGCACTGGAAGTATCTGCCAAGGGGACTAGTCTGCAATGCAGCAGAATGAAGAGCTAGGTCTTGCCTCTGGCTCTACCATTCACTAGCTGTGTGACCTTTGGAATATGATGTCACTCATTTACTTCCATGCACATATTTCACTCATTGGGGAATAATTTAGTTTGTGCTTTCCATCTCACAGGCACACTGCTGAACAATGAGGAAGTGGTGGTAAATAGTTACTGATCACATGTAACCAATACCTAGTGTTCATGACAGAGAAAGTGTTGAATGATATAGGGGTTAAAAGAAGCACAAAACTGGTCTTCAGGGATCAAGGAAGTGATATTGAGGCTTCCCAGGAAAAGTATGTGAAATGAGCCCCCTTTCCCCTACCTACTGAAAACAAAAAGGAGGGAGGGTATTTTGCCTGCCTATTTCATCAGTTTCCTAAGAGCACAAATAAGAGGAATGTATGAGAAGTGTTTAGAAGCTCTAATTGCTAAATGAATATAGGGTATTATGCTTCAAAGAAAGAATTGGCAGATCTTCACAGCTGATTGGATATGGAGGAATGATAAAGCCATAAGGAAAAGTAGGCTATAGTTTTCAACCTGGAGAAGGGAAAGATGTGGGATATTTTTAAATTCTTTGAAACAAGTGGAATGGTTTAAGAACAGACACTTGTTGGCTGAGGAGAAGGGGCAGCAATGAGAATGATGTTGACTTTTGAGGTGATCTATGACTATATGATGAATGTGTCTGAGACAGGTAGGGCTCAGCTAGAGGGGAAAAAAAGGGTTACCAATATAAAGGTGATGTCTGGGAGCTAGGTCAGTGTTCAAATAAAGAAATGCAGAAGATCTTTCCTTATCTTGATTTTAAAAAGAATGTTAGATAGAACATTGGAATTATATATCCCCCACACAAAGCTGAAGCCTGGTGTGCTGTCTGCTGGATACTTTGCTCTGTAGTGGGTACTTCTGGCTGCAGAATGCAGGCTTGCAGGGGTGGGGGGAGGGGCGGCTGGAGGGAGACAGAGAGACCATAGCTCTGATGACTGGTTTAATGGACCCACAGATAAGGATTTGTAATCTACTAGCTGAAGAATTGTGGGTGAGAAGAAAGCAATTGATTGAGCCCTGGGGAAAGCCCACACTTGGTGGGCAGGAATTAAAAATAGTTGGGGAATGATGAATAAAACATTATGGATAGATTTCCTTAGCATGAGATAGGGTGCATGCAAGTCTGGTTTTCTGCTCCGCTCTATGACAAAGGGTGAGGGGTATTCAGTCCATTCCACACAAGACTCTTGTACAGGAAGGAAGCAACACATAAGACAGAGCATTTGCCAGGAACGGTAGGGCTTCTAGGGAGGCCTGTGCACTGTGCACATCTAATGTTTTTGTTGGAGCCATTTCCCATTATTTAATGTTTGAATCTAATCATTTCCTTGATTTAGCAAATCAAAGATTTTTTTCCCTCAATGGCAAAATACCTTCATTTTATTTTCTTCTCCATAATTAAGTAATTTCTTAATTAGTAATGTTCAATTTATCCAATCTGAAATGACACATTTTATTTTATTTTTTTATAAAAGCTTGCATACACACACACAGCCCCCACCTGATGGTGGAGTGCTTGTCACTCCGGTGCTCTTTTGTGTCCCTGAGCTCTGCCCCCACCCCCCTCATTCTCTTTCTCACTTGGTGAGAGATTAGGCATCTCCAGCAGTTCTTCCTGAGCAGTGGGGAATCCAGCTGTGTCATCTCACACTGTGACTTCCTGGTGGCTTTAATTAGCATAAAGGAATTTCTCCTCAGAAGGGATGTCATACTGTGGCTTTGCACCTGGTGGGCAACCCTACTTTTTGGTCTTTCACACTTGGCAGGCAGGGGGTAGGGTGTCTTCTGGAGAGCTGACCCAGTGGCCTTAGTTGTGGCATTCCTCAAGTACTTCACACCTGAGGCTGGGCTGAGGTCAGGCTGCAGGGAGCTTGCATGGAGTATGCCCCCTTTCTATTTTTGCAGGCTTTTTCCCTTTACTTGATTAAGCACAGCATCAGATGTCACTTCCCTCATGTCAACCTGCTGTAGGCTCCAGGAAATGGTAGGGGTCCAAGCAAAGGCTGGTCTGATTGGACTGAACACCATATTTAAGTGCTATGTCCTGTGTCAGGCTGTCTTGTCTGCCACCAAGGTTAACAATTCCTGACAGATAACCTTCTCCACCAAACAGCTCAGTCAACCAGCGAGCACCTGAGTGCTTGTTAGGTGTCAGCTCTGTGAAAAATTCACAGGGAATGCAGAGAGAACACTGAGGAAGGAATTATTTGGTGCAAGTTCTCAGGATCCCCCTCTGTATATGTGTGAGTCCAGTCCTCCAAGATAACTTTACCTGAGACCCAGGCTGGATGCAAGGAGGGAAGCTCTCCCCAGCCTGTGTCTACTGCTCTTCCCTGACCACAGGCAACCTGTTACTTTCTCTCTCCCCAGCTACTCTCAAGCCTGGTAGCAAGGGAGATAATGATTCAGTGCTCCAATGAGGCACAATTAATGTTAAAGTAATAGAACAATAATGCCTGCCTGTGATAGGGACTTTGAAATCTCCAGATGAAAGGCCCACAGAAGTACAGAAGTATAGCTATTATTAGCATTTATGTAGCACATTTCATCTTCAAAGCACTTTGCAAATATTAACTAATGAACACAGAATACTGTCTTTTTTCTCCCCTCCATGAGCCTCTGATGAGTTTCCACTTAAATGGAAACACTACTCCATGACATAGAGGCCGAGGAAACTCCTCTCAGTGGCCATCTTCAGACTGTTTAGGGACAGTCCATGGAAAGGAGATGCAAGCCTGCTGTTTCCCTATGGATGTCTAGGAAATCAGAGCACCAGCTCAGACCAGTGCTGTCCAATAGAAGTATAACGTGAGCCACACATGTGATTCCAATTTTCTAGGGCTAGTCTTTAAAAAAGTAAATAGATGAAATTGGCCTTAGTAAGTTAGCTTACATGACTTATCCACGATATTATAATTTTAGCAACATAAATTTATTGAGATATTTTATGCTTTTTTTGTACCGTCTTTGAAATAAGCATATATTTCATACTGAGAGCACATCTCAGTTTGCACTAACCACATTTCTCATGCCTAATTGCCACATATGGACAGTGGCTACTGTATAGGATAGCACAGATCTAGACCCTTTTTTTTTTCCAGTTTTTTATTTATTTATTTATTTATTATTATTATTTTTTTTAATATATGAAATTTACTGTCAAATTGGTTTCCATACAACACCCAGTGCTCATCCCAAAAGGTACCCTTTTTGAGAAGGAAAGCCCAGAATGCCTGGTGGTTTCATCCAGGGCTATAACTCAAATGGCAGAGTGGGACTGTGGTCAAGTGTGGGCCATAGTTGAACAAACCTAAAATCCCATCCTGATTCAGAAACCAACTAGCTGTGTGACACTGGACTTATTTAACACATTTGAAGTTCCCCATGTAGAACTATGAGTACTACTACATCCATTGTCACAGTTTGTATGAGGATTAGATGAGATTTTTGTAAAACATTTAGTGTAGTACTTAGCATGTAATGACAATGCAATGAAAAGTAAATATTGACATCTGATCAGAGTAAGCTCCTATTTCAGGACCTTGACTATATCTCATTCTCCACTAGCATCAAATGCATCCTAGTTCTGTCTCTGCATTTGGTTGGGTTTTGGCAATGGGGTGGATAGATGCAGTCTCTCAGCCTCAACCCACAGTGGTCTGTGTTCTCCACATGAATATACACTCACAGCTTTGTATGGCCAGGACAAGGACCCCTTGTAGGGTCACATGATTTGAAAAGAGGAAAGCTAAAAGGGGGCTGGAATCTGAAAGTTATTTCTGCAAGTGTCTTGGAGTCTCCAATTACTTTCTGCTGTCTACTTAACAAGAAACAATAGCCCTTCCATAACTCTCACCCACCTTTAACCTGACCTTGCCCCTCCCATGATGCAGGCACTCCAATCCCTCTATCTAGAAAAGTTCTTCCAACTCAACCCACAGATCTTGTGTTAACTTTAATCCCAGCACTTGTAGCATATCATTGCATTTACTTCTTCAGGGCAGAGTTGGCATGTACTAGCTTCTCAATAAATACTTACTGAATCTTTGCTAAGTTACAGGGAGGGTTGTTAGTGGTATGGGACACACCTGCCAGGGGCATGCAGGCCAGGCCTCCACAGCCCCTCTGTGCATATTGTGGGTGCTCTGTGCTGTCTCAACCTGAAGCTCAGTGTTATTTACACAAACATTTCCTCCTGTTTAAATAATTTTAAAATAAGAAACAGCAATGGAATTATAACTTGTCCTGTTTTAAAATGTATCACTTCTAGAGACATCTTTTCAGCAAGAAGCTTTCATATTCTAAAGCATTTCTTATGGCTTCTCAGCTCAGGAAGTGGACCTCTTGCTCACAATCCTAGATATTCTAACACAGAATGTGCCCTAGCTCAAGCCCTCCCACTTACAAAGGAGGAGACCAGTGCTCAGCTACTTCCAGTCTGAGCTGGTAACTGATCCTAGACCTAGACCACCCACTGGTCATAGCTCTCTGACTAGATAAATCCAAAATAACCATAGCATCCAGTTGTCGACAAGGAAGTTCTCTGGTCCCTAATGGGTGTCTCTCTTTGTTTAGGACCACAAGGAGTAACCCAATGCGGGCTGTTGAGCCTCGGTTCGTTTTCATAACAGGATGATCTCTCCCAGCACTACAAGCAGCTGCGCGCAGTGTGCTCTGACGTTTGTTGCATCTTGTAAAGCAGCTTGGGTGCTGGTGCTGACACAAGCATTGCTGCTCTGCCCTCCTGTCTGAGTTGAATATGTTTGATTCTTTCCTACTTGCTTTTTCCTTCCTCTCTTTTCTCTTCATTTTCCTTTCTTGCATTTTATTTCCCTACCTTTGTTCTCATTTCCCTCCCCCCATGTAAATGTCTGGTGCTAGGGTTACAGAATAATCAACTACCTGTCAGGAAAGGGAGTGGGAAAAATAGGAATTGATTTTCATGAGATAAACTGGCCCAAGTTGGACTTGTACCAAGGGTTCCTTGCCTCCAGGAATTTCCTCTGTTGGGCTCTTCAGAGCAAAACACAAAAGCACAAGACACAACTGACCAATTGTACAGAACTATTTGTAGGGAAAGATAGTGTGGTCGGGTGGGGAAAGGAATTCTTTGTAAACCACCCCCCCCCCCCAGGTGGCCAGCCAAAGCTACTGAGCTCCTGAAGCATGAAATTTGATTACTCTTATCTTGGTGCACAGCTCCTGATAACTGCTGTCAGTCTTTCAATTACCCAGCAACCTCAACAAATGTCTGCAACAGAAGGTAACACAGCATTAGAGTGGAACACTCCACCTTCCTCAGGTGGTACCTCTGAAATGGCAGCAGACCATGGGCAACATGGAAATGGCTTGGCCAGGGACGACTCAGGGCTTTGATTGTTACTCCTAGGCGCTTCCATCAAATGAATGCTTTCTTCTGCTTTGAAGATTTTGTTGACTCCCTCCTCAGATCAGATACATAACAATGGCTTGAAGAGATTCCAAGGTGATTAAGGAGTTTGGAGAATAAAAAGCTCCAAAGAAAGGCTAAAGAACTAGCATTATTTAATGTGGAGGAGAGAGGCTGAGGGTGATTTACTATCTTCAAACGTGCAGAAAGGCCCACAAGTTGGGAGATGATCATCCAGTCTGAACTATATCCGAAGAGGAATTGGGTCCCCATGGAGTGCAGGATACAAGTGCTGGTCTGGACAGTTGGGAGACCTTTTCCCAATCGTGTCCCTTCCATTAGATGTTCTCTGTGTGACTTTGGATATATCCCTTAGCTTCCTGGGCTTCATGCTAGATGGCCTGCTTTATTTCCTGAATTTTTTATGATTCTATGAGTCATTAGGTTAAAATAGTGGGTAGCCTGAAAAATAGCAAGTTTTCAATGGCTGATAGAATACTGCCCAGAAGCAAAAGAACCTGCTAAATAATCCTTCAACTTTTTAAAGGCAGTTTCCAAAGATTTTTGTTAGTTATTTAAAAATGGAAATTGAGGTGTTTTTGAGGGAATTGAGGAACTGGACTCTTTCAAAGAAGAACTGGGTCTGAGGAACAACATCAGCTTCCACTAAGACAGACAAAATCCCAACAATTCTGATCTCTGTCCCTATAACAGTATCCCCATTTTCTTGGAGCCCGAGATGGTCTAGTTGGGAACTTTGTCCCTCTCCAGGTTAATGCTGGTGGCATTTCAGTTGTGCAACCATTTCAATTATCTAGCACATGACAGGAACTGGAGAGCAGGAGAGAACAGCTGTCCCGGTTGTTCTGAGTGTTGTTTAACATGAGCCAGCCAACGGTCCAGGCAGGTGACATGCCCTGGGCAATCTGGGTTTTATCAGAAGAGGAGGAAAGACTTTTCCTTTACCCTTTCATTTCTATAATTAGGACCTATGACTTGAGTTGACAAGATACAGTTTCATTGGAGAAAAGCATATAAATTTTACTTGATGTTAATATTTTTTTCTTATTTTTTTTAACATTTTATTTTATTTTTTGAGAGACTAAGATAGAGGGCAAGCAGGGAAGGGGCAGAGAGAGAGGGAGACAGAGAATCCAAAGCAGGCTCCAGGCTCCAAGCTGTCAGCTCAGAGCCCAATGCAGGGCCCAAACCCACAAATGACCTGACCTGAAGTCAGATGCTCAACCAACTGAGCCACCCAGGTGCCCCTTGATGTTAATAGTTTTTACATGACACTGGGGGTCTTCATAGAAAGAAGAGGTTAGACCCAGGGGCTTATCTACACTTTAATAAAGAGCAATATGTTGTGGACACTAGGCAAGACATAGTAAAAAGGTGCTTGGGTGAGGGACAGTAAAATTTGGATAGTGACTAGAAAATACATGAAGGAAACTAGTGAAAAATCAGTGTTATTTTAGTACATCTGTTTGTACAGATCCATTTTGGTGCTCCCAGTCCTTGGTGAGAAGAATGTTCTTCTCTTCCTAGTACAGGGAAATTTTCTAATGGGAAATTTCATGTCCTGCGTTTAGGTAGAAAAGGGTGGGGGGCAGAGACCCCTCTGTGCACCTGCTGTTTCTCAAGTGCCTTCAGCCCAAAATAATCAATGTGACAATGCGGTATATTTTGGGGGAGCACATTCTGAACCCCCTCACATCCTTTCTACAAAGGCTAGTGCAGCAGCTGGGAAATGCAGCTGCATCCTCACCCTCCATGACCGTCTCTCCAGTCCAAAAGGAAGTGCAACACCTATTTTGGCCCATAATTTATTTGGATATATTTCCACAAAGTTGCTGTTGTTCTTTGTAAAAGAATCTATCTGCTACACAGTCCAATGTGGGATGGCCCCATCAGGCCACCAGGCTAAGAAGAGCCCCAAAGAATGGCCCAAGCTCCCAGGTGCCATGACAGTGGAAGCAGGTGTTATTTAGCAGAAGTCAACAATACCCCTGACACAATCCCAACTACAAAGGCAGTATATCCTAATTAACTGCAAATGTCTTGCTCATAAACCTGTCAGCACTGGGCTCTAATGTCTGTACTTTTAATGATGCATTTGATTAGTAGGTAGTTTTATTCACTCGGTGGCAGTCAGACCTGTTTGGTGAAGGTACCTTTCCCCTGCTCTTTCTCCACCTTTCTTCCCCTGTCCAAAACATTTATAAAATTGTGATGCCCAAAACTATCTGATAAGTAAATAAATAAATCCACAAAGCAATGTCACAATGACTGCTCAACACCAGCCTGTGTGTGTGTGTGTGTGTGTGTGTGTGTGTGTGTGTTGTTGTTGTTGTAATGGGGTATAGTGAAGTGTGATTTTTCTCATTTCTCATAAGGGCCCACACCTGAAATCTCTTCTTTTCTAATCTAATATTCTTTTCATTCCAAGTCCAAATAATTAACATGGCTTCACAGAGCATCATATTTTTCACATTGATTCCATGTTCTTTTATTTCATTTACCTCTAGCAATATACCTATGAGATAGTTGTGCCTCTGATGTTGGAAAAGAAATTCAGAGATGATATCATCTGTCTTGGGGACCCAGTCAGTAAGTCAGGAATTCAAAACCAATCCCAGTTTAAATTCCAGGCTTTCTCTACTACACCACACATTTTTCCAAAGAATAGTTTTGTCTTTTTTCATTGAAAAGGAAACATGAGGCTGACCTGTACTGGTAATTGTTGCTAGAGGACACCCAGGGAGAGGTGTGGCTGGGTCCAGTCAAGATTATGCACCTCCTAGATCCCATTTCTTGCTGTGGAAGCATAAGGTCATGTTTAAGGTAACTAAAAATACAGATTTTGGAGTACATCCAGAAGCCCACATGAACTGTGCTCCGCCTCTCTCCCTACCCTGCCTCGTCCCCTCTGTTCTTCCTGAGGGTACATGGTCTCTTCCATACAGGATCTGGGCCTCTTGCATCTCTGGATTCCATTCCCTTCTCCTTGCATGGTTTCTTCTCCTTGCATGGTTTTTACGTGTATCAGCTCCCTTACTCTACATATAATGTAGACACCGTATTATTCCCTGAAGGAAACTATGTTCCCAAGGTCATCTCACCCAAGGTTACAGAGAGGGTGAGTGGAGGGGCTGCCAGCATGACTCCATTGACTGAGGTCTCCATTGCTGCTTGTGTGAATAAGCATATTGCTAGCAGGTATCTGATGTGCTTTACACTGAGTTAAGTGCTATGAGAGGAACCACAGGAAAAATAAGAGACGATACATAATTTTTAACTTGGGATCCCAGAAGAAGAGCACTTCTCTAAATTACCATTTAACATCTGTATGTCAAGGCACACATACTCTCACCTAGGAATCCCCAAACACCACGGCCTGAGTATGGAGTGTTCTGTGCTTCTAACTCTTTTACCTTGTTTTGTAGTTGAAGGTCATAAAGGTTAAGTGGCTTTGATTTGTGTGTTGGTTGGCGGTTGGTGGCAGTGCAGGGATTCTATACCAGGTTTTGGGGTCCAAGGGCCAATCCTCTCTCCACTTTACTTTACCTCCTATCTGTATTCATCAAGGGGCAAAACAGAAGAGTCTGCTGTGCCCATCTCCTCTGAGCTTAATTTTTATTCTGAAATGTTTCAAGCCTAGCTACTCTTTAGGTGGTTGATTATATTTCTATGAAATCTCAATTTGAAGGAAAATTGTATCATGTGTTAGAACAGCGAAGAGAAGAACTCATGACCTTGCATTGCTTTGTATTATGTCGCCTTCCCTGATATTCTCTTGTGCAGCTAGCAGGGAGTTTGACACATTGAGTCAGACAGCCCCTTATTATTAAATCTGTTTGCAAATGTGTGGAAAGTGCCCTGCACACCCACCCTCGTTATGAGTGGTGGCAGGTCGTGGATATGAATCATAGGCTCCTAGAAGCACTTGCCTTCTCCCTTTCCTTAAATCAGATTGTCAACATTTCAAAAACAGTAATGGTAATAATGTCAGGCCATCTGAGCCATTGAGCTGCGTCCTGCAACATGGGGCACATCACTCTGAAGAAGTGGACCACTAGGTGAAAAAGGTTCTTCTTTCAGTGAAATAGGTTCTACCTCACCCCGAATGCGCTAAGATGGCGGCATTGTGTGTGTGTGTATACCATCTACTTTTATGATGACCTTGATTGTATGGAATTAATTAACTGAGTTATGATTACCAAACATTCTAGAAATGTGAAATGCTGGATAAGACCATGTTAAAATAATAATCTCATAAACTAAGCAGGTTTGAGTGCAGTGGGTGCCCAGGGGAAAGCCCCCTTGGGAAAGCTTTTGCTCCAGTTCTGGTTCAAAGCCTGTGTTCTGTTCCTTAGGTCAGCATCCCTCCCTCCAAGTCTACAGGAGAAGACCCAGGGGCTTATCTACCACTTTAAGATAAGTACCAAGTATAGCAGCTGCTGGCTCTCCAGTGCCTTGCTCTGACCAATGGCCAGAGTGGAATGTGAACGCCTTTCCACAATCTACATCTCAGGCAGGGCTGCCACTTCACATTCATCTGACTGCCACGCGATTCCCCCCACTCTTAGCCACCACTGCACTACATCAAGATGAGACTTTTCGTTTCCACTTAATTTGGAAAGTAGTGTTTCCATACTTCTGCTAAAATTCATTCAGTTTTTCATTCATTCAGCAAATCTCCAGACAGCTGACTGTGTGCTTAGCAATGTGCAGAATTGCATGTCAGATGCATTGGGGCACATTTTTCTAATCCTATGAATTGATCATTTTTTCCCACTCTGGATAAAAATCAGCAAGGCAACTTATGAAATATCTAATATAATCAAGACACAGGCTGAGGCAGTCATGTAAGAATACATGCATATAGTAGGGCTTCTTAGGTGAGGAAATTATATATTCACACATACATGCCATGAAACTGACAAGGCAATGTACGTTAACTGTACTCTGTAAAGGACTCTGGGGATTTATTAAAAGGATTGAGAGTCCTAGATGGGTTGTTCTGGGAAGGCTTCATGGAAGAGGTGAGAACAAGGTAGAGCCTTGAGAGGTGCTAAAATCTTATATTCAAGATCTCCTAGGCTTTGTCCTCCAATAATGAAATAAATTTTAAGTGAGTGCTGAGCATCCTGTCCTTGCCCCAGGCAACCTGATAACTGCAACTTTAACAAAAGAAAAGCAATTTAAACAGGCTTGGCTTCCTGGAGTGTCCTTTGCCATCACTTTAATGCCCTGGACCTGCTTCTGCTCTGGCCTCCTCCAAGTCCAGCCCCTAGGTGAAGCCTCTTCCTAGTTTCTAGATTTTTTTTTTTTCTCATAAGGAGAAATCTGGAGATGAAGTACAAAAACTTACTGAGAATTATGGGGTGCCATTGGGACACTTTGGTTTTAAATTGAGACCTCAGCACATAAAAAGTCTGCTGCAAACGCAGAGGTTTGGCTTCAGAAATTAAAGGCTGTCACTTTAAACTGATTTCCTCTTCCTGGGTCTGCTCTCCTGGCCCCAGCCTAAGGCAGAGGAGAAGGGATATTTTATTTTTTTTTATTTTTTTTTAAATTTTTTTTTTTTTTTTTTCCAACGTTTTTTTTTTTATTTATTTTTGGGACAGAGAGAGACAGAGCATGAACGGGGGAGGGTCAGAGAGAGAGGGAGACACAGAATCGGAAACAGGCTCCAGGCTCCGAGCCATCAGCCCAGAGCCTGACGCGGGGCTCGAACTCACGGACCGCGAGATCGTGACCTGGCTGAAGTCGGACGCTTAACCGACTGCGCCACCCAGGCGCCCCGAGAAGGGATATTTTAAAGTGACAGGTTTAAACAGCCTCCGTGTGTGCGGTGCAATCATTTTTCACGTGTAGCCTCCTGGGCTCCTGCTGAGGGGCCCTGCAGGATCCAATCTCCCTCTATAAATTCCTGGGAAGCCCCATGCTGCCTGGAAGCAAGAACTGGCAGAAGGGGCTGCCTGAGGCAGAGTAAGGGAGCAAGAAGGCTTGAAGAAAAAGAGTCTCTGGAGGGCATTGCACCCTCAGGCCTCAAATGCACACTTTGGTTGGCACTGCTGAGCACCAATGGGCACCTCACAGTTGGCCCATCAGAGGTGAGGAGTAGATTCTGTGAATGCCTTTGAAAATTATGTCTGAGAGTCTATTTCCAGGAGGTATAGTAGAAAGAGAATAGAAATTAGAAGCAGAAAGCTTGGTATCTAGCCCTATTTTGTCCAGTATTTGTGCCGTATTGACCTTCACCAAGTTCTACTTTTCCAAATCTCACACTCCAGATGCCCCTCGGGGCCTGTTTCAGCTTGTACACTGGAGGTGACGACACCTGCCACGCTCACCTCCCATGTTCCTCCAGTTCCTGGAAGGAACCCCTGAGCCCTGGATCTGAAAGAGTTTTGTACAGTGTAGTGTGGTACAAGGAAATGGCCTTTATTGCGTTGCCACAGTGACACCTGTAGAATTGGACGCCAGTGGCAGAGGTGTGCACCTAAGTCGCTGTTCTCACAGCATAGTAGTGAAAGCCAGTCTACTCTTAGCACTTACTCAGGACCATTACTGTAAATAATGAATGGGATACTCCCACCTCAAAGGCAAAGGTCTCCTAATAAAGATGAGATCCTCAGCTAAGAAGTGAAATAATCCCAGCCCCAGTGCTCCAGGCAGAGTCCCCAGGATTCTGGCCTTGGCCATTGCCCTCTGGGCATGAATGGACACTGGGCATATTGCCCTCTGGGTCAGAACCTGACCCAGCTTCCCTTTGCACATGGCCATAAGGCCCTGCTCCCGACCTCAGGAAGTCTTAGATGCAGAGATTTAATCCAGTTCCTGTTTGCCTGGATCCCAATGAAGCTCTCCCCCCTTGTCCTGTAAGGAGAAGAAAGGTGTCTGGGAGAGGCAGGTGGCTCCTGATCACTGTCTGGCTCTGCTCCACAGAAGCCCTTCGTGCAGGTGGGCTGCAGAATTTCCAGACAGAGCCACAGGGAACCTAGTCTAATGGGTGGGGGTGGAAGAACTGCCTTTTTTCCCTTCCCTTGCTTTAAAACCCTGTGATTTTTCTGAGCAATTCTTAGCTTGCCGGCTGAGCATCGCAGCCACTGATATATTTAAACTTTCGGTATTAAAGATCTCAGAAGCCTCTCCCAGGAAATTACCTCCCCAGTTCAAGTAAGCCAGGTGCCCTCTTGAGATGTGTGAGATTCGTGTCCCCAGCAAAAACCTCTCTCTTCAAACTGGTAGATGGCAGTGCATAGGCCTATTACTGGAAATAGATGCATTTATGAATTTCAACATCCTATTAGCAGTGATGATCTGACAAAATCACGAGAATGGAGATATTTGGGTGTAGTGCTGACAGATGATTTATGTGCTCAGATATCACGAGGATGTTGAGTGTGTCTCCAAAGAGGCCCTCCAGGAGACAGTGCGGGTGCAGCCTGGGGTGGGGGGTGCAGAGATCCCACCATTGTGACACGGGGCTGCCTTGGAGTTCATGAGTCCCCTTTGGGACATTCTTGATGACCACAAAGCTCAGGCAGTGACACAGAGGGGTGTGCAGGTACTGGAAAGGAGGAGCAGCTTGTGAGGACAGCTCTCCTCACTCACGCGCCAGTCTCCTTGAAACAGGTTTGAACTGACACAGGCAGATCAGCCAAGGTAAATTTCTTTTCCTCGGATGTAATAATTTAACTGGAATTGATAAAATGAAATATATTTTGGAATCACTATCTACCCCAAGTGAGATTGGATCATGACAAGAATATATTGAGTTATGCATATCTAAATGTGGCCGTTGAGGGACTCCCTCTCCCGATGTCCATTGGACATGGGCCCTGCTATTATTAATTGCCTGATTTGAGCTCCTATGGCTGTGTTGACTGTTTATCCAACCCATTCTCCCACCCTTTTCCCCCAGAGCAGAGAGTTACCTAGATCTTTATTGGCTTTTATGCTTTCTCAAGCTCCATCCATAAGAGAAAAATTGAATTGGTCCCATTAGCTTGATTTTAGTAGTCATGGAGAAGGTAATGGATTCCAGGCTCGCTTGCCATTTAATTTAGATGTTAAAATATTGCATATGATTGACCTAGATACATCACTGCTGCTGCCATAGGGAGTTGGAAGTGCACAGGAGGGAGTACCAACAGCCCTTGTAGGTCATCAGTGACCCCATTTGTGAAATATCTAGTTAATTAAGTGAAGATGGTCACCAAATTGAATTCCTTCAGGGATAAAAGAGATTGGAAAAATAATTTGTTATAGCTGGCTTTCTTCATCTCAACCATCACCATCTGAAGAACATAAAAGGAAGGGAGCTTCGTCATCCTGGTGGGAACAGAGCAAATCACTCCTCTTATCCCACCAACTCACACACAAATTGCAGTGTTTTAGAATCATGGACCACAGCTCCCAAAGGACAAAAAACATGCCTGGCAGGTTCACTGCCATACCCATAGTGTCTCTCCCTGTACCTGAGTGGGGTGGGAGTGGGAATGGGCTGGAAAGAGAGCAAGGGTGTGGAGATTTGGGAAGTATTTGTTGAAGATACCATAAGGTTGGTAGATAATTTGAACTTCATCCTCAATTTAATCTCCTACTCAAAGAGGGCTCTGCAGCCAACTGGAAACTTTCAAATCCCAGCTTTGCACTTAATTGCTGTGCAAACTGCTGCAGGTCACCTAGCCTCTCTGTAGAGTTTCCTTATCTGTAAAATGTCAGTCCTAATGATACATACTGCATACAGATTTTTGTGGGCTAGAATACTTATTGCATGAAAAGCTCTGTGAAGACTAGTGTCCATTATAAACATGTTAGTGTCACTTGGTATTATTATTAAATGGTGCTTGTGATTTGCTTTTCACTCATCTGTCTATGCCTATTTAAGATAGGAAATGCCAAATTGTAAGAATTTTCAATCTATTTTGTTATATGTTAAACCACCTTTCCTTATACCAAACTCATAAAAGTAACACAAATCAACTATCAAAGCTACCTGGGTGACCATGGATAAGTCTCTGTTCTCTGTGGACCTCAGTTTTGCTTTGTTTTATATAATGTGGAGGCCAAGCTACATCATCTCCAGAGGACTCTTTCAGCTCCACTGTGGTTATTATGGGCCATAGGAGCAGCAGCTACACTTAAATTATTAGCTTAAGACACTGTTGTCTTAACTTCTTTAATTCATACAATGATCCCACTCAGGAATTTCTTTTTTTTTTAATATTTTAATGTTTATTTATTTTTGAGAGAGAGAGGGGGTGGGGAGGGGCAGAGAGAGACGGAGATACAGAATCTGAAGAAGGCTCTAGGCTCTGAGCTATCAGCACAGAGCCCACCGCGGGGCTCAAACCCATGAACCACGAGATCTTGACCTGAGCTGAAGTCAGATGCTTAACCAACTGCGCCACCCAGGCACCCCTGCACTGAGGAATTTCAATGTATATCTTCATCCTGAAGATGAGGAAACTGAGGCACAGAGTTCAGGTAGCTTGTTACGGTTGCCCCAACCGTAAGTAGAGGACCCAATATTTGGATCTAGGAGAGTCTGTGAGTATATGGAGTAGAATCAGTGTTTCCATGGTTTTCTGTTACTATGGTTTTGTGAACCTTCCTGAACTCAGGGCAAATCTAGAAATCAGAATATTTCTACTCTATTGGCTAAAGGGACTTGACCTTGGCATCAAAGAATATTTTCCATCCATAAATAGCGAAACACATCATTGCCAAATAAATTAGAGAATATTTGCTACTGTGAAATGTCCCCAACAAGCTGAGTTATTACTACTGTGTCATGATTATAACAAGAATAATGTGCATTTATGGAACACTTTATGTCCTCCAAGTACTTCATGGCCGTCCTAATTAGGCAGCCTGTTGACACATTCCCAGGAGATGTCTGCAAATGTTTATTTCAATGCTTTGGTGCCAGAAAATGTAGAAGTCCCTCTCAGCTTGGGATGGAGAGCTGGGGAAGAGGTATAGGAAAGCCAACAAGGCTGAGTCCCAAACTGAATAAGGATCAGACCTAGTATGTTAGAAATGCAGTTCTTGATCCAAATCTCTTTGGACTGTGTAAATCAAAAGTTAATTACTGGGAGGGCCCCATTTGTATTTTTATTGCTCTATTTACATTTTATGAAACCATCTGGTATCATTAATATGCTCAAAGTCAGTTTAGCTTTATTTGTAATTTTACAGCAAAAGAAAAAGTTCATTCTTCCTTAAGTGTGAGAAATCACAGGCCTGGGGGAGGAAGGTGCCTGGCATGGGTGTGGCCTTGGCTGGAACAATGACCAATGGAGTGGCTCCTGGGGTTCTCTCTGGATGAGATCTGGGCAGGTTTCCAGGGGTCCTGGCAGCTTTTTGGCTGGCTTAGTCTCGTGGAGGGAGGGAGGTGACCTGAGCTGAAGGATAATCTGCATCTCTGGGATTCGGACTTCTTAAGAGTTGTACAATGACAGGTTGAAGACCAGTAGAACAAGCCCAACAGCTGCCCTTTCTGGGCACCAGGCTACAGTGAACCAGTCCAAGATATCACTGTCTCCAACCAGGCCCATCTGCAGAGCATCCCAGGGGCCACACACATGGATGGCGCCTACAAGCCCTCTTGTTCTTTTTCTCTTGTTCAGCTTCCCTAGGACACAGCTGAGTGGCCCCCTTGGAGGTGGCTTAGGGAGATGAGGAACCACCTCCAGCCACTCTTGGCTCAGGGATTAATGGCAAAATGCTGCCTCCCAATCTCAGCCCAAAGTGAGCAGCTGCTGGAGGATTACAAAGCACTGGACATTCTCGTTTTCATTTTAAATGTTATCTCAGCTGGGCAGTTCTTGCAAATAAGCTCTTCACCCTCCCTTCCTTTCTAATTTCCACTCCCTCCACCCCACAACAATCAACGTACACTCTACCCAAATATGCTCCGGCCAAAACCAGGGCCTACAAGTGGTGCACATTAACTAAATTGCAGCTTACTGGCTATGTTGGTGATGTTCCCAGATTGAGTTCCTCTGGCTTAACACTTGGATGCTAATGACAGGAACTGGTGGGTCAGATGTGGCAGAGGGATAGCCTTCAAAACCTAAATGGGAAGAGTTAGCATCGCGGAGCTTCAGTTTTAAACTAGTTCATGGATCCATAAGTAAGGTACAGTGGGGGTGTATTTCTTTTAAACAGTGAAAACATCTTTCTTTCTGCTACAGAAAAACTTGTACTTCATAACTGTCTGCAATCATACCCTGCAGGTTTCAGAAACACAAAACAAAACCTTTTATTGATTCTGTTGAAAAATAACCGTAGTTTCTTTCTCTAAGTGATCCCCCGGTGCGGTTTCTTCCCTGTGACCCCTGTCTCCATAGTTTTCCTGACTCTGCCTCCTCCTCCCATCCAGTTTTTTCTCTGCTACAAGATAGGAAGGGGAGGGTGGCAGTAGGGGGGGGAGGATCAAAGGCTTTGAACAGGAAAAAGAAATAAAAACAGAACCACAACACAGTACATACTTGATCATTTCTATCAGATACTACAATTGCTTGGGACCCAGAAAGAATGTTTTGTCCGTCCTTCCCTATTCCCAGCTGGAGGCCATTTCCACAGCTGAAACTACAACAGGCAGTGAACAAGGGCAATGGTTAAGGAACTGAACTCACTCACTGGGCACTGGAGAGTGGAGAAGGACTTCTGGAGTTAGGGCTTGGTCTGGTACTCCATGAGGAGCAGAGCAGAGACGACTTCTCTCCCTGCCCAGGGAGGCGCCATTGCCCCTGCCTGAACTGGTCAGAGTTCTGGCCCAGCTCTTGGCAGGATGCTGCCCTTTGCTCTGGTGTTTGTAGTTTCAAAGGAGGTGGAAGATCTGGCATTCTCCACATGAAATCCAAATGCCCAACATCCATGAGTCTGGGACCCGGGGAGGGTTGATCAGGTGCTCTTCTAATTCCAAGTGCTTTCCAACCTGCCCTTTTGTTTCCTCCTGTTACTGTGAAGCCCATGTTTGATTCATGATGGGGTCCTCGCTTCCTAATGCCATCCCTTCCTTCTTGCCCCCTTATGCCTCCACGCATGTCCATTTTAATCCTCTCCTCTTTCCTTTGGCATCTGGTTTATTTTGTATATAAACTGCTGATGCAAATGTCCAAAATAAATTATGCTGAATAATAGATGAAGACAGCTACATAATTTATAATGCTAGAGGCCAGTTAGAGCTGCATGGGCTGTGTTCAGGCCAGCGGCCCCTCCTCAGGTGTTTACCACAGCCTACTGAGTGTTTACAGCCTTAATGTTAGGAAGCAAAAGGGCCCAGTGTCTGTGGCTCAGATGGTCTTCCTTGAGGTGTGTGTCTGCCCTCACATGGACCCAGACTTTTCCACCCAAGCAGCAACTGTGCACTCACAGAAGGACTGTGTGCCACATCTGCCCATAAGCCCAGACCCTGAACCTGGCTCTTCCAGCACCCCTGGCCTCCCAGCCTGCAAGCCCCACCTGATGCTCTAACCACTACCCCTCACCTGTGTCCACACTTCTGAGTCTTCTTCCTTGCTTTCTTGCTACACCTAGCCTGTGTACTGTTTCAGCTTCTCGTGTGCTCTTCCACTCACCCATACCTGGCAATGTGGTTGTTCATGGGCCTATAAATTCACATAGTCAACTTTCCTGTCAGGGCACCTCAGCCCTGATCACCCACAGCCCAGGAACTCGAGTGTGTGGGCCTGCTGGACCTGTACTGGCTGCAGACCATATACCTGGGGACTGGCAAGTCTTGCCTGTTTTCCCTGCCCTTGGGAAGCTGCAGGTTGGAGCAAGTGCATAGAACTGGTGTTGAAAAGGGGAAGAGAAAGTATCCTTCAGCTTTGCAAACCCAGGCAGCTGTCTCTGCTCCTAGAAGACATCTTCAGAAGAGGGGGCCATCAGTTATTTTTCCCAGTCCTTGGTGTCATATGATAATTGAGAATTGTGGAATGGCTTAGATCACAGCACTACGTGATCAGCTAACAAGAAATCCTAGTTGTGTAATTATGACAGCAAATTCACACAGGTCAAAACTCATTAGCCAAAGTGTAAAAACAGCATCTTTTGCTGTTTTTTGGAGTATATTACAGCATTCACTGTGTAGCCATGTGCATTCAACTTAATTCCCATCATGCCTCAGAATATCATCAGATGACACCCTCCCCACATGTGCATCTGTCGCTCCCTGCCTTGTACCTTTGCAGATGTGGCAGGTTTCTAAATCCAGGAGCTGTGACCCAGGGTTATGGGCACCATGCTAAGAGATTCCGAATTTCCTCAATGCCCACTATGGTCGAGGAACTGTGCTGGCACGTGAATAAGTGTTATCTAATTCACGCCTTAAACTACCCAGGAACTGCTGTCTGCTCCATGTTCCAGAGAAGGAACCCAGGCTTTGAACTAAGCAACACTGTTCAGATCACACAGGTGGCATGTAGAGGAAAGGGGGATTTGGGATGCTATAGAAAGGGTCAGAGAGCAGGAGGCTGAGGTGTCTTCCGGGACACAGCTTTCTTCATAGGTACCAACCAATTCCAACCTATTCATTCTGCAGAAGGGATTTATTTTCCTCACAAGAGCTAGTCACCAGAGCCCTGTGCCATCATGTGCTGGTACCTTCTCTATCCTGAGCTGCTGAGAGAGCAGTGGATGGAGCATTACCAACCACAGGCTTAGAAGAGGCATCTTGTCAAACCCTTGCTATGTAATGTAGACAAGTGACCGGGACAGCAGCTGCATTTGAGAAGGCCTTCTGAGCATTGGAAAATAGTTTGGGGATCTAAAAAAGGAAAGCGCATTTGGGCCATGAGGATAGTTGTGGAATGATTTCAGATTCTCATTTCCGACAAAAAGATAGAAAGGCCATATAACTGTGAGATTAGTTCTGTCCACTTTCACATCTGTGACTCACCAGCAAGGCCTGGGGGATCTTGCACTGCTAAACAGAGAATCCAGAAAAAAACAGTTTTGTAAACAGACCCCAACAGGGGCAAAAGCCTCTGGATTTGGGGGCCTTTCATGCATTTAGAGGCTCCTCCAGCTCCCTTGGAGTTGTAGCTTACAAATGGAGTAGGGGATCTGTGAGTGGGACTTTGCTGTCTGAGATCTTGGGAGAGAATTTAGTGGTGGCACAGGTGGAATATCTGAGTGATTTTAAGACCTGAAGTAAGAACAGCCTCAGGCAGGAAATATCCAGAGTTTGCTATTCTTAAGCAGGCTAAAAGTGACTTGCATGCCTTGAAAACCCATATGCTTGCTATGTGTCCAGAAGGCACAGTGACAGCCAAGGGGAGGCTTCCCTACTCTGGCCTCTGCCTCCCAGGGACTCCAGGTGCCTGTAGCCCCTCTCCTGGAGGTTCCTGTGTGACAGCTTGGAAGCCCTAGGAAAACAAGGGCAACCGTGCCGATCACCCACACAAAGCTGAAGAAACTTCTTCAGAAGAATAGCAGGAGCCCTGGCATTTCTGTGACCTTAACTCCTATTTTATTTCCTAATGCGCTTCTCAGGTTAATGTCTCCAACACAGCTCCTTGATGACTAACTCTCATGTGATTCACATGCAAAAATTAGACACCCCATGTACCTCTTCTCTGAAAGATTAGATAAGGAAGCCATTTGCGCCTCTTGTCTGGCAGGCTTTTCACCTGTCAAGCAAGTGCTCTCACTGGGACTTGGTGGCCTAGGGCACACCTGTCCTATCTCCCACTGCAGAAACCTGGGGCGGGGGGAACCTCACATGCCAAACCCCAGCATTTAACTTCTCAGTTTGGAACAGTCTTAGTGTTGATGGAATAGATGGGTATTATAGCAATTGGTTGAGGAATAATGGCACAGCCTGTTAAGGATATGGGGTAATATTGAATAGAAATGATGTTACTGCAACCACTTTGTACTCAGAATCTGATCAGCATGAGCAATTAGCAGGATTTCTCAACTCTGGCATTACTGACATTTTGTGCTGTATAATTCTTTGTTGTGGGGACTGTCCTGTGCCTATGGTATTTAACAGCATCCCTGATGTCTACCCACTAGATGCCGGTATCACCACCTGCCCCCAATTGTTACAGCTCAAAGTGTCTCCCGATATTGTCAAATGTCCTCCAGGAAGCAAAATTGTCCCTGGTCCCATAACTACTGTGGAAACTAATCTCAATCTTCTCCATCAGAGCCAAACAAAGTGAGGTCCTGGGACGTGTAGCAGTGGTGTCACCTGGGGGCTCCTTACAAATGCAAATTCTCATATCACACCCAGACCTCCAGAATCAGAAGTTCTGGCTCTGGGACTCAGGGTCTTATGTTTTAACAAACCTTCCAGGTGATTCTTATCCATGCAAAAATTTGAGAAATATTGCTACAAGGTAGCCACTTCCCATTTGTGGCTATTGGAATTGTTTCAATTACATTAATTAAAACTAAAAATTCAGTTTCTCAGTTGCTCTAGCCACATTTCAAAAGTCCAATAGCCACATGTAACTGGTGGCTACCAATACTTGCTAAGACAGTCATAGAACATTTTCATCACTGCAGAAAGTTCCATTGGAGTGCACTGTTTTTCACCATAATGAAGTTGCTGCCAAAATGTGGATGCCTCCAAGAACCATAAGACTGTCACTTTTGCTCTCAGCCAAGTCTTATGGAATAAGCACTGGCTACCTTATGGTATTATGTAGCTAGATATAGAAGCAAACTGAGAGAAGCCACATTTCTTCCTCGCCTGTATTTGCGTGTAAGATAGATATAATAGTATTTACCTCCCCCACAGCCTATCTATGGTAACAGTCAAGGCAACTGGCCAGAAGAACATAAACTTTGGGGTAAAATACACAATACAGAGCAGGCCCAAGTCTTACTTTAAGGGAATACATTATGGTAGGGAAATAAAAACAATTATAAATTCAACTATAACTACATTGATAACAAAGGACATAGGGATATGGTGTTAGTTACTTTGGTGAGGCGCTGGGCTTCTGGTAGGATGATGGTGGACTAGCTCATTCTAGTGCCTGTACTACTGGCTCATGTACAACTGATGAACTTGGATGAACACTAATCCCCACGACTTCTGAGGAGTTAATGTAGGGCTCTTACTCTAGCAAACTCAAAAATAGAGCTTAGCAGCTCCAGAATAAGACATAATAATTCTCATAGCACCAGACTTCCAAGCAATCCCTGGAGTAGAGTAGCTGTAGCACATTCACCACCTCTTCTCCCTGCCCTGCTTGCTACAGACATCATTAGTCAATTGAGGATGCAGTCAGTACCAATCAATCCACATTTACATGCACAGGATGCCACCCATTCATAGTCTTTGTCTAACTAAGATTCTCTTATTTACCTCTGCTTCTTTTTGAAATAGCCCAATGCAACAAGATGTTCTACCACATTTCTCCTTTAGTGACTAGAGTATTTCTTGGCTTCTAGAAGGTGATCACTAAATGTTTACTGTAATCATTCCTTCTCTATGGCCAAACCCTGTGTTTTGGCATAAACTGTAACTCACCGTCCAACACTAAGCAGCTGAGCCCTTGGAGCTGCACAGACACAAGTCTACATCTGAGGTACTCCTGGGTTGGTTGATTCCAATTTGGATTATACCAAGCCTGGAGTTCTTTATGATTTATTCTCAACTAGAAATAAAATAAAATAAAATAAGACTTATAAAAATGCACAGGACATTCCCACCCCAGTCTGTAACAGTTCAGCAAGACCTTCTCTGCAGGAACCCAGTCTTGAGTGAAATCTGCTCAATGAAGAAAATTTCTTAAACCTCTGCCAGACAGCTCATCAGGCTCAGTGCTATTTGTCTCCAGCCTCCCTCATATTCCCTGAGACAGGCTGGGAAAGGGCTTCACTGAACAGGAAAATGTAAAAGGTACTGACCCCGTTGGCCTGGCTGCAGTGGCTGGCCAACTGGGGCACCCTCCACCCAGACTGATGGTTCCTCCTGCTACTGTCAGTTCTCTGGCTGACTCAGTCCTCTGGTTACCATCTTGGGTGCCGTAATACTGTGTCCTCCTTTTGGACTTCACTCTCGTCCCCCCACTGTACTTAAATTAGAAGTACTTTAAAGCATAAGAACAAGCAGTGAGCTTCTGGCATGCTCATTTCCTGAAGGCCCCCAAAGTGCATGAGCTGAGTAAGACAATGAGCTTCCACTTCTACCTATGGGAAAGAGTGAAACTGATGAACATTTAAAAGAATGAAGATTCATCCCTGGTGACCTGATTGTGGGAGAGTGCCGATAAACAGCAAAGGGGCTGCAGCAGCAGACCAGGGTGCTAGAGAATTCTAGCCAAGAGAGATTGTGAAGGTTGACTGGAAACTAGAGGAACAGGTATGTTTGGTGGAAATTGGGCCATAGATCTGAAGGTGAGGGATTGTCCCTATTCTCTAAAAGGAAATGACAAAGTTCCTACAAAGATGTGGGATGAATGTAGTCAGTTGATTTGGGGTGAAGTTTTTTTTAATGTTTGTTTATTTTTGAGAGAGAGAGAGAGCAAGAGTGAGAGAGCGAGAGCGAGAAAGAAAGAAGGGAGGGAGCAGAGAGAGAGAGGTAGAAAGAGAATTCCAAGCAGGCTACGCACTGTCAACACAGACTCCAAAGCAGGACTTGAACACACGAACCATGAAATCATGACCTAGGTCAAAATTAAGAGTCAAATACATGGGGCGCCTGGGTGGCTCAGTCGGTTAAGTGTTCAGCTCAGGTCATGATCTCACGGTTTGTGAGTTGGAGCCCTGCGTTAGGCTCTGGGCTGACAGCTCAGAGCCTGAAGCCTGCTTCGGATTCTGTGTCTCCCTCTCTCTCTGCCCCTCCTCTGCTCATGCTCTGTCTCTCTCTGTCTCAAAAATAAATAAAACATTAAAAAAAATAGTCAGATACTTAACCAACTGAGGCACCCAGGAGCCCCTGAAATCTTATTCTTCAATACAAGCTACAGATTACACCAGGCCAAGCCACGTGCTCTGATTAGCTCTATTTCTGAGACATACAGAGTATTTGCTTGTGACCCTATACCTATTTATACATGTACCATACATATTGATACATAGATTTCATATGTTTATTTGTATGTAAATTACCTATATACACATACACATATATAAGCACATATATTTATTTATATATAAAGATATATATATATATATATCATGATAAAAAGGTTTGACTGCAAAATGTCTATGTATATACATATTTGTACATATAAATGAACATGTGTGCAAATTATGAGATGATCATAAAAAAGGCATAGTCTTTGCTATGAGATAGTTTCCATTTTGAGTCCCAGTTCTGTCACTTAGGGGCGGTGTTCCCTTGGGTGGAATATTTAATTGAGCCTTAATTTCCTGTTCTGAAAATAGGTATAATGACACACATAAATTTCATACAGATGTTATAAGGAATAATATAATGAATATAAAACATATGGAGCAGGCAATGAATGGTAGATATAGCTATGTGCCCACCTTTTCTGCTACTACATTGAGTTGAAGAATGACTCTCTTATTCTCTTGGGTGGGTAGTGAAAATAGGGCAAAGTTGGTGGCATTTCTGTGAGTGAGGAACACTCATCCAGAGTGTTCCTAAGGGATATCTTTACTTTTTTTTTTAATCAAGTTGCTTCTATTGCAAGAATGACTCATTTCTATTTTATAACTGGGTGATTTATTGGAAGTGTTCCCTGTTGGGGTTTGTAAACCACAAGGGTGCAGGTGACAGCTTGTAAATTCAGTTTCAGGGAGTTAAATATCAACTCCATACAAAGGAGAACTTTCTAAGACAGTTGCTTCTAGAGGGAGTGAGTTCCATGTCATGTTCAGCAGAGTCAGAGAAATCATATTGGGAATTTAAATATCAGATGAGTGTTGCACTACATATTTTTGAGGGTCCCTTGGAACAAGAAATCCACATATTCCGTGGCTTTTTAGATAGTGCCTTCTGAATGTGGTGTGCTGTGATTTCTGTATTACCTGCACCCCCACCCTCACTCCACCTCCCTCCTGGTGGCCTCTATTCATCAGTTACAAGGCCTGAAGGAATCCAATAGTGAGGAGGTGAGATTACATTCTGAGGAAATGGGTAAACTGAAATGGGCCTGGGATTGAACTCAACCAGGCAGCCAGCTTCATTTAGCGGCTAGGGCAGTCTTATTAGGAAAATGCAACGATCCAGAACAGCAGCTCTTACCTGCTCTCCTGGTGGCAGGAGGGGGCGAGGCTAGGCACGCTGCAGTTGGAGGATGCAACCCTTTGCACTGGCTATGAGCTGCCTCCCTACCAAGACAGCTCCCCTGGGCTCAGCTCCCTTCGGTGATCAAAGGGTACGTACGTCCTGATGCAATTCGGCCCCTGACTGCCATGTCTGTTCTCTGGGAGCTTCCTTCCAGATGAATTTCTTGCCTTGCCTTGCCTTGCCTCACTAAGTGTTCTCCCCAGGCCATTTCTGATGTATGTTTCTCTTCACTAGTCTACAGAATAAAACATGTTGCAGTGGACTGGGAATAGAAGGTAGACTACACTGAATATCTAGATCAGAACACTCATGAGGGGAAATTAGAAAATGACATATGAAGAACATTGGAAACATCCATGAAGACAGTCTCTGTCCCTTTGAGGACAGGCAGCGAATGAATAAGGACAGAGAGTAACAACTCAAACAGAAGCTATTCAGGTTCATCTTGCTAAAAAGAATGCCTGGAGTTCATAAGATTTCAACCCCAGCTATTCGTAACCTCACAAGCCACAAGAGAAGGATGTTTCTGCATTTCTTCAATCCTCAGGCTCTCCTCTCACCCTCTAACTCCTTGTCTCTATTTGTCTGCCCCTGTCTCTCTGTTTCTTTATCTCTCTACCACACACACACACACACACACACACACACACACATGCTCAAAATACCACCTTTTCCTGAACTCCTTTGAGCTTTACAGGACCATAAGCCTGGGAGGAAGGACTTTTAGTTCCCTGCTTTATAGTTGCTTAAGCCTTTCCCATCTATAAAAAGGTAGAAATATTTAAAGATATGACTAGGTATTTTTGTGTCTGTGGCACATTCAAAGATATATGCTCATGCCATTCTAAAGGCAGCCATGGCAATTTTCAGATGAAAAATGTCATAGAAGTTTGAGATTCTGTAATTATCTATTTATATGCTATGGATGCCCAATGAGGAGTCCAGAGATTGCCTCATTTGCTGACTAGATAGCTGTTCATAAGTAAGTGTAATGTGACACACACCCTATATTGGTTCATAGGGATGGGAAAATTAGTTATGTCACATCTGAAAGCCACTTTACATTCATAGGTCATAAACCAAGAGGAAAAATAACCCAAAGTTTCAGTATTCAATTTGTTTACTCTGAGCAAAATGCAACCTCTTAAGCTGATGAGCAGAGGGTGGAAGAGATGGAAACGGCTTTTAGGAGCTCACTTTAAAAGCTCAAAAGGTGTCTGGGACATTAAATAGCTGTTAAAAGCTCTAGTTGGATAATTTAGGTGTAAATGAGTATGAACTATATGGATTAAATTTGCCTTAAAATACCAGTCTGAAAAATTAAAGAAAGACTATTTGAGACAAACACAGTTTGCCTTTTTTCAAAACCTGAACGTTTTGAAAAAAATAATTCAGAGTCTCAATGAAAGCTTAAATGCAGTCAGACTTAACTGTCCCTAATGATCTCCCCATTAAAAGCTACAATTCAGTAATAATTACACCGCCATTAAAATAAGTACATGTGTTTATACACACACCACATAAAGTGTACAGATTTAGTCTAAGCTTTTAAAACCTTTTCTACCATAAATATATATAGTATATATAAATACACACACACCACACACACACACACACACACACACACAGGAAAGTTCAGAATTTGAAAATGTGGATTAGAAAAAACTTTACAATTTACTATGCTTGTTTATTTTGTCCTTTTGGGTACTGTCTTATTTTTATTATTATTAAAATTGTAATATTATACCTTTATTGTATATTTTGCTCCCAAATTACTACTAAAGTCTCTCGTTTTGCCAAATTAATATATAAAGAATTTTTGTGCTTCCTTCTGAGAATAGTCACATTTGAAATACTGTTACACTAAAATACCATGTTTTCAACTTTAATTATAACCTGTAGAGATGACTTTCTACATTGTGTTCCTTATGCAATGAAGTCATCCATGAAGGAACATCTTTTTAATTATTCATTATCATTATCATTATTGTTCTATTAAGACCATACTTTTGCTTGATTTTAATGTGTTTTTCTTTAGAATTTAAACATTATGTGCAACATTTGGCAAAAAAAAAAATTCCATTTCAAATATCCTGTACTCTGTAAGGCCCTGTTTTTTAGAACATGTTGCCTTTTCTCTCTTCTTAACTCATCAGGGTGTTGTGGGTTCATAAGGAAAGGGAAGAAAACTTGAGAAATGAGAAAATTGGGTCACAGAAATGCCCATGACCTTGCCCTAGGTTACAGTGGCAGCTAGTGGAGGTATTAGGCTACAGAATGATTTACTATTCTTTCAATTTCCAGGGTTCCATTGCAATATACCACTAAAGTTTAAGGTGTCTAGCCCAATATCATTGACACAATTTTTGAAGTTTTTGAAGTACCATCAGAGTAACTGTTTGATGTAAGTTTGAAAAGGATGATACAGATAAATACCTGGAATTTTAGTGTCTGGAAATCCACACTAACGATGATGTGCCATGAGATTACTCAATCTCTTAGTTCTGAGACCAGGTTCAGTCCCAAAGGGTCTGACACATGCGAGGGTATCCCTGGATTTCACACTAATGGCTCATGTGGCCTGTGACAATCACCATGGCAGTATCAATTTAAAACTGACTCTAAACCATAATTTCTATGAAATCATGGGCTTAATTTTTAAAATACCCCTTTTGAAAATATTCACTAAATCAATATATAAAATTTTGTCTAAATTTCCACCCATACACCATCCAAAATCACTATGCATGGCATGCACCCTATAATTTCTAAAACACCAGTCTAACCTATTAGTCTGATAGAATGTCTTTGATTAAATCCAATTAAATTCAGCAGACATTGGCTTGCTGTGTGCCAAGATCACAGAAACCCTTAAGATTTAAAGGTGAAAAATACTCATTTCCTGTATTTGAGGTGCTCATTGACTCTTTATATTCTGGTAGTAACATACATCTTATGTATCACTTAACTTGTGCTACATGACAAATTACCCCCCCCCCCCAAAGCTTAGTGGTTTTAAGCAGCAAATGTTTATTGTTTCTCAAGGAATCTATGGATAGACTAAGAGCTAGTTCTAGTCTGGGCTAGTTCAGCTGATCTCTAAGGTCGGCTGGAGGCTCAGTTGGCCTAGATGATTTCACTCATGATTTTGGCTTGATGTCAGCTAGAGTAACTGGAAGGCATGGCCTTACATCTCTCTTCATTCCACAGACTAACAAGGGCTCATCCCTATGGTGGTAGTCACAGGTGTGAGAAAAGTCCCAATGAGTCAGTGTTATGGGAGTGTCTTCTAGGGCAACTTTGCTAATGTCTCATTGGCTAAAGTTAGTCCCGTGGTCAAGCCCAACCTTAGGGAATGAAGAAATAGACTATGTGTTTTTTTTTTTTTTATTTTTTTTTCAACGTATTTTATTTATTTTTGGGACAGAGAGAGACAGAGCATGAACGGGGGAGGGGCAGAGAGAGAGGGAGACACAGAATCGGAAACAGGCTCCAGGCTCCGAGCCATCAGCCCAGAGCCTGACGCAGGGCTCGAACTCACGGACCGCGAGATCGTGACCTGGCTGAAGTCGGACGCTTAACCGACTGCGCCACCCAGGCGCCCCTAGACTATGTGTTTTGATGGAAGTAGCAGCAAAGTCACATTACATATGAGGATATGAGGAATTTGTGGCCACTTTTGTAATCTACCACATCGCATTACCACATAATATATCTTTTAACATACCCGAGTAGAAATCAGTACAAGGAACTGAAAAAGGAATCAGACTTGATATATTAAGGAAGACTTTGCAGAGTTGATGACCTGTGCATAAGATTTTGGAGCACAAATGGAAGCTCTTTGAGTTTAAGAAATCTGATTAGAAGAGCTAGAGCCAGGAAGGACAGAGACAGAGAATCAAGGAGTCAGAGTGCACACAGAGAGAGGTAATCAGACTCCACTGTCCTTGCTGGAGGATAAGGCTGGGCTAGAATCGTGATCCTGAAATTATATACAAAGTACTGTATTGTTGCTATTTTAATTTTATTATTATAGGTTTTTTCCCTAATTTTAGATTTTCTCTCAACACAAATGAAAATTAAATATCTTATTGGTAAAGGAAATTTTTCTTTTCCTTTTTCTGTTCTAAGGTGTGTTGTTTGCAAGCTGTCCTTTGCAAATTAACTATAAATATTAAGCTTGCTTTTCTTTTGAGCATCTGGAAGACACACACAATTAAACCAAGATCTGGATGCTCTCTACAGTATAGATTCTCAGAACTTAATTTTTCTGAGCTCCTCCTTGTGTTCTATCTCAATTTATTAAAACATTAAAATGCTTTCTTAGCCACAATTTGACTCATCTCGAGTTGTAACTGGATGTTTCATTTTAGTATTTAGAGCCCTGAGTGTTGAAAAAAAAATAGGTTAAGCAAGATTACTTAGCTCAGTCATTCACACAAATACTATTCTAGGCACCGGAGTAAAATAGGCACAGAGCCATAGAGTCATGGAGCTTCTGGACTAACAGGAGATGGACAATAACAACACTCATAGTAAGGAAGTAAATCATACAGATTGTTAGATGACGAGTGCTTTGGAAGAACTACACAAATAGAACAGAGTAAGGGGAATCAAGAGTGCAGTGGAGTGGGGAAAGTAGGCTGCAGTTTCAATAGGTTGTTCAGGGTTGGGTTCCTGGGGAAAGAGACAAATGAGCAAAAGACTTGAAGTTAAGATGTTGGCCAAGCTTTCAAGGAAAATAAAACAGGGGGTGCAAAGATCTTGATACAGAAGTGCACCTGACATATTTGATGAACAGCAAAAGGAATCAATGTGGTTGGGATGAAGTAGCAATGAAGGAAAGTGGTAGGAGGTGAGATCTGAGACGTGATTGGGGAAGAAAAGAGACAGATTATATACAATCTTAGAGACTATTGGAAGAACTTTACAAACTTCACACTATCAGATAAATAAAGCTATCAGATTTGTTTTATTGTTGTTCTTGCTAATTTGGTTGATTGGGTAGTTGGTTGTCATCTTGTGATTGAGGGTATTATGGGTATTAACACATTCAGGTTCAAGTACGTGAAAAATCTTGACTCCATGTCTCACTGTGCTAGAATACTCTATATCTTTGAAAAACTGCTCACAGTGATATATACTGTCAAGGCAACAGGGGGCATGGCCAGGCTGATGCCACCAGGGTTTGTGGCACCGTTTGAGTACATGGACTACTTCATAGTATTTGTGATCAAAAGTTCCAGAGTCAATGTCTTGGTTTCCACTCTGCATTCTTTCCCTCCCTAACTATGTAAGTTTAGGTCAAATGCTTACACTCTTAAAGCCTTAGATTTGTCTATAGGGTTTTTGTGAGACTTTTTAAAAGAGGTATTGTGTGAAAAGCATGATGTGATGATTATAATGGTGATGATGATGATTGATGATGATGATGATGATGATGTAATCAACATACTCCGTTTTGCACAAATCTGGATGGTTCTCTGTCCTGGGAATGTCTCCTATCACAAGATTCACAGGTGTAGATATAGAGAAGGCCTCTGAGTCTCTTGACTTCCTCCTGGGAAACTACTTTCCACTCTATTGTGCCAAATCAGAGCATGGTCACAAAGTCTTTGAAGAATTCAAGGTTTTAATAGTCTCCAACACACACATACACTTATGTCACCTCTGGCTTATATGCAGACTGTATGTGGGAAAAGTCTCTAGGGGCTCAAGGCTGTTTATTGATAATGTCTCATTGCAGTACGGTAAACACTTTCATCACAGATGTAAAGCTTTGATGCCCCATTGTTCTATGTCTCTGTGTGACAGAAAGGACTCAGAACTTCCAAGAGTTCAATCACTAAAGAAATCAAAGGGACACTTTGCCTGGAGAGTGAAGTTTGGGGCACTGGGAGCTGTTGTCTCACAATGCCCTCAAAATGATAAATAACAACAAACTACCTTGCTCCCTGGGCTCCAGAAACCATCATTGGAAGGCAGAACCTGCAGGGATCTTGACTAAATTTTCCAAACTTACCGAAATATTTGACTTCTCCTGAGAGGCTTATCAACCAGATGATGATTGGAAAGCTGAGGTTGCAATGGACAGGCCTCCATTTGGAATGATGCTTCATTTTATCTCTATTAGTAGGTAGTTGTTCATAAAGAAATTTCCCTGTATGTCTTCTTTTATTTTGCTAGATTTTTTCCTCTTATGAGGATAAGAGAATTATGGCAATGATTGAAAATCTGGGATGAAGACACGTTACCAGAGGGCACCAACGTGTAAGAGACCCAAGTCATTCTTACTGTGCACCTGTTCTGCACCAGGCACCATAGACAATCCTTTGTTGCCTCATAAAAATAGTGTGTTCAGTAAAGCAGGTTCAGAGAAGTTAGGTAAACTTCCCAAGATCATATATCTATTAGGAAACAGAAGTGGAATTGGAATCGTAGTCTTTCTGAGTTAGGGTCCAGGTTGATTTTCACTAGAAAACAGCTTAATTCCATCCCACATTTCCCCCAAAAGAAAAATAAATTGTAATATGTATAGGGACCCCCAATTCCACTAAAACTATTTTTTTAGTCGCTTCCACTGTGATGAAACTGGGGATGAAGAAGGCAACAAAGAAGATATGTTCCTTTGAGCTTAGTTTCCATGGTTTTGCTAGCCAAAAGGAAAAGAGGTTCAGTCAAAGCAGCACACAATTGAATATAGGCTTTTTTAACATAAATCTCAAGAGGAAGTTCATCAGAGAGAGAACACAGGCCAGCAGAAGGAATCTTAGCCAAGGAACTCTGTTGTGTCAGTAATGGTACAGCTGCAAAATACCACAGTGGGGCAGTCCTGGAAAGAGGGAGAGAGAAAGGAGGGTCAGGCAGGAGAAAGAGAAGACAGGGCATCAGAGCAAGGAAGAGGCACATCATTTTCTTTATTATCCTGTCCATTTGACTTCATTTTCCTGATGTTCTGTCCATCAGTTGCTAACACCTAATTCTCTAAAAAATAAATACAACTTGAGCAAATTAAGTGAAAAGGCTTTGGAAAGCCCAATTACTCTGTGTCCCCCAGTTGCTTGGAAATGGACTTCATTTCCCTGTAATGAACAAAATGGTGAGTGACAGCCTGGCCAAATGAGGCATGTCCCAGCTCTGGCTTCATCTGTCAGGCACAGGCAGAGAGACAAAGACTTTATGGATTGTCGCTGCAGCACACACAAATGTGTGAGTGTGTGTGTGTGTGTGTGTGTGTGTACACATGTATACTTAAACTAAATTGAAAGACACCTGCTCCTGGGAGAGCTGCTATTTTTTTCTAACCAATTCATCATAGCATCATAGCAGTTGCTACCTCTTGAAAATCTAGTAGGTTTCTGAGAAAAGTCATGTTTATTATGGAAGTCATTTATTAATAATAAATAGAGATGAAATGCAGAAACAGAAATATTTTGCTTCCCCATACCCCATACCTAATATGAAGACATTAATGGATAACTTCCTTCTACCTTACAGACTGGACTCATTGTTTTTAGTTACTTCTCTAGATATTTTTGGTTCATTCATTCATTCATTCATTCAGTAGATACTTAACAAAAGTCTACCCTCTGCCATGACTGTAATAGGGGCAGGGTGGTTGCAAAGCTGATTAAACAATATTTCCCTACAAGAACTTCTTATCTGTGAAGGGATACAGACATATAAAAAACAAATATCTAAATTATAATGTGTTATATGTAATGCTAGAACATTCCCTTTGAAGAATGATATGATATCTTTCAAATTCAGATTGGTAGTTTTTGCCCTTTTATTTTGATGAGTGTGCTATTTGCCAAATTATCTCAGGGTAAACACACTTGCATTTCTATTTTTGACCCTAACTTTGGCATTAGGGCAGCTGACAAGTGTGCCTTTTCCTATGTGTGATGTGAGACTTTCATTCTTAAACTTCTCAATACTGAAAATAATGTAGTTTCTTTATCATCCATTTGACAAATAATTGTTGGGCATCTCTTCCATTCCAGGTATCATATTGGATGCTGGGATTTTAGAGATAAACCTGACTCATGCAGTCCCTACCCTTATGTAGTTTCTAATCTATCAAGGGAAATAGATATTAAACAAATAATTACACCATAATTATTTAATTATAGGTGTAATTAAGTGATGTGATGGAAAAGAACAGAATGCTTTAAGAATGTATAATAAGGACCTGATATAATTTGGGGGAAGTGAGGGAGGGTCCACGAAAAGCTTTCTTGATAAATGAAATCTATAATGAATTGATCACATGGGAAGGACATACGACATCTTTTCAGGATGATTTCTTTTATTGTTGTTCCCATAGAAGTATCTTTTTCTGAGAGTGGGTGGGTTTGATTCTGAGATATCAGTGGGTGTGTGTGACAGCAGGGCTACCTCGAGAGCAGTTAGAACATGTAGTCTGCAGTGGCATGATTTATTGGGAATGGGAAGCCCCATACCCTGCACTATCACCTGCTCCAGCCCTTCATATATTCCTTTGGTTCTGGATGAGGCCATTGATTTAGACAAAATGTTTTTCAGTCTTATAGCATCCTTTATTCATGTGGGCATTCTTCTAGGATAGCCAAAACTTGTAAATTCTTGAATTAAAAGAATACAAGGTGCATGAGGCTTAACAGCAGAAAAAGAACACATAGTAGGTGAAATGTGTGTCAAATGGGTATCAGAGACCATCTCTTCCTACTCTGTGTCCATTAGTATAGATATATGGATAGCAAGTGCTGGTGTTGGTTATATTTACGATGCCCTACCAACATACGTCATTTAACTTTATCATTCCAAACTATTCATGCAAAAATTGAGTAATTTAGAGAGGTTTAATGAGTTACTCTGTGTCATATCCTGTGCAGAGTTTACTTGAGAGATTCAAAGTTCTCAACTACTGTTCTTTCTACTATGGCCCAGTTGCCCTGTCAAAAGTTCATAAATAGCAGAAGTAAAACAAATGAATCACTGAAGTAGGAATTAATAAATGTTTATTGTGCACACACCAAAAAGACAGTTTGTAAACTAGGACCACTCAAACCAAAATATGAAATGAGGCTCAGAGTTATGTTGTTATAAAGCAGCATATATAGTGAAAAAGCAGTGACTATATATTCTTCACAGTAATTGTTTACAATATTAGGCTTTTCTTAAATGATAGAGAATTGGCTAGTGGTTATATCATGTCACCCTGGGAACCAGCTTAAGCTTTGCTTACAATTTCCAGAGGCATAAGCAAGAAATGACCCAGGTCAGGTTAGGTCTTACAAAATAATCTAAATTAAACTTTATATGACTAAACTGGTCTTATCTGCTCAGGGAATTTCAAGGCTGGTCTCCATTGTTTTTATTGTAATCGCCTCTCCACAATGATTCTGACTATAGCAAAACACGTACAGTACAGACTTCTTCCCTGCATCAATTTACCCACTCATGTATTTATACTCGATAATACAACACAACAGAGTACAAAGCAACACACCACAACATGACACAGTGCAACACAACACTACACAATGCAACACAACACAATACAATACAAATACAGTACAATAAGTGTTGCTAAGTAGTTTCTATGTGCTGAGCAATGTTCCAAGAATTTGGGATACAATGGTGAGCAGAATAGACAGGACTCTTGCCCTAATAGAGTTTATAATCAAGTTAAAAAGAGCAATAACTCTTCAATATAGGGTGATAGGTGCCCCTATGTAGAGAAAGTATAAGATGCCATGGAAACTCAGAATGGGGGATGCTTCACCTTGCATGGATGGTTAAATGCAGTCTCAAGTGTTAATTATGTGCCTTAGAGGTGCTAAACAGATGGGGAAAAGGAAAAGTCCAAAGTGAAAGGACAACTCAAGTGAAGATCTCATGCTGGCTAGAACAGAACATATTGCAGAGTTCAATATGACTGCAGTAAAGCATGAGGGGGGTAGTGGCAAGAAGTAAGGACATCACAAGGGTTGTCTTATTTTCTAATATTAAAAAATGATCATAGTGATAGCAATGTATCCAGAAGCCTGGGCCTGAAAATTATATTTAACAGTTTGCCTTCTTCCTCTGTTGATATTGTTTTCTGAGAGTCCATGTACTACACCACAGACTTACGGTGCTTTTGCATCTAACAGTTAATGCTCATCTCAGCAATAGGCTTTTTTTTTGAATGAACATATGATTAAAAATAGAATTTGAAGAAATCCAAGTTCTACCAATCCTGTCCCAATTCCTGCAGATGAAAAAACTGAGGCCTAGTGATAGATAGTGAATTACCCAAGGTCACAGAGCTACAGGCACATCTGAAGTTACAATCAAAATCATGCAGTCCAAAGCCTTTAAACTGGATTATGATTATTATTATTCATTATTAAGGAAAGTGCCTAAAAACTCTAATATTCAATTGCTAATATTCTGAATTTAAAACCTGTTAATTTGTTCAGTAGCAAAGCCACTGACTTGAACTGAGAGTTTTTATGGCTTTCCTCTGGAAAATCAGGTTAATGTATTGCTTGGTCTGAAGCTTTACTCAGCACCCCCACACTCCCTTAATCTTTAAGCCCTAAGACTCTGTCAGTGGGTCACTGCAGCTGTGAGTACATAAGTGGGAGCAGAGAGGGCAAAAATGTGTGCTCTATTCATTCACAAATTTGCTGACCAGAAGGATCTTCTGAATTAGTGTACTTCTGGTTTCCATTTTGGCCCCAGGGATAACAGCTGGTAAACAAGTATACCTGTGATACAGGAACAGAAGGTGCATAAGGTAAGACAATGTGATCAGCCCTAGTAATCTCTCAGAGTAACACTGGACACTTGCTTATTGGGCTAGCCTATAAATGGCCTTTCAAACCCACTAGGCTTTATGTACTTAATGGCTTAGAATTGCAAATGTTTCAGGGGCACAGGATGTTACAGAGGAGCGATAGGGAACAGTAATTCTCTTTGTTCCCTTCCTCTCTAACACATTCTTTGTACTCTTACTGAGGAGTCATGGAATCCAGCAGTTTTACAGCTGAAAGAGCCTTTGATTATTTAGTTTTTGTATTTTATAGCTCAGGAAACTGAGGACCCCAGAAGCTACACAATTTCCTGAAAGCTCCCTAGCTACATGGTAGTAAATACAGAACTGAGTGTATCAATGTCTCTGAGAAAGGATAGCACACACAGACATAAATATGGTAAGTTTTTCTTACTGTTTGATTACTCTGATTTTTTAATAGCAATGGTTCCCATCCATTGAGTATTTATGATTGTTAGGCACGATGTGAAGTATTTTTGGTTCATGGTCTCTTTTAAGCCTTAAAATAACATTATGAAGTATAGCTAGTATCATCATACCTGTTTTACAGAGTAAGAGTTGATTATTAAATGCTCACTGTGGGCACTAGACACTGTTCCAAATCCTTTATGTGCATTAGCTCTTGTATTATTCATAACAGTATTGCTAGAAATCCCCATCTCACTGATGAGAAACTGAGGCAAAGCAAAGGTGCATAAGGTTTCCAAGATCATAAAGCTAGCAAATATTTGGAGGCAGGATTTGTACTGGAGCCCTCACTTCGCTGAATCTCACTTCACACCATTACATCTTCATGAGGCAAGATGTGAATTCACATCTGTCAGAATTCAGAAAACTTGCTCTTTCTCACTGTACTTTATTCTTTCTAAGTTTATAAACACAAAATATAACTTATGCCAAATGACATCTTCTTGAGATTCTTAATGACAAGGGATAATACAAACAGTAATCATTTCTTTTTAAAAAAAATATTTATTTTTGAGAGAGAGAGAGTGGGAGAAGGAGAGAGAGAGAAAGAGAGAGAGAGATCAGGGAAGGAGAGAGAGAGAGAGAGAGAGAGACAGAATCTGAAGCAGGCTTCAGGCTCTGAGCTGTCAGCACAGAGCCTCATGCAGGGCTCAAACTCACAAGCCATGAGATCATGACCTGAGCTGAAGTCAGATGCTTAACCAACTGAGCTACCCAGGCACCCCTCATTTCTTTATCATGAACCAATTTAAGGTCAGTATCAACTGATGAACTCTGATCTTCACCCTTCTGAGAAAGAATAGCTACAGGACATCAGACATCCTCTATAGTCACTAACCTGTCATTTTCCTGCCTTTTGGAAAACTAAAATTGCTTTTTTTCATTAACAAGTGCATATAATCCTAAAGAATCTGATAACTAATTATATTCATTGTATTCCCAAGCCACTCAACATCACCCCCACCAAAAATAAACAAACATATATAAAACTTCCTATTTGTTTAGTTCTATTGTGTGTGTGTGTGTGTGTGTGTGTGTGTGTATGTGTGTGTTTCACAGATGATTGGCAAAGGTTATGCTGTAGTGTGTGGATCAGGCCACAGGGGAGTGATGAAGTATCGGCCTATTAGCAGTCTTTACATCTTCCTTGGTGCTCAGCTATCATAATTTCCTTCTATATAAAGATTTTCCGTGCATCACATGATTTGAATGCCATATAATCCATTCATTTTCCATGTTTAGAGTAACAGAGAATGGAGAGTAAGTATAGGCTTAAGTGGTGAATATCAAAATAGAAATGTCAAATTTGGTTTACAAATAATTTTCAATGTAAGTCAAATGACCAGTTTATTCTTCTTCTAATTTGGCATTTAGATAATAACTTTGCCCAATTCTGTATTGTTCTTTTATTTTCAGAATATATATTTTACATAGTTTAAATAGTTCGTAATTCATGATGCAAGTTCTCTGTTAAGATGAAAGAGATCCCTTTTCCAATGTATATTTTTAAATATTTTTTTAATGTTTATTTTTGACAGGGACAGAGTGTGAGCAGGGGAGGGACAGATAGAGAGGGAGACACAGGATCTGAAGCAGGCTCCAGACTCTGAGCTGTCAGCACAGAGCCTGATGCAGGGCTTGAACTCACAAACCATGAGATCATGACCTGAGCCAAAGTCGGACACTTAACTGACTGAGCCACCCAGGTGTCCCTCCATTGTATATTTTTAAAATTATCTTGCAACAAAGATAAATTATGTTATTTAAAAACACTTAGCATAGTCTGACAGAAAGATACAGTATAGCCTTATTAACTTGGACTCCACAAATTCAGAATTTTATAATAATTCGCACATAGGACTGGCCAGAGATTGCAGATTATTTACCCTTATTGATAATTCACTTCCTAGTTCCACAACTTTATACAAATAATTCAGAACTACCTATTGGCTGTATGTTGAGACAGAAAAATATTGTATGGAAAGTCTCTGAACTGAGCACTAATACCTCTCTTCCCCTCTAGCCTTCCAGGTCCTTCATGGATTTCACTTGGAAAGCAAGGATACTCCCTGTTGGCCATGTAGACATTCCAAGACAGTGGTTGAGGGAGGAAACAGTAGCAAAGGGAACAATACTTCAAGCTATTGTTATCCTATTCTACAGATAAGGAAAATGAAGTCCAAAGAAACTGAGTAACTTTTCCAGATTTATGATGGAAAGCTTGGGATTTGAAACTAGATCTGGGTTTGAATTCTAACTCTACCTCCAGTTCCCATCTGGCTTTGGGGTCTTGAGCAAGTTACTTATTATCTTTCTTTGTGCCTCTTTCTCTGCATTTGTAAAATGGTGACACGATGGTACTTCATATGTAATAGTAGAACCTCATGATGTTCCTGTGGCAAAAAGTAGATAAATTCCACTCAGCACTGGCACATAGGAAGTACTAAACAATGGTAGCTATTTTTACTTATTGTACAAGTATTGTTCATACTGCTTGTAAGAGAAGAAATGAGGATAGAAATCTAGGAGGGACATTCCAAAGCCTGTGCCTTTCCCCAGTGCCTACTCCCTTATACACATTTGTCCCAGCATCTAAGATTTTCTGGTGGAATGAAGCTGTGTGCAATTAATATTGGGTCCTAGCAGGTTCCTTGGGAACTGTGACAGAACATACGAGCTTTCCACAGATTCCCTAACTCAAAGAACTAAGCAGGTCATTACTTGAAGAAGTTTCTCTGTAAGGAGCAATACCTTGAAATCATCAAAACCACAAAGATGGAGCTTCTGGACAATTGATCCTTGTCCCAGGCACTTAAGCAAGACAAGGGATGACAGAGGCCCTTAGACTTGCCGCTCCTGCTGCTGCTAAGTGGTCTACATGGTCCTTTTTATGTTAAAGACATCGAGGTACCTCTGATAGCACTCTTATTTTGTAGAAACATGACACCAGAGACTATTATTATTGGTGGAAGGACTAATTAGTGGAAGTCATTAATTCAATTGCTTACACAAATGAGAAAAAGACACAGGGAGTAGAAATATCTGCCCAAGTTTATAGAGCCAATTGGTAACAGAAAGGAAAGAATGGAGGAGGTGGGGGCAGGCAAAATCTCAGCAGTCTTTCCATTCCATCTACTAAATGAAATATGATTTCTGCCATATAGTAGCATGGCTGGCCTTGTCACTGCACTCAGATCTCTTGGCAAACATTACATCCTCAGAAGACCCTACCTTGATTATTAGAGCAAAATCTTTCTCTATTTCTTATACTCTTATTCCTTTACTATTTAATAGTGTTACCAGTAGCTGACAGTGATTATGTATTTTATTATGTAACTTATTGTCTGCTTGTTCCATTGGAGTATAAGATCCATTATGCAAGGAACTTTGTTTTGAAAACAGCTTTATCCCCAAACACATGGAACAATACTAGTAGCATAATAATTAATAAATATTCAATAAATTTTTCTTGAACGACAATGATATAAAATACTAACCCAAGAATTTAATAGGTAAATATTGGGAGGTAAGTTTGGAGAGGCAATGAGAAGGAGAGCAAATTTTCCATCCTTGTCTCCTGGTATGGCTCTAGAGAGTGCTGAGTATTTCTAGAGGCAGACACAGTACAGGAATAAAGTCTTCCAAGTTACTCATCTCCTGCTACTCTGCAACCTCAGCTTTCTGGAAATCCGGAAAATCTCACCTTTTCCTGTTTTTCTTTATTTACTTCCTCTCCTTTTGCCTTCTTGCACTCTGTTCTTGATTTACAACTGCATATCTTCTGAATAATGAATCTTTCAGATTGTCAACATCTTGCTCACATGCTACGTACCTACGTACTTGTGATAAACTGAAGTGAGTTATGGTTACCTAATTAATCTAAAAAAAAAAAGGCTTAGAGTACATGAAGAGAAAATATTCATCAAAATGTTTGACCACCTGGAATTGTAAGTAGGACCTAGTCATTTACGAAGTGTACAGCATTGTGCTAAGTCTTAGGAATCCACAGTAGATTACATTGCATAAAATATACTTCCATGCTATGGAATCATATTCAATTGTAAACAAAACAAACCAAAAAAATGTGTTATTTTCTATATATACTGACATGGGAGATATCCAGGCCATATTATTAAGTGAAAACAATAAATAAATTGCAATTTGGTATACATATATTAAGAACTTGTTTTTAAAATATCACAATTTGTATCTATTTCCGTATCTGTATGTCTATGCCCATGCCCATATCTCATCTATATCTATAGATTAGATATATACTCAGAGATTTTTGAGTGATAATATCTACAGAAAAAAATACCTTTAAAACAGCATAACAATTTGATACTAGTGGACACCTCTACAAGAATGGGATTGATGATAGCAGACTTTTGCTTTATGTACCTTGCTATTTTTCCAAACATTTTATGTAATGAGAATAACATTTATAATTAATTTTTTTAATGTTTATTTATTTTTGACAGATAGAATGACAGAGCATGAGCAGGGGAGGGGCAGAAAGAGAGGGAGACACAGAATCTGAAACAGGCTCCAGGCTCCGAACTGTTGGCACACAGCCGGACGTGGGGCTCGAACCCACAGACTGCGAGATCATGACCTGAGCCGAAGTCTGACGCTCAACCGACTGAGCGACCCAGGCGCCCCTAACATTTATAATTTTAAAACAAGAGGTAATAACAACAAAAATGGTTGTGCAATCAGCGTCTACAAAATTGCTCCCATATACCCCCCCTAAATAAGCTATGGCCCTCTTCTTATGGGAGACAAGCACATATAAATAATTGCAAGCCAGTGTGCAAACTATTGCACATCTGAGATGCATAAAATCTTATGAGATTACATGGGGGGGAGGGGCTGTTCTTGCAGCAGTCAATGGTTGATTTCTCAGATTATTCTTGAACTGGTTCTTAAAGCGTAAGTGGGGATTTCGGAGGCAATTAGGGCTTCCCACACCCAAGGGAGCATGCAGACAGGCTTGGGAACTTGTCTGAGAAGTAAAGAGCAATTCAGCATGGATGGACGGCAGGGTGTGGCTGGGCAGTAGCTTGAAGAAGGCCAAAAAGGTAGGCTGGGTAAAGACTTAATCACTTATCCTTTCAGAAAGCCCCCAGAAGTCAGTGCAGAGATTGATTCACTTTATTCTTAAATTTCGGAAAATTTTTTGAGCATCCACTTGGTTTTAGAATTTTACTATGTGTGAGGACTTAATAATAAACAAGAAATATAGAGACCTTGCCTTTTTGGAGACTCTAGTAGTCTTAGAGATTTTTTTTTTTCTTCTCAAGAAAGACAAGAAATAACAAATGATCATATGATTTGTAGGTAGTTAAGAATTAAGAATTGGTGAAATCAGGTGTTGCTAAAGGACCAGTGATTCAAATCTATAGCTTGGACATTCCATACTTTGGGGAATACTTGCCAAGGATTAAAATGTATAGGTAGAGTTGATTTCTTAAAATCAACATTGAAATGGAACAGAATAGAAAACTCAGAAATAAATCTACATTTATATATTCAGTGAATCTTTGACAAAGTAGGAAAGAGCATCCAGTGGGAAAAAGACAATCTCTTCAACAAATGGTGTTGGGAAAACTCATCAGCTACATGCAAAAACAAATGAAACTGGACCACTTTCTTACACCATATACCAAAATAAACTCAAAATGGATTAAAGACCTAAATGTGAGACTTGAAACCATAAAAATTCTAAAAACAAATACAGACAGTAATGTCTCTAACATTGGCCATAGCAACATTTGTCTAGATATGTCTCCTGAGGCAAGGGAAATAAAAGCAAAAATAAACTATTGGGACCACATCAAAAAAACAAAAACAAAAAGAAAAACAAACAAACAAAAAAAAAACTTCTGCACAGTGAAGGAAACAATAAAAGGTAACTTACTGAATGGGAGAAGATATTTGCAAATGACATATATGATAAAGTGTTAGTATCCAAAATATATAAATAATTTATACAACTCACATCCCCCCCAAAATAAATAATCCAATTAAAAATGGCCAGAAAACATGAACAGATATTTCTTCAAAGAAGACATCCAGAGGGCCAACAGACACATTAAAAGATGCTCAACATCACTTATTATCAGAGAAATGCAAATCAAAACTACAATGAGATATCACCTCATACCTGACAGAATGGCTAGAATCAACAACAAAAGAAACAAAAGGTGTTAGCAAGGATGTGGAGGTAAAGGAATACTCTTTCATTGTTGTGGAAAACTGTATGGAGTTTCCACAAAAAATTAAAAATATAACTATCCTCTTATCTACAATCACACTACTAGGTATTTATACCAAGAATACAAAAACACTAATTGAAAGGGATACATGCACCCCAATGGTTACACAGCATTATTTACAACAGCCCAATTATGGAAGCAGCCCAAGTGTCCATCAGTAGATGAATGAATGAAGAAGATGTGCTAATATATCTAATATAATCTTGTCATTTGCAACATGAGTAGAGCTAGAGATTATAATGCTAGTCTCAATAAATCAGTCAGGGAATGATAAACACCATGTGATTTCACTCATATGTGGAATTTAAAAAAACAAACAATGAACAAAGGGAAAAAAAGAGAGAGAGACAAACCAAGAAACAGACTCAATGAAATTATAGAACTATAGAAAACAACCTGATGATTACCAGAGAGGAGGTGGGTGAAATAGGTGATAGGGATTAAGGAGTGCACTTGTCATGGTGAGTACAGGTCATGTATGGAAGTGTTGAATCACTATATTGTAAACCTGAAACTAACACAGCACTGTATATAAACTATACTGGCATTAAAAAAATTGAAATAGCTGCAGCATTTATTCTGTCAATTGTATTGAGAGTAGAGAGTTAATTTGTTTAGCTCATCTGTCTAGCTAGCTACTTTCCTCTCCATGTTACTGTTATCTCCATCACTCTGTGAATAGAGAGTCATGGGTCTGTGTTGGCACACTAAACGGTGAACCTTATATTAAAAAGAAACAAAACAAATTCTCTTAAAACTAAAAAAAAGGAAGAAAGAAAAAGGAAAAGAAACAAAAGGAAAGACTGATTACTTGTAAAACAATAGTAGAAACAAAGATAATTTTCAAAGGCAACATATAGAAATATGTTACTTTTCTCTTTGTTCTCCCCCAGAGCTAATTTTAAGCCAGAAACTGTTTTCATATCCTCTAAAAGAAGTTCACTTAAAATTATCCCTTGTCCGCCCTCTCCCCAACTTTTGAATAAGATCAGGCTATTCTCATTCTTTTCGAATTTCATTGGCTCTTGAGGACTTAAGTGTGCCAAAACTCTCTGTAAACTAGAGCTTTCTGTTCTTTTCAATTAGCCAGTTTAATATTTTTCATATCCTTTTTTATGTGAATTTTTCCCTCTGGAATTAAATCTTGCTGTTCTCTTTTCCATCGTGTTGTTTGTACCTTGTGTATGGGGGAATATGTTCTTTATTTAAATACCTTGAGTGATGTATATTCCCATATAAAGTATTTTGATGTACAAAAAGATTGATTTCAGAGATTCATATACTTTTATTATTAGAGTAAAACTATAGCTCATCATTTGATATGACCTCAATCCAATATGCATGTTGTCTACAGTCTTTCCATTGAGTACTCAAAGAGCCTCTGTTTGAGCATCCCTGAGGACATGTCTTCTACTTACAACTCATGCCATTCTACGTAGCTATGGTTTTTAGATGGAGTTTCTTCCCATTACAATTCCATGGTCCCCCAGTAAACTCCCCCCTGTCAAATATTCGTTCAATTTCGGGGAACATATAGAACAAATGTGATCCACTTCCCCATCTATTCAAAGGGACCTATGTTGTGTCTCTTGGCATTGCTCTTCTTCATATCCATCAAGAGTCTGATAGTGAGGGCCTCCTTAATTCTGGTTCTTTTCAGGCAATGGTCTTGGTTTGTACAGGCCTTTATAATGTGTTGTCACCAGATATAGTCTGATCAATGGAACTAGAGTCTTTTTTCTTTTGTTTTTATACTTTACGTGTTTAATATGCCTACTGTGTAAACTACATGAAATCTATGATAAAATTTACATTTTAAATAGTGATTTCATCATTAAAATTTTAACTCAGGGCTTTGAGAATACTATAAAATTGTTAAGAATCTTTCACACATATTGCTATTACAACACACCTTCTCATTGAATTTTTAAGTTATTGTACAGGAACCTGCTTCTTTCTTTGTAAGAAGCAAAATGGAATAAGGTTTTACATAGTCTCATCAAGTTAATCCATATACAAATCATTAAATGGGACATAAATCTTTTGAACCCATTTTGGAAGGATACAGAAAAGAGTTTTTGTTCTAGGAAAGCTTAAAAATGACAATTTCATTCATTTCTCTACTAGTATAAAAAGTATGGCTACCTTATGTTGGGAATGAATAACTTAAAAATAGGTTGTCTGTCTGGGTTGATGACTGTTTTTGAGGAGGGCCTGGTGGTTGTGCAATGGAACCTCCTGCAAGAAATAATTTTAGTATATGGCACTCCTCTTTTTTTTCTAACTATGCCAAGGCCTAAATTTTCCATAAAAGATACCTGTTTTCTCTCTTACTCACTTGCTCCTTGACTAAAAGCTGATTTGGGAGACATCCCACTCAGACCTGCTCCATTTAAGCAAGGGATCAGTAAAGTCGATCACACACAGGCACTTTTGAAAGATCTGATAGCTCAGACTCTGGATCCCACTCTTGCTGGATCAATACCCACTGAAGCAGTGTGGCTATTGACTCAGAATTCATTGCCATAAACACCATTTGTCAGCCTTCCAGAGAGAAGAGTCCCATGACCAACCTAAAGACTGACTCACTCCTGTGATTAGTCATTCTAACCTAATTGCAGTGAATAGTTTATTATCTCAGCACCTCCAGACCTTACTCACTTGTGAGAAGCAGTGAGGTGTGGAAATGAGTCCACACTAGCATTCTTACTATTATGGTAGTTCTGCTATTGTCACATGTCTTAAGCAGGTACCCATGAGCTAAATTTAGTACAGAACTTTGAAATGACATGGTTTCTGCCTTTAATAAGGGGGAAAATTAAGGTTTAATGATATTTTACCAAAAATCTGATCCTTTTGTAGGTAAAGGGCAATATATTACTCTAGAAGTAGAGTTGTACTTTATTTACACTTCTCAAAACCTTTCAGATTTTATACAGCAAGATTCCAATGGGATCCATTATACCCTGATGCTATCACTTAAGATGCTAAAAGGGGAAGAAGTATCTAGTGGAGGAAAATCTTACTACTAAAATGCCGTATTATTTGTAGTGAGTATAAAATATTGCAGAGATGATAGATTCAATATTCCAGTGTGGGAAAAACTTAATTTAACTTAAGACAGCCCACTTATAGTAGCATACTGATTTGGATCAAGATGACACACTCAGGGCAAGTCATTCCCAGTTGACTGGCTTCCTTAACTGTGTAGTCCCTGCACCCTGTCTTTATTGGAAATGGTGAGATGCCCTCTCTTTGAGTAATGTCAAATTGTACACAGAATCACGCCTGCTTCCAGTAAGCCTTTGGGTCACGATAGTTACAGGAACAAGTCCTTATGCCTCAGACATGCAAATAAATAGCTCTTTAGTATTTCAGATTCTCATCAATTTACAAGTGTCCCACCCCAGTGTAACTGGGTAATTGACCATGTATCTTGGCTCACAAACTGTTTTTTCTTTTATTTGGTAGCCCTGCTCCTAATTGTTCCTCACTCTCCTCACTAACATTTCCCTTTCTCCCATTACTCTATTCTGGAAGAAACAATATTTGATTGTCAATACATCTCTCAGTGAGCAGTGCTATTAAGGGGCAAAATATTTTTTAAATTTTTTTTTTTAACGTTTTTTATTTATTTTTGGGACAGAGAGAGACAGAACATGAATGGGGGAGGGGCAGAGAGAGAGGGAGACACAGAATCGGAAACAGGCTCCAGGCTCCGAGCCATCAGCCCAGAGCCTGACGCGGGGCTCAAACTCACGGACCGCGAGATCGTGACCTGGCTGAAGTCGGACGCTTAACCGACTGCGCCACCCAGGCGCCCCAAGGGGCAAAATATTTTTATTTAAAAGTCTGGTTCCAGGCAATGGAGACATTTCAGAATTGGTACTTAGATTACCAAGCTATCCCCTCTGGTATCAAGAAGCAGACTGCCTGGTAAGAAAGTCAGAAAATAACCTTCACCAAGGACATTAGATTTTGCCTTGTCATCTTTGCAAAGATTAATATGCATGAGCATTTCCCAAGATTCTATAGAATAATTGTTGGATGAAGGATGTAAACCCAGTCATTGTAGTCCCCATGGAGAAGATATAAGGAGTCAGAGTGAGCAGCTGCATGAATGGATGCATTAAGCTGATATTAAAATCGCCAAGGTGGTTAAGAAATCCACTAACACCTTGCAAGGCTCAGGGGCAGATTTGACTTAGGGAGTTCAGGAAATTCCACACCTGGCTTGTTGCAGTAAACCCCAGAGTCATTATGAAGAATTAGTTAAGCCCCCTTGTTCCTTATACATTTATTTTCCTTGATCCTATTTAGTTCGTTCTTCAATTTGCTAAGACACAGGTGTATACTGATCTCAGCAGCCCATGAATATTTGAAAACTAAACTTTCTTGTCCCAAATCACTGCCTTAAATTTGTATTGTCTGATCACTTAAGCTCAAGGAAGCCTTTGGGAATGCTTCAATTTAGAGAGAGAAAAGGCAGAAGGAGTCTGGCCCATAATTATTCTACTTCTAAAGACCAAATTTAGTATGACAATAGAGTTCATTCATGTCACAAATATTTATTCATTGAGTGTATACTATATTTCAGTACTTGGTTTTGTGCTGAAGATCATGACCATGAAGACAGATGTAACCCTTGTCTTTATGGAGTTTATAATCTAATCAAAAGACAAAAACACATAAGCAGGGAATTTTAATATGTAACAGTAGATGTGATCCTTTCAAAATAAAGACCATTTTCATGATAATTTAATCCTGTACTTCTCCTTCCCACATTAATTTGATACTGTACAGATACCATGATGTGATTGATGACAGAACATAATAATTGATTCTTGTCAATGATACTTGATTGGATACCATAACGGATGCTAGAAATAGAGTCCAAAAGAACTTCAATGTATTAGAGAAATGTTTATCAAAGTCAGCAAGAACAAGCAGAATTTTACAGAAAGGCACAGATTATACGTGTTGAAGACGCCAGCATTTTTTCTCATGGTTCTCACCCTACTTTAACAATGGACTGTTAATGAACATTTATTGAACACCTAGTGTGGACCATACACAACACATGAGTAAACTTTTACATATTAGAGAAATGGTTGTTAAGATGCAGCAAAATAAAGACATTAATATGGTTTTACTTAAAGCCATAAGTCCTAACATTTCAAGATATTGATGTTTTCCCCATGGGTGTGCTCCCCACTGTAGCAATAGAATTCAAAAAAATATATATTAAACAACTACTACATACAAAACTCATGTACTCTGGGGTCTTACAACCTACTAGGGGAGAGTTGTGTATACATTTAATTTTATACAAAGGGGGCACCTGGGTGGCTCAGTCGGTTAAGCGTCCGACTTCAGCTCAGGTCATGATCTCGCGGTCCGTGAGTTCGAGCCCCACGTCGGGCCCTGTGCTGACCGCTCAGAGCCTGGAGTCTGTTACAGATTCTGTGTCTCCCTCTCTCTCTGACCCTCCCTGGTTCATGGTCTGTCTCTCTCTGTCTCAAAAATAAATAAAAACGTTAAAAAAATAATTTTATACAAAGAAGAACTAAAGAAATGATCTAAAAATGCTACAATTATGATTGCACTGGAGTACAAGGAAATCAGGGATCAACACTAAGTAAAGGGACTATGAAAGGCTACATGAAAGAGTTGAGATTTGAGCTACACATTAAAGAAGAATCTCAGCAGATAGGGAAGTGAATTCCATGTGGGAATTAGTCTGAACAAAGTCACAGACATATGTAGGTGCATCAAGTGGGAGGGTCATTATAAGTATGCCAGTAGAAGTAGGTTCTGAAGAGAGAATATGGTGCAATGTGGAGCTGAAAAGCTAGGGTGAAGACAGGTGATCAACACAGATTTTTAATTTCATTTCTTCAATTTGTTATTGAAGGATCTTGAGAAAGGGGTTATCTACGTTTTATGAACCTCCTTGTGTAGGGAAAAAGATGGATGTGGAAAATTCTGGGTGTAGGAGGTAGTTATGAGGTTATTATAGCTCATTATAACCTCGTCATTATGAGGAGATGTGGCCTGAAGTAAAGCTAGGGTGGTCATTTTCCATGACTGAAGCAATGAACTCAAACTTCACCTGTGAGTAAGCTGAGTCTGGATAGGCTGAGAGAGTCACATGGACTTATGTTAGCTTCTCTCCTCAGTTAGGATAGGCAGCCTACCTCCTTAAAAAAAAAGTTTATTTATTTTTGAGAGGGGGAAGGACAAAGAGAGGGAGGGAGAGAGAATCCCAAGCAGGCTCCATAGAGCCTAATGCAGGACTTGAACACACAAACCATGACATCATGACCTGAGCTGAAACCAAGAATCAGATGCTTAATGGACTAAGGCACTGTGGTACCCTTAGACAGCTTACCTTCTTCAGAAGCAAACAAAAGTACATTTATATCTGAGACACATCTGTTCCTGAATCCAGTAATTTAAAAGTGCTTGTGAAATCTTCCTCTTTTTCTAAAATAATAAGTTGTATTATTCTAAGTGTTATTTTCTTTTCCTTTATTTTTTTTATTATAAGACATTGATTATTGTTGTTATTATTATAATTCTTAAAATTACATTTTCTTTGAATCATAAATCTATGGATTATCTTCCCTCAAGACACTTCTTCTATTTAAAAAGCCAGATCGATTTTTACAGGATATGCCAACAATAAATCTTTGGGCACTATTTTTTCCTCCTGAAGACTTTTGGATAAGGATTATTATTATCATTATTTATTATTTATTGAGTGCTGTCAGTGAGCTTAGCAATATACAAATATAAATGGATAAACATCATCACTAAATTTGTTTCCAAAAGGAGCAGGTGTTTATCATTTAAAAAGAAAAGTATTTGAATTACCAAAATAATATCCATTAGTGGTTTTCAGTTCCTGGAAAATATTGCCTTTCTGGTCATTCAACTCCTGTGGCATTTCAAGTGGAATAAGTGGGAGCAATTTCTAATTTCTGATTCATTTCCAAATTGGGAATTACCTCCTGCTTTTTGAAAGTTATCCTTTATTTAATCGGATTAGCTTTGGCGTGATACCTTCTAAGATTTTCTCTTCATTAGTGACTTAAAGCCCAGCTCCCTTCTTCAGGGGAGAAGCTTTCATTTACCTCTTGGTCTTCTCCCTGTGGCCACCTAAAAGGAAGCCAGCCCAACCAGGAGTTGCCTTCTTTTATGCCATTTATGATAGTTAACAAGAGGAGTGATTATAGCCTGAGCAATACAGGTCCAGAAATCTTCTGGTTCTATGAACTGTGAGTTGGAAAGGGGCAAGTTCTATCACGTACAAACTGGAAGAATGTGGTAGTAACCCCCTTTCTCTCACTAACACCTCAAGGACCACAATTAACAAAAGCATTCCCTGTCATTCTTTTGGGTCAGATTTATGCAATATCTAGGTATCCATAGAACCATTTTCCCTTAAACTCTCCTATAGTCTGTGTTAATGGAAAAGAAACACAAGGTCAAGAATCAACCATTTATCTCTAACTTTTATTTTAGTCATTTGTTTTAAACTATTTCCAAATGTCACATTAACAAAGCTGTAAAGGAGAAAAAAAAAGCAGAATAACTAATGGGTTGATTTGAGGTTGCCAAATGATAATAGCAACCACTGGTAACATTTGTTTTGAGTTTAACTTTTTGCAAGGTACTCTCCCTTATTACCTCAACTTATATTCACAACCATCCTGGAAGGGAGGGTAAAAGCATATTATATTTAACATCTCAAATCTATGGAAGAGGAAACTGAGACTCAGAGAAGTTAAGTGACTTGCCCACAATTAAACAATATGTTGCAGAAATTGAAGCCCTGTCCCTTTTTATTATTTTTTATTATTTTTTATTATTGAATATGACCAAGTAAGGACCAAAGGACAGGTAACCAGCGTTAGAAACAAAGGAAATACAAGGAATATAGTTAGTATTCAGAGAATAAATGTTAAGGGCAAGGGTGGTGGAACTGCTAAATAAGTTACTTTTAAACATCCTTCTAGATCTGAGTAAACAGGTGGTCTGATAATCACGCATGACTTAGATCTGTTTACCTTCCCAGAACTAGATAAAAACCATCTCATGTATATATAACGACCTACACTGGGAAATAGACATATTTATAGATAGGGCTATCAATCTGTAAATGAGCTTCCCTCCCTGATGAAACTTGGAAAAATATTTAGGACCATCAAAACATTAGTATTATTGGCTCTGGATTTGGAAGAGCAACAACTCTCTGACCAAGAATGAAATAAATCTGTCTTTTCATCGGCTTTTCTAAATGGACAAATCCAAACATTTAAAACCAAATGCTTCCCAAGAAATTATGGGCATTGCATCACGTCAACTGACACTTAATGAGCACTTACTATGTGCAATGATGTTTTATTGTTCTTTTTAGTGTATGTATCTCAAATGAATATGACTTCAAATTTGCCTCAGGACTGAACAGTGGACAATTCAGGTGTTTCTGTATAGCTCTAAGGTTTTCTACCAATGAACACACCAAGGTTTTCTACCAATGAAGTTTCAACATGCAATACCCATGGGCATGTCAATGGGAATCTATGGGAATTTAAGAGATGAGAAGAATTATACGAAGATATGTTCATTCTTTGGTAGAAATCAGAATTTATCTTGTTCTAATGATTTTCAATGTTGTGAAATATACATTTAACTATAAATTTGCATCTAGAATCATTAGCAAGAAAGCAACAGGGAAAAACTCTTACAACTCACTAATAAAAAGGCCAATAACCCAATTTTAAAATGACCCAAGAATTTGAACAGACATTTATTTGAAGAAATACACAAATGGCAAATAAGTATATGAAAGATGATCAGCATCACTAATAATTAGGGAAATACAAACTCAAACCATAATGAGATATCACTTCACACCCACCAGAATGGCTATAATAAAAAGGAGAGATAATAACAAATGTTGAAGGGGAAGTAGAGACATTGGAGCTCTCATATAAATGCAAAATGGTCCAGCTGCTTTAAAAAAAATCCTGGTTGTTCCTCAAAGTTTCAAACATAATTACCTTATGAACCAGCAGTTTCACTCTTATACATATACCCAAGAGTAATAAAAATATATGTTCACACACACACACACACACGCACACTTAAATATCAGTATATATAGCAACATTATTTGTAATGTTTAAAAAGTGGAAACTGTCCAAATGTACAACCGATGAATGGATACACAGTAAGTGGGTGGATGAATAAGTAAAATGTGGTATACCCATACAAGGGAATATTATTCAGAAATAAAAAGAAATGAAGTACTGATGCATGTTACAACATGGATGAGTCTTGAAAATAAAAGCTAAATGAAAGAAGCTAGCTAGTTACAGAAGACCACATATTGTACAATTTCATTTATATGAAATGTCTATAATAGGCATATCTATTAGAATGGAAGTACAAGTAGTGATTACCTAGGGCTGGGGATGGGTTTGAGAGATTAAGGATAATTACTAAAAGATATAGGAGTCTTTTTTGAGGTGATTAAAGTGTTCTAATTGTGATGATGGCTGTGCAAGTTTGTGAATGAACTAAAATCCATTGAATCACACATTTTAAGTGGATGAATATATTATATGAATATACAAAAAAAATCAGAAAGCAACTGGAATTCATAGACAATGGTCATCCTTAGATATCACCAAAATATTTGTGATGCACATTGATTCCCTTCTTCCTTCCTCTTTCTTTAATCCCTTAGAATGGCTCTGGAAAAAGCAGCAATTATGTTTGTACATGCTGCCTTGCAAGATGGAAGCAAGACTATATACAGCTTTTTCATCTCTTGTCTCCATGGGGAAATTTTAGATGTTGGGGACTTATAATAGCTTAGAGCAAATTCCCAGCTGGTCACAGCGTGTTTGGACTCTGGCTTTCAGGATTGGAATTCATCAAGAACTTTTGTGTTTGCTGCTGTCTGTAGGATTATATCTTTATTGATCCTCCCTAATACCGATGGGAACTACGTGGAAAAGATAAAGCCCTTTGGAAAGAAAATTCAGAATCTGGTGAAAACTAACCAGGTCCCACCAGGGGAGGATGAAGCATCTGTGTGGAGTCTGTTCAATACAAAACAACAACCATTCCTTGTTCTCCCTGTTCAATTAGAAGAATGTTCAATTGCCCTGGCTGTAAGCAGCCCCTAGGGATGAATATGGCTTTCCCCCCAATTACTTAGACAGCTGGTTCATTTGGGAATCAACCATGAGTTGATTGTAGCCATACCTGATGAATACCCTCTAACTTATTTAAAATGGCAAATGGAAACTATACCATAAAATGGCAAATGGAAACAATGGATGGGAAGGGATGAGGCATGGGATTATGAAGCTCTGTGCAGCCTCAGAGTACCCCAGACACCTGATATGTGAGGATATTGGGAAGGATTCTTGTTTGTAATCAAGAAGAGAAAGGGACCACATGGCTTTTCAAAATTTTGGTATTTATAAAAATGGGTACTATACTTATTTATCAGGTAAAATTTAGCTGATATCATGTATACAATAGTTCCTAATTAAGACTCCATTTTCCAGTAAGTGTTAAAAATATAAGAGATGAATATTGAAGGGAACATTAAATACCAGAACTTGCCAGTGTGTATATAATCTAGAGCTTTCTACCCTGATCTTCAGTTTCCTTATCTATTAAAAAAAGTGAGTATTTAGTCCAGATGAGCTCCAATGCAAATTACACACCTAATATCCAGAACTTATGTCAGCCTATGAAAACCATAGTGTTTTCTGTTTCTTTATCAGGGTCTTGATTTATCCATTATGTAGCAATACATAATGAGCACTTACTATATGTTGACCACGGTGTCAAGAATTGGGACCACAGAAGTGAAGTACCTACCCTCATGGAATAGGCACTAGAAAATAAGCAAGAAAATACACAAACTGTTTATAGAATCCAGTGATTACACCAAAGGGAATAAACAGGTGATGTAACAGAGGAGAACAGAGGTACAGGTAAAAGTTTACTTTAGAATGGGCTTATAAGGGAAGGCTTCTCTGGGAAGGTGGTATCCGACTCAGTGATAAAGAAAGGGAACAAGACAGTCATTCTAAGTTTTTAGAGACACAATAGGTGGAGGACAGCAAGTTCACAAGCCCTGAGAAGAACATAAAGAAGACATGTGACAAGAGCCTGGTCACCAAGTCAGAGAGGGTAATGGGAAGCTGGAGATATAGGAGATATAGTTAGACTATAGAAGGCCTTGGAAACCCTAGCGGGCAGAATAATATTTATTCCAGGAGAATGAATATTTTAACTTGACTTACATTTAAGAATGATTACTGGGGTGTCTGGGTGGCTCAGTTGGTTGAGCGACCAACTTTGGCTCAGGTCATGATCTCACAGTTTGTTAGTTCGAGACCTGCGTTGGGCTCTGTGATGACGGCTCAGAGCCCGGAGCCTGCTTCTGATTCTGTGTCTCCTTCTCTCTCTGCCCCTTCCCCACTCATGCTCTGTCTCTCTGTCTCAGAAATAAATAAACATTAAAAAAAAGAATGTTTACTAGCTATTTTGTGGAAGGTCAATTTGGGAGTTGAAACTGAAAACAAAGAGGCCAGCCAGGAGGCTATTGTATAAGTCAAGGTGACAATGGTGGCAACTTTGACAATGGTGGTGGCAGCGGAGAAGAAGAAGCAAATTTAGGAAAAATATCGGAGGAACAAATAAAACATGGTGATGGATGGGAAGTCGGGGTGAGGGAATAGAAGGAAACAAGGATGAGCCACTGGATAGATGGCTGATATGATTGACCAGATGGAGCAGAGCAGGGAGAAGCATGTCTGAAGGCTGGGGACAGGTGGAGGACAAAGTCCAAGAGCTCTGTCTTGGATGTACTATGTTTGTGCAGGGATACCATCAGAAATATAAGCTGAGATAGCATGTGTATAGTTCTGCATGCAAGTCCATTGCTAAAATGGCTTCCTACTCTGTCAAAGTACAGAAATCAGGCCTGGACAGGAAGTAAGAGGTACAAAGGTGAAGTATTCAGGGTACATGCACTATATCACATCTAAATGCGGCAGAACCTCACTAATGGGGATGATTTAAAGACCTTCAATCTATAATTTTGAAGAAGGTAGAGTACCTATAGTTAAAAATAGAAAGTAGAAGGGAAGATTTTCATCACTTTCCAGTTATTAAATTTCTTTCCTAAAGTCTGGATGCTCAGCTTTCTGTATTTTAAAAATGTTTTCATATAAGCACATTTTAAAACAATAAATATATATAATTTTTCTATCTCCTGTGTCTATGACAATTTCCTTTTATCTTTCACCTAGGACAAATCTCAAACTATTGTCTTTTTTAATCCAATCTTCTATTGTCTATGAATAAGAAATATTCTTTTCTTATTTTTTCTCATTTTTTTCTTTGTTTTTCTTCTTTATTTCCTTCTTTTATTCTTTCCTTCCATCCTCGCTCCCTCCCTCTTTCTTATTCCTTCCTTCCTTCCTTCCTTCCTTCCTTCCTTCCTTCCTTCCTTCTTTTGAATTAGGCTTGTAGCAATACAGATAGTTATGGGCTTGATAAATTTTTTCCCATTGTTCCTCAGAGATATTATTATTATTTTTAAAATATAATTTATTGTAAATTTGGCTTACATACAACACAGAGTGCTCATTCCAACAAGTGCCCTCCTCAATGCCCATCACCCACTTTTCCCTCTCCTCTACCCCCCATCAACCCTGTTTGTTCTCTGTATTTAAGAATCTCCTCAGAGAAATTATTTTATTCTGAACAGGTAATTTCACAGAAACAGTCAATGGTAAGGACAAAAGTGAAGAAAAGCTTGCCCAAATATTTGTTCCTGAAGGTAGGAAAGCCCCTTCTAGTGTATGAAGACACCCGGACCAGAGTTCAGTCAATTCTTTTTTTTTTTTTTTCAACGTTTTTTTTATTTATTTTTGGGACAGAGAGAGACAGAGCATGAACTGGGGAGGGGCAGAGAGAGAGGGAGACACAGAATCGGAAACAGGCTCCGAGCCATCAGCCCAGAGCCTGACGCGGGGCTTGAACTCACGGACCGCGAGATCATGACCTGGCTGAAGTCAGACGCTTAACCGACTGCGCCACACAGGCGCCCCTTCTGAGTTCAGTCAATTCTTAATGATAATTGTGATGTCAGTTTGTTGGGAGATAATTTCATTCTCTGCCATTCAGCTGATTCTGACCAAAAATGACCCTCTTTGTGGATTGGTGTAATTTTCTCTTGAGAGCAAAAGACTAGTAAGATTTTAAAGGTTGGAAACTAGGGAAAATATTCCTGGACCTTCAGCTGGGACAGAAGTTTTCAAAACCCATTTTCTTTTGTCACCCAGAGCTGACTCAATGTTCTGGAGCATCTTGCTTCAGAAGTATAACAAGTTGGAAGTGTGTCTTGACTCAATCACTTGTCAGCTGTGTAGTCTGGGACAGTTTATTCTGTCATTCTTATCTCCAGTTTTACCTCATTATCAGTTGGGAAATATAAAAATCTATGTGACAGTTGCATCTGTATGACTTACTTCACAGGGATATTATAAAAATCATGAGAAATGAAGGATATACTAACCCTTAGAAATTATTGTACACAATATATGCCTAACAGTATACCTGACACTGGGTAAGGAGATGAGCTATCACATTTTCTAAACACAGTAGCTATAGTAGACTACATTGTACAGCTGCCAATGGCCCATTTTCTGAAAGAGCTTAAAGTCCCAATTTATCTTAACTCTGTTTGCTGCTCTTGGCATCTGCTCACACCCTTCTCTTGGTGAGCAGAAGGGGGGTGTGGTTTGGAGGAGAATCTGAAGAGAAGGAAACAGTCAGATCAAGCAAAGATTAGAGACTGGGTGGGTATGTGAGTTTGGGGCAGACAGCTAGCTGATCCAACATCTGGCTGCTAGAATTCTCAATAGAAATCCTCAGGGCTGAAGCCAATGCACTGCAGAGCTGATTCTGAAACTTGGCTCTGGACCATCCAGGAATTTCTTTTGGAATTCCTGCCAGAACTGGAGCTGATATCCAAGTAGAAGCAACCTTGAGGAGACCTACACCCCAGTGAAAAGATAAGGGGAGTGTATTTTAGGTGAGAACATAAGTGTCAGTGTGTAAATGTGGTTTTAGGTGCAAGTCAGAGGACAATATCTGACCACCACTCCCCACCTCCATTACAACCACACTGACAGGCAGGGATTACTGCAATTGCCTCCTGCCTGTCCTCCCTGCTGCTATTCCTGTTCCCTACAATGTGTTATCGATATAGCACCCTTTATGATATCAATCAGGTTATGCCCCATCTCTGTTCATAGTGTTGTAATGGCTCCCTATTCCACTCAGTAAATGTTCAGGTCTTAATGGGCTCTATATCTTCTGGAATCCCCCACACTTCCTTCCACATAACCGATTCCTCTTTACTTCCATCCCTTATCCCCCTCTTCTTCACTGTTCCAGCCACACTGATTGCCTTGTTATTCTGTGGTTACCCCAGGCATATTCTGGTCTCAGGGCATTTGCTATAGCTGTTATAGAATATTTTTTCCCTAGATATTTGCATGGGTAGTCCCCTCACCTGCTTTAAATCCTTGTTTAATTTTCACTTCTTTAGTGAAGCCTACTCTGACAATCATATTTAGGATTATAGATGTTTCTCGAGCCCCTGTCCTCATACCTTTCCCTATTTGAAAAAAAATCTACAATAGTTAACACCATTTAAAAGGCTGTCTGATTGGCTTATTTATTATGACTTGCCTGTACCTTATAGAATAGAATATATGAGGAGACAGATCTTTGCCTTTTTTGTTCATGGGTATAACTGAAGCAACTAGAACACCTGGATATTGTAGACATAATAAATATTTGTCAAATGATGGAGAACAGAAGCCAAAAAGACACAGAGTAACCCAGTAACCCAAGACAAAGATAATAAGAGACATATGAAAGACAAGGCTTTTCTCCTTATCACTCCCTTCCCTAATCTCCACTTCCCCTATTTCCTCTTCCTTTCTTTTCTCAGCTCTCTCTCACTTTTCATATGGCCAACTTTGTCCCATCTGGTGTGAGCATCTACGGCAGAGGCTACTGAGGCAAACAAGGGGCCTGAACATGAATGACTTTTCACTGTTAGGTCACAGATATACTCACAAATAAATATGTATCCCAAACTGGTACAAGAAAATGAGTAATGTGCCCTTAAAATCTACACTTTGGGAGACCAGTTACTTCCACCTTATTGTGTCCATTCTTCTCCATTATACCACTTATAGGAAACTTCTGTGCTAGGACTTACATGCACAGCCTGTAGCTCATCCTTTGACATATTCTCAGAAGTAACAAACCTGATTTCCCTCAGAGTGGGACCACTTTTGAGAAGCAGTGAAACATCACAGAAAATCAAGTCTGACACACAAGCTAAAGGACCAAGCTGATGATTCATATTTGGATCAGAGCCAATATAACTACAAAGGCTTAAAGCTAGGTTTCTGGTCTACTAGGTTACTATGGAAATACTCAAAGGTAACTATAGATGTCCAGAACTGTGGTTGTACCATCATTGGAATAAGAACATATACTCTCAAAGTGACTACTTTGACAAACAGTACTTATGAATGTCTTCTGAGAATATAATTTAAAAAATACATTATTCTACCATCATAAATCCTACATTTTATAGAATTCACAAACCATCTGACTTTGTTTATGCATTGGTAGAAAGGGAAGAAAGATTTCTTTCCACATCATACTAGGGAAATGGAAATATGAGGAGGAAAAGATATACTTGCCATAGTTCTACCATAGAAAGGTAACCATATCAACCATGAATCATTTTTTTTTATCCTGAAATAAAATAGTCATGGGACCAGAGAACCAAAATACACTATTTTTCTTGTTTTCCATTTTTCTATCCATCCCCCACCTCCTCCTTTGTCTTTGAGTTTTCTTAGTAGCTTTATCCTTCTGGATTTTTCTCTGTGCACAATTGTTCTCTAATTCCCCCATCCTCCACATCCCCACTGTGCCACCATTTTGTCCCTCCTGTTGGAATCCATTGTAGGTGGCTGTCTGCCTTCCCTGAGATTGGCTAGAGCCTGCAGCAGCTCTCAGAGAGGCCCTGCTGACACAGTGAAATAAAGTCAGAAAGCTACATTAATTTAAATGACTTTTCTTCACATTTAGGACTGCTATTATGATGTTGATGGTAATAAACGACCTTTTTAGTGTGGGAAATCAAATAATCTTACACAAACATAAATGGGTCTGTACAATAATTATCCTAATGTATTTGGAGAGTGAACTCTGATTATGGGTGTCAGTTCTTGCCTTTCTTAAGGTATTGTAGGGCTAATATAGCAATTGATAGATTGACACTCTTTGTAAGGTGTGGAGTTTATCATTAACATGCTGCATTTCTTACATTTGGCTTCTCTGTAGCTAAGACGTTTTTGAGGATGAGTTTTGATAGCTTTGTAAGTACTGGTTTTGTAGAAGTTTCCAGAAATTTTTGGCAGTGAAGTATGAAAGTATCAAGATTGGGGGGAAAAAGTCAATCTGGTCATCAAAGTTTCTCTATACAAAGTGTGCTCATCACTCACTCATTTCTCAAGAGAAGTAAAGGAATTTGCATTTAGGGAGGAAATGTGTAGTAGAGACAGAAATGTCCTGTGGGAAACAATTCCCTGTTTGTCAGTAGACAAAAATTTACCTGCCTAGAAAATGATTTCCATTCATCCTGGAAAATGTCCTTGCTCTATGTTAAATAACATATGGCTAAAAACATATTTGTTGAGATTTATGTTTTTATTTTTTTTTCAATATTGTTGAGATTTAATAACCCTGCAATCAATGTCTTCTGTGAATAGCTGACTAGTTGGTAATAAAGATCTACTGTCCTACTGAACTGAGGCAGAGCTCCCTGTCTTAATTATTTTAAATAGATAGTTAATTTAATGGACCTGGGTTTTATGGATCTGCCAGTGGTGGTTTTTATGTGTACATAATAAAGGGCCAACAGACAGACTTACACTTTCATCTAAGGGACAGGTGTTAGTGCCAAGTCCAATCTTGCTACTCAGCCCATTACACCTTTACTCCCTTTCTTACCTCCTCACAGAAAGCCCTCTCTCTCCTTCAGCTATCCTCTTCCCCATCCCTTCCAGGCCATGTCTCACCTACCACATCCTATGAGGCTGAGACCCGGAAGGCCACCTCATCCAGGAAGCCTCCTCTGATCTTCCTAAGAAGTCAACTCTTCCTCCTCTTCTTTTTTTTGGTTATAGCAGTCATCACTTGACCCCATTTTGTATCATATTCACCATTACATTTCCCTGAACATCTAGTGGTGTCTTATTACAAAGTAGCACTCAGTGAAGGTTGAATGAGTGAGCAAACAGATTAATGAATGAATCTCACACTGAATACTCTGGTCACTCTTAACCTGAAGCATCTATCTTTGTAAACCTCTTTATTCTGCTCCAGGATTAGGGTCCCGAGCTGAGGCCCTACTTCCTCAACTCATTTATTTAATATCAGATTATATCTGACAAGCTTGACAACTAGAGTGAATATTATCAAACAGGACAATGGTTTGTGCTTCATAAATAAGTGGGCCTCTTAGGTGAGAACCAGTTAATCATATCTCAATGTGAGTGAGTGTGGGCTTGAATGTGATTGAAAAGGAAGACATTTGTTTAGAGTGGATGTTCAGGAAGCACTCTGCAGCTCTTTCGAATTCTTTGAGTTTATTTTCTCTTCAGGGTGTGAATTTCTCTCAGGCTTATGAGCTGACTAGTTCATTAGGCCCTAACTCATACACTGCCTTTTACTTTTGTTTATGTATTTTTAATGTTTGTCTAATATCTCCAGATACATTATGAGCACCTGGAAGGCAAAAACTAAGCCTTACAATTCTTTGTATCTCTTAAAACAACATGGCCATGGTGTAATATAGTACACATTCTCAAAAGTTTAAGTAGGATTTTGCCTGTACAGTGGAGTGTAATAACTGAGTGGAAGAGAGAGGTTGTGAGAAAGTTTGTTTTAATGGGGATGATACTTATCTCACAGAAGTTAGAAGAAATTATTTTACAGTCATGAAATTGTAATTCAGCAATATTATTTATTTATGCTATCTTATTTCTCAGCTCAGAATTCTGCCACCAACCAGAATGCTTTTACTTTAGGAAATTCTACTCTACTATGTGGAGTAAAAGTTTTCCTAGGTTGTGAGATGTGACTTTGCAGAATGAGATTGGATTTAAGACATGATTTGAGATTACTAACAGTTTTTCCTCTCTCTGCTTTATCCAGCAGAACTGCACAGCCCGTGAATATTTCCTATTTACTTTTGGTAGAGTCCAAAAGGATTTAGCCAGAAACAGATTTTATTTCTTAGACTCTCATGTCTATCTATAATTCCTATAAGATTGGAATTCATGAGATTTTCTTTTCAATAGATATTTATAATCAGCGATATGGACCCACAGAAAGCTATAATAATGAGATTGTATTGTGGGCTAAAAATGGCACCATATGGCCTCTTTGCCACCCCACCTTATACAGTGGTGGTGTTGATAAAATTATCACCTTTTCAATTTTCTTGACACACTCTGGTGATCACCTTGGTTGTTTATGGGCTAGAACTTTAGACTAGTCAATTGACTTGGGGTAGACTCCCTCATGGTTATCTAGGAAGAAAGAGTTTCTTTCTTCTTTGAGAGTACAGGGATTTATGACCATTCTCAATATCCACCACATGCACTTTCTTTTGGTTCAGTTCCACCAAGTTCCTTGACACTCTTATAATGTAAACCTTTATTAACCACAGAGTTTTAGACCCACTTGAACAGGAATTCAGTTTTTCATGTCATTTTGCTTTTCCTTTTTTAAATTTTTTAAATGTTTATTCATTTTTGAGAGACAGAGACAGAGCACTAGTGGGGGAGGGGCAGAGAGAGAGGGAGACACAGAATCCGAAGCAGGCTGCAGGCTCTGAGCTGTCAGCAAAGGGCCCAATGCGGGCCTCGAACTCACAGTGAGATCATAACCTGAGCCGAAGTTAGATACTTAACTGACTGAGCCACCCAGGTGCCCTTCATGTTGCTTTTCTGAAGGTAAACCATACTTTGGCATGTTGGCTCTGGCTTCCTCACTTTCTCACAGGTAACCTTGCCACTCTTGGCAGTCCTGGAAATTCGTAACACCTGGCAACTCTTGCTGGAGGTTTATGACACCCCTTCAGAGATAAGATAAAGTGACATTCTTCTAAGCTGAGCTTTCATTTAGTGGCCTTCTTGTGCAGGAGGAGTGTCTCTTCCTTTCCTTCACTGCTATGTCATCCTTGCAGGACATGACTGGTGGTCAGCTGGCAGCTGTGCTGGCCTTGGGTTGATATTAATAAGAAAGAATAAGAAATATGTTCAGTTTAGATAACCATACAAATTGCACCGCTGCATCTTTTCTCGATATTTTTAAAAGGTTAAGATGTTTTTCTAGTTCCAAAATAATAAGAAATCAAGGGAATGGCTAATCTTTTGGTCCCACTTTAGCATCGATTTCAGCTATAGGAGATGAACCATCTCTCAGAAGATTGGCATCTTGCAGAGGAAGCTTTTTATTCCCATTACATGGATTTTCCTCAAGATGCTGAATCTTCAGCCACATCATGGAGGAGGATGTTGTAAAAGAGAGTAAAGTGCCAGCAATGAAGGGGAGAGTCGACATGAGGGTTGCCCTCCAATTACTTTGCTGAGGAATCAGTACCAGTCTGTTGCTTTTTTGAAGATGGGGCTTTGAGAAAGTGGTCAGTAATGAGAGTGCAGAATGTGCCTAATTTATGTAAATCTTCACCATACACCTGAGCACATGGATTAGTGATTTGTCTGATGGCGGCTTTTTGCCAGTCATATCTTTGGCTAGACTGAGGACTCAAAGCACATTGACCAACTGAGGGAGATCCACTCATATCCCATCCAGAACAGAGTAATTCCTGATGAGAAAGGACCACACAGAGTTTAACTTTGAGACTTATAATTTAAAGAAGAAATGAACATTTCTTCTACAGAACAATGGTATATTGACGGGTAAAGTTTGCTTTCCCCCCCATATCATTTTTTATTAAACCTTTTTTGAGTTAATTTTAAATTTGCATGCTGTTGTAAGAAATAATATGGAGACAGTGTAACTTTAACTCAGTTTCTTCCAGTGGTAGGTAACACCTTGTAAAACTATAGTACAGTATCACCACCAGGGTCAAACATATAATCCATTCATCTTATTCAGATTTGTTTTATGTACTTTTATCATACACATAGTTGCCTGTATCTACCATGACAATCAAGATACTGAACAGCTTCAACAACATAAGGATTCCCTGAGTTGCTGTTCATAACCACTCTAGCTTTCCACCCTCCATCCCTAACCCCTCACAATCACTACTCCATTTCTATAATTTTATCATTCTGATAATTAAATCATAAAATATGTAATTTTTAAGACTGACGTTTTCTCACAGCATAATTTATCTGAATTCATCCAGGTTATTGTGTGTACCAATAGTTGATTCTAGCTTTCCACCCTCCATCCCTAACCCCTCACAATCACTACTCCATTTCTATAATTTTATCATTCTGATAATTAAATCATAAAATATGTAATTTTTAAGACTGACATTTTCTCACAGCATAATTTATCTGAATTCATCCAGGTTATTGTGTGTACCAATAGTTGATTCCTTTCTATTGTTGAGTAGTATTCCGTAGTCTACATGTGGCACAGTTTATTTAACCACTCACCTATGGAAGATCATCTGGGTTGTTTCCATCTTGGGGCAATATAAATAAAGCTAGTATAAACTGTCATATATAGGTTATGTGGATGTGACAACCTCTGGGAAAGAAGGTTGTATTCACAATCGTAGCTCATGGGCACAGCATATGCATCTTCACAGATTGTGCCTACTGCATGGATATAATCAGGTGTTCACCACTTTCCTGCAGTAATGATGATGAACAAGGTCATGCCTGTGGTGTAGGTGGGAAACTAATACAGGAAATACAGGGGCTCACAGCCTCTCCTTCTGATCCATGGATCAGAAGTCTGAGCTCCATCTTTCTTTATTTTTTTTTTTTTAATTTTTTTTTCAACGTTTTTTTTAATTTATTTTTGGGACAGAGAGAGACAGAGCATGAACGGGGGAGGGGCAGAGAGAGAGGGAGACACAGAATCGGAAACAGGCTCCAGTCTCCGAGCCATCAGCCCAGAGCCTGACGCGGGGCTCGAACTCACGGACCGCGAGATCGTGACCTGGCTGAAGTCGGACGCTTAACCGACTGCGCCACCCAGGCGCCCCTCCATCTTTCTTTAAAAACCCTTGCCCTTCCTTTCAGGGTCCATCTCATTTCCCTTACCTCCGGTTGAAAGGAGCATGCCCTGCAGAGAGAGCAGAGGTGATGTGGTTCTCATGTCCTTTCAATGACCTTGTCCCAATTGCAGATGATTTACATGAAGCCCACATTTTTTCTGGTTTTAGTTGGATTGACACTGAGGAGGGACATAGGGTGGTGAAAGGGAGGGAGGTTCTGGGAAGAAGCAAGAGCAGTTCATTGATTGTTATGCATTTGTTATCAACCTCTGATGTTACATGCTCATCTCTACATGGCAAGAACAGTCTCTTTCTCACTCTTACCAGTGGCCAAAAAAGCATTTTATGAACTCACTAATGGGTCTGAATGAAACCCATGAGGACTCACCTGGGCAGGGTGTACAAAAACCCTGGCACTAGTTCCCTGATTCATCCAACCCCTTCTTGTTAAGGGTGGTCATGGGAAGGTATGGGACCTGTGTGTGAAGGGCCATGCTTAGTACAATTATCTGATAGGCATGGAGCTAAGTTGCTCATCACTGCCATCCTAGTCTTTTAGCCTCTTCTTGTTCTCACTGTCTTTCCTACGCAGGGACACAGATTCATGTGTTGGTCCTCTGGTTACCTTCTGTGGGTTTCTATTGGCCTCAAACAGAGGTTCTGTTGTTTAAGGCCCTCCATCACCTTCTCAGTGCCACCCCACCCCTCTGCTACCAGGAGCCAACTTGTTCCATTGAAATTCCCACAATCATCTCTTCATACCTTATTCTTCTTACCTGGAATGTCCTTTCCTCTGCTCTTCCTAGAAAATTTCTAGTTCACTTCCGGGGCACAGTTCCAACATCCTGTCTCCTGTCTTGCCCACACTTTTTGCTTTTGGCATGTATCAATATCACAGTGTTGCTGTGCTTCTAAATCTCCATGGACTCTGAGCTCTTTGACAATTGAAATGTATTCTTCTTTGACCTCATAGTGTCTAGTAATTTATAGCCACCTAATACATGTCTGCTGCATGAAGGATGGAAAAGAAAGAGACCAATGTCAACCTGGTGACTCCCTCCTTGGACTCAGAGACCTGCTCCTTCTGCTCACCATTTCCCTTCCTCTGTACAGCAGTAGGGAGTGCCTTCCCCAAGTACCATGCAGTATCTTTAGACATCTGCATGGAAAAGAGGCTTTGTCCCATCCAATGGGAATAAATTCCATGGTACCTACACACTCCTGAAGTTCCAACCAAGTCCTGTAGTGTCTGTTATTAGTAGTCATAGTAAAATGATTTCCCTTTTTAGGAATTCCCTTGTGGAGTGTTACTCTTGCCTTTCTCTGATTTTTTTTAAATTAGTTAATTATCTTATTTATTTATTTATTTATCTTAACCTCACATTTATATCCTTCAGGTGCCTATGTATTTGCTGAACACATTCCTAAACCAACAATACCACACAGACAAAAATTAGACAGACATTTCCTCCAGGGTTTCTGTTTGTGTGAGGGACAGAGGTGGCTTATTCTGGCTTACCAAAAGAATAATAAATAAAATGGGTGTGGTTCAGAGGAAAAGAGGCAGAAATATATGGGACAGCAATTTAGAAAAACACCTTTTGCCTACTTAAGAAGCTTTAAGTCAGAGTCTTTACCCCTCTTTAGAATCACGGAGGAGAAGTAATTTTTAGATAGAAGTAATTTTTCTCTGAAACATCTGCATACTGTACATGCTGTGTAGTGGTTCTTTCCATTCCAACATATTGTTTCTTTCAATACTTTGCTTTCAAGTGAATATGTCTTATTTCCCTCAACTAGTGCACAGTCTGTGAAAGATAGGAAACATGATTCTACTATGTACTTTGTACCTAGCAAGTATCTAAATATGTATATGTATATATTCATATTCATACTGATTATATATGAATAGTATATCTTAATATTATTTATATATTATATATATTCACATGAATATATATGAATGCATATTCATATTAAAATAACAGACTTCTGGGTTGCAGAGGGTCTCAGAGGCTGGGTCTGGTCATTTGGGAAGGTCACTGTGACCCATTCACTCAGAGCAGGCCACTCTGAGTGATGGATCCATGTTCACATCTGCAGAATAGCACACAACATACTAGTGTTAACACCCTTCAACCTCTGCCTAAACAAAAAGCAAAGAAACTGTGCTTCCAGAAGGCAGTTTCTTACAGTTGTCTACACATCCAAGTTGTATTCCCATTTTATGCCTGAGGCCAATGAGGCGAGGGACATTTCATGGCCTCATTGTATTAGTACTAGGATTTGTAATGGTAAGAGCTCCTGACTTTAAAGTGCTCATGAATTCGGTCGTTTATTGTCATTTGTCCTTGGAAAATAATATCCCTTGTCTGATCCAAATTAATCCTAAAATATATGTATCAACAAAGCTATCTTAAGTTGGCCTTGAACCTTGGAATTGCCTCCTGCCAGTCCTCATTTATTCAGTGTGGCTTAAAAGAACAGAGGCATCTTGAAAATGGCCAGATGGCCCCACACGTCAGTCTCCTTTCTTCTTTCTTCCTCACAAAGTAAATGAAAGTCTGCAGTAAGTTATTCTGAATGTTTAATTCGATGCTTTGATATCAAAATTTGGAGCCATTTCTGTGAATGTGTGGCACCAATTCCATAATGAGATCCTGCATTTGCTGCAGCAGCTGGAAAAATCTGTGGATGTTAGTGTAGCACCCACTGCTATTCAATTGGCAGTTCTGAGAAGTCATGTTCTCCATGAGAATCAAGTCATGGGAAGAAAGGGAAGGGTCAGGGAAAGAAGTGGAGTTGGATTTATGTTTTCTTACACTACCTCAGTAAGTAGATTCTAGAGTTTCTCTCTCTGAGAAAGCTTAGCCCTGGTGCAATCTTTCATGTCCAGGCGATATCAGGATTCTGATCTGTTTATTTATTTGTTCAGTCATTTCAGTGGATTAGCTAAGCTTAATAAAATTCAAGCAACCTGTCCAAAATCATAAATTAGCATTAGTGATTCAAGAATACTGATTTCCTCAGGGTTCTGGCAGAATTTACAGCCATCTTCACTTCCTTCTTTTAAATTATAGAATCTTAAAAAGACCTTGGAAGTCATGCAGCCCCACTACCACCCCTTATTAGATCTCTATTAGGCATGCATCCAGACCCTGCTTGGATCAGTGGCTCTCAACAGGTATGCAGAGATACATCTGTGTTCCTTGATCCCTTCACAGGCGTGCTTCTAAATATTAAAACTAACACATGCAGTATTATGGTGATGCCTGACACTTGACCTCACATGACCTCCCATTGAGAGGATTGCAGTTTGTGCTAGTAATACCACAGGAGAAGCTGAAGCTGGTGCTAAACATAGGTTGCATGCCTCAGGAACTTCACCTGGAAGATGTCTAGACTGTGGAGAGCAGAGTGGGGGCAGACAGCTCTGTTCACACTGCTGGTTGGTGCTCAAATTTGGCCAAAGGGTTGTGGGACAATTGTGGAGGCTCTTGTGGACAGGGCGACTTATTTTTAGACCATGGGAGAGATTGTGAAGCAATTATTGCTGACTTGCCTAGAAGATTCTGTGTTAAAATAGTGCCATGAATACAAAATAATTCAAGACTACTGCACTGCTCCCTTTTCATGATGGAGTCTCATTACCTCAAAAAGCCGTCTATTCCAGTTTTGCCCAGCTTCAGTTTTATACAGTTTATATTAAAAATATTTGCTAATACCAACATAAAATCTGGCTGTCTATAACTTCCACCCAAGAGTTTATGTTTTGTTTTTGGAATAGAAACAAATACATCAAACTCCATGTTTACCAAAACTGGCTGTATACTGAATCTTGTAGGAACCCACTTTAAAGTTTGGACTCAGAGATTCCACCCCCAGAAATTCTGCTTGATAGTGGTCCAGGAGATCCTTATTTTTTATTAAGCTTCATAGATACTGCTAATGGACAGCCAAGTTTGGAAAATACTGATGTCTTATAATCTTTAGCTGGTAGCTAATTGTTTTAGGTTAATTGAACAAAAATTGTTCATAAGCTAAAAACCAGACTCCCAACATATAGATCTTATTCATGGCACATTTTCATGCCTTTCATGTGGGTGTATGGCTCTCTTCTATGAAGGAAAAGAATTTAGGTTCTGAGTACATCCATTTACACCATGCATACCTGCTCAGTGTGGGTTGGTCCTACCTAATGCTGTCATCTACAGACACTTTAAATCCAGACTCTTAAAAAAAAAAGACACACAATCAGTGAATTAGAGTATTTTCTTTTAGGGCTCATCATCCTTTGTTGTCCTTTCCTTTCAATTTCGAGTTTCCTAATTAAATGTGTGAACAGAGAAACTGTGTTCTTGATAGATGTTACCTGTCATGGGTTGTAGTCCATAATAGAAAACCTAGTTGTTCTTTCTTCTTCTTCTCCTTCTCCTTCTCCTTCTCCTTCTCCTTCTCCTTCTCCTTCTCCTTCTCCTTCTCCTTCTCCTTCTCCTTCTCCTTCTCCTTCTCCTTCTCCTTCTCCTTCTCCTTCTTCTTCTTCTTCTTCTTCTTCTTCTTCTTCTTCTTCTCTTATACTTATAAGCCTATACCAAAGTAAGTAAGGTATAAACATGTTTAGTAACAAAAATAAATAAGCAACAGAGGAGATGACTCATCAGACGTTGAGTGAACTTTATCACTATCAGGCCTAAAATAGAATGCGCTGTTACTGCTCATGACTCCAGCAGACTCTTAGCAGATACAAGTCCTTCCTTTTAGCCACATCCTTTCTGATCGTTGTGTCTTCCATTTGAATTGAGCTGTGGTCTTCTGTCTGCCCACATAGTTCTTGTTCCTTTCAAATACAACATAGTCTCCTTTTTACATCTGCTCAGACTGATCCTCTAACACCAAGTAAATCTTGTAAAATACTAGCAAGCTCATGACAAACAGATCTATATTCTACTTCCAGGATTTTGGAATTCTCTTTTCTAGTCTTCACTGAGACTATTCTTAAAGTACTTGTTTTCTAGTGCACAAGAAATAGATATTCATCACAAAGAACTAGAACACAGATTTTAAGAGACTAAAAAATAGGCACAGAGATGAAAATATAGACACACACATTTTTCCCAGACAACAGCAAAACCACACTATACATTCTATTGTCTCTTTTTCCCCACTAAACAATATTCCACGAACAATTTTCCATACAAATGAATCATTTTGCATACAAGTAAATACATATATTCACCATAAAGACATAGCACAACTACTTTTACTGTTGTTGGGTATCTTGTTTCTAGTTCTCCACTATTATAAATGGTAATGATCATAATCATCTCTTAACCATAAGAATTTAATGTTAGTATATATATTTTTTAACTCTGCCAAGAAAATTATTCTCTTTCATAGTTGGAGGTGGGGTTTCAGTGCCCTTCTTTCCACTATTAAGTTACAGAATATGGTGCTTTTAAGAAACTAGAAAGTAGTAATTTTATCTGACCTGGAACTTGGGTTCATCATGAGGTTCTTCATGTCTCTAAGTTTGGGAAGAATGGTGCTCATTCTGTTCAGCCTTCTAGAGTCTACTATGGTGCTCCACTTGCTTCTTCCTTTCCTGGTGGTGGGGCGCAGCACTTCTTTGTGTCAGAGAAGGTGGGGAAGGAGGGTGAGGGAAGACACAAGGGACAGCCTGACAACACAGAAAATGCTGACATAAATTAATCAAACAAGGCATCTCACAGGATTGAATTAGTTCCTGATTTATGGTTGCAGTGCCGCGGCTGCCAAGCCGTTTCTTCATGCTCATCTGTTGTTGCCCCTGATTTATGTCAGAGTCTCAGTGCATTGGCTGACTAGAGATCCTTGCACGATGGATGGAAGGGAGAGGGCTGCTCCAATAGTGGCCGTCCCTGGTCCAATCTTCATTCCACCCTCAGAGGGCAGACCCATCTATCAACTTCATTATTTGCCTCATAAACTCAATGTCTGCATCTTTAGGCTCTGTTACATTGCCATGCAAGTCGGGATGGTGATAAAGGGAAAAAAATATTGTTTTTTGACTTCCGTGTTCTTAGAAATTCTTAAAACTGGATAAGATTAAAGCTAAGTCTGTGCTGATGTTATTACCTGTAGGGAGTTGCCCACCCTTCTGTTAGCCTCCTTAAGGTACTCTTAATTTTTGCAATGAGAGACACCTGGGGGGTGATTTGTACAAAGATGTGGTTTGGATGCTCAGGGGCTTTTTCCTTCAGAGAGAAAATTTACCACTGCCACACTTTGTTATGGGAAAAAAATTGTTGGGAACACTTTGCTGCTCATTCTAGAAATCTGTCTGTGGCCTACTGGATATTCATTAATTCATTTGTTTATGTATTCTTTTTCAGAGACCTTGCTAAATGCCGTATACTGATTTCCTGCACTTTTGTCTATATTCTCTGACTTCCAGTCTTTAAGAATTCTATGGCCTACAGGAGGAGACAGGCATAAAACATTTTATCAAATAATCATATGATTGTAGATGTATAATTGCTAATGGTAATAATTCTGGTAAGTGGATTCAAAGTTATGCAGAGTATGTCTAATTTTTTTAAGTGAACATGGAAAACATCAACATCTTTGGAATTCATATGAAACATTCTTTTAAATATATTTAGAGTAGGTAGTGTTGTTTTTGTTTTTGTTTTAAACATATGGTTGGTTGTTGGAAATAGCTAATGTTACTTTAAAACAAGCCTTATTGATAAGGTGAAAGATCAAGTTCACCAATAGTAACTGTGTTCACAATTATCTAAATGATGTGTGATTGCCAAGGCACAGGATTATTTTTATTAGTCTTTAAATGTTATGACTATAATTTCCAAATCTATATCCTAGGCAAAACTGTAAACATCTCTAAAACTCATTGTTCTCATCTCTAAATAGTATCTGATTTATAAAGTTAGTGTGAAATAAGATAAGTTATTTAATATACTTAGCACAACAGGGATACCTGGGTGGCTTGAGGCCCCTGGGTGGCTCAGTCCATTGGGCATCTGACTCTTGATTTTGTCTCAGGTCATGATCTCAGAATTTGTGAGGTTGAATCCTGTGTTGGGCTCTGTGCTAACAGCACAGAGCCTGCTTGGGATTCTCTCTCTCCCTCTCTCTCTGCCTCTCCACTGCTTGCATGTGCATGTACTCTCTCTCTCTCTCAAACTAAATAAATAACCATATATATATATATATATATATATATATATATGTATATCTATCTATATATATAGATATATATATCTATCTATATCTATATCTATATCTATAGATAGATATAGATATAGATATAGATATACACATATATATGTGTATATATATAGATAGATATACATATATATGTGTATATGTATGTGTGTGTATCTATCTATAAATAAATAAATATATATATATCATGTATATATGTATGTGTGTGTATCTATCTATAAATAAATATACATATATATATATATATATATCATATATATGTATATATGTATGTGTGTGTATCTATCTATCTGTATATAAACCTAGGACAACAATACCTGGCATATAGTAGATATTTGACAAATTCCTGTTATTATTTATTGACTTATTTCTAGCACAAATATTTCTCCTATGTTTAAGAATCACATATTATTTATTGGATATCACCAACTGGTATCCTATAGAAACTTCAAAATTAGAATATTAAAAATAAACCTGGATTGATTGTCTTCTCACTCAAATCTGCTAGTACTGCTACTTGCCTTATATCAATGAACAGCTTTCACCAAAAACATAGGTGCTCCTGTAGGAGTCTAGTTCAGTCTTCCCATGTATCAAGGTTCCAACCATATTGAATGCTTTCACTTCCTCCACCCTGCCATGGTTTTCTCCCTCAGAGCCTTTACCTATGTGGATCCCTCTGCCTGAAACACTCTGTCTTCCTTCATTTCAACTATGTATCTACTATGCATCCTTCAGGTATTAAGTAGACAGCACTTCTTCCAAGAAACTTTATTAAACCTCCATACCTTTTATGGGATTCTTCTAAATATTTCATAGTATCTTATAGTATTCCGATTATGGCACATAACTTCTTATATAAAAAAATAACTATTTTTTTGTTACTGAGTCATGGTCTCTACTATTCAGTCACTGAAATACACATTACACTTTATCCCTTTCATAGATTGAGGAGTAGGTGCTTGGTACTGCACTACTGAATGAATGAGTCTATCTTCACGGTCAATTCCAATACAGAGGAACTTAAAAACTAATTTAAAGGGTATTTTAAGTTAAAAGAGAGGTAATCTTCCAATTGAGTTCAAAGCATCTGCATATACGCACAGGCGGCTTATGCTATGCATTCAAATAAGTACCATGATTCACTTTTTACAGAATGAACAGATCAACATGAAATCAATTTCCATGAAGTTTTCCAAGAACTATAAAATAAGCCAACTACAGTAACTAGGTTCTAACCATTGGTTTTCTTAGCATCACACTTTCTGCATCTCTTCTCCCCCAAACACCCCCCCCCCCAGGTAGTTCTTATACCCTGGGAAAAAACAAATATCCTTCTAGTCCCCCAACCTTTGCTATTTATTTGACATCATTCATGAATTTCAGTGTTAAAGGGCACTTTAAAAGTTTTGACCTCTTCTCCTGGGAGACCCGATCTACAGAAGAATTCTTGAGGTAAAAGATAAGCAGTCTTAGACTTTGCAAATTTTTTCCCTACACAACCTGACATCAGACAGAAGAGCAAGCAGAGCTTTTGGCTTCCTGTGGGATATTGATTTTCCCTCTCTGCTACAGCATTTTCCTCATCCTCTTGGCATCCTCTGCAAAAATGAAACATGAGACTTGAAAAACTAAAAATACTGAAAGTGACAGGTTATTCTGGCATAATGGGTTATGTGAGAATTCTAGTGGAGAGGGGACCGATGTAGCACACTATTGCCCTTCAGGGGTCATCGAGTAGGCTTTTTAGACCCTGGAGAAGATTGACATAAATAATAGGTATTAGGAATGGCAACATAAAAGCCTTTTGGAAAAGGAAGCTAGAAGGACATCAAGAAGCAAATCTGAGGAGATAATGGAAGACAGAGGTAATGGCCCCACAAAGCAAACAGGAAATGTCTTTTTGAGTTCCTCTAGTAGCAACAGAGTAGGTAGCAGCAGACAGGTAGAACATGTGAGTCAGGATGACTGTTTCTTAAGTAAAACAATGAGGTATTGGCCAACTTGTTCCCTGAATCTTATCATCAGTTTGATAGTGGGTGGCTCTCAGCTCTCGTACTGGTGAGTCTCCCAGATGTCCTACTGGCCTCTCCAAGGCTGACTGTGCCTATAGTTCAGCCCCACTCCCATAGTCTGTGCTGAATCCCATTTTACAGAAGGAAAGATTTGAGAAGCTCTTGCCTCATGCTCAGTACTTCTATTTTCAGTCTCACCCACTGTCTAACTGACTTTCATTTAGCACCCATGTTCAATTAACAAGGGAATTGTTGTTCCAGATACCTGTTGCTCACCTTGCCCTACAGTTCTGAATACTAAATTGGGTTCTTTCTTTCGACAACTGAATCCCTGTATTGACAACTTCTCTAATACTTCAGTTCCCTCTTAGTTTTTACATCTCTTCTGGATTGTGCCTTGTTTCTAGTGGTTGAAAAAAAAATTATTACTTTTTGCAGTCTTATTTCCCCAACTATCATGATCTAAAACTTGACCAAGCCACCCATCTGTTTGCTGTCTTTTTCCTTTGATATTTTGTCTTAAGGTCATATCAGACACCCAGCCAGTACCTGGTCACTTTAGTGGAAAGATTTAATCTTGGGTTCTATCCCCCATCTCACTGTAATTAAATGGTTCATGCCCTGTACCTGGACATTTGAGACTTGTCTTCTCTGCTTTTCAAACTGATCATTTAGTCTAGCTGCACAAAGACCTGTACATTATCTTCTGATTTATATGTTAAGCTGTCCAGTGGACATATTTACCTGCCTTTATTATGGTCAACTCTAACTCAGTGTTTAGGAGGCTTAAGTGTATCACTTTCCTTCAAATTCTGCTTCTCCTTCTCTATCCTCTTTTGGTTAATGAAATCACCATCTGTTTACTAACTCAAGCCAGAAACTTAGGCATCAACTTTGACTCACTTTTCCTTTCACCACCTATTCCCTAGGTTCTCGATTCATATCTGTGACTTCTTTCTCCATGAGTGACCTCATCTGATCTTACAGCTCTAAATATTACCCATGTTTTTATGAGATCCAAAACAATTAAAAATAATGTGTGTGTTAGTGTGTGTGCATGCGTGTGCATGTGTGTGTCTCCTTGATGCTCGATAACTGACTTGGCTATCTATCTAACAGTCATCTCAAACACAACATATTCAAAGCAGAACACTTGCTGTCTGACCCCAACACAAGTCTACACTCCCAACAGTCTTCTCCCATCTCAGCAAATGGCATCACCATGTTGCTCAAAGCCAAATTCTCATAGTTAGCTTTAATTCCTCCTACTGAAATGTAGGCTCCAAGAGAACAGGGGCTTCCTGAGTCTGGCTGAGCACTGTATCCTCAGTGCCTGAACATACTACATACTTAATAATATTTGTTCAATTAATTAATTGATAGTTAATCAACCCCTATATCTTTGCTTGTTAAATTATCATTATTTGACCTTTCTCTATAAATAGTAGTTTAGCCATGTTTATAACTCTTAATTTAGCTGTATTTAGAATTCTCAGGTAATGTTTCCCTTTTATCTTTTTCAACAGCCCTAATGAGGCAGATGCAGGTATTTTCTGGCAACAAATGAAGACAGTGAGCAGAGAGATGTTAAGCTAATTATCCAAGGTCACTCTGCTGCCCAGTGACTGTTCCAGGATCCCACCAAGGAGAGTCTACATCCAGATTTCTCCTTTTCAACCAGTCTCATGAGGAGGCAGCTAATCGTTGCTCTTCTCGGGATAACCTGCCTGGCCTTAGCTTCCAGGTTTTCACCAGAATCTAGCTCCATCTAGATGCAGGGGGCTTGTGGCTGGAGGTTGTCCTTGACTGTTTCCAGTCTCATAGTTTTTTGGGTCCACAACTTTTACCTTCTTTAGAGCTTCAAGGTAAAATACAGAATATCTGTTTAAATTTGAATTTCAGATAGAAAATAAATCTTATCTTTTAGTGTAACTATGTCCCATGCATTTAATCTGAAACTCAAGTTTAACTGTACATTCTATATTTTTATTTGCTGCATTGGGAGTCCCTACCCCTCCTCACTTATATATTTGCCTTTCTGTTCTGACCCATGAAACATTTGGCTTGATTTCAAGTGTGGCTATATCCTTTTATTCTCTCTATATATGTAGCTTAAGTGTAATATATATATTCCTCCGGTTCTTAAATTTTTTTAATGCTTATTCATTTTTTAAGAGAGAAAGAGAGAGACAGCATGTGTGCACATGAGTGGGGGAGGGGCAGAGAGAGAGGGAGACACAGAATCTGAAGCAGGATCCAGGCCTTGAGCTGTCAGCACAGATCCCGATATGGGGCTTCAACTCACAAACCATGAGATTATGGCCTGAGCCAAAGTTGGACACTTAATCACCTGAGCCACCCAGGCGCACCATACATTTCTCCAGTTCTGAGTCCTAAATTGTATATATGTATATATAATTTATTATTGTTGGGTCTTTGGAATAGAAATTAGTGACCACAGTGTAATTCATTGTAGCATTTTGATAAGAAATCTACTTCATTTTCTAAAAAAAAAAAGCGTATCTCAAATTTTATAATACTTTCCCTCTTTTAGATACAGAAAAACTCATATGATGTTCCTTGATCTTCATACACCACCAGCAAAAGTGATTTCCTTAAGTTCTAATGTTTGGTACTAATATAAAAATAATGTCTGTTTTGCTTTTCAAATGTAAATTTATTATAAAACATGTTTTTCTTCAACTATCTATGTTTCTTCTAACAAGATGGGTCTCAAACTTCTTTAAAATGATTCTTAAGTACCCCTTCTACAAGAAACCTTCTTGGGCTCTCTCAGGGAGAGCTCATCACTCCCTGCTCTGGGCCACAGTGCTCCTTCAGATCCACCTGTCAATTCCTATTGAACACTTTGCCTCTGAATTTATGAATGCATTGAACACTGAGGTGCACATAGCACAATGTTTTGTTTTGTTTTCACCTCTATGCTCCCAGCCCCTTGCAAATTCAATAAATATATGTGGTCAATTACTTTTCTAATAAATGTTTACAAGAATAAAGAAGAGCGATATGAGAACAGCAAAACTTCTATCCCAAGCAAGAAACAATTGGCTCCTCAAAGTTATATTTTTGACTGAAAATTGGCAGATATTAGTGCCAAATAGTCAGTTAACATTGTTTCTCTCGTCTATGCTTATATTTCATATATTTTCCTTTGAGTTTTAAACTTTGGAAAAGGGCATTTATTCTCCTTTCTTGTGTAGTTTTCGTGAACACATATGACAAAGTAGATAAGAAATTAGCATCTGGACCCAGACTGGTTAGGCTCAAGCCAAGACTCTATTACTTTCTAGCTGGACAATATGGGAAAGTTGCACTTTGTGCCTCACATTCTTATATGTAAAGATGGATTATTAACAAGTGCTTTCTCATGTGGTTCTGGTAATAGTAGGTGGATTAATACGTATAAGGAATTCACACAATTCCTAGAACACAGTGATGAGCATGATGTACATGATGAGAGCATGCAGGTCTACATGGCCCAGCTCTTTTCTGAAGCATCACTTTTTACTTTTGGAAGAGTTGTTGGTTTCTGAAGGCCTGCGGTAAGATGTGGTGCATGTGCTCTTGTGCAAGATAGGACAACCCAGAGCTTGCTGTCCAGCAACTCACCATGAATTTTCTAAACTGTACAATATTTCATATTGCTTGTTTTAATACTTAAAGTCCTCTGTCAGCCCGACCTCTGTTTTATTCCTTCAGCTTTCTGCTTTCTTTGTTCTCAGAACACCATTTTTTGTCATTCATTGTTGACTGCTATGTACCCCCAAACATCATTTTCTAGAGCATTAGCCCACATGAAAATCTTCTGGGTCTTTCTGATCATCTAATCAGAAAAGGCAGGACTCTACTGCCAGAACCATCTTCCCCACTTTCCTTTTCACTCACTGACTCTTCCCACTTCCAATTTTCCTGTGTTGGCCTTTTGGAGGCCATTTTGCTAACACTTTTTTCCCAACAACAAAGCATTCCCAGTCTGGGAGAAAAAATCATCCTGGCACCTCTTCCTGATGTCATTGTTGCTGCTGTGCAAATTAGGAAGTCATGTCACCTGGTTGTCCCCAAGCACACAAAAAAGTAAGATTGAATATTCTGGCTCCCACCTATAGTCAAGTGAATTATCTTCCCATATTTCTTATTGGGACAGGCAGCAGAGCTCATCTTTTTCCGTGGAATTTTTCACGGGAATTTGTTGACATGCCTTTGTTTCCTCCTATACTTGTTAAAATTGAAATATAAGTGAACCTAATACTCTAGGAGGAAACTGTTTTCTTTAGTTTTCTTGAAAGAAGGAGGAAGAGAGAAATGAATGGACGTGTGAATTAACACACTGATAGGCGTGTGAAAGAAAGGGATGGGTCAAAAACACATGCAAGTTTCTGGTTGAGGTGGACAGTTAGATAACAACTGAGATAGAGAAAACTGGAAAAGAAGTCAGAGTATGAAAGGTTATGTGATAGACATGTTGAATTTGCATTAACTGTTGCGGAAAAGTCTGTGCTGAAAAAGGCTAGGGAATCTCCAGCATGTGGGTGATGGTTGAAAACCCAAAATGGATACTATCATCCTGGAGGTTATAAAGAAAGAGCACGAAAGGTGAAGCTTAGGAAAATGCTAGCATTGAAGTCATGATTTCTTCAGGAATGGAAAAGCTTAGGCATATTGATAGCCTGAGGAAAACAGCAAAGAAAATTATCGCAAGAAATTCCCATACATTGCTCACCTGTGTGAAAGGCATTCAACACGGTCCACGGTGGTCAAACCTCTGGCTCAAATTAGAAGGTGACCAGCTTTTAGATCTGCTTGGAATTCAACTGAGTTAGACAAGATTGTGTTTACCCATAATAGCTAACATGGGTCCAGTGGTTTCACTTATTTATTTCATATTTCTCAACAACTGTACAATTTAGGTATTATTCACTTGTTATTAGAGATAAGAGAAACAAATAAATGGAGACCCAACGGATGAGGGTACATGCCCAAGCGACATACCTAGTTAGTGCCAGAACTGGCTTCCAGCCCTAATCAGCTGACCCTAAATCCTATAATTTTTAAAGAAAACACTGTGCAATTTTTTGCTTTATAGCAGCTACTCTTCTAAAATCATTTTGTGGCTCTTTAACTCTTTTTACCTCTTGCTTTTATGTGCTGATATTTTACTATTCTGATAAGAACCCTAGACTGATAATAAGAGGATGGGGACAACAAAACACCAGGGAGAAAAAGGCCAGCCTATTTGCCAGTAATCACACACTTTTCTTCTAGATAATATGCAAGCAACAACGCAGAGGCAGTGATCCAAAACAATGCCAATACTCACTGAATGGAATTGCTAAGAGGTTTCAGTGCTCCCCCCAAAGAGGACAGGTCTGGTAATTGCAAATGAGTTTAATCTGTTTCACATCTGAATTATCCTGGGCTTAGTATCCAAATTGGCTTGCTTCTCAAGTTTGTCAGGTTGGTCTCCTGCACGCTCACCTTTGTCAAGGGAGAAGGAGGTCTGATGAAGAGCAGAGCATGGCTTGGAGCCAGTCTGCTCATCAAGCCGCTATATATTGCACACCTATCCACATAAGTCAAATATGATTTTCCTCGGCAAATCTCCTGCCACCCCATTTCTACCCTAGCAGAAGTAATTGCTCCTTCTGTGTATTCCTACTGCATATGCCAACATTATAACATTAACTCTATCACACATAGACTAGTGTTAAGAGTGCAGATACTTCCTAGGTTTGACAGAGGTCAGCCATTATTAGCTATATGACCTTGGGTAGATCATATATTCTCTATGTCCCAGCTCCATCATTTATAAAATAGGATATAGTTCTTGTGTAGATTAAATAAGCTAATATGCATAAGGAACATGTAAGAGCTCCTAGGATCTAGGAATTACTATTTAAATGTTAGTCATTATCATTAGTTTCTTTAAACATTACCTGTTCCACGAAACTGTAGGTAGTGGTCATTCCTTAATTAATTTATATTTCTCCTCATAGCACCATCTGAGATAGAGAAGATGTTCAGTTACTACTGGCTGCAAAAGGAGAATGAATGACTCTCATCTTGGAATGACTAAGGCAGTGTCTGACAATTAGTAAACTGAGCAAGGGAGAGAGTGAGGACCGAATGAATGTAAAATCTGTGGAATGGTAGCTGACAGCAGAGTTGGCATTCAATACACTTTTGTGTCCATCACCAAGCATCTACCTGCTTTTTAGGTAGGTCCCATTAAGTCTTCCAGTTGCCTTTGTCTAGGTAGTATGTATCTGAGGTGTACCCCACCAGAGGACTCCAGTGTTGGGTTTCAGGCTCTGGAGATGAGGGTGGCCTACAGCTATCAAAGAAGCATCCTGGAGAAAAACTCTTACAGTGATCCTAGAAGGATAGACAAGTATTAGAGACCATAGCAGGAGGGGAGGGTCTGCCAGAACCAGCAGCTTCCATCTTCTTTTGCTTGGTGCTGTGTGGTAAAACAAACATGAAACACAGGAAACAAAAACCTGAAAGTACAACCTCCACCCTCAGGGAAAAGACCATTGTATTCATTAGATAAAAGCTTGGAGGACATTTATTCTGCTGGACTCTTTAAAACTGAGAAATTAGAAAACATTTTATTTTTTTTTAATGTTTGTTTATTTTGAGAGCAAGAGAGAGAGTGCACGTGCACAGGCAGAGGAGGGGAGAGAGAATCCCAAGTAGGCTCTGCACTATCAGTGCAGGGCCCGATGCTCTGTGAACCATGAGTTCATGAACCATGAGATTGTAACCTGAGCCGAAATCAAGAGTTGGACATTCAACTGACTGAGCCACCCATGAACTCCAGAAAACTTGAGACGTATGAAGGTGTAGGTTCAGAGACAAAGAAGGAATGAGTACTTTTGATAACCCTAGTTAGCACTAGGAGCTGTGTTTGCCTGAGTTTGGTCAATCAAGACTCCTCATGCAGGTTCCTAGCCACTGAATTGGAAGTTGGAGCTTCGGGGTACAAGTAGACGCCTCTCCTGAGCTCACTACAGTTGGGTCATTGTGGTTCAAATAAGCCAATTATCCCCATGGAACCCCTTCTCATGGCTTCAGTGCCACAGCCTTGGGATAGGAAAGCCACTGTACTCCAGCAACTGGAGAATGGACTGCTACTGGCTGAAGCCACTTCAAGCTTTGTGAAGACCCAGGACCACATGGCTGCTGTGGGTCTGCTGGACTGTGGCTCAATATGCTCTATGAGTGTTCCAGCTGTGACCAAATCACAGACATATTTTTCTCTTGAGTGTGTTCCCCCTTAATTTTAAAATGTATATGTATTTCAAGGAAAATTAAATCCATGGGTTTCTAGTTCATTTACCCTTAAATCATTAAAATGCCGTTTAAGAACATTAGGCATCCAAAGAGCTTTGTGAGCCATTCTAATAAGCATTTGAAAGACTCTTCTATGGTTTCCTCTGGAGCAAATGGATGTGGAGTTTCACAGGATGCAAGTGTGATTTAGAATTCTGAATCAATGTTTTATATAAGGCAAAGGGCCTTAAACCAGATGAAAACACACTACTCTCAATACAGGGAGGTCATAAAAATAATTCTGTTTATTCTACCAACTATGAGTCTAGGAGCACCTCCTAGGATTCTTGAGGAGTAAACCTAACATGAGGTCACATTTTCAGAGCACTGAATACAGTCAGCCCCTGGGCTCTGTGCCTTAATGTCTCTCACCCCTACAGCACTGCAAGGAAGAAATTGCCCCCATTATTTGAATGAGTTTGAGAGAAATAGATTCTGTTACCTGAGATCTCAGGGTGGTAGCCCTAGGATCCACCTTTCCAAAAGCACTTACAATGTGTCCAGAAATTTACCAAACAATCCATTCAATATACATGTTTATTCATTTGAGACATATTTATTCCAGACACTAAATTAATCCTTAAAATAACCCAGTGAGATGGGCATGATGGTTTCCATTTAACAAATAGGGAAGGGGCGGGAAGGCATGGGGAACAAGAAAGGCTCAGAGGTTTAGTGGCTTGTCAAAAGCCACCTATATAACCTGAAAATCCTGTGTCACTCTGTGCCATTGCCTTTTTAAGACAGATATGTCTCAGGCAAAGAGTTACCTGATTGTTACCACACTGTCGCTGCTCTAATTTAGACAACTTCTTAATAGCAACTTGGACGTTAACTCATACAGTTGGGTGGTTTCATGCAACTGACAGAATAGCTGCTGTGTTTTAAGTAGAATTGTTGGGGCTAAGACATCGATCCCTTATTCATACAAGGGGAAAAGCAAATGTATTGGGTTCATTAGCAAGGAGAATTTATTCATATCACATAGACACTAAGTTGAAAGCTGTATGGTAGGTTTTTAATTGAAAGTCTGGTCAGTGTTGCTGTGTAGCAAAAGCAAAATGAAATTTGGGAGGGGCTAATGGTGCCAACTCATTTGAACTGGAGTTGTTATTTATCTAATATAATAATTGCAGGGTTAAAGGAGACAGGGGCACATCTCTGTAGTACTAAGGATAAAAAAAAAATGGAAGAACACTCTAAAATTAAATCAAGTCTTTCTTTCAACACCCATGCCTACATACTTGGGAAAAAAATGTGGCCACTAGAGGGTACTGTCCAAACACCCAAAGAGATGGAAAGGAGGTAGCTCCTGCTGTATATTTGAAATCCAAAGGAATAAATTAATTCAAGAGGTACTGCAATGAATAGTCTGTGACCTTCAAACTATTATTCCTGAATCACACATGCCTTGTGAGCCTTTTACTTTTTAAAATTTTTTTAATGTTTAGTTATTTCTGAGACAGAGAGAGACAGAGCATGAGTGGGGGAGGGGCAGAGAAAGAGGGAGACACAGAATCTGAAGCAGGCTCCAGGCTCTGAGCTGTCAGCACAGAGTCCGAAGCGGGGCTCGAACTCACAAACCATGAGATCATGACCTGAGCCGAAGTCCGTCGCTCAACCAACTGAGCCACCCAGGTGCCCCATCTTTTGCTTTCTTCATGGGACTGAAGAGGAAATTTTCACTCATTTGCATCATATCTCGTTGCATGTGCTCCAGGAACAGTAACTTTCAGGTTTATTACATTTTCTCCCTACCCAACTTTTATCCTATAGACCACACAGTACAAATCTAACCTTAGCATAACTTAATGGTCCCAAAATATTTTATAAACCAGACTTCCAGGAACATGTACTGAATACCTTCTGACGTGTTTACTGTGTTATAAAATGATAACCCTAAATTAAAGAAAGAGTGGCTTTTGGCTAAGCAACAACTTACCATCTAAAATAACCAGAGTAGATGGAAACACAAGAAACATGCCAAGAACCAGCATACATATAATTAGTATTTCTGTGCCTATATGATCTCCCATTTGGAGAGCAATTTTTGACAACTTTTCTTCTATGTAGCTCATGTGATCATTTTATCTTTATACAGATGTCATGATTTAGGAGATCCTTTTTTATCAACACACCCATTTTATAGAACCATAAACAGAGGCTCAAGGGAGTAAAGTGGATAAGACTGGTTACTATAAATCCAGATTCAAATTTCTTTTTTTGAATCTAAAAATGCTTCCAATACAGTGAGATGCTTCTTGGTTTTCAGTACACATATCAATGAAATAGATTAATTCCTGATTTCAGTAACAAAACTAGGACATGTGCATTAAGCAAATTAAGTCAAGAGCAGATCAGGAAAGCTATGCCAGCCTCTGGGATATCTTTCCAGCTGACTTGACCATGACTCTCTCTTTTTCTTCCCTTTTGGCTGTTAACTGCAAAATTTCGATATGTGGATTCTGTTGTGATGAATGTCACAGCTGTTTATTTACCATCAAATCCGGTTTGGTATAGCTCATAGTGGGTAAGTTCCTAAATAAGCCAGCAGTGGAAGCCTGCAGATCCACAGACTCTCTGGCTAAACCCCACCAGCACTGATTCCTGAGGGATGTCTTGCTAGTCTTCCAGCCAAAGTAAGGCAAGATGGATTAAGACAGGGGCCTTTTTTTTCCCCCCTGCAAACATGAACTAGAGCTGCCATACTTCAGTAGTGTTCCATTTTACCTTTGTACCAATAAAATCTCACAGTAAAATGCTCAAGTGGAGGGCAAAGTCAGTGGCCAACTCATCACCCTGAGAGTGCTTCCTTATAGGACGTGGCCAGCCAGCCCTTGCTGCCCTCAGGTTCTCAGGGCTGGCTCCTGGTTTGATTGATTTTATCTGCTGCAGGGCCATCTGCACATCTCGCAGACCTCACTCTATAGTGAGGGTTCTCTGTGCTCTCCTTTTTTCTTATTCCTTCAACTGAGTTGGTTTGTATGCACTTTCCCTTCCCCTTCACTGCCAAGATCCAGGTACAATGGAGAGTGACAAGCCTGAGATTCAAAGTGGAAGAAAAAAGGAAAGAGGCTGATAAACTGTGGATGCTGAACAATTTAGGAAAAGCTCAATCTACGGACATGTAGGATATGCACGTAGCACAATTTTATGCAAAAACAAAACAAAACAAAACAACAACAACAATGACCAAAAAACCAAAAACCACAAGAGACCTCCTATCCTGGGCTAAAAATAGTCATCCTTGTCTATTTGTTGTTTTCCCTGATGGGGCTAGAATAAAGTGTCGCTGGAGGGCTAGGTGCTGTGCTGGGTTTTGAAAAAGGTTTTCACGTTTTGGTTGTTCTATTTTTCAGCTTTATTTTTTTCTGTGTTAAAACAGTATTTATTTATATATTTGGCAATTGCTGTGTATGTGTTGAAATCCCATGACATACACACACTTGGGCTTATCCAAGGTAGAGCCTACAAAGAAGTATGAGTGAGACCCATGCCTTCAAGACAAGACACATCTATTTATATATTTACTACATTAATAAAAATTAAATTACAATACAACATCTATATCAAGCCTCTTAGTTGGACACCACTTATGTGAAACACTATTCCTGTTATATGGTGAACTCTCAAGATTAGGTAGGCAGAGAACTTTTAAAAATCTTCTATGGATTTCCCCTAAGCTGTCTTACCAGACTAAATTCCCACTTCATTCATAAAGATGAACAGACCCTGCTAACCATCAGCTACAGATGTTCTGCCTATCCATACCTCTGTCCACACACCTGTCCACACCAGCGCTCAGTTCCCCACTATTCCTGCACACTAGGGTTCTCATCTTCTGGTACTTAAGCTCCACCTCCACTATGAACCCTCTCTGTGGTCATTTCAGTTAGAAAAGCTCTCTCCCTCCCCCAGAGTCTAGTAACAGGTATGTTGTTTGACAACTCTTCTACTGAATTCATCAACTTCTATTTTAAAAGAAATTACTTAATTTTTATTCTTTGTATTTTATGTCTTGCCTCTGCAATGGGCCAGAATTTCTACCTCTGACTTCCTTTCTATCTTGGAGGCCACAGAGTCTATGGGGAAACACAGTAAAAGCTGTGCCCGGCTTGTCTGATTTTCCTTCTATGGATTCCCTTTAGTTAAATACAAAAATGAAGGAAATGTAAGACAGGGACTATGATACTTTCATTCGGCCCACTGCCTGCTCCTTGTTGGGCCTGCTGCCTAAGTTCTGTTTGGCTTGATGTACCTGGGCTGGGGCTATTTCCAGGGCAGGCCCCGTGCCGTGAAGAACATGGCAGACTGCTTGCTTAGTGAGTTGAGCCATGTGGCACTATAGCACTCCATATGCTCATTGGCTTTGTCTGTTTCCAGTACTTCATCTGACTTTTCTAGACCTCTTCCAGGAATGAAGGCAATGTCTACTTTTCATGGCCTCAGCACAACCTGCCAAGATGGGGATAAGTCTAGTCAAGGTTACTCAGGCTTGTAAGTTCCTAGACCAATTCTTGGAGGAAAACTTTCTTTACCAGGCTGATAGTCTATGGAGGCACTGTACCAGAATAGAAAACTGGAAGGTTGGCAACCAGGAAAGAAAATCAGGAGGCATGGTGATTTAAGGTAAAGCTGCCTACCAACCTTGTGGACCAAGGCAGGAAGCCTGGGGCTCAAACAAGGATCAAAATAGATACAGATAAGACAAGACACGCTCAGCTCCAAGGGAGACTCAGGGCTACTGTGGCCTTTAGGTCAGTCAATGGCAGAATCTTTCTATTAGGCTAGAATCTGTCTATTCTTGGGCAAGACTTGGGGACTGAACATTAATGCCTGGCACACAATAAGTGATCAATGATTATTAAATTGTGTTTCTTCTCATCCTGCCCAAGGGCCACCAAGGCTTTGGAAGTAGATGCTCACTGTAAACTAATTCACTTAGTTCCTTTTACTGGAAATAGCTGGGTAGGTTCAGTTCTATTTATCATCAAATGAGAGATCTGGCGATACTGTAAAATTGGTAGTTACACATTTCACATTAAAATTTCCTAGAAATTCTTCACTGAGTATAATTTTGAATTGCTGAAGTAAATAGAACATAATAGAGCACATAATCCCTTCTTCTGGGTTTGTTTAAAAGATGAAATGTCAGAAACCAATGTATGCTTTCCTCAAGCTTTTACTCAGCTGAAAGGGCCTTTTGATAGCCAGTTCTTCCTCCACTGTTTATGTCCTCTCTGTCTTTGATTATCCCTAAGACAAGGCTGAAACCACAGTGTACCAAAAGGTGGCCAGGTAGTAAATGTTGCACAAAAGATAAAACCCTACTGGTGATAACTTGGGGTGCCCTGGGACACTATGGGCTGGAATGTTGGATAGGTCAGGGTGGGTACACAATCTTGAGCTTGTTTTGTAACGGGGCTGGAGGACAGTGCTTTTGTGAGAGACTCCACAATGGTGGGCTCATTCCATATTCCAAAGATGACAGAGCACTGACTACTTTGTTAGGAGATTGCAACAATCTTTGTAAATATTTGCCTTCCTTCTCTGTGAAATAATGAATTATTGCCTTCCTGTTGAACTCAGGAATGGCCACATGACTCGCTTTAGCCAAGGAAATGAGGGAAGAAATGATAGTGTCAGTTCCCAGCAGAAATTTTAATCCACGATTCCTTCTTCCTCCTCTAATGTGAGACTGGCAATAGACCATTTAGAGGTTGCTTAGCCACTCTTGGTCTAGAGGGAACACACTGTGGAATTGGATGGACATCTACTCCTTAGCACAAAGTACAGAGCTGCTTGTCACATCCTCTAAGATTCAGGGTCATTTGTTATCACAGCATAACTTAGCCTGTCCATAACTTAGCCTACCATACCCCAGAGACCTCTGACCTCTCCTTATTCCACACTGCAGAGCACTCCTGGGAAAGGAGCATCACATTCAGAACACAGAGTATGTGCTGGTTATGTTTTCAAATGCCTAGATGTGTGAAGAATTTCTTGAATATCCCCTGTGACATCAGTCTCAATCAGGATCAGGATCAGAATCGATCTTAATTCACTTTCAGTTAGCTCAGGAGCATTTTGCAGACGAGACCCAGGAAAAGGCAAGGAGACTTCCTGAAGAATTTTAAGAATTGGGGAATAATGCAACTTTTAACAAATCCATGATGAATGGAACAGAACATGACACCTAAGTGTGCAATCTAGGTATCTCCATCTTGCCTGGTGCAAATCAATGGCAGGAAATGGAGTACTGACCGCATTCCCACTCTATTAGGTAGGGAAAGCCAACCTTCTAGACAGAAGAGAATGGGTAGCCCAGCTTGTGCTATGTTCTTTAGGATTTTCCTCCCATTTCTCATTAGGGGCTTTTACACCTCCTGGAGCTTACCTTTGGGAAATAAACCTTAGACACTTAGACACCTTTCTTATCATTTGCTGATGAGGTTTTGTTTTGTTTTTTGATATCTCATCTAAGCTTCTCATTTATATTTTGTTTTGAAACACAAATCATCTTTGGTATCAGGGAGAGGCTTCATTTCAGGAATGGAGAAATTGAAATGTGAGAAGAGGCTTGCCCCACATTTCTGAACTCAGTGTGTAGAACACAAGAATCTGATAACCCAGTTCTCAATGCTAAGTCTCCACATTAAGCCAAGCATCCTGCCCTTGCTTGAAAATGTTTGTCTCGGCCTTATCTTCCTCCGGAGCTAAGTTCCAAATGTACATTTAAGACAAAGCTGAAATGTTTGTTTCACTTTTCCCCTGCTATTTTTCAATTTCCCATGGCTCTGCACTTCCTGCTGGCCCTTGCTGGAGACCTTAATACAGACCCAGGAGGAGTAGCCTCTTGCATTACCAGGGTCCCAGGAAGCTGGCAGGATGATTTGTTTTTGAAGATGTGCTTTCTTTCATTTCTCATTTTCTAGGATCAATGCAGAGGAAGAGGCAGTCCCAGGTCTCAGGTTTTTGGACGATAAAATTAAATTAGCAAGCTAGGTGGACAAACCAAAATTGGACAGTTTAGGTCCCATTTTCCTTGGGTTGTTTAGACAGATTGGTACAATTTTATTTTGCAGTTTGATCCAAAGAAGGAGTTGATTACTGGCTCTGAAATGAGCTTCCTTCATTCCCTGCGTGAGCTGGTTGAGAAGATGAATCCTACAGCAGCCAAAGGAGGCTGCTAACTGAAAAGAGAGATCTGAGGAGGGTTGTAGGGACAGGGGAGGAGGAGGGGCATGAAGAGGGGGGTAACAAAAAGTGGGAAGGTTGTGGTGTTTCTTATTGCTGCCCAGCTAAGCCTGCTGGTGATTAACCTGGTAATAAAAGTCAACTCTGTGAGGCATGCCTGGAAATGAAAAGAGGGCCCAAAGTGGATATAAAACAATCTCCCTTTGCTTAGAAATTGACAGCTGATGTTGTGTCCCCTCGGGGAGCCTGTGGGAGGCGACCAGCCTGTCAGCATTCTGAACAGGGCTCCTGCTGCAGCTGCCTGGTCCTGATGAACTGCGAGATGCTTCCTTACAAACTCAATAGGACAAAAGTTTTCTCCATGGCTTTTAATTTGTAAGGTCTGGTGATGGTTTTTTATAATTATGACAGCCTGCCCGTGGTGTCTGCGGTACACCGTGCGCACTCCGACTTTTTCTTGTCCTTCAGCAAGAGCTATTTTGCTCATTAGCTTCAGTATGAGGGAGAAATTGCCGGCTCCCTCTGAAGATTTTGCCATTGGGTGACCTGATAAGCAGAATGCAAATGTGCAAATGTAGCTGGAGCCCATCTCTGGATATCTCTGTGGCTGTGAGGGTGAAGTTTTCTAAGCGGTTTCATGGACTGGGATTTAGGGGCAGACAGGGAACAGCCTACTGTGAAGACTGCTGAAAGGGACCAGAGCATGCCAGCCTTCCTGATTTGCTTAGTCTAGGATCCAGCATGAAGTACGTTGTTTTGGTGTCAGTGTCAGATTTTTTTTTAAGCAAATATAACAACAACAAAATACAGTCGTTTTGATTTTGTTTTAGGGCGTGTGTAGGTTTTCCTGCGTTGGGGATTAAAATAGCCATTTACTCAAGGGACCCTTATTTGGAAGACATCTTTTTAAGTAAACACTGGTTTTTATTCATAATTCTTTGTAGATAGCCTTATGGTTAATTGTGTGTGTGTGTGTGTGTGTGTGTGTGTGTGTGTGTGTGTGTGTGTTTCGGTATAGTTTATAAACAATTCAACAAACTTTTTATTAGTTCCTATAAAGAGACAGACACTTTACTAAGAGATGATACAAAAATGTGGTTTTCCTCTTCTCAGCCCAGTGGAACAATCAGATGAGTAAACAAAGATGCTGGGAATGCATATGGTAAGTACTCTCATAGAGGTAGATTCTTACCCAGACAGAGATAGGAACATGGAGGAGGGGCACCTGAGGAACTATTCCTTTCTGCAGACAGTGACAAGAGAGCTGACTTGTGCAGGCTAGGAATGGGCAGCTAGGTAGACAAGGGAGTTCCCAAAGGAATACATGTCTTCAGGTAGCTGCTAGAATCTTGAGTTGGCTAGAGTGAAGGGTGTAGGAAAGAGGGGCTGCAAGGAGATAAGGATGGCCATGAGGTGGGGGATCACATAAAAATGGAAGCTCTGTCCACCATGCTAAGGAATTGGGATTTTATCCTCAAGAACAAAGGGAGACTTAAAAATAATTTAAGCAGGAAGGTGATATGATCAGATTTGCATTTTGTAAAGATACTCTGACAGCCAAGAAAAGGGACTGGTGAAAATTAACACCGGTGGCACAATATCTAGTTAGTAGACATGCTGATAGGTTAAATAGGAAATTCTGAGGCTCTGACCTTGGACAAAGACCAGAAGATTACAGAAATAGAAGGTCTGAGAGATAGTGGGTAGAAAGGTGAGGATCTGTTATTTGGATGATGAGAGGGAGAAGCAGGCAGAGATGGTCCCCAGGATTGTCATTCTAGAAACTGGGTAGATGAACAAGTCATGTTCAAAATGGGGACTAGAGTAGGAGGAACAAGCTGGGAGCAGGCACTGGAGGAAGATATAGGTTTAAATTTGGATCCGTAGAGATGAATAGCAGGCAGTTGAATAAATTTGAGTTCAGAAAAGAATTCTGGCCTGGATATAGATATGGATACAGACATATAAATGTATAGATTATATATAGTAGACTGACGTAACATAGCTGATGCTGAGTGTGTGAGCGGAGGATGTACAGTGACAAAACATGTTGAAAAGCTGCAGGTAAAGGAGCACTAGGGAGCACTCCCATGCAAGAAATTGTAGATGTCCCAGAAAGATGGAGGGAAAGCTATGGCCAAGAAATTAGGAGAAATTTTAGGAGATGATTTCATGAAAACAAAACTGTTTCAAGAACAGAGTGGTCAGAATGATCACAAAGAGGAAGACAGGCAGTAAAAACGTATCTTTTGAACTTTCTAACCTGGAGTTTCTTGGAGGTCAATATTGTGTAGGAATAGAAACCAGTTGGCAGTGGGACTGAATGAAAGGTGAAGGGAGGTAAGAAAATGTAACACCAAAAGTAGACCACTCTTATGACATTTCCCTGTCGGTGGAGGACAATCAGAGTCCTGACTCTCACAGCTTCTTGGCCTTTAATAGCAAGGATTTCTGTATTCCCCTCCAATTCTCCACTCTGGCTTTAAGTGGCTTTTCTAGTAATGTAAGGGGCAAATTTCCCCTAAGTGCACATTTACAACATGCTTTTTTTTTTTTCCCCCTGTGGAAACCCTTAGCAACCTATTTAACCAAATAATAGGATAAACAGAGTAAAATTTGATCCTGTCTTGTATCACTTTTCTAGAAAGACACAAGAAACAGTACTAATGCAAAGTTCTCTGAGGTAAGAAAATGGTAATTCAAGACATTGCAATGCCTATGTCTTCCATTCCCAGAAACCTAGATGCTTTCACTCACAAAGTTTAGCATTTTACTATTTTATTTTACTATTATTCACACTTATCTGCTCTTTTCTTTTTCTTTTTCCCCCCATTGGCCATCTTTCAATTTGGATTTATTCTCAATTCTTAACGTCCCGTCAATCCACTCATTACATGTTCAATAGTATTTTTCTGATGTGCTGGAGTTGTTTCCCTGATGAATGGTTTTTCCCTTTAATTTTCAGGCAGCCCTTTTAAGATATTGTAATGCTGATAATTAAAAATAACAGTAGGTTAAAGACACATTTTCCCCAGTGAATGAGGTTTCCCAAATATTTGGACAGATAAAAATGAAACTCAATTCCATGTGGAAGCATAGTCACAGCTGCATAATCTGTTATAAAAGTAAGAGTTCCCAGTGACATGAGAAAGTGGAGAAAGACTAAAGTCACTGAAACACACACTTTTATAAAATTTAAAGAAAAAAATAATGATTAGGTGGCATTTATCAGGTGACTTATTTTGTCATATTTTTTGCAACTTGCTCATGACAATGTCTTCTTTGGAGAAAATAAAAATGAACTCTATGGGGGCATGAACGCACTTGGGAAGATGGTGACAATGGCATTCATATATACCCTTTCTGGTCTGTCTGCTCAGCAGCTGCTCTAGAAACCTGACAGATGGGGACCCTGAAGTGGATGGGGTTGAGCTCTCTGGATGAGATGCTTCTAGGCATTATTTCTGGAGGGCTACCCTGGTGACTAGGGGAGGCCCAATCAACCCCCTGCCTCCTAAGACTTGCTTCTTCTTCCCCAGGGCCTCTGATCAAAGAGGAGTCCCTTCCAATGTTCTCTTCAAAGAGCAGGAAGAAGTGTCAGTTGGTAAAAATATATCTTCTTGGCTTACTTGTATGTGCATCTAATTAAAGGGACTTTAACTGCATTATCTAAATGCAACTTAGGTGTGTGGTACTGGACATCGATGGGCCAGTCATCTTACTGCACTGTTTAGGAGGAAACCAGCACTCTTTCCTTTTTCTTCCTACTTTTAACCTGGACAATGAGAAGAGAAAATGAAAGCCTAATGAGAACAGTATCTGGGCTGGAAACTAGAGATGTTTTCATCATGCTTCTGACCCTCTGCTCTTAAACAAACTCTTTGGAAAGAAAAACTGAATCAGGTAGGCCTAGATCCATCCTTCAAATAAATGGGGTGGTGGCAGAAGAGCCAGCTCTTTAATGAGGAAGAGACTCTCCAAGCCACCAGGTCTTGGGAATGGAGAGCTTTTTAGCCACTCCACAGGAAACAATGCCAGGAGGAGTTTAGAATGTGATCTAAGCACCAAACTACAACTGGCTTGCTGGGCAAATGCCCTTAGAGCCCCCACACCTCGCTTCAGTGTGATTGCCCAGAAATGGGAAACACCTGAACCTGCCATTTAGGCAGCTGGGTTCCCTTCTCTCCCTCTGGAAGATTAGTTCCCCTGTGGAGAAGCCTTCTTTGTGACTCCAGCTCTGGTTTCTTGCAGCAGCCTCAAGCCCTCTCTGTAGCTTCTGCTGGAGGTGAGAGAAATGGCCTTTCACTGCCTCCCCTTCAGAAAGTGTTTCCAGGTATCTGGCTGTGGGGCTGGCTGGCTCTTCTCCACAGCCCCAGAAACTGCAGAAATTTCTAGTGCTTTTCTTCTGGCTGCAGGAGGATGTGGGAGGCTTAAGTCCTGATTGAGATGCCAAAGCAGAACTCCCCACGGCACCACCCTTACAACCTGATGGCGACCCTTGCAGGCAGGCTGCAGAATGCCACACAGGGAAAAGGTCACTGAGGAACGCCACAGCACTCAGGATACTGCCCCTCACCAATCGCTGCCAAAGCTTTCAGGCTGTGAAATGAATATTTTATTACCTTATGAAGGGGGAAAAGATTAAATTAGCAAAATGACGATAAAAAAGGGATAACCTGACTTCAACCCTTTTATTATGCTTCACACAACTAGACAGCAAATTGCGTTCTGGGGCTTCTGCTTAGATGGCTGTAAAGAATCTAACTTTTGCTTTCAAATTAACCTGTCAAATCATATATTTATAAAGGAATGAAGGGAAGAAAATGAGGGGCCTAGGTAGTCCCACGCATCAATTAGAGAGAAATTAATTACAATTTATGTGCATTAGCACAGGAACACTCCCAGATTACTCAAGAAATGTCTCTGTACCAGGAAAGGAGTCAAAACAGACCACGTTGGAGGGTAGAGGGTGTCAGGAGGGAAGGGGTTAGTTTCGGCCCAAAGCTAGAGTGGAAGGGGTAGGGGATGGTAGAGACGGTCATGGTTGCTGGCAATTAGACGCTCTTCCTGGTGCCTGCTGATGCAGGAGCCTCTAATGAGTGACATATTTTGAGGAAGCAACCTTAGAAAGATCCCCCACACTCTGAAATTATGAAGTGGGCATCCACATACAATAATACCACACTGCTCCAGATAAAGATAGAGTGTCTCGTACTGTCAGTGAATAAGAAAGAACCACATAAAGAAAGGCAAACATCCTTCTTTCTCTTCTTTTGGGACACTGCTAGGTGAGGGAAACTTAGTGGCTGCCCAGAAGGTTAGGAAGGAAATTAGAAGGGGTGTATGATGCTCCTTCAAGTAGTTCCTCAATCTGGTGGATGGCATTGGAATCTGAAGAAAGTCTGTGAATGTCAGAAAACTTCACACTCAAGGTCAAGACAGCCCATGAGAAAATAAATCAACAAGTTAGCAGACTAGACTTTAAATCTTTGTCTCTGTTTTTCATAACTGTGAACAAGGATAATGTTTTGTTTCATATAAGAATCACAGAAGCCTTCTGGAAGGTCAGGAATTGGAAGCACTCTCTTCCCCGGGGGCCCGGCCAAGGTGCCATGACACCTCCTCTCTATAGGTGCTGGGCTGGGAAGCTGGGTGGACAGCCTCTGTGACTAACGTCTTTCTTCATGCCTGGGAACTGAGGCTGGGATCTGTGCTGGAACCCAGACAACTCTAGACCAGAGTCCCCACCTTGGTCTCCCAGCTATTTCTCTAGAAGACCTAACAGCCCCTGCGATGGAAGGAATACGGGAACCATGAGGGACATCTGTGGGGTGTGAGGAAAGCCTCCTGGAATGAGGTGCAGAAGACAGGGGTCTGTGTGGTCAGCAAAGCCTTAAGCTCTTGAAGATGTTTTCTCATCTGAAAACATTAGCTTAATTAAAATCACACTATTCTCACTCAGTTTGTTTTAAGGAGCAAAATGTGCTTATGGAAACTTTTTGTGAAGTCTCAGGAGCTGTACAAATTTAAGGTCTTACTGTTATAGGCTGCTCTCACTTTAAAAGGTGTACTTTTTTAAAGCAAATGCTCTTTTCCCTTCCTCCTCCATTCCCCCCTCCCTCTCTTTCCCTCCACCCTGCTTCCCACTTCCCCTCCTCCCTTTCTCCCCCATCTTACCATACTCCAGCCTATGAATCTGAAAACGACCTTTTCCAGTTGTGTGGGAGTCTCTTAGGCCCATTAGATCTTTGTTTTCCTCTTTTTAAATTTTTTTTTATTTCCCCTCTGGAGTTGATGAATTATTCATGTCTTTGAAATAGTTTCTGAAGCCACTGCCTCCAGAGAAAGGTTCCCTTGGCAGGGGACACTGTGGCTTGCTTATAGAGCTACCAGCCCTTCTCTGATACCCTTCCAACCCTGCAACCTCCACACACTTGTCCGGGTCTGCAACCCCTCAGTACAGCCTGATGGCTTCTGCAATGCTCCAGATACAAGTGCCACTTTTATTTTCATGACTAGGATCAAGGGGTCCATTTGACGTCCCTGTAACCTGGAAGAAGGGAAGAGAGAGAGGAGAGAGGAAGCCACTTTATAAGATGCCTGGCAGAGACGTGCAAAATGGGCAATGGGGTGTACAGGGATCATTGTCTTTAGGCAGCCTGGACCCTGCAGGGGTTGCTGCTGAGACTGGAAGGGGGAACCAGATGCCAAATCATCATAGGGCTTAACTTTTAAAATGGAACCATATTGAGCAGCATAAAGCACATCAAGTGAGAGAGCTTGAGAGAGAGTATGAATTTTGAAGACTATACATATGGGTTCAAATTCCTGCAACACTGATATTTACTCACAGCACAGGCTCTGGAGTGCTGGATTGAAACCCTGCCTGCACCTTTTAGTAGCCATGTTAACTTGGGCAAGGTACATACCTTCTGTGAGCCTGGTGCTCCCCCTTTAACTGAAGATGATGATGGTGCCCCTTGGGTTGTTGGAGGGTCCAGTAAGATCATCCACACAGAGGTTTAGCACTGTATTGGGCAGAGAACGGGGGTCCAATCCACCTTAGATGTTGCTATTACCCACTGTGTGTCTACAATGTGTTAAGTGATGTATCTGTGAAGCTGTGCTTCCTCATTTGTAAGTTAGGAGGTGGTGACAGACGTATAAATACCTAAGACACATTTCCCAAAGCTACTGTTTATGTTTTAAATGAAATAGCAGAAGAAGACTACTCATACTGAGCCTAGCCCAGAAGGGAAGGGATGACCAGGGTGGGCAGTGTTAATCTGGGAACACTTGCTTTCTGGAGGCCCTGGCTTTAGCTCCACTGCCTGGTGCTCTCCTGTAGGCAGGGATGAAGTTCTCTTAGAAAACAAGTTCTAGATGGTTGCCTTCACCAGTGCTGAGTACTAGTGTTATGGTCTCTTTAAGCATTGCAATGGTTCATCCTCTGTGACTTGTCTCCTTGGGCACAACCACCCTCACTGCCCCCACCCCCTTCCCAAGAAGGCTCTCCTTCGATCTCCCCAGACAAGCCTCCTCTCAATAGTCAGGCCTGGAATCCAAATTGGATGTCTGCTGCTCAGACTGAAGGATTACCCAGCTGATAGGATGTGTGCTCTCAGCAGCTTCAAAGGTCACCTGTACAGACACTGAGAAGCAGGCTGGGGCTTCAGTGAGCAAATAGCACCACCCACACCTGCAAGATGCCCTTATAACTAAATGGACAAGGTGTTCACAGTTGATTATTAAACTGAAAACTGGTTTTTATTACCTCAATGGCAGGAGCAAATGTGGAGGTGGGGATTGAGGAAATTTTCCTGGACAAGTGGTTTATCAGTAACAAACCGAACAGCAGAGGAGATGAAAGACAGGACACTTAAATTTTATGTCTATTTTTTGCAACTAAATTAACATTGCTGTCCTTGAAGTGGGAAGGATAGGAGTTGCCTGGGGCCTCTCTCTGCCTTGACTCAAAGAGGTAGGCTGGGAAGAGTAGAAATGGCCCTTTGTAGGGGAAATGTATGGGTTTTATGTTGCAATGTCAGGAATATTTTCTCATCTCCACGAACTGGGGCTCATCGTGAGTCTCCTGTAGGACCTGCTCCAGATGGTACCATTACAAATTCTTAATTTACATTGCCCCATGTGCAAATATTGTTGTGTGTCACAAAGTTAGAATGGACAAACCACAAGACCTAAATAACAGACCTTCAGAAGAGAAGACGAGAGCCATCAATTTAGATTTTTAAAGTGCTAAACAGAATTGAGGTGGCTGTCTGGGTATACTGCTTTTCGGGGAAGGAGGAGAATAGGGCTGAGGGTGGGTGAGGGATATTTCTTTCTTCTACCCTTTCCCCTCTGCCTTATCCTATCTCCTTCCCACAATCTAGTGTGCTTGGTTAATCAGGATCCTAACTCCTGCATCTTGGTGGTTGCTCTCTCCATGTGCTCTTTCCCTGTCTAAAATCACCATTGCCTGTCTGGTCTTGGACAAATCACTTAAACTCTGCTCCTTGTCCCTGGTATTTGTAGGGCTGGAACACTAGGTCTGCCTTCCATTTCTACCCCTAGAGGGTCATGGTGACAGAATGACAACTGACTTGGTCTCCTTGGAGGCACCACCCCTGTGTCCTCTAGGCCTGGAGGCCAAATCTCCCTGATAGGTGGGCAGAGCTTCCAAACCAGTGCTCCAGGGCTACAAAACCCAACAACCTGGGTAATTCTCCTTTTGCATTTTAAGGGAAGTTGGAGTGAAGTAACTCCTTCTCTTTACTGACTAGCTGAGTATTCTCTATCCAAGTTATCCCATCAAAGTCACTGGGTCACAAACTCAAAGATACAGTTTGCAGTGGGCAAATCTCCCTTCACAGCTCTTGAGCCACATGAGAGGGGCCCTTCAGTTGGCTGAGCAGGAGAGATTATTGAAAGACCCAGTGACTTTCCTGAAGAGTAGAGAGAAATGAGATTCCTGGTTCTTTTTTTTTTTTTTCTTAAGAGAGATAGAGAGAACGGCAGAGAGAGAAAGAGAAAGAGACAGAGAGAGAGAGAGAGAGAGAGAGAGAGAGAGAGAGAGAATCTTAAGCAGGCTCCATGAGATCATGACCTGAGCTGAAACCAAGAGTTGTATTCTTAATCAAATGAGCCATCCAGGCACCCAAGGCCCCTGGTTCTAAAGAGGTTAACATTTTGCAGAACCTACTTAGTGTGCTTCTAAAGATAATTGCTTTGGGGACAGACTATGGTAAATCTTGCAGCTCAGATCCCTGATACCCAAAGGTAAAATTCCCACCTTTAGCACTGCTGTCCTCCCTGCCTCCCTCACTCTGTCAGACAGATCACCAGGGAATTGGCAGAAGACAGGCAGGAGGAAGGCATTTGCTGAGTGACTACTAAAGGACAGGCAGTGGGCCGGGTGAGTCTGAGTTAAATGTGATCTTCATTCCATATTTGCAGATAAAGGATGGATGGAGGTTATCAAGTAGCTGAGTTTGCACAACTTATAAGTATCAGAGTGGTGGACTGGATTCCACAAGTGACAGGGATTTGGTACAGCCGGGGCCAGCCTTCTGTGAGCCTGGCACTTGGTGGGCACTGATTTAAAAATTAAATAAAAGAAAAAGACATGGTGAGTTGACATTAGGTACACAATGTTAGCATTTGCTAGCTCCCTAGAAAGTGCCATGCAAACCACCTGATCATTTATATATATATTACCTCATTTAATCCCCACAAATCTATCCCAGGCAAGCATTATCATCCTTATCTTACAACCCCATACTTACTTGTTAATGTTCAAGTAAATGTTATTAGTGATTTTGGAATTGGCCTTTATCCTGCTCACATGATGTGTTCTTCACCTTTGGAAGCAGGATGCATTCTCATCTACTGTCTGCTCAGAAGTTGCCTCCCTTCTCCCACGTGCTGAATCAGCCAGCTGTTGCTCAGCCTAGATTTAGTGCCATCTCAAACTCATCATTCAGTCCATCAAAATCTGAAAACTCCTCAAATATCCTGTGACCTACGGCTACTCTGGTATCCTGCCACCTGCCTCTCTCCTTTCTGAATGACCAGTAGGCTTCCTGTTCCTTTATGTTTTGTCAGAGGTGCTGAAGCCAGAACCTGCATATGGAAAATGACACAGCAAGAAGGCTTATAACTTTCAAAACAAAAATATTCCTGTGACAAGCCATTTGAAGTTCAAGTGGGAAGGGAGCTGGGAGACCCTGACACTCAGGAATTGGGCCCCATATTCTACTGCTGACTGAGGGAGTTGTAGTCTTCATGTTTGATGAGGATGCCTTAGTGACGATTATTTGAGTATGTTCCATTCATTGAGCTCCTACAGATGAGAAACATGCTGGGGGAGGCACCACCACTTCTCAGCACTCAGCAGAGGTCAGGAGGGGAACAGCTGACAAATTGGACAGCTCTTTTTAGAAGTTTAATCTCAAATGTGATTTTTTTCTCCTTGTCTATACTGAACACTTGCACTAGCCCTGTCATGTTACTAAGCCTGGGAAGTAAGTCCTCCGGTTTTGCAGGAGATGGACACGGTGGGAGATAGAGTTTTTGCAGTGAAAACGTCTGCACTCTAATTGATCATGGCTTCTTGTTCCCAGAGCTCAGAGCATCTTATCTAGAGGTCCGTGCATTCATCATCCCCATGGCCTTATCAAGCAAGCCATTATTGGGCATCATTAGCCACATTTCTCTGTTATGCAGCCAGAGTCCCAACAAAGCTGAGTGATATATCTGGCAGTATACAGCACAAATGGTCAGCCAGGAGTAAAATGGAGTAAAATTCAGCTCTCAGAACTTTAGTTTACTGCTTCAGTCATGGATTCAAGCTATCATTTTATTTTACTTTTAAAATTGTGTTTATTTATTTTGAGAGAGAAAGAGAGAGAACATGCACACACAGAAGCAGGAGAGGGGCAGAGAGAGAAAGAATCCCAAGCAGGCTCCACCCTGTCAGTGTGGAACCTGATGCAGGACTTGAACTCATAAACCGCAAGATCATGACCTGGGATGAAATCAAGAATTGGTCATTTAATCGACTGAGACACCCAGGCACCCCCATTGCTAGCATTTTAAAATAAGGATAATAAACCAGTCTCACAGAACTGTCATTAATAGAATTGTATATGAATATCCTTAAACTTGTCAGGTGTTTGCTAATGTTATGTCTTGTTCCTTTACTTCTTTTTTTTTCTTTTTTGCAACATATTTGAAGTTTAGTGTAGAGGCCTTTAAATTATTGGAGTCTAGAACTGATACATTGACATTTGTAATGGTCAGAACATTTGCTGTTGAACTTAGTATTGACTCTATTCATTCTTTTCAATAACCTGTGTCCCAAACCCAGAACTTTATAAATCACAAAGGAAGCTGTTAAATCTGGGGTGTCTGCACACAGTAAGAGTCTCTCTCCCTGATCCAACTGGCCAGGCTACCAGAGATGGGCCATGATGGGGACAGATACTGGAGGAGACATGGCATGTCACCAGGAATACACATTGTCCAGTGAAGACAAGAACCTTCTCCAACCATTGGAGGGAAGTTCCATTAACACATGTAGATGATCAGTTAATAGCATTCAAACTTAACCATGTATTTAGAATAGAAGAAAATCTCTTATTTTTCCTTCTCTAATGCCCTAATAAATCCACAATAGCCCCTTCATATATTTGCCACTCCTTAAAACTCCCAAATCTATCTCTGTCACCCTTTTTCAGCTCCAGACCTCTGCCATTACTCTAGGGAAAAAAAAAAAAAACCAAAAAAACAAAAAAAAAAAAAACCAGGAACCCACCAGTGTCAACATACTCTCTTTGCACTTCACGACTTTCTTAATGGCATCCTCCTCCTCCTGGTCACTTGGGTTCCATCTCCTAGAATTTCCATCTACTTCTGCCTCTCTTTCATACTTATATTCAGTCAGCAATCACAGCCTCCTCATCTGGTCCTGCCCTTGAGCTCAGGCCCCTTCCAATATACTTCCAATAGCACTTCAATAGCTCACAGCCTCATGGCCATACCTCCACTTTCAAATTAGTCCTCCTAATTCGAGTCCTTTCCTTATGTGACATATCTTGGGCATTACCTCCAGAGCAACCTTCCTAAAATACAATTTTTGTCCATAACTCCTATACTCACAAGCTTTCAATAGCTCCTTGTTATATTCAGAACAAAGCATAAATGCTTAAGTTTCACATTTATAACTCTTAACTATGTAAGCCTATCAAACTTTCCAGTCTTCTTTACAATAAAACTTTTTATTCACTCCTATACCTAATTTTCCTAGGCCAATTTAATAATTACCTAGGACATTCCTTCTTGTTCTTATCTCTTTTCTTATCTTCTCCCTCTCCTATAATTTCCAGCCAACATCATATCTAACTTACAAAGCTTAAGTAAATTCCATTTCTTTTAAATGTCCTACCATATATACCACCACTCCGACCTTGACAAAATACGTCTTTCACTTACATTCCCATAGCACTTTGTAATTCTAGTGAACCACTCATTATTAATCATAGTCAACCTTAGATTAATTAGTAATAGATCTTTATCTCTATTGTTTCTTTAACAGATACTGGTGAACTAAGTTCTCTTTGTTTCCTCTAAAGAATCAGGCAAGCATAGTTTAGGAGCCCAAAATATATTTGTTGAAATGAATTATCACCTGGCTTCACCCCTATTTCCTGCCAATTCCCATAGGCCACCTGAAGACTCAATTCTCATCTGGTCCCCTTTTGTTGCTTAAGAGACCAAGATTTTTCTTGCCTGGATACCCAAGAAGTATCTGTTTTCTGCTTCTCAGAAACTTGAATTAATTCACTACTCTGTTTTGCTAACTTCCTTTTGTCTCTCATCCAGATGTCTGAGTATTATTGTTTATTTATTCCCTAAATTTGGACCCACAGATCCTTTTTTTCCCCACTAGAAAATGAAAGACATATATCTCCCTTACTTACTAATAATTAACATGTAAAAATTAGCTGTAGCTGTTAGAATATAGATATTTGATCATTTGTCTCAATTCACTTGAAATAAGATTGGATATCAATGGACAAATATACCATATAGAAAGTAAGACTGTAGTCAAAATCATGCATTAACTTTTCCCTCAGAAAACATTTATTAAGCTTTTGCTATGTGCCAGCCACCATGCTAAATGCTGCTCATGTGTAGAAAAGTACAGCTGAGACCTTCCCTGAGCTCACAGGTAGGCTACTATTGGTAGGTCCACTCATATCAAATCTGTTCCTACTTTGCATCATTTCTGGATTTAAAGGTATTTGAAACTGATACATCAGCCACCTGAAGAAAAAAAGTCAAAATTTCTGAGAAAAGTAAAAATGTAACCCACAAAGAAACAAGGACTCCATGTTGCTTGATGGCACTGGCATGTCTCTTCCTTTGGGCATGCACCAGGTTCTACTGAGAATTTGTGGCAGGCAGGTGGTAAGGAGAGAGACTGTCGGGGTAGGGGCTAGATTCTTATTAATCCCTGGCAACTAGCCCAAGGAAGAGAGCACAGGGAAGCAGAGAAGGGCTGCTGTTTTTGCTCTTTTCTTCCAGTGACTGAAATATCCATTGTGCAAGGAAAGGGAAGTTACCCCTCCTTGCATTCCCTTCTTGAAATTCTCCTTAAAGTCCTCTCACCACAAGAGAGAGGGGGACAGGATACAAGGAGGCAAGCAGACTCTGACTAAGAGGCATTTCTTAACGTTCAGATATAAAACAAGAACCAGACAAAACAGTGTGTACTCAAGGGCCAGTGTGAGCTCTCCTCCACCTTCATGTAGCAGATCTCAAGAGCCCTCTGCCTTCCTCCTCTCCTCCCTCTTCCTGCCTCTAAAAAGAGCGATGTGATTTATAAACCTGGATTGCAGTTGGTACCACAGAAATAGAATGTGTTGATCTGTGGAAGAAAACAATAACAGTGGCATTGAACAATAGTTTTTCTATTTAGGAGAGATAGTGTGGTCAAGTAGAGAGAGAAGTAGACAATTTTCCCCAAAGTCCTAGATTCTAATTGAGGGATTTAAGACAGGCCAAGTAAACATTTCTATCATCACAAAGAAAATAGCATGTCAGACTTATCTCTCCTTTATCCCAGGTTTGCTCTGTGGTTTGACTGAGACAAGCAATGTGAAAGTGCTTTGAACAGTGTATTAGTTAGCCTAACCAATACTAAATGTTATAGTAAATAACCCGCAGATCATAGTACTTAATACAAAAATATGTCACAACAGTTTGTGGTTCAGCAAGGGCTCTCTGCTCCATGTATTCATTCAGGGCCTTGGGCCTACTCACATTGAGGCTCTGTTGTGCCTCAATGCCATGCTGGCCATTCCAACCACAGAAAATGGGAGAGAGGGCAGGGCTTTGTACTGGAATTGCCACTCTTTCATCCCATTCCATTCAGGAAAGTGGATGCTAGTGTTCTAGCTAAATTCAAGGCAGCTATGAAATATAGTTTGTGTTAGTCCCAGAAGAAGTGGGTCCGATGACCATCTTGCCCAGTCACTGGCCCAGTTGCTGTAGGTTATGATTCAAATGCCATCCATCATTCTATCTAGCTAATAATAGGTTGTGACACCTCATCCTCATGGCAACCATCCAAGGTCAACTATGCTCTGCAGTCAGATTCACTAAGGCCACACACATGGAGTAGATATTCAGTACACATTGTGGCTGACTGCTCATGAGACATGCGGTCTCTGACCACATCTGAGGACAATAGCAGCAACATGGCCTATGCCTGGGCTACACAATTACTTTCACATCGAAGGGTGTGTGATCCAGGAATGTGATAAGACCTTTGGCGGTCTCTTCTCAGACTGTGTCAGACAGACAGCTATGGAGTTAGAGGGCTTGGACCTTACCCTGTAGCCATCAGAATTCCCGTTATCAACAGCTATCTCTATGCCATGCTCACCCACTCACATGTAAGCTCCTGCTTTATCTCTTTCATGTCCCTTCATATCTTTGCCTTTTATTTATCAATCCCCTAGTATTTCAGCAGAGATAAACACCTCATTTACATTTAATTAACAAAAATAATTGAGAACCTACTGTGTGCCATATTACTGCCAGTGCTACAGATGTAAAATCAAATTTCAGACATCTGCGTTCTTATATTTTAGGAATAAGAACAATAAACAAAAGACAGTATGCAATAGTATTAAATTGGTAATATTGACAAAAATGCAAAACGGGGTCAGAGGAAATTAAAGTTACAAGCAGCCCATTGGTGCAATGTTTTGAGTGGGATTTTTGGTTCCAATCAGAAGGTAGACTTAGAAACAGCAAAGATTGTAAATCGATCACTCTGACAGGACTAGAATGCAGATAGACTACTAGGGAAAGTGCTTAAAAAGACAGTGAGGGCCAGGCTACAGACATTTTATTTTATTTATTAAGCATTTTGGAACCTTTTGTGGTTTTAGATTAGTGAAATTGTATTGTCATAATAGTGTGTTAAGAAAACTATTCTTTTGATAGAGAACATGATGGATTGGAATAGATGCAAAACTAAGGGAAAATAAGTAATATTAACAAAATAACTACTTACTAAGAATTTACTCAACATGTGACTACTTAACCAAATCAACCACTTTATGGGTATATATTATTGTTATTTTATTTAATCAGTATAACAAAGTCAGAATTTGGGCAGTAGCCCAGCTGGTTCATACCTCTAAATTCTAGTAACTTGGCAGAGTAATAAGGACATCTTGAAATTCGGGATGGTGGTAATGAGAATACAAGGAAAGATGAATGAGGCAGAGATTGTAAAAGAAGAATGGATCAGCTGTGTGGATAGATTGGATTTAGGGAATACAGGAAAGGTGAAACATTATCCTCATTTTCATCCTAGATGAGTCTAGAAAAACAAAAAGTATCATTAAGGAAATTAAGAGGAAAGCATTTTGAGGAGGAAGGAGAAAGTAATTTAACCTTCAGGTATATTGAGTTTCAGATGCACATGGATGTAGATAGTAGCTATGTTGGTGGTTCAGTGTGACAATTGATCCTCATCCAGGAAAGAAAAGAGATTTCAGTTCTTGGCTGGGGATATCCAGGTACAGTGCCCAGGAGGCAGTGGCAATGTGGAATCAGTAAAAGCGTGGGAGTCATTTACGTAGAGGTGACAGTCATAAAATACAATAGTCTGTAGGAATTGAGGGAGAGATAGAGAGGCTTAGGGCTTCAGAAGAGTGAGAAAAGCTGGCATCCCCCTTGTCAAGGGAGGGCCAGGGAACCCAGAGAGATGAAGGCTATCTTGTCTAATAACATGTGGATACTTGTTGAAACTAGTTCTGAACACAGGGGATCTAGTGAAAGAGACAGGCAGACCAAGAGAAAGAGAGAGAAAAATGTGAGCACATCATGGGATGGGTCTAGAAGCAATAGCAAAGGATGCCATTTGATAAATGTGCCATGGTGGGCAAGACTTGAGAGCAATGCCCTAGCTGTAGTGAAGAGAAGCTGCACACTTATTCTTTTCACTGCTCCTCCCCCTTCACACGCTGCAGTCATGGTAAATCTACTTTATGAGGCAATCTCTCCCAAATTCACACACTGTCTTTTAACTCACTTTTTTTTTCCTTTTCTACTTCTAGCTAAAGACTCCCCAGTAACCTCAGGAAAACCACACTTGCTCTCTTCTATTTTCTTTTTTTTTTTAATTTTTAATGTTTATTTATTTTTGAGAGACAGAGTGTGAGCGGGGGAGGGGCAGAGAGAGAGAGAGGGAAAGACACAAAATCTGAAGAGGCTCCAGGCTCTGAGCTGTCAGCACAGAGCCCGACGTGGGGCTCGAACTCACAAGCCATGAGATCATGACCTGAGCCAAAGTCGGATGCTTAACTGACTGAGCCACCCAGGGGCCCCCTTTTATTTTCACTTGTAAGGGAAAAATGTCAAAGACTAGCCATGGCTGATCCAAGTGAAAAGAGCTTTAGCCGTGCATCTACTACAGGAATACTCAAGCCCTGAATCCAGATGGAAAATTAGACACAATAGAGGTGGTGTTCCCAGTTCCCATCACCTCCAAAATGCAAAACATTTCCATTAAAGAATATCATTCTAATCTGCCTTGCTTTTTCTAATTAAGCAAGCATCAGAACACAAATAGATGCATAGCTGTTCCTTTGCATCTATATATTCAGTAGATAACTTTTCATTGCTTTCTACAGCATATAATCTGGAAGCAGACTGAGCTTAAATTCCAGTTCTATCACTTGCTAACTAGTTCACACTGAGCAATCTTTCTGGTCTCAGTTTCTTCAGCTGGGGATAAGAGATCTTACCATATTAGGGGCTCCTGGGTGACCCAGTCAGTTGAGTGTCTGACTTTGACTCAGATCATGATCTTGTGGTTCATGAGTTCAAGCCTCACATCGGGCTCTGTGCTGACAACTCAGAGCCTGGAACCTGCTTCGGATTTGGTGTCTCCCTCTCTCTCTGCCCCTACCCCCCCCCCCATCAAAAATAAATAAACATTAATTTAAAAAAAAGAGATCCTACCTTATTAGGTTGATGTGAGGAATATATTAATTAATATATTAAACACTTAGAATAGTATCTGGCACACAGTAAGCACCACATTAGTGCTAGCAGCAATTATTGCTGCTGTTGAGCTATGCAAAGATAAATATGATGTGTTTTCTATCCTCAATGAACTCTCATAGAAAGAAGACTGATTTATTTAGCTTATTTTCACATTTTTCTTAATTATTAGTTTAGCAGGGCCATAATGAGAGTATTTCAATGACATTAAGAATTAAAAATATTTTTATTGGGTCAGTGGAAGACTCTGACAATCATTTATGGCATTATATCTAGAAAAATGCATACCAAGCTCCATATAATCAATACACAAATACCTATAAATCACATCCTATTGTAAATTTGGGGTCTGTTTTTTTGGCCAGAGAGGAGACTCATATGTCAGAGTGACACTCCTTGTAGGTTTGTGAATGGGAAGAGGCTTGACTACCTTTCAAGTATCCCTGGAAATGGTTGAGAACCCAGGAAAAAAAGGTTTACTACATAGTCATCTCCAGGAATGCTGTCTGGGAGGACACCTCAAGGATTCCCTTTAAGGTGTGGATTTAGAGTCATTACAACCTATAGCATCTACCAGTGACGGGACAAGAGATGGGTGGAGGATCTTTCTCTAAGGCATACATAGGATTTGGTAATCAGGGGTTGGGGAATGCCTATGAAAGGTGAGTTGTGTACTATGGTACACATGTGTACCACAAGTAGAGAACTGAACAGATTGTCCTACTTTGCAGATGAAGAAACTTGATTTTGAGAGGTTAGGAAACTCTCTTCAAATCAGAACCAAATCCTGGCTATCTGGCCGCCATGAAAAAGATCTACATTTGGGGCAGAGGCAGAGAACAAGCTTACAAAGATTTTCCTTACCCCACATGGCTAGTTTGACTGAACACAGGCACCCTTACTTTTCTATTAAGGACTCAAAAAGAACTGTGTTTTAGCTGCTAGGTGCATGTAATTTGCTATCTGTAAACTTCTCTGAAATATTCCCACCTTAACTAGAGGTTGATTTTTTGATTGCTAGAAAGTGAAATTTGCTGCTAAAATGTGAAACTTCACCCTAAACGGAAAGGGGAGGAATATGAAATGACCACAACATTTAGCTTATTTTTCTCAGGGAGGAGATAGAATGTTAAGGTGCAGTGAGCCTCACTGCAGACCAGGACACCGGCCTGTTTCATGCACTCTTGACATTCAGAGTGGGTTTACAAGAACAGTATGACATGATAGCATGCTGATACACCACACTCCATGTTATGAATCTGACAGATATCAGAAGCAATATGGCTCGCTTTACATTCATCCTTATGAAGCAATCTAATACGTGAGAGCCATCTTGAAGTCCTTAACATTCCTTTTATTCATCAGTCAGTCCTCCCAATTTAAAACAAACAAACAAGCAAAGAATATTGATGTGATTAGGAGTAAATTCTTGACTCCTTGTTGTCTTCTTTGTGCCTAAGTAAAATTCCAAAATAATATAAACCTCAATTTTAAGCAGAGTTAAAAAAAAAAAAAAGCAAATGAATAAAATTAAGAACACCATTTATATGTCTCAAAGAAGATTCCATACCTTCCAAAAGAGTGATTTTTTTTTTCCAGGCAGAATAGCTGATCAAGTTTAAACTCATTACAAATAGCCAAGATTAGAAAAGTTTTCCAAGAGATGCTCATCCAAATTTTCTGTAAAAATATTTCTCTCTCGGGGCGCCTGGGTGGCTTAGTCCGTTGAACGTCAGACTTCGGCTCGGGTCATGATCTCACAGTTAGTGAGTTCAAGCCCCACATCGGGCTCTGTGCTGACAGCTCAGAGCCTGGAGCCTGCTTCAGATTCTGTGTCTTTCTGTCTCTCTCTGCCCTTCCCCAGATCATGCATGCTCTGTCCTCTCTCTCTCTCTCTCTCAAAAATAAACATTAAATTTTTAAAAAATACTTCTCTCTCTTCTTTTCTCTTTCTTTCTTTCTTTCTTTCTTTCTTTCTTTCTTTCTTTCTTTCTTTCTTTCTTTCTTTCTTTCTTTCTATATTTCCGCAAGTACCTAAAGCTTCCTATTGTTAAATGGGCCTTAAACCAGTAATGACAAAATCGTCCTTCACATTAATGGTACTTTTGGCCTTTTTGGTCCTGAAATATGAAAATTCCTTGGAAGATATTGGTCACAATTGTTTCCCCAAAATAGTTTACCTTTTCAAAGGCATATTTCTGATAATCATTCTCCTTTGCTAAAAAATATCCCCTGAAACACCCCAAAACATATCAAACTCTGCAGCAAACACATGAACATACACAATGACTTCAGTGGCTTTCCTTAATTAACAAATAAAGCACATGCATTCCAGGTCCTTCAAAATCCAATCACACCCTAATTTTCTGATTTATTTTCTTTGTTGTTGTTGTTGTTGTTGTTGTTGTTGTTATTTTTTAGAAAGAGAGTGAGAGCCCATGCATGTGCATGAGCCGGGGAGGGTCAGAGGGAAAAGGAGAGAGAAAATCCCAAGCAGGCTCCATGCCGAGCACAGAGCCCAATGCAAGGCTCAATATCATGACTGTGAGATACTGACCTGAGCAGAAATCAAGAGTCAGACACTTACCAGACTGAGCTACCCACCCAGGCTTCCCCTGATTTATTTTCAAGTGTAGCATCTTCTCCTCTCAACCCTCTCCATCCCTTATTCTCTCTCCCATTCTCTCAGAGATCTGACTCTCCCAGCTTGCATGCCTTTCTGCCTGGGATGGCCTTCCTTCCACCTCTACCTCTTGAAAATCTACCCAGCCCACAAGGAAACAGCTTTATTTTTAGTGTTGGAAGATTCCAAGCTACCATCACCTTGTGGTGTCCTGCCAAGGCTTCAGTATTGATCTGGAAGCTTGGAGGGTCCTTTCTCTGACTCTGTAGTGCTTGCAAACTCCCCATGTTCAAGGCAGTGAGGAAAGAGCCACTGGCTTGCCTGATGGAGATATCCTTCCACCTTGTTTGAGGATGAGTTTGAGTTTAGCAGTAGAGGCTTGGACCTCAAAGTCAAATGTTTTATTCCCTCCCTGTCCTTGCCTTATTTCTCATCATACACACCATCCCAAACTCTTACCACCCTACCTTGCCTCACAAGAGCTCTTCTTCAGAGATAGAAATTAAATGGGTTTTACTGTTTGCATTATTAATTTTTCTTGCCTGTCTCCTTCTCTCAGACACTACATCCCTGAGTATCTGCAAATACCAGTAATGAATTTCTCATAATAAGTAGTTAGATCCTAGGTCTCTTGAATAAATGGGGGTGAGGAACAAACAATCAGAATGGGTCTGTGAAGGGTAATACGATATTTCTTGGTCAATATTGCTTTTTTGTCCCACCATGGAATTCTGTAGCTGTCATATATGGCAAGTTTCTAATTTGGGTAATTACAGTCTGCTTACCTCTGTTTCTCTTGTGGTTCAAATATAACTTATTTTTCATGTCCTTTCCTAAATAAAACAAAGAAGCCTACTTGTGGTATTGCTATTTGCAGAAACAAAGGGGGTGGAGAGGGGTAGCAGAGTAGAAAAGAAAAGTGCTTTCAGAGTCAGAGGCACAGGCCTTGCCATGCATGCTAGGAGGACCCTAAACACTGAAGACTCTCAGGTTTTGCATCTGTAGTTTGGGAATCTTATCCTGACTGCTGAAGGGATTAAATAGGATAATGTAGCTACATAGAAACTTTAAGTTGGTAGGAATAGGTTTAGCAGAGCATTTCATGTAAGCAAGGAAACCCTTTCTGCAGTGTACGTCCAGTTCATACCAATTGTTAAGAAAAGCACAATGAAGTGGAGGAAAGAAGAGTAATCACCATGTCTACCTCTTGCGCAAGGAGATAGCTAACCACTATGGAAGGAGAACCAGCACAGGAGTTAAGAGTCAAGGGGTTCGCATCTGGTTGACCTCAGCTGCTAACCAGCTAACCACCCATCAATCACAAGGCCATTAAATTCCTCCCTAACAATCAGGGAAAAGTAACTTCAGTTGTTACTTATTGTCACAAATGTTGTTGTAAAGCTCAGAAGAACTGACATAGGTGTGTGCACAATGATCAAATATAAGTCCTGTGTATTCATTAAGTAGAGAGGAAGGCCAGCCTTAGTAAGTTAGGTAACCAGTAAGAGCGATCTCTTTCAGATCATTTCAATCATTTCAACGATTGTACCATTCTGTGCACTCCGCTGGCTTCTAAAATGAACCTGATGGGCACTTGGGTGGCTCAGTCAGTTAAGCATCTGACTATTGATCTCGGCTCAGGTCATGATCTCATGGTTCTGGGTTCGAGCCCCAAGTCAGGCTCCATGCTAACAGTGTGGAGGCTGCTTGGGATCCTCTCTCTCTCTGCCCCTCCCCCACTCATTCTCTTTCTCTCTCTTAAAATAAATAAACTTAAATAACTAAATAAAATGAATGTGAGGTTGTTATGCAATTAAAAAAAAAAAGAATCAGTAAATTTGGATAAAATGTGCAGTAGAAAATTAGCCAAGAAATGAAGAGAAGGCAGTTCTGGAAACAGAAAAAAATACTCCAGAAAATACTGGTAAAGGAAAGTGACTACAATAAAGCACAGAAGCTCTTATCAAAGAACCTTATTGGTGATCTCTGCCCCCTCTTGGCTCTGGGGTCTCTCACTCCCTCCTGAGTATGGATTTAGGGAGAAGAGCTCTACCCGATTCTACCAGCAGAATGCTGCCCCATCTGTGTTGCCTTCACAAGTTACACAAGATTTCCCAGTCAAGCAAAAAGCCAAAGACCAGGACTGGGACACATTATGGAGGCAGCATCCAGAGAGGAGCTTCTGAGCTGATAGGACAGGGCAGGAAAAGAAAGCTTGGAGTGAGCCCCCAGGACTGACCCATCCAGCCCTCCTGTCCTGTCTCTACTGCCCACACAGGGGTGAAGGCACCCCCACCCTCTGCCCAGGTCTCCTATGGGAGACCTCTGTGAGTGATTTCAGCTCACTCTTAAAGAGTCTCCTGCTCTTATTTTATATGGATTTCATTTTGTAGACACTAAATCGACCTGCACACCTTTCCCTAGTTAAGTCTACAAGTGGGGAAGTTAAGCAGGCTTTGCAATGCTTGCTATGTGAGCAGGAGAGGGGTGTGGGGGCACTGCAGGAGGGGGATGTAAGACCCAAAGGAGCCTTATTAATAGTTAAGTGGACAGGGCTGATAATGGGATATCTTTGTATTGTCCCAACAGATAAGTTACAATACACAAGCTTGCAGGCAGCTCCCGTGATTTGCATTGATACAATTCAGGCTGAGGTTTTTCATTACATGGCAGGAATGATACAGGAGCCTGTATTATCAAAGACAGCTGAAAAGCGCTCGGCAGCTAGCTCATATTCTGTGTGTGCTTATTCATTAACAGTTAGTAAGGTGCTTTGTCCCCGGTGGTATTGGATGTTTCATGGTGAATCATTAACAACTTGAACAGCTTCATACATATGTCTTATTGATGTGTAAAGTTATTGCAACCCAGGCTTTTTTTTTTTCTTTCTTTTTTCCTGAATGAGTGAATTCTGCTCTACTCCAGATTTTGAGGAATGCCTAAGTGACACTTTCAGTGATTCAAGGATCTTTGAACTAGAGACAGGCTGCTATAAGGCAAGCCCCCAGGAAGCTGACAATCTGGCTGATGAGACAACAGGTGGATAGATTTTTTAAAAAGAGTATGGAGCAGGAGATGCTCTGTAGCTATTCCTCAAGGGCAATAGAAGGGCAGCCACTGCAATGCCAAGCAGAAAACATAAAATGAAGACTGTGGACAAGGGTGACCGGTAGCCCTTCTGGACAGAGGGCAAGGTGGGGAAACTGAAACCCTAAGCATCCCTAAGGCAAAGGAAGGACTATGTGAAGGAGGGAGTGAAGTCTCAAGAGGATGGAAGAGACAAAAATGCTTAGCAGCTGACAGTAAGAAAATTTGGAAGCTAAAAACAAAGGAGCCAAGGCAGCTTTTCCTGGCTAGGGATAGAAAGAATAAATGGTATCAGAGTTAGAAACCAATTATCTCTGATTGCACAATCAGGAACCTGCTTTGAGCCAGGCTCCAGCCCCACCACCACCCAGGGGTCTGGGGCCACCTGAGAATGATGTCAGACCCCAGGAACTGCTCCATCCTATTTACTTAAGTCTGGATTAGCATTAGACAACATTTGGGGGCCATGCCTTCTGAGTTCTAACAAAGCAGAGAATTTCCTGGCAGTTGTCAGAACTATTTTGTTGGCAGAATTTCAATTTCTGAGTCGTTAGGCACCAAACAATCCAAAATATATTTTCTGATTTCCATGACTTTTGTTCTAAGCCTTCAAAGAGCTTCTTCAAAAGAACACATACAGTTGACCCTTGAACAACACACGTTTGAACTGTGCAGTTTCGTTTATATGCAGATTGTTTTTATAGTACCATACTATAAATGTATTTTCCTTAAGATTTTATTAATAACAGTTTCTTTTCTCTAGCTGACTTTATGGTAAAAATACAGTATATTATACATATACAAAATGAGTCAATCAACTATGTTATTGGTAAGGCTTCTGGTCAATAGTAGACTATTACTAGTTAAGTTTGGGAGAGTTGGGGCATCTGGGTGGCTCAGTCTGTTGAGGGACCAACTCTCGAATTTCAGCTCAGGTCATGATCCCAGGGTATGTGGAATCGAGCCCAGATCAGGCTCCATGCTCACAGTGCAGAACCTGCTTGGGATTTTCTCTCTCCATCTCTCTCTCTCTCTCTCTCTCTGCCCCTCACATCTGTGCACGTGCGTTCTCCTTCTCTCTCAAAATAAATAAACATTTTTTTTTAAGTTTTGGGGAGTCAAAATTTATATGCAAAGTTTCAACTACAGAGTGTAGGTGTCCCTAACCCTGACAGGGGTCAACTATACTTTATGCTATCTCTGAAGCCACTGGTCTCACTATTCTATATGTTTAATCACTGAGTGCCTTTGTGTCTAATCTGCATTAGGCCACCACTGTCTTCCTCCCCAGTCCCATCCAACCAGATGTGATCTACTGCAAAATCCGCACAATTGCTTCATGGTCTGTTTTTGTTTGTTTGTTTTTTTTAACAGTTTTATTGAGATTATAATTGACATACAAGAAACCTCATATATTTAAAAGGTATAATTTGATTAGTTACAGCAGATATATATGTCCATGAAATAATCGCCATCAACATAATGACCTTACAACACCCACAAATTTTATCATTTCCCTTTGTAATTACCTTCTCAAAGCTGGAGGACCACTGATCACATTAAATAGTTTACATTTTCAGTATTTTAAGATATTTCATTTATTTTAATAAATGGAATCATGGAGTATATAACTCTTTTTTTGTTTTTGTTTTTGTTTTTGTTTTTGTTTGTTTTTTGTTTTTGTTTTGTTTTGTTTTGTTTTGTTTTGTTTTTGGTCTGGCTTCTTTCACTTATCACTACTGTCAAATAGTATTCCATTGCAGAAATACACCAAACATAGTTTGGATATCCATTCACTTATTGATCAAATTTAGTTTGTTTCCAGTTTGGGGCTACAATAAATAAAGTTGAGATGAACATTTTTAAGTTTATTTATTTATTTTGAGTGAGAGAAAGCAAGAGTGAGTTTGGGGCAAAGAGAAGAAGAGAGAGAGAATCTCAAGCAGGTTCCACACTGTCAGTGCAGAGCCTGATACAGGGCTCGAACTAACGAAACGTGAGATCATCACCTGAGCCGAAATCAAGAGTTGGACGTTTAACTGACTGACCCACCCAAGTACCCAATGATGAACATTTGTGTATAGGTCTTTATGACCATATACCTGAATTCATCTTGGAAAAATACCTAGGAGAGGAAAGCCTGGTCATTTGGTGGGTTTACTTTTAACTTTTTAGGAAACTGCCCAAATATTTCCCAAATTGGTTCTACCATTTTATATTTCCATCAGCAGTGTAGGGGAGTTCTAGGTGCTCCAATCCTTTCAGGCACTGGTTATAGTCAATATTTTAACATTACCCATTTGAGTAAGTGTAAAGTGGTTCTCACTGTGGTTTTAATTTGCATTTTCTCTAATGACTAATGAGATTAGGCATCTTTTCATGTGCTCATTTGCCTTCAGTGTATCTTTGGTGAAGTGTTTTTCAAATCTTCTGCCAATTTTTAAATGGGTTGTTTATTTTCTTACAGTTGAATTTTGAGAGTTGTTATATATTCTTGATATGAGTCCTTTACTAACTATATGATTTGCAAATATTTTCTCCCTGTATTTAGTTGTCTTCTCATTCTCTAAACAGCAATTTTAAAGGAACAGTTTTTAATTTTAATGAAGTCTAATTTATAAATTTAACCTCTTATGGATCCTTCTAAAAGTTTTATGCTTTGTATTTAGATCTGGGTCCATTTTAATTTTTGTATGTGGTCTGTATTATGATTTGAAGTCCATTATTTTTCATATGGATATGCAATTTTTCCACCACCACTCAGTGAGAAGTGTGTTCTTTCTCCACTGAATTGCCTTAGCATTTAAAAAAATGTTTATTTTTTAATATAATTTATTGTCAAATTGGCTTACATACAACACCCAGTGTTCATCCCAACAAGTGCCCTCCTCAATACCCATCACCCATTTTCCCTTTCCTCCAACCCCCCCACTCCCTCCACCTTCAGTTTATTCTCTGTATTTAAGAGTCTTTTGTGGTTTGCCTCCCTCCCTCTGTGTTTGTATCTATTCCCCCCCCCCCGCCATGGTCTTAAGTTTCTCAAGATGCACATATGAGTGAAAACATATGATATCTGTCTTTCTCTGACTGACTTATTTCACTCAGCATAATACCTTCCAGTTCCATCCACATTGCTGCAAATGTCAGTAGACAGAACACGAGTGGGGGAGGGGCAGAGAGACAGGGAGACAAACAATCTGAAGCAGGCTCCAGGTTCTGAGCTGTCAGCACAGAGCCCCATGTGGGGATAGAACTCACAAACCATGAGATCATGACCTGAACCGAAGTCAGATGCTCAACTGACTGAGCCACCCAGGGGCTCCGTGTCTTAGCACATTTATCAAAAAACACTTGTCCATATACATATATATTAGTCTACTTCTAAATTCCCCATACTGTCCCAATGATAGATTTCTCCACTTTTACATAAAACCACACTGTTTGGATTGTTGTAACTTTATTATACTCTGGACTTAGATTGTGCTAGTACTCTGACTTTGCTCTTCTTTGTCAAAGTTCTTTGTTCATGCTGGGTCTAACATTTTCACATAAATTCTATAAAAGTCAGTTTGTCAATTTCTAATGATAACGATAATAATAATAATAACAATAATAGTAACAATAATAACAATAATAAACCTGCTGGGATTTTCATTGGAAATGCATAGAATTTAGAAAACAATTTGGGGAGAATTGGCATCTTTGATTAGTTTTGGTGTTAGGCTTAACTAATAAATTGAGTTGGGAAATATCTCTTTTTCTAATTTCTGAGTTTGTGTAGCATTAGTGTTATTTCTTTGTTGAGTATTTGATAGAATTTACCACAGAAGTAATCTGGGACTGGAATTTTCTTTCTGGAAGGATTTTAAACTATAATCTTAATTTCCATAATGGGTATAATAGTATTCAAGTTACCTGTGTCTTTATGAGTGACCTGTGGTAGTTTGTGTCTTTGGAGAATGTTTTTTTTTTCTTTTTATTTAAGTTGTTGAATTTATTGGCACAAACTTGTTAATAATATTCCCTTACTATCCTTTAGTTGTCTGTAGAAATTATAATGATGTCTCTTTTGATTTCTGTTGTCTCTCTCTGTTATTATTCCCTGATCAATTAGAATTCGATCCTTTTGGGTTTTAATTTTAAAATTCCTTATGGGTCTTGCTTTTAAAATTTGTTAGGCTGAACTGGAGTTATGCACTCTCTATGGCTAATTATTGCCTACTACTAAAGATAGTTCTGTGTACTCTACCCAATGTCCTGGGAATAATGTGTTCTTCCAGTCTGGCGGGTAGCAACAGGCACTTTTCCTGACCCAGTGTGTTGTTACTGCTAATCACTTGAAGTGATCTTTTTCATGGCCTTGGGTACCTTACATGCATGTTCTGATCAGTACTCAGCTGAGAACTTCAGGGGAACTCTTTGAAGCTCTCTGAAATTCCCTCTCTGTGAAGCTAGCTCTCTCCTCTCCAGCACTCTGTTCTGCAAACTCTAGCCGCTTTGGTCTCTCCCAACTCTCAACCTAGTCTCTTCATTTCGGAGAGACCTCAAGGCTCCATCTATTTCTGTAGCCTGCATACTCCTCTGTATCACTGAAGAGGTTACTTTCTTTGTTTTCCATGTCTTATGGGTCACTGTCTCTCACTGCCTGATGTTCAGGGCCTTGGAAATCATTGTTTCATATATTCTGGCTGTGTTTTTGGTTGTTGCAGTCGAGAGGAAAAAACTGGTCCCTGTTATTCCATTGTGGGTGGAAGCAGAGCCTTTGATATAGAGAAGACTTCCCAGAGCCCTCAAGAGAAAGAAGGCTGCACTGTTTCATTTCTGCTGGCATTTTCTTTTACATTCTCTTGGCCTTCCTGACAGCCCTCCCTCTCCCAGGGTCAGTGAAAAGCTGTTCCAAAAATGCAGACTATCCAAAGAGCTGTGCTGATAGACCTTCTCTACCCTGGAGTTCTGCAGTCAGCAAAAAGTTCCCACCCATGGGAAGCCTGCTTTGAAGCCAGAGCTGTGGTGAGGCTCTTCCTCTGACTTACTTTTCTGAGATATCTCCAGTGGTTCTTTTCACTGCCAGGGATTACACCATTTAAAAGTCAGAGCCTTCTCCTCCACAGGAGGGAAAACCTCATTTTGTGGAGCAAAGAGTTTAGAGAACTATACATAAAAAATTTGACTTTATAAGGAACAAAAGGAACCATTCTCCAGGGATTATTTTCCTCCCTTTGTCTCTTCTACTTTTTACATTTGAAAGGGATGGAAAGGCTGAGAAAGGTATCTGCCAGATCCTTCAGGCTGATTCTGCAAAGCCAGAGTCCAATGACTGTAAGAGCAGCAATAAATCAGGATTCCACCTCCTTAGAGGTGTCCGCAGAATCCATCAGGTACGAGGTTGGAGAGGGGTTGCCAATCAGCATCCTTCACTAATTCCTTTATTCTATAAATTTCTGCTATGTCTTTAAATCCACCAGTCACTATGAGATGCTGAAGATAAATGATTGAGAAAACCTGGTATAAAGGAAAGTATCAGGAGTGAGGGCACAAAAGAGGAGACTTTATGGAGTATCTGGAAAAAAATTCAAGGGAAATTAGTCCTACTGTGTTACCATGGGCTGATGGTTATTTACACTGCAGAACCAGCATGTCCTAAAAATCACACTGTCTTCTGGTATGGACTAAAGCACACGGCTATTCCCTTCTTTTTTGGCCAACTCTACCTGTTTCTGAGGGCTTGGTTTGGAAGCCTCTCCTATCTCTTATGTCTCCATTAGGTGCCTGTCTTTGATGCTTGTGAAGACCATTATATTTGCCCCTTAGTAAAATACACTTTAATGTTCTACTATTGTTTTTTTTTTTTCTCAAATAGATCATAGGCTTCAGGAAAGCAGCAGTTTGTCTCCTTCATAGTTGTATCCCTACTGCCAGCACAAGTCTGTGCACATGGCTGGTAGTTGGTAAATATTCCTTAAATAAATGAATGTTGACTCATTATTTTTTTTTTCCCTTCAAGTGAATCTGTGAGATAGGAAGAGGACCTGTAATTATCATCATTTGACAGATATGCAAAGGAGGCCCAAAATAGTTGGATCCTGAAATCTTAGAATAATAGCATTTTAAATTCCTGGGGATCTTGAAGAATGTGCACTACAGGGTATGGCAAGACCCCTTTGAACTTGGAGGTACAAGATGATGAATCAAAAGAGAGAAAGGAGCCACATCTAAGGGCAGCTCAGGGGGCGCCTGGGTGGCGCAGTCGGTTAAGCGTCCGACTTCAGCCAGGTCACGATCTCGCGGTCCGTGAGTTCCAGCCCCGCGTCAGGCTCTGGGCTGATGGCTCGGAACCTGGAGCCTGTTTCGGATTCTGTGTCTCCCTCTCTCTCTGACCTTCCCCCGTTCATGCTCTGTCTCTCTCTGTCCCAAAAATAAATAAAAAACGTTGGAAAAAAAAATTAAGGGCAGCTCAGGGTCACACTTCTTTTCTAGTTTCACATATATTACCATATTCTTTTGAAAGTTTGAGGATGGGAAAAGAGGACATGTCAACAGAGTTGGAAGTACAGTGGAAACATGGAAGCCACCTCTGAGCACTATCCAGGCACTATTTCAGAGCACTGGTTTTTAAAAAAAAAACAAAACAAAAAACCACATCTTTCCTTACCTGCTACTTTTCTAGGCATTGTCTTTTTTGGTAGCGATTTTGCATCTTTCCCATTCCTACTTTTCTGTCAACCTTCTGCAGGTGCATTTGTGTGCCCATGGCTCAGAAATCCAGAAAGGATGCCTGGCTGGTTTAGTCAGTTAAAGTGTCTGACTTTGGCTCAGGTCATGGTCTCATGGTTCGTGAGTTCAAGCCCCACATGGGGTTCTGTGCTGAGAGCTCAGAGATTCTGTGTCTCCCTCTCTCTCTGCTCTCAAAACAAATAAACAGTTCCCCTGCTCTCTCTCTCCCTGTCAGAAACAAATAAACCAAATTTTTTATTAAAAAAAAGAAAAAAAAAAAGAAATCCGGAAGGGATCTGGCATTCCAGTCTGTTTCCCCACTTAACTGAGTAGCAGTGAACAAGTTATTCAGCTTCCCCCAACCTCATCATTCTCCACAGAGAAATTATAAAAATATGGGGAGGAAGAACAAATGTCATCTTCAGGATAGTGGCTGCCTCTGTAGGATCAAAGGGGTGAGATTCAAAGGAGATTTCAACCCTATCTGTAAGATTTTTCATTCTTAAAAATTTATGAGGAGCACCTGCGTGGCTCAGTCAATTAAGCTGCTGACTTTGGCTCAGGTCATGATCTCACGGTCTGTGAGTTCGAGCCCCATGTCGGGCTCTGTGCTGACAGCTCAGAGCCTGGAGCCTGCTTCAGATTCTCTGTCTCCCTCTCTCTCTGCCCCTTCCCCACTCATGCTCTGTCTCTCTCGCTCTCAAAAATAAATAAACATAAAAAATTTTAAAAAACTTATTAAGTAAAAGTGGGAAAATGTAATACTTCTTAATTTTCAGTGCTGGGTACATGAATATTTGTCCATCGTCCTCTGTACTTTTCTGTATGTAGTTTACATAAAAAACATTAAGGGGTGGCAATAGGGTGATAATTAAAGTACCTTGCAGAGTTTGGGTAAAATATGGATTCTGTATGTAAAACATTAATACACAGCTGACACAGCCATGGCGGGTGGTGAGGGAGAGAAAAAGAGTGAGTTATGAACAGGTCAGGGAGGTAAAGCTCAAACATAGACCCCGAGAATGGCTTTGGTCCATTAATCCAGGGAAGCAATTATTTCACTTATGGAAAATAAATCTATCATGGATATTTTTAAGTGTCTATATAAAAACCTTGTGCAGGGGTAAGCCCATTGACTCCCTGGGATTGGCTGCTCCATGTACACATCCTTAACATCAGGAAGGGAGCTGGTCCCCCTGTTGTGCTACTAATAACCATGAATACAACCAGTTGGTGCATCTCCAGTGGTTACACCTTCCAGTTCCAAGAGGTTGCTTAGACAACAGAGAACTCAGATCACTGTGCCTTTTTGTTCTTATTTGCATTAATTCCTGGCCCACAGAGGGTTTAGCCAGAGCCCACTGACCAGTACACCAGTTGTGCACAGGTAAGAAATGGCTTCCACTTTGTGTCCACAGGAAACACCTTGGTTCTTTGGGTCTCTTCTGTCTCATGTAAATGGCCAGGTCAAAAGGAATTGAATGAGTGGATTATTCAGGTTTCCATGCTACTGTGGAAGAGACTGTAGGCAAAGTGTTTGCAAGGAGATGTTGAGGAGGAAGATGGCGGGGAGGACAGAGATGAAGAGAATATTTCAGGCACCGAAATGGGAAGGGTTTCTCAGAGGCACAGGAGACCTCAGGGCTGCAGGAGGTGGGGCCTGTGTGAAGCTGAAGATGACAGCTCCATCTCAATGCCACCACAGTGCCTGCTCGGCCCTGCAGTGGGGCTCTGTGATTAGAACGGGAACCTTTGCCCTCTGGGGATGCTCAGCAAATGTCAGGCTTTAATGAGATTTCCCACTCTGTTGAAGGGCTCTTGTGAAGTGTGTGCCACTCACAGCAAGAAACCAGCTGGAGGTTGCATCGACCTGCCACTCTGGGAAAGGTCCCCTGAACCTGCGATGAAGCATAGAAACCATAGAAAGGTGCCCAGGGCCCCTGGGCAGAGGAGATGTCCAGGACTCCATGCTTCCATCCTAGGCTGTCCCTGAATTTGCTGAAGGCTTTGCACAGAACTCACAGATGGGGAATGCTGTGGTAGAGAAAGAACCATAAAATGTCACACTGCTTAACCTTCTACCTGCAGGAAATACTATACTTTAAGCAAATCAGAGAACATATGCACTTTCTTAAAATGTCTTTTTTTTTTTTAATTTTTTTTTCAACATTTTTTTATTTATTTTTGGGACAGAGAGAGACAGAGCATGAACGGGGGAGGGGCAGAGAGAGAGGGAGACACAGAATCGGAAACAGGCTCCAGGCACCGAGCCATCAGCCCAGAGCCTGACGCGGGGCTCGAACTCACGGACCGCGAGATCGTGACCTGGCTGAAGTCGGACGCTTAACCGACTGCGCCACCCAGGCGCCCCTTAAAATGTCTTTTTTATTCCTTGAGGGCATAACTTAAGTACTGGAGAGAAATGGACAAATTCTCTCCCACCCACTTTGCACTCTTCATTCCACATTTCCTTCCCTGTAAGACCTAGAAGGCTTTGGGCTACCCAAGTGCAGAACAGAGATAAGACCATTTTCTGTGCCTTAAGGGCATGGTAGCCATTGCTGGCATTACTGCTGAGGGACAATAACAAAATTGAGAACCTTCAACCTGAACGGTGTGAGTTTGCATTGGGAGCTTGCTCTGTTAGCATACTCCACATCCTTTTTTCAGATTTATTCTCTTGAAGGCTTAGATGAGATAGCAAGGTTGATATCAATGATATTCGTACTTAAAATAATTATAATAATGCATTCATTAAAACCCCACAATGCCTGAAATCACCAGGGTACTGACTCCAAATGAAAAATCACAAAGAAAGAACCAGGAAGGATGCTACTCTGGTCGAGGTGACCTTTTGGCATATGGTGATTCAGAGGTTGGGTGCATTGGTTCTTAAAGAACTCTCTAAGAACCCATCCATCTGGACCCCTGTGTTGCTCCTCCAAGCATTCTGAGCTGACCATATGGCCCTTGATAAAGCAGCTACGGAAGAGGGAGGTAGGGAACCCATCCAGAATAGCTTGTCATTCTCAAGGCATGCTGCCCTTGGCTAAGGCACATCCCTTGTTTAAATCTTAAAAGCAAAAATATAAATAAATAATGTAAATTTTAAAAATATACCTTAAAAGAAAAGTTTTTTGTTCGTATGTTTTGCTTGTATGTGTTGTCATTTCTACCAGGGCAAACAATAAAAAAGACCGCCCACCAAATATACATTTGAGTAAAACACAATCGGACCTTAATAAATAAAGAAATGGTCTCTAGCATGAGAATTTCTCCACTCAGGGACTCTGTTTAATATGCATGATCATTTTAAAATCTTTTAAAGCCTGAAAAATGCAATGGTAATTCAAGGGCAAGAATTATCTCTCACCCAAATGGGCTAGCTGACCCCAAACCATACAATCAATACAGAGTCTGGAATTGAGAGAATTTCTTCCTGAATGATGTCATAGGTGAATGTTCTTCAAATCCATGTCCTTGGGGTTATCATAGTGTACACAGTGATCTGAGAAGGAATTAATTCTATGGATTACAGTATTTTTTCCTGGTGAATTTTCTTAAGAAGAAGTCATGGAGAAACATAATTTCTGCTTTAAGAAGTCTTTAAGAAAATTGTAGAATATATCCTCCACAGTAATTTAGACACACTTTGATAGTAATTTCCAAATGAAAAGACTCTTTAAGTACCTTACAGGGAAGAAAGCAGCTGGAGAATGGAAGAATTACATGCTGGTCATTGGATAAAATGCCATAGTAGTGAAAATGAGCTTTTGCCAAGTTGTTATTTAGAAACACACTATAGATTCCAACATACCTTTGGAAGCAGGTATACTGGATGGCCTAGCTAGGCTTCTTTGAAGGGTGATTGAGGTACATGTTAGAATAATCAGAAAATTGATAGCTAGGGGAATTGAGGTTGAGTCATGTTGGAGAAAAGAGTTAAAGTGGAAGGAGGGCAAGTATATGTTGACTTAAAGATCCCTGGATGACTCTGACGTGCTGTCTGCACATCTCACCCATACTCTATGAAGAACCACTATCCAATTATGCTCAATGCACATAAATGTGATAAACCTAAAAAGTCAATAAAAATAAGAAGCCTCCTGTCCAGAAATGTAGGAGGAACTCAATACTATTATTTTGAAAGTGAAACAGAAGTCAGGACATTTCTTGCCTAGCACAAGATTGTCAATAACCAGCAGGATGACTTTGCAAAAACCCATTTTACATAGAGATTATGTCACCCTATAACTCTACTATGGCCAAGGAAACTGAAGTCCCAAGAGGATTGTCACCCCTTTATCCACTACCTTTCAAGGTCAGGCAACCATTTAGTTAGCAGAACTGGAACTAGAATTCAGGATTCTCCAGCTCCATTTGTGCTTATACAATTACTGCCATACATGTTCTTTTCAAAAATGCATTGCAATCAATAAGGACAACTCCCTATAATCCATAAGGATCATCTCTGTTATTACCAGGAATAATAGCTTTACTATTCCCAAATGACTTTCACAAATGTAATATAGATAAATATGAGGATATGGGGAACCTTGACAATATGGATCTTCAAATAAGCATTTGAGCAGACCCTACATCAAGAAATACAGCTTTAAAATAATCACAAGGAAATGGCACTGGTATTTTGTCATTTATTTGGGTCAAAACAAAATGCAATTACACATGATTACTTTCCTGGGAATGAAAATATTAGCATTGGATGTTCCTTAGGGAATTTTTTGAGATCATTTTTATTAAATATTTGTACTCATAGAAAAGTTTTCTTTTGGGGCGCCTGGGTGGCTCAGTCGGTTAAGCGTCCGACTTCATCTCAGGTCATGATCTCTCGGTCTGTGAGTTCAAGCCCCGCGTTGGGCTCTGTGCTGACCGCTCAGAGCCTGGAGCCTGTTTCAGATTCTGTGTCTCCCTCTCTCTGACCCTCTCCCATTCATGCTCTGTCTCTCTGTCTCAAAAATAAATAAACGTTAAAAAAATTTTAAAAAAAGAAAAGTTTTCTTTTTAATCTTGAAAACTTTAGAAGGTCTTAAGGATTGTCAAGAAATGAAATGGTATTCATCTGGAAAATATGCTGGCAGATTTCAAGAGCTTTAAGTGGGTAGGCAAGCAACAAAGTCTAATGTGATCAAGTATATATTAAAAGATCTAGGTGAGTGAAATCTAATATATGTAAAATGTTTTCCTAGATCTCATCAGTTTGGGGGTAAAAATAAAACTACATGAAAAGTAATAAACAGATACAACAGTCTTTACTTCTTGCTGATCCTTGGCCAGGACACCTACAAATGCACTCCCTTCCCAGGTATTTCAGGGCAACCAAATGCCTATTAATCCCTGCCAGTCACTCACTAAAAGGGCAGATGAGTAAATATCCCAAGTTTTGATGATTTAACAAAAGTTAAAAAGTCTAAAAAGTTCCTGCCAGCCATAGGAAATGACTCTGTGTAGATTTAGACTAATTGAAATATTATGGTTTCCTTCATAAATGCCGTATATATTAATACAATGGGGTGTTTGGTGAATTGTAATAAATAAGGGAAACTGTGAGAAGTTATCAGAATAATTTAATGGTACATAGCATCTTCCTTATAGTTGGAAGCTCTGGTCCTGGAAATAGATCATCTCTAATCACTGGAAAACTTTTAGGGTGCACATGATAATAGTAGAGTGGCCAATGTATGAATTTTTGAGACAGATCAGAATCAGAGTGATGTTTACAAAATTATTTAGTCTCTCTGAACTTTGACTTCATCCTTTGAGGCACAGATCTTTTCCTATTTAAAACTATTAGGTGGATGGCCTTGGATAGCTTCCTTAACCTGTGTTTACTTCACATAGTATGGAGTCAATCAATATACCTTCTAGAACTGAGATCAAATTAGTTGATTTATGTAAAATGATTAGAACAGGACCTGCAACACATGGTAAGAGCTCATTAAGGCTTAGCTCTTGTATTTTTCCAACTTGATTTTAAACTCCATGAAGGGGTGGATTTTGCTGCATCCCCAGTGCCTAGAACACTGCCTTGTCCATATTACATGCTTAATAAATATTTAAATATTAACTGAACTAGTCTTTGCAATGGAAATAATACCTACACATATCAAGATGCAAAACATTTTCTTCTGTGTATATATATATATATATATATACACACATATATATATACACACACATATATACATACACATATATACATATATACACACACATATATATATACACACATATACACATATATATATGTATATGTGTGTGTGTGGGTGTGTGTGTGTGTGTAGCTTATACACACACACACTCTCTCACACACACACACACACACACACACACACATACATACACCCTGGGGAGATTAAAAGGCTTAGAGGATCACCATAGACAGGGCTGGCACTTTAGTTCTGGGCCCAGAGCTCAAGAGCTTTGATCAGTGGTCATGGAGCAAGTCCAGCAGTTATGCTGTCCCTGAGCTTCAGACATCCAGGTTAGGTCCAAAGCTCTGAACAAACAAAGCTGGGCCTGGAGCTGTCGTTTCCTAGGATTCTACATGATTGTTGATTTCCATGTTTACAAGCCTCCACTGGTTTTCCAGTGCTCACAGAAAGAGTCTGCATCTGCCAAAACAGCACCCATTGCCTTCCCTTCCAGCCCTGCCTGCCTGCCCAGCACAACTTTCCCCATGCCCTTGCTGCTGCTTTGCACCATGTGTGATGTGGAAGTAGACTCAGCTTCCCTTAGCCTAACTCCCAGGCCTTGGGAAAGCTGTTCCTTTCCCCTCTCTTCTACTGGCAAGTTTCTCCTCATTTGTGATTATACTCCATTGCCTTCTTGTGTTTACCTCAATTTCCTTCCTTGGTGTGAATTTTATCCTTTGAAAGTATCCTGCAAGATTCTGTGTATACCTTTAATATTCCAAATGATATTTTGAACTATATCTGTTTCCAGATTCATATGAGTTTCTCATATATATTCAAGTGTATTACTGGTCTGGGTGTTCTGGTGCTTTGTCCTGGGCTTGGTACCAAGAAATGCTTGGTGAAGATTTGCTGAAGGAACATTCGAGTGAAGAGTTGATTTTATCCCTGGTCCCACTGGCCAGCCAGGTATTTCTAGCATAGTTTCCTACAAATCAGGGACAAAGGGCCCTACTGGGAGAGCATATAATTGCAAATATATCTTTAAGGAGATACAGATGTAGAGATGTGTGCCCCTGATAGCTGAGTACAGGAACATGGACCTCCAAGGAGAGGCCATACCTGAGCCACTTAGGCCTCTTCTCTCACCAGAGAAGAGACGTCTCTTGTCCAGTATGTTCATCTCAGGCTTGGCTGCAGTGATGAGGCCTTTCCAGTGCCTGAGGCATAATGGTGCTAGAAGGAGTTTGGACTGATACTGATAATACTTGCCAAGCTATGTCATGATGTAGTATTTATATGCCCAATAGGCCTCTAAAAAAGTAATTATCTAAAGGAAGGAATTGTTTAGAGCCTCACATTGAATTCCAGTCTTCCTTTGGCCTTCAGGGCTAACATTGCTAATCAGTGCCAAATTACCACTATTTTAATACTTGAATTAAAAACAAGACCAACCATTTGCTCAGTGGGAGGTCTTAACTGGACCATATCCATGCCTGGGTCTCTGTAGAGGGCACTTTGCTATATTCCTGGTTGCCAGTGAGCACTTGTGGACAGAAGCAAGGCCAGGAAAACTGCCAGCCAGCTGCCTGCTTCCCCCACCTCATCTCTCCAGTGGCAGGCCCTGCGTACAGGGGCAAGTAGCAGTTCTGTGGGCAGAAACAGTGAGTAGATTGGAATTGAAGAATTGTATTTTTTGATATGATAAAATTGAATTTCATGTGAGAGGAAATTTTCTCACGAAGACAGATGGTCACAAAGGCAGCCTCTAGGAGACTGCTTCTCCACCTTGCCTACCTCTTGCTTTTCATGCCTTTGTGATTCTTACTACTGAGCTCATCTCTCTTCATTCTGTCTCTTTGACCAAAAGATGGTATAAGGGGAGGTCTTTTCAATATTCTTCCAGTTCCCTGTCCACTTTAATCAGGGCCATTGGGTAAATGCCATGAAACGAAAGCCACCCCTGACTCTGATAAAGACTCTAGTTTATGACTCTCACTATTAAGGACATTAACTGCCATACTCCAGCCCTGGGCCTGAGCTCTACAAGGATAAACTTTCCTTCAGAACAGCTTCTCTATGGCTTTGATGGTGTGAACAAAGCCTGGGACATAGACATGTCTCAGATATGTCCGATGTGGTCTCTGGAAAGAACGAGGCATCTTAACTATGGAGACAGATGCCACACTACCGTGTATAGAGACATATTCAAAGGCTGTTAGTGTAGTCCAAGATTTTTTACCCGAGTTACAGTTAGTTAACAAGGGAGCTGGGACTCACACTGTGACATGTTTGTTTGTTTTCTGAGGAGTGTTTTCACCTGCTGGAGAAACATTGTACCTTTATAGGCTTAAATTGAAAACAAAGGCTATTATTTGATAATTATTTGATATTGTTTGATATTGATAATCCTCGTCCAGCTCTCAAAGGATGGTGGATTTTGAACAGAACCTATTTCCTCCTGGAAATATCTGTTTGCATATTACTGTAGACTTGACTTGATAAAGTCCCTGAAAAGTTTCCAGTGATGCTTTTACAATCTATTGATATCATTATTATTACAATCATTCAAAAGTTAGAGCATAGTCTGCTTGAGATCTAAGCAATTTATATAGCTTCATTTTCCATTGCAGTTGTGCATTACTTTCATTTTTATTTTCTGTAGTTGAAAATAGTTGTTTTTCACTTTGAAAGTGATTATCAGACTAATCACTCTCAGCCCAATTACAAGGTAAATTGTCTAGTATGTCCCAACATACTAGGTTTAAAATTAGGTTCTCACTTGAGCAATTATCTAGTTAAACAACTTCTCATATGAGCATTAGATCAAAAAGTAATCTGTGCTAGACATAGACATGTGGGAAGGAAGGAAGGAAGGAAGGAAGGAAGGAAGGAAGGAAAAAGGGAAAACATAAAAGGGAGGTAATGAGCAACTGCAATAGAATATTAAGCTAGTGAAGTTGCTTACATCAGAAGCAGACTATGCTCTAACTCTTAGGAAGAAAGAAAAGAAAGAAAGAGGTAAGAAGGAAGGGATGAAGGAAGGAGGGAAGGAGAGAAGGAAGGAAGGAAGGAAGGAAGGAAGGAAGGAAGGAAGGAAGGAAGGGTCATAGACTCTAAGTCTAAAGTTCTCTTTTGTCTAACAAAGGAGCGGACACAGGATTAAAATGAAAGATGGCTATTGTCCTGGGAAAACACACACACATACACACACACACACACACACACACACACACACACAAAACAAGAGCCCCCGAATAAGGGTCCTTGCCTCATATTTATTCAGATCAGAAGGCTTGCAAATGTGATGGGTGTTTACAAAGAGACAAACTAGAAACTTTAACTTGTGGATGTGAGGAGGAAAAGGGGATTTTGAAGATATACAGTGTTTGGGGTTTGGGTCAATATAAAACAAAATCCAGGTGCCAGACAGATGAATAGATGGTTGTTAATGGCAGACAGGAGGCGTGCTATCTGTTTATCTTTGCCAGCCTAGGGGATGAGACAGACAGGGGAATAACCTCAGGGTTAACAAGACACCTGTTTTTTTTTGTTAACCATGTCTGCTCAGGGCTGCTTTGCCTGAAGCACAGCAGTCCAAAGTCCAATTCACCAATTTGCCTAACCTGGCCCTATTCTCCTATGAAAGCAGCTTTCTGCTGTAGTACTAAACTTGGGGTGCTTTCACCCTGAATTTCTAATCTTGTTATTCCTATGCATTGGGCACCTTTGCGCTGATTCTATTTCAGGCCTTTGCCTCTCTCTCTCTCTATTTTTGGGGGTTCAACACCCCCTTATTTTGGGGTGCCTTTGCACCTCCTTATTCTTGGCACCTTTGTCCCTCCCTATTCTTAAAGTGCCAATCTGGTTACCCAAACTCGGGTGTGAACATTTTATGACTTTGTGTTTCTTTATGCCTTGTTAACCCACTGGTGTAGGCCCCAGGAGATTCCTAAGTTTATCCCCCACAAGGAGGGAAAGAAGGAAGGAAGGAAGGATGGAAGGAAGGAAGGAAGGAAGGAAGGAAGGAAGGAAGGAAGGAAGGAAGGAACTGCCATCTGCAATAGGGCCGGGCCAGTTCTCTATGGTCCCTTTATAGCCCAACATTAGTCTTCTTTCAAAAGTCTGTGGGAATCCTATACGACCATGGTTAATGGAAAAGATCAGTGAAAGCTCTGATTCATCCCAGACTCTCTTTAAAAGTAGCCAAAATTCAAAAACGTTCAAGTTAATGATATATATGAGGTGGGAAAGAGCTATATACTCTACTCAAAAGTAGTCTAAACTCCTTGCTGATATAGATGGATCCAGGGCTGAGGTAAAGGGTCTACAAAATGAGTCTTGAACATTTTCATAAGCCACAAAATAAAGATAATGCTCAAGAAAACAATTGGAATATTTATTTTTAAAATTATTTAGTGTTTACTTATTTTTGAGAGAGAGAGAGAGAGGAGAGAGAGAGGGCAGAGAGAGAGGGGGAGACACAAAATTCAAAGAAGGCTCCAGGCTCTGAGCTGTCAGCACAGAGCCTGACATGGGGATAGAACTCACAGACTGCAAGATCATGACCTGAGCCAAAGTCAGATGCTTAACCAACTGAGCCACCCTGGAACCCCAACAGTTGGAACATTTAAAATGACATGGGAGGCAGTTTACAGAGGTCTCCCTGAATAAATCTGAGATAATTTGAGCATCAAAACAAAACAAAACCGTTTTTAAAAGCTTATAACATAAATAAAAGACTTTAATCCCTGAATAAAATAGAATCAAAGAGTCTGTATGGATTTAAATAGAGGGATGAATGAATGAATATATGAATGCATGAATGAATGAATGGAAAATATCTTTCTGGCAGTATAATTCTGACTCAGAATTCAGAATAAAAGAAGAAATTGGAACAGCACCTTTTGCAACATCCACAGAAATAATTGATACAGGCAGTAATCATCAGCAGTACTAAAACTAGCTGATGAATGTTTGATGAGGAATAAGACACAGATATAGTTATAAAGTATCTTCTCAGAAACGACTTATAATTTACAAAAGAAAAAGAATATTCACTTGACATAATAAAAACCCACCAGACCCTAACCAAGTAATCAAAAAGTTAACATCCCCAGGAATGGTTCAAACCTATATCACATACCTTTATAAAGAGATGCATTCAAGAAGAACATGGTATCCTTTCTATTTATTCCTGTCAAGAATGTATAACCAGAATCTAAAACTGGAAAATATTTAGCACACTTACATTAAGGACAATTCTACAAATTCACTGGTCAAAATCTTCAAAAACATGAAGGTTTGAAAGAAAGAAAGCTTGAGGAATGGTTCCAGACTAGAGCGGTGCCAAAGCTATTTCACAACTAAATGTAACAGATCTTTTCAGATTGGCTTCTGAACTTGGAGGATAGAAAACTACAGGGGATATTATTGAGAAAACTAATAAAATTTGTCTGTAAATGGTGCATTTGATATTAATGCTAAAATTTCCTGATTTTGAAAATTGTACTGTGGCTATGTAAAGAACACCCTCATTTTAGGAAAGAAGCACTGAAGTATTTCAGGGGTAAATGGACATGATGGTTCAAATTTATTGCTGATTATTAATAAAAATGTAAGAAAGCAAACACATTAGCAAAAATACTAAGAAAAAATAGGTACAATGTTACCCAGTGAATCTGGGTAAACATATGAAAGATTTTGTATTTTTTCCCTAAATTCAAAATTATATAAACATACACTTAAAGGGGTGGCTGGGTGGCTTGGTTGGTTGAACATCTGACTTCACCTGAGGTCATGATCTCGCAGTTTGTGAGTTCAAGCACCGCACTGCTATCAGTGGGAACCCACTTTGTAATCCCTGTCACCCTCCTCCTCTGCTTGCATATGCTCTCTCTCTCTCTCTCTCTCTCTCTCTCTTAAAAATAAATAAAATATTTCAAAAACTTTAAAAAACATACACTTAAAAATAATTTTTAAACTGTTCAAAGCAGACCTAAAAAGCTATAACAATTCAGCTAAATTTATAGTCCCTTAGTCTTTAGCCATTTCATAAGGCTGGTTTTATCATTAATTTTTAGTAAGAAATGGAATGTTTGTCAAAGTGATGCAGAGGAATGGGTTTCTTACATCTCAGAAATGTTTGTGAATGTTTATAAGACTCCAATTACTTTTTACTTCTTTAGACCTCAGATAGATCCATTTTTTGTTAGAATGGCTTCAGAGTAGAAATTATAGGCACAAAAAGTTAGTTCCAGGGGAGATTACCTTCTCAGCACCCTCATTTGCTTCATAACCCCTACCTGCGTGGGCTGGACCAGCACAGTGGTAGATTTGCAAACAGCTTAGAGGAAACACCCAGAAAGCATTGCTACAAGGCAGACAAAAGTGCAACTACTCTCCCAGATCTGTAACCTGACCCACAATGGGGTTTCATAATCTTAGACCAAGATAGCAACTCCCCTTTGTGAATAGTGTCAGGATAGTATGAACCTTGTTGGGGGACCTCAGGACTGGAATGTAGATTGAATAGCTACAAACAAGGAAGTGATTGGTATATAGGCAAATGTCAGTGTCAGCTTGTGATATGCTCTTCAACCTCTCATTCAATGATATACAAATAACTTGTAAACAAAATTGAACTGACACCCTACATGATCCAGCCTTTAAAGAGTGTCAAGTCAAAGCCACATTATACTTACAGAAAAAAGTAGAACTGAAAACAATTTCAAGAAAACAATTTCAATTCAATTCTAAGAAAACACGAAAAGGGAGGGAGTGACTTTTTAATATACAACAAGACACCTTAAATATCCTTTACCCCAAACCACTGCTTTCTCTAAAACTCTCAATCCAGTCTTTGAGGCTCTTAAGTCTGCCTCCTTATTCATCCATCCAACAAGTATTTAATTAGCACTTACTTCATGCCAAGTACAATATTTTGCCCTGGAGATACAGTGGTGAAAGAAATAGACACAATTTTCTGTCTCTGTGGATTTTGTATCTGATAGAAAAAGTAAGCATTACATGAGGAATTATTGCATATTTTGAACATGATCTGGCTTAAACCTTTAAAAAATATCTCTGGCCATGGGTTAGAAAAGGGCTTCAAGGCAATTGAAGAAGAAAATGGAAGACGATGGTTTGGTCCAGGATGATAACATTAAAGGTAAAGGGTAATGATAATATTCTAGAACTTGAAGGTAGAGTTGGCAGTATTTGCCATGGGTAGGGAATGGGATATGAAAAAAAGAAAGTAATCACCATGGCCACAAGATTTTGGTCAGAGCAACTAACGAGATGCTATTAGCACTTCTAGAGGCTGGGAAGACAGTGGGAGGAGTGTGCTGGGAGAGGCCCAGAGTTCAGCTTGGGTACCTAGTGGGTAGACTTATACACTGTGAAAGCAGTTCAGGGGAGTAGTTTGTGTTGAAGATGTCACTGTGTGCATAATCAGTGTTAAGTCTTTCACATAAGCTTTTTGTGAACAATGGGATAATAAAGCAAGTAGAAGGTCTTCAACAACTGTAAATATGAGGAATTCTTCTTATGCTTGCTTATGTCCCATTTCTGATGAAAGCAGAGGGTAACGTGTATAGACCCTGGTGTGTTTCAGAATGGCCTCTTTCCAAGCATGGGTCCACAATCTCACAAAAAATCACAATTTGGTCTAAATGCTCACACTGTTTTGTTTTTTGTTGTTTTTTATAAAAATGAGTCTTTCAGTAAGGTACAATGCATTTAGTTTTATGCTAATGAGGAAAGAATCCTATTTGTGCTTGAAGCTCAGAAGTCAAAGCACTGAACTGGATAATAAAAATGAGCAGCCTTATTCACACATAGGGGGAGAAAATCATAGTTTATTATCTATGGAGGGGAAACTAAGAAAAATCATATAATTTCTTTAGGATTGGTTTATTCTTCAGCCCTTAGTCATTAGTAAAATTGCCTTATCCTTTAACAGAACAGGAAATCAGTTAGCTATTGCCAGCATTTGGCTTCAGCCACAGTTCAAGTTTCTTCTTTCCTCTTGAGCTATGTTTCCATTCTATTGTAAAAAAAGCATTGAACTTTCAGTCAGAAAACCTGAGTGTATATCCTGACTCTATGTGACCTATGAACATTAGTTTCTTGGCTATGATAAAATTTGATGTACGTATCCCTTAGAGGTTTTAAAAGAATTGAATAATGATATACATGCATGAAACCATCATAAAAATGAAAGCAGTTCTATTATTTTTCTCTTCTTCTTTATTTCTCTATCTTCTGCTCAAGTTTCAAATTCTTTTTCTTTCTTTTTTTTTCTTTTTTTTTTTTTTTAATTTATTTTTGGGACAGAGAGAGACATAGCATGAACGGGGGAGGGGCAGAGAGAGAGGGAGACACAGAATCGGAAACAGGCTCCAGGCTCCGAGCCATCAGCCCAGAGCCTGACGCGGGGCTCGAACTCACGGACCGCGAGATCGTGACCTGGCTGAAGTCGGACGCTCAACCGACTGCGCCACCCAGGCGCCCCTCAAGTTTCAAATTCTTAAGGCCTAAAACCATGCTGTAGGCAAATAAAAGAGTGACCAATTGGTTGATTTAAAAGATTATTTTTAATGGATTGCATTTTCTGAAAAATCTTCATTCTTTCTAAATAGTAATTCAAAAAGATAATGTGAAACCATGGCAAAACAGCAAAGCAGATACAAAATAAAGCAAAGGGAAAGAGCTGGAAAAAAATTGTTTTATACCCATGCAGTTTAGCTCTGAGCAGACAAAACAAAAAGGCCTTCTTTTCACATGGTGATGAAGAGGAGACTCGCCACTGTCACTGGGCTTTCAATGAGGCATTTAAAAAATACATTTGGTGCATTTTCAATTTAGCTGGGAGAGCGAGAAGGTTTTCACCTTCTCATGTACACTGTAATTGCAAGTCAACTGCAGGTGGGAATTGTAAATACTAGGACTTGCCTGGATCTGGGTGGAGCAAGGGAAAACATAAGTCACAGCATTTTCCTTCAGGGGCTGGTGGCTGAGGCAGACACAGTGAAATCCCCCAAAGGGCAAGAGGATGACAGTTGTCTAGTCTTGAGCTTTGTGCAATAAATGAGTTGCCAAGTGTCTTTTCACTGGCTTGCTCTGGGCTCACATGGAGCACTTCTGAAGGTGGCAGGATGATGTTTTTACAGAAGGCAGGTGGAAGTGCTACTGAACTACAACAAGATAGAAAGAGGCAACTTGTTTCCTCCTTAGCTCAGACTTGCTAAACCTGGGGACATTGATCTATCCAAAAAAAAGTATAAGGTAAATACCCCCTCATTTCGGGTCTGCTATTAGGACACCTGTTATTCTAAAAAAATGAAATGTCATTTTTTCTCTGAAAAAATAAAATACATCTAAAGGACAGCAGCTCTTTTTGCCCATGTTCAGAAAATTGTTTGAAATTGTTCTGACAAGGAAAAAAAAAACAACCAAGACCAATCCGGTTATACTCTTTATTAATTACTTCTTTACTTATTTTGAACTAATTTCCAATCTGTTAGACACTCAGCATCACAGTAACTGAGTTTTAAGATCAACATTCATTTTTACGCATTTATATTCCATAGAGTTCTATAAGTAATATGTTTTTTTTTTCTTTTAATAATGTCTTCTTTGGGAGGCTCCTGGGTGGCTCAGTCTTAGGTTAAGCATCTGACTTTGGTTCAGGTCATGATCTCACAGTTTGTGAGTTTGAACCCTACATTGGGCTCTGTGGTGTTTCAGAGCCTGCTTGGGATTCTCTCTCTCTCCCTCTCTCTCTGTCCCTCCCCCACTTGTGCTCTGTGTCTCTCAAAAATAAATAATAAACTAATTTTTTTTTTAAATATTTTTTTCCCTTTTTGGCCAGAAGTGAACAAACTTGAACTTCAAAAAGCCTGAGTCTTCTTCAAAATTCTTATAAAGTACAAAGTCAAAAAAAAAAAAAAAAGATTTGATGAAACCATACTCTCTGGATTAATATAAGGAATCAATAAGTTTGTCATCAAGCTGCCTATCACCATATCAAAACTAGGGTAATGAAAGTGCATAAATGCATTATTTGAATATTACATACAAGCTTGGCAATATATTTCCTAAGAACCAGCATGAAGGTGGAGGTACAGGACAATTTCCCCAGTCCAATGTCTGTAGATCTATAATAGCATCTTAAGAAAAAAATAATATCCTTCACTGCTGCCCTTGAGTGACAAAGCTGATGAAAAATAAAGTCATAGATAACTCTGGCTGACAATATAAGCATCTTTTACCCATCTTGCAGGTTATTAACAGGTGTCAATCACAGGTGGGAATCTAATCAAATATCAATGTAATTCCCTAAGCAATGATAAGACCAATATCATCTATGAAGGATCAGCTCATCCCCCCCCCTCCAAACAAACAAACAAACAAACAAACAAAACCTTTCCTGGAACTGTGTCTTATGGGAGCCCTGTCTGCCTAGGATAGAAAAGTTACCCAAGTTCATTGTTTTTCTAGACAGGTGGTGTTCCATGAGTTTGAAGTGGGCTCCAGATGGGCAGAGATGATGAAAGAATCATCCAAGTGAAACACATCCCTCCTGGGTGTTAAATAGTGCATTGACTGTGTCATGGAGCTTTGAAACCAATAAGGCTAATGACAGAGCTGGTATCTGAGAAGGCTTGCACTAACATCGGGGAAACATGTCAAGTGACCTCTTGGAGAACTGGGGACAGAGGGAATATGATCGTGGAAAGTCTTTCTCCCCAGCCATAGCAAAAGAAAGGGATGGATATTTTCTCAGGGACACTTCAGTTTCCATCTAAGTTGCAGATGCACCAGAATAGACAAAGAAACCAGTTACAGTGCCAGTAAGCGAATGATTTGTATTTTACTATTATGTTGTAAATGGCCCAAGAGTATTCTGCTGGGATTATAGTAGATTTGTGTGTGTGTGTGTGTGTGTGTGTGTGTTTTTCTCACTCACATGAATTAAGCATATTACCCCAAACAATGTTCAGCGTTCTCCTTTCTGCAGGGATCAGACTGGCTTGGAGAAGAATACTCCTAACCTTTGACCCAGAAACCAAATCACACTGGCTGGTCCCATTTATTTAGCTCCTTACTCAGGGCTGTCTTACGTACTTTTTGCATATTATTTCAGTTTTGCTGCCAACAACCATGTGGGTCAGTATTACTATTATTATTCCTACCTCATACGTGAAGGGAACTGAGGGCTAAAAAAGTTAAAGAACAGCCTGATAGCATGGAGATGATAAGTGGCAAAAGTCAAATCCTGTCACAATATGACTCTAGAGTCCATGATCTTAACCACCGCACCAGATTTTTCCCAGTTAGTTAGTTTCTGTGTTCCACACTATCTCTGCCCTTAGTACTGTTGATTGTACCCAGTTCATAAAGGGAAATGCTGTTACATAACTTGTTTCCCACCTGGCTCTTAGAACTAGGAGGGATATTGGGGAAGGAAAAATAATCTTATAGATTACCAGAACTTCTACCTTTGAAGTGCAGGGTTACCATTCATTCTGAACCCCAGAATGAAGAAGACAGAGGTTGTTCTAGGTAATGTAAAAAAAAAAATCCTACAGCTGAGGTGAAGAGCCAAACATCTTGACTTTTAGCTCAAAACCCTTCTCAAAACACTAAACACTGTACCTTCTCCTCTGATATAGGAACTCAGTTTATGGTCTCAAGATAAATGTAAGATCACTCACAAAGATCTGTCACATCTGCTACATACTCAGAACCTGAGTGACTTAACAATGCACAGAGCTCATATTGTGAGAACACCAGACTGAGGCAAGACTCAGGAAGCCTTGTCTTTTCTGTACCTGGTGAATATAAGGTGTTCTTTGGGGGGGGCAGGGTGGTATCATATTTACTCATTAATATTTAAATATAGGAGTGCCTGGGTGGCTCAGTCAGTTAAGTGTCCAACTTTGGCCCAGGACATGATCTCATGGTTTATGAGTTCTAGCTCCAAATCAGGCTCCATACTGTTAGCATGGATTCTGTGTCTCCCTCTCTCTCTGCCCCTCCCTGCTTTCTCAAAAATAAATAAACATTAAAAGAAAATATTTAAGTATAGTCACATAATCTTCACCTTACAGAACACCCATTATCCTAAAGTTTCTGCTCTGTGGAGAATATACTCCAGAAATGTAATGTAATTTTATCTCTTTAATTCCATCCTTGTCTATGTTATGTTGCCTTAATAAACTAGAAAAAAGGTTTTCCCACCTTTGCACTATTGACTTTTTGGACTGAGAAATTCTTTACATGTGTGGGCTATCCTGTGCACTATAGGATGTTTAGCCTCCCCGTCCTCTACGTACTGGATGCCAGCAGCACCTCCTACCCAAGTTATGCCAATCAGAACTATCTCCAGGCCATGCCAAATGCTCTAAGGAGGCCAAAATTGCCCTTAGTTGAGAACCACTGGGCCATAGGCTTCCTGAGTTTAAGTTCCATGCATTCTATTTGCTTTCTATTTCTGCCTCACTTTCTTCGATTGCAAAATTGGATTGGATGAGATAAACTCTAACTTACCCATTTTCACATTTTTTAAATGTTTATTTATTTTTGAGAAAGACAGAGTATGAGCAGGGGAGGAGCAGAGAGAGAGGGAGACACAGAATCTGAAGCCAGCTCCAGGCTCTGAGCTGTCAGCACATTTCCTGATGTGGGGCCTGAACTCACGGACCACCAGATCATGACCTGAGCCAAAGTCAGACCTTAACAGACTGAGCCACCCAGATGCCCCACTTACCCATTTCCAAATATAAGGACTCATCTCTCTTTTTGGATCTGATCTTCCAGTGCTCAACAATATTTTCTGGGGGGCAAAACTCATAGATAAGTTTTGGGGCAAGGCCAAGATCAATTTACCCAGTGTACTAACCAAATGCATTCTTTGGGGGCTAAAACTGTAAGTGATAAGGATTTCACTAGAAAACACAGAAGGAAAACTAGCTAGAGAGAACCAATTAACCCACCCAGAAGATAGGAAGAGCAAGCAGGAAGTTGGAGGAAAGAGCAGGAAAGTCCCAGCCTTCTGAAGCAGTCAGCTTGGATGTGAGTCTTCCTGAGGCCTGGAGGCTTGCAAAGGGCTTAAAGCAATAAAACCACAAGACTTCCTGCATGTGAAGATACACATGCAGGAAACATCAGTAAAACCTTTCCCTACCTAGTATATTTCATAGAACGTGCTTCATTGTATATTTAACATGTATTTTTGATCACCTATAGCTTTCAAAGTGCTCTCTTTGATAAAAGGAAGGTATAAAGATTTATTAAATATGCTTTATCACAAAAGGACTTAAAATTAGTGAAGGTGATACATTTGTATTCAATCCACAGAAGTGAGTAAATGGTAACCCAAGGAAAGGCAGGCAGGCTTAGTGTAGACTCATTATGGAAGACCCAGTCGTATGTGTAAAGTGACTTATTTGCTAGAACCCCAATGTTTCAATTTACCCCCCTGAAAAGCTCTAGTGCAGAACATTCTAACATCCTTGGGATAGTAAGCTACAAGGGTCTTTCTTCCTCGAAATATAATAAAGAGTTGACTATAATTTTATTAGGAAGGATTGAATTTTCATTTTGTATTCTTAGACCAACCAAGTAAATGTGTACCCGTAATCCTATAATTTAGTAATATATGGCCACTTAGAGGACTAACAACTTTCTAAGGACTAAGAATAGAAGTACAGTTGCATATTAATTCATAGAAAATTTGTCTCTTGGTCCAATCTGAAAATATATCTTGACACTGATCAGCAAATGTATGCCAGCCTTTACTCTGAAATTAAAAGAAAAAAAAGGTAATTTTCAAGGCTTATTTCTTTGTTATACTTCTGTCTTGATCTAAAGTGAACCCTCTCCTGCTATAAACAAGAATAATTTGGCTTCTGTGCTTTTGTGAGTCCCGAACCCTTTCCTTTAACAATCTTGATGAGCATGTGGGGTTGTGTGCTGCATACCAATAGCCACTCCAAGCCTGAAAAAGAGGTAGTCAACCCAACCCACACCATCTGTGGTCTCAGCTAGATTTGTGGCATGTCTCCCTGAGCTGAAGCAAACCTCCCTCTGTCTCAAGTACATTGAGAATCAGAAATAAAAAATAAATTAAGACAAGTAGGCAAACATTAAAATGAGTTGTTACAGAACATTTGTGTACATTCCAATCTTCATGTCAAGAGAGCATCATTCTGTTATAATGGCATCCTTTCCTGAGAGCACCTCATGGCAGTCAGTCATAAATAAGAAGCCATTGAAATAAATAATAATGGGAAAATGGAAACTGAGTCACTAAGGATCTTTATTACCATTTAGACAAAGCATCGGTGACTATGAAGAGGGAAAGACAAACAAAAACAATGAAGAAAAGAAGTCCCACTATTATATTGCTGTCTTGTCTATGTCAACAAAAAATCTGTCTCTGTTTGGCTGACAAGTTGTCTGAATGAATAAGTTAGAGCCAGAAGTATTCATTTGTGATGAGAAGTTTCTTATAGCCTGTATCAGGAGTTCCAGAAGCCCTGACAAGGACAGCACTGACTCTATAAATCAGTGAGGTCATTTTGTCTTTCTCAAAAATATTATCTCAGGGTTCATCTGGGAAATTTTGAAGGGCTCTCTCCCTCCCTTTTATCAGAGAGCAACAGCTTTAAATGCAGAGAGACACCCTCTAATAAAAATGCAAGCAGAAGTCTTCAATCCGTATTAAGTTATGGCTAATCATTTATTTATACGTACTTTGGCATTTCTATTTAAATATATACCATTTGTTTACTACCACCATTCCAAAAGTGGTCACAGTTATGCCTGGGGTAGGCATCCCTTGCAATTCTCCTCTTGAGTAGAGGAAAGTAGTCTGGCCTGAGGTTAGGGAGAGTTTTAAGTCTTGATCTGGGCATGATTTACCTATAGGCCCTTGGCCTTATTTTCCAAATGAGGTTGCCTATGACTGGAATATATTACCAAGCATCTTATTACCTACTGAGTTAACATAATTGATAAAGAGCTCATCTCTCCCCCTAGTGCAGTGAGTGGTTGATAGTCTCTTTAATGTTGAGTGGGGTCAGACCAAAGGAGGCTTAGAGGCAAGAGTGGGGAACGATGACTGATCTGAAAAGCACTGAGTGCTTTGGAAGTAGTATCATGCATTTGTATTTATGTTTATGTAGTGTATATTTACTTTTTATTTTTGTCTCCTCCTCCCCCATCCCAAGCAGCTGACTTTGACATGTGCTCCATTGTCTGGTCCTGGATATGTCATTTGTGCTTACATTTGCTTTGCGGTTTGCTATTTGAAGTATCATTAGTTGCTTCCTCATCCTGGCTTTACCATCATCCCATTTGCCATCTGGATGGAACACATTGCTATAAGCACTGCAGCCCCATATACACAATTATGTAGTTCCTTACACTGCTGGGGGGTTTGTTATTTCTTTAGAAAACAAGGATGTGATGTGCATAAAAGCGTTAGCTCTGATTTTACCATCTAAGACATATGATAAATTCTTTGAGACTATTTCTAGTTGCCATCATCATTTCTTGCAGAAAATCTGCATTATGTATCTGCATGGTGCTTTACAGACTATGGCAGATATCGCTAAGTGCAATGTTTGTCTTCTAGAAACCTGCAGTTTCAAAAGGACAGGATGAACAAATGTTGGTAAAGATACCCAACTATACAGTGCACAATTTTTTTTTCTCACAAGTGAATTTTTGTGAAAGTAAGTTGATAAAAATCACTGTTAAATTGGTGTAAGTGTACATGTGCTATTAACAATTATAACAACTGCTTGAGAAAATGAGGAATTTAAGACATTAAAATCATTCAGTTTAGCCATAACAATGCTGGATCTAGATGGAATATAGTTATTTTCAAATAGTGTCATTGAACATGATTTTTCTACAAAACTATTCTTTTTCTTTTTTTTTTTTAAATTTTTTTTTCAACGTTTTTTATTTATTTTTGGGACAGAGAGAGACAGAGCATGAACGGGGGAGGGGCAGAGAGAGAGGGAGACACAGAATCGGAAACAGGCTCCAGGCTCCGAGCCATCAGCCCAGAGCCTGACGCGGGGCTCGAACTCACGGACCGCGAGATCGTGACCTGGCTGAAGTCGGACGCTTAACCGACTGCACCACCCAGGCGCCCCAAAACTATTCTTTTTCTATTTGTGACCCAATAATTCCAGTTGCCCTGGGCAAAAAGCTCCAAATCCTCTTTGAGTCATTCTTGTTTTTCTTCTACTAAATCAAATTTGTTATCAAGTCCTTTCATTCAGAATGTGTCTTAATATTCACATTCTTTCCATCTCTATTTTAGACCTATTCTGAATTTTGGCAGCTCTCCCCCAGGAGATCTCCTTACCATTGGTTTCCACTCATTTCAATGTATCTGCCCACTGACACTAAACAATGGCTCTGACATGCACATATCACCAATGATTATACATATCCACATCTTTTCTTCATTTCTTGAAGGTGGAAATCCCCTCTTTGTACCATTCAGTTACACAATTCTTATTTTCACCTCATGACCCCATCAACGAAACCCTCAGCAACTATACTTAGTCTGATTAAAGCTTTCTCTGCCTTGAAATTTGTGCTTCTAGTCAGAACCACAGTTACATAATTAATTGTTTTCTTAATGATTTCACATATACATTTCTCCCTAGCTCTGGCTCTAGGTCTTACATTTCATTTTTAGTTATCAGCTCACCAAGCATAAAGTTGATCAAACAGACATAATAGGTGGACAACAAACCTTTGATTGTTTTTCCAGGCATATCTCTAAACCATAAAGTTCAAAGAGACATAGAAAATTCTTAATGTGTCTAACAACCCATTATACACCTACAGCATATAATTGGTTCAAAATTGTTTTGGCCTATTAATATTTTGCTTTACATTACATCTTGGGTTAGCTGGCATTAATGGCTGAATTCTGACTGAGAGTGACCTTTATAGGAAAATTATTCCCACAGTTCCTGATTTGGATTTGAGTCTTTAATATTTTTCTCTATAGCTTGGTTGTGAACTATGCTTGATTTAATTAAAATCCACTTTTAGATACAAAAGAAATCAACAATCTGAAGAAAAGTGAAATGTCATATTCTTCAATCCTCTCTCTTGAGTGCTCTGAATTTTTTCTTAAAGCATTTGCTGAAGGCATTTATAGGCCCTTTTCACCAGAAATAAAACCTAACACCAGCTGAGTCAGAATCAAGATTAGTTCAAATCTTGGACATGTTTTAATTTCAATGTTTTTACACCTTAGCAACATTACAAGAACATATTTTAATTACCATATGTATCTAGGATGTATACTTTCCAAAGCACAGGGAGATAGAATGCCAAACCATCACCAAATGGACAAATGCCCAAAAAATTGGTAAGTATTGCTAAAGAATTTGTTTTCTGAAAATTTATTTCTTTTGCCAGGATCCCATGAGGTTAGGGTATGTTTATGCTAAGTAACAAAACATTTAGAGGTTTTGGGGAGCTAGACTGTGAGATCCTTGAGGTTTCTGGCTCTCAGGCAGGCCCAGCCCTCTGTCTAATGAAGGGAAAGGGGAAGAATTGATGATGACTCTTCAGTACATTGGACAGCTCCTGCTGCCAGCCTGCCATGGAAAAGCTTCATCAACAGATTGCTAATTTCCCTCCTTTCTCCCTGAATAGCATTATGCCTTCTGGCAAGAAGCAGTGTGTTGCATCCATCCACAAGATCTCACCTGTGGACATGTGAAGCTATCTAATGGGCTCCTGCTTTTTGCCCCACTGGTCTGTGACTGAGCAGGGAGACAAAGCTGCACAAGTTGCTAATTGTCTCAGCCTGTAACTCTTGAATGATGAAAAATATTAAAATGGAAGGAATACAGCTATTATATCTCTTTCTTGAAAAAACTTGCACTGTGAAAGGCTCATTAACATCATTAGTGTTCCATTAACCTCTAGCTAGACAAATAAACTGGAGGTAATTTCAGAGTAGAGAGAGAAAGAGAGAGCGAGAGAGAAAGGAACTTAAAAATTATCCAGATCTAGGTGACATTTTCCAGCTACCCTGACTGAACATTTGGACAGACACCAGCAACTTTACTTACTTTAATGCCAGCCTGGCACTGGAGTATAGCCAGAACCCTGGCTGCTAGAGAGGGCTGTAGGTAATAGCAAGTGGGGAGATTCATTGATTGGGACAAAATGAAATTCATTTTAACACAACATATTAAATCTTGCAAAGGAACACTGTGTGATACAATACAAGCTTAAAAAATATCTACTACAAAATTATGTTCTATTGTATGAACAAGAGGCTTTTTCACCTTGTAATTTTTCCCCATCACATTTTGTTTTATTCTAATCTACACCTCCCTACCTGGCTCTCCTTGTTTGATCCCCATTCTCAAAGTCTACTACAAATCTGGAAGTTAAATGCAAGCATTGCAAAGGCTGTCAATCTTTAGGTTTCTTAGTATAGGGTGTAATTTTTTACATGGGAACAAATCTTAGGTTTTGTTTTTGACTCAGTCTCAAAATACAACATGGATTTTGTTGATTGCATTTTTCCTTCTTTAAAAAAAAGATCTTTAAGTTTTCTTGAGTACTATTTGTGAAAAATATAGATGTATAAAGTTTGATCAAAGTATAATAGGTAGCAAAACTATAGTTTTGCAATTATATAACATAAGCCTAAACAAATACATAAGTTACAATGTCTGCCTCAAAACAGAAATCCTCAGACCACTGTTATAATAGTGTTTTTTTAATGTTTATTTTTGAGAGAGAGACAGACAGACAGACAGAGAGACAGACAGACAGAGCATGAGTGGGGGAGAGGCAGAGAGAGAGAGAGAAACAGAATCCTAAGCAAGCTCCAGGCTCCAGGCTTTGAGCTGTCAGCAAAGAGCCTGATGCAGGCCTTGAGCTCACTGATCGCAAGATTATGACCAAAGCCAAAGTTGGACTCTTAACTGACTGAACCACCCAGATACCCCACAATAAAATAGTGTTTTAGTTTTATTATTAATTTTAGATATAACAATTATTTGCATTATTTCCTTATTTTTGTATCTAGATATGAAAAGTTCATGAAAATAATTAAGGCACCTTTATAGGGAGGGACACTTTCCCCAGTAACCACTGACCATCCTCTCTATTATTTCCCAGAAAAGGGATTCTGGCTGTCTGTTGAGAACTTGATATGGCACCTGGGGTTTTACTCCAGCTTCATACTTCATGGGTCATAAACTTATCTCATTTAGAGAGATTTCAGTTTCCATCCATACAGACATTTACGTTGGATATTCAAAATCAAAGTTGGCTTAGTCATGGAGCATGTATTTCTCTACATATTATGTACTTAAGAGTATTTCTCAAACTGAATAATTCTCTTAGCTTTGATGGAATGGTTTAGCCTTTTTGATTATAATTCAAGGCCACTGAATCATTAGTTTCAAATTAAATCTTTTTCATTTGCATGCCAGATAAATTTTCTTTTCTCACTTGGATCTGGGAAGTAAACTTTGAACTTATCTCTACCTTAGAAGAGTCTGGGTAAGGTCAGATCCATAAATAGATAATCTTTCTGAATTGTCATTTGAAGCTCTTAAACCCTTTCTTTCACCACACAACTGTTCACTTACTTATTCCTTCCCTAAAAAGTGCCCAATAATTATTAGGCAATATGCAAGACATTAATGATCTAAATATCATGAGTTCCCTCTAACTCCTCCCACTAACCCAATTCTCAGATGATCTCCCTTCTTCTCTTTGTCTTCTTAGGTCCCATCGTCTTTATTCTGTCCTGTTTCCCCTAGCCAGAAACAGACATGCAGTTGCAAAAAACATTTGCATTAAAATAATTTTAGCCTCAACAAATCAGGCTAGTAGGGCTGTTTTATGGGAATATATGGCTGGAAAACATCTTACTCACCAGATGAGGAAATGCATACAACTCATTATATATTGATACACTGAGATACTGTCTGGCATCAGTAGAACAGCTAGATAAACAGTGTCCTAATGTTGAACCTTGACACAACCATAACACGCAGATACCCAGTATCTAAGGACACTGCTGATTTCTCCTTGGAAATATAGCGCGTTATATGATAGGATGCTCTGGTGTTGGTGCATACATAATTGAGCTTTGTACTAAATATCAGCAACCAGATGAAATATTTGCACAAAGCTGCTGGTATTTGAATGCCCAGCAGCACTAAGGTAAAAATTTAATGTTATATCCCAGTACTCTCTTTATATTCATGTTTTCATGAAATCTCCTTCCCAAGCTCAAACATCTGCTAGATACATGCTTCAAGACCCTGCGGTTGCTAACTCATTTCCAGCATCTCAAGAGAACTTTAAGGCAGGTGTTTGAATGTGTAAGCATATAGTTCATTCCAGACATTGATTCCCTAATAAGTTGTCATTTGGTACCGTCTTGCTCTTTCCTGCTATTCCTTGAATAAACAAGATATTGTCCTTAGTTCTGGTGATTTGAGCATTCATCCAGACCCTTGCATCAAGATAGAAGTAGTAGATCATTGTCTAAAAGCAAGATAAAAACTCAAATGATGCTTCTGAACAACTTGCATGTGTAGAAGCATTAACAATGCCATGTGTCATCTACTGTAGGTCATTCTAAGAGAAGCATTGCAAAGAGCTAACAAAGGACAGTGATTTGCCAAGGGATTGGAAAAGTTGCTTCAGGCTCTCTCAGGGAACCATGGGTTGAAGACTTGAAAATAATGTCTGGACATTTGTCCCCAGTTTTGCAAATTTTTATCCTGGAGTTTTCAGCAACATAACCTTATCTGGTAAATCTGGCCTGTAAGCAAACAGATTTAAATCAAATATATTCATTGGTGCATGGGTGATTTCTGTTAAATGTATTCTTGTGACTAGCTTTCTTGACTGAAACAAAAACCACTTCTCCATTTAAAGAAACTTTGATCTGAAAGCCTCAAAGGCAAAGTAATTAACAGTTATTCTCACATCACACAGTACAGGTAGATAATTATTATAGCCACACCTATATTTTCTTCAGAAACAGTTTATCCCAGATTCATACAAGTGGAGTAATGCTATTAAAATAAGGGCAATATTTAAACACATCAGGGGGCACTTGGGTGGCTCAGTCCCTCTGTTAAGCATCCAACTCATGTCATGATCTTATGGTTAATGAGTTCAAGCCCTGTGTCAGACTGTGCTGACAGCATGGATCTGCTTGGAAATCTCTCTTATCTTTTCTCTCTGCCTCTCTCCTCCTTTCTATGTATCGATCTCTCTCTCTATATATATATGTATATCTATCACTCTCTCTCAAAATAAATAAATAAACTTATTTTTTTAATAAAAAATAAACACACCAGGACTCCTGATTTCTAGCACTCAGATCACAGCTAGCAGAAATGAAGACTACCTGGCCAGTGAAGCCACTGGACTTATTTATCAACTCATATTCTTGGCTTTGACTTAACTTTATGTTTCTTGTAAGAGAAAAATTAAGATTTGTCTATTTTTTAAGTGAATTGAATTAACTGAAGGAAATGCAGAAGCATCATGTGCATTGTGAGCCCCTTTACCACCACACTCAAAAACTCTAGCAGTGGTTGTTCAGAAAGTTAAGTACAGATTCCTAACTTTGGCATGAAAGACCCTGATCAGCATAAGTCTGCCACTTTCTTTGGAAATAAGCCCTTGTACTCCAGTAAATCTATGTATTTTTAAAGCTATTTTTAATGCACATATACTACTTGCTTACTACTTGCTTTCAAGACAGATGGAATTGTGTTTGAATTCAGGCCCGTTATTTTCTGAGAATAATAATAATCTCATAGATCTTTGTGATAATTATGTAAGATTTAAACCGTAACTTACCAAAGGTTGTGCTGGACGCGTAACAGGTGATTAATAAATGATAGTCATTACGGTTACTATGCATTCAACAATTACTATAGCTTGGTTGCAAGCTATAGAATCCAGTCAATCGAGCTTAGAAAAATAATGGGATTTATTTGAAAGACGCTGGATATTTCTGATAAGCAAGCTATGGGATGGGAAAGTGCACAGCTAGACCTCAGAGATACCTGACATTAACAATTCAAACACTGTTACCATAACTCATCTGTTTCTCTTTTGTTTCTCACATTCTCTTTCTTTTGCTCCTTCCTATAAGTTGGATCTCTATAATGTTTGTATTGTAGACTGAACTCCTCTGCGTGAAAAGAATAAGATAATTGAGAGTTCTTGGGCTTCATTTCGTGATTGACTCCCATTCTCTGTGGTTCTTACTCCAAAAGTAGAGGCTATCCCAGAGTGCAAAGACTGTTATCAGATGAGAAGTGCCAAGGATTATCCATTATAATTATTGTAGAATATGAGCATATAAAGATAGCATAATTAAATCCCTATCTTCAAATTACTTAAAGTTGTAATTAAAGTAAAATAATGTTGTTGACAGTTACGTTAAGAAAGTCAAAAAGATTAAAGTGTAGACAAAAGAGTGCCTAACTTGGAGGGGATGGGAAGGCAGGGAGGGTCATGATTTATGTGGGAAGTGAGCTGATGACTGAAAGAGTGTGTGCATGTATGTGTGTATATGCAAGCACACACAGCTGTGCAGGAAGGAACTATTGTGAGTAAAGATATTCCAACCAAAATGAGCATCATTTGTAAAAGTACATAAACCTGAGTAAGCTTTCTGTCTGTGGAAATTCCTGGGCAGTTTCTTATGGCTATTTATACAGTCTGTTAGACCCTGTGTACATGGAAGAATCTTAGCAGGAGAATTCATACTTTGAAATGCCTTTTATGAGATGTGATGAGGTTGGATGATAGATTATAGATGGTAGGATCCATTCAAGTATTTAAATTAGGAAAATGATATAATCATATTTACTTTTTAGAAAGATCATTTTGATAGTGCAAAGAATAGGTTGGAGGGGAATAGGCCGAGGACATAAGAGAATCTGTATAACTCAGGTAATATAATGATAATATGAACTATGAACAGTGATTCTAGAGATAGTAATGAGGCAGAAATGATAAGGCCTGCTGACCTATCAGACTTCAAGGAGAAGAACAATAAGTGTGGCTCATGTATGTGTGGGATGCATGGAATAACAAATGGAAAGAAGAGTCAGATTTAGAAGAGAAAAATTTGATTGAGCTCATATTTGGATAAACTGAATCCAGGGTATTTGTGGATTGAACCCACCCACCACTTCTCTTCACTTCCCTTATACTACACTTTCAGTTCTTCAGACTTTCCATACGGGCAGGTACATGCACTGCCCTCTCACTACTGTGGTCTTTCCACTGTCTCATCAACTTAAGTGCAACCTGTCTCTGAATTGCAATTCAATATTTATTTTCTCTGTATATACAGTCTTCCTTGTTTCTCCTTATCCTATGGTATTATGGCCCCAGGTATCTCTTCTTCACAAGATTATCACAGTTATAGTTTCAGATTTTGTTAGAGAGAAAAATTACACCAGATGTTTGTTAAAAATATCAAAGAATACTTTATTCAAGATGATTACAGTGAGGGTCAATACTATTAGGATAGGGGAGAGAGAGATTAAACTCAGCTCTGAATACAATAGGGCCAAGAAGGAATTTGAGGCCAAGGAGCAGATGGAAAATCACTTAAGAGGAACTTGGTTAAGGCATCAAGGTTAGAGGAAGGGAGGCGAATTAGCTATCAAGGTGAGGAGTTCTTCACAGACTGGCTCAGCAGGCCAAGGACAGGCCCAGGAACAGAGTCAGGAAGAGAACACAGAGGAGCCAAATAAAAGTTTGGTCAATGAAGGAGTTCTTGTCAACTTACATGGGTGAGTTTTTGATAACTTTGTATCCTCCATTAGAATGATAGCTCCGAAAGATTGAAGATCCTGTCAACTTCAGCTCAGCCTTTATTCCCAACCCTAAAGCAATGTCTAGCACATGGCATGTGCTCAATAAATAACTGTTTAATCATGGAAATAGATGTCAAATTTGGAGACTCAATCACAACTTTCTACACACAACTCTTTCTGCTTCAGTCCCCCCCCTATCCAGTGTCTCTATCCAATCATAAGGCCCTGGGCTTTATTTTGGGGGGTGGTTGAAGTCCCCACTTGTCAACAAGTCTTCTCTGATATCTTTAGTTCCAAGTATATCCTATTTCCCTGAACTTCAACAAGTCCTTATTATCTGTTTCATTTATCAAGCACTTAATCATATTCTTCCTTATTTTTTAATGAATTCAGTGAGACTCCCACAATAACTAGATGATGTGTCCTTAGAGAGCAAGAAACTTGTCAGAAGACTTTTGCTTTAACTTTAGCACAGAGAATGCTGCTATCACCTGGTAGTTCTCAGTCAATATCTCCAAACAAGTGAGTGACTTCATTAATTAATACAATTAATTCTTATCCCTAAAGAAGTTTATAATTAATAAGGAGCATAGGATAAATATTTATTATTTTTCTTACAAAAATAATATAACTTATCTGTCTAGGTAAAAATTGCCTTCAAAGAAATCACCTTGGGAAATAATACACTGTTGTTAAAATATATTCATTGCTCAGAATGTACTCGGAATTTCTCTTTTGGCATAACATATGCTGTTTGACATATTTCCAGATGCTACGTGTTATATCTATACTTGTCACGTAGTAGCAATGATCTCAACAAGGCAATTGGTCCTGTTCACTTACTATTATCACACAGAATGGCTCAAGATCAACTGTTCTTCTTCTTTTTTTTTTTTTTTTTTGGCACTTTTCTTTCAAAATTTAATTGGCTTAGATCCAACAATTCTCGATAGTGGGTCAAATCATTCCATTACCGTGATACATTTGGCAGTGTATATCAGCAGATTCCCCTGAAACTACATTACTTACTATTGGCCTTCCTATGGGAATTTGTGGAGATATTTTTATTGCTGTGATGGACGATGATAACACTTGCTTTGAAATTTTTCTGGGATAAAATTGTAGTCACTCTGCTTTGTGTATTAAAAAAAATGGGTACTTGATCACCAAATATCACTGTTTAATATAAGTTGCCAATCTTATTCTTCACTCAAATTGATGGTCAAAGCATCTGAATCATTCTGGATTGGTAACAACATAGATTACCTGCATTCTGGATGTTTGCCAGAAAGCTATGTTGTCCTTTTTTTTTTTTTTTTTTTTTTTTTCTACTGTCATTAAAAGTTCAATTGCGGGAAGAGTTATTTATCCAGATTGTGTAATCCTTTAGTTGAATTAAATTAAGACAACCTCATGTTTTAACTTAGTATCAAATTATTTTTATTGTAATCCCCTTTTATATTATTACCTAATTCACTGAAGGCCAAGGGAAGGTGATAAAAGTTGTTGTTTTCTATTGAAGAGTGTTATGGAAGAAAGTGCCTGCTGTCACTTTTATTCACTGCTCCCACTTTGTGGGCATGGCACTCCACCCAAGGGCACTTGCATCTTCCCACTGGATGGAAGAGGACATTCTGACTTACAGCTAAAGTATCCAACTAAGGGGCCAAGTTGGATCTCAAGCCCAAGTCTATGTGACTTCAGAGTCTATGTTATTTTTTTCATTAAAAAATATATTTTAGAGAGGGATAGAATGAGCAAGGGAGAGGGGCAGAGGGAGAGAGAGAGAGAGAGAGAGAGAGAGAGAGAGAGAGAGAGGATCCTAAGTAGGCTCCATGCTCAGGACAGAGCTAGACATGGGGCTCAATCCCAAGACCCTGGGATCATAACCTGAGCAGAAACCAAGATTCAACACCCAACTGACTAAGCCACACAGGCATCCTTCAGAGTCTGTGTTCTTAAGACATAATGAAAAACCATGGAGTTTTCTGATAGACTCAGTATTGAAAAGAAAGAAAGAAAAAAGAAAAAGAAGAAAAGAAAGCTGTGGTTCTCTTGAGAAATGAGCTCACTTTTACTTTACCAACTACTTGCCTGTAGTAAGAGCATGTTTCTCTTTCTGAAGTTGATAGCACAGAGTCAAATTTGCCACCCACTGTTCACATTTGTATAAGATTTTAAAAGATATTTCTGCAGTGATTTTCTGTGTAGTTGTATTTTTTTCTTAACCTTATTTTTTCTGCACACACATTTTTCCATATATTTATTTCATTATGCTCTGTAGTAGATACTTTTGCATGTTGTCACAAACTTAATGTGATAATTACAGCTTATAAGTTTTACTCACCTATACCATCTACTAAGGTGAGTTCCCACTTTACAGATGAGAATTCAGGTTCCTACAGTATAATCTGTATATGCAATATTACCAAGCCAGCAAGTATGGGAAAGAACCTATCACAAACCTGGGCTGACTTCTGCAGCATTGGAGTAGAAGGTAACATTTCCCCAACACTGTTCTCTGGTCACTAGGGTCTGAGATGTGGTAATAGATACTTATAAAAAAATAAGTTTTGAAAGGCCTGTGGTCACATATGTGGGTCAAAGTATGTATAGCATCTCTCGCTCTCCCTCTCTCTCTCTCAGGGAGTTACCAAAAATGAATATTATAAATTCTCTATGAAGACCAGTAATAAAGAAACCAGTAAGCAAATTTATAAACTACTGAGTCAAACTGGTACTTTTAAAGTTTATTTGGGGGGCGCCTGGGTGGCTCAGTCGGTTAAGCGTCCGACTTCAGCTCAGGTCATGATCTCGCGGTCCGTGAGTTCGAGCCCCGCGTCGGGCTCTGTGCCAACAGCTCAGAGCCTGGAGCCTGTTTCAGATTCTGTGTCTCCCTCTCTCTCTGATCCTCCCCTGTTCATGCTCTGTCTCTCTCTGTCTCAAAAATAAATAAAATAAACATTGAAAAATTAAAAAAAAATAAAAAAAAATAAAGTTTATTTGGTCCTCTTTTTTCTTTTCATTTAAAATATCTATTAAAATCTTCTTGGGAATTGTTATTTTTAAAAGCACAGCTTGGAAAATGTTGGTAAATGAAATAAAAAAATATCAAAGCAGAAATATAAGCAGCAACTAGATGTTAGCCTGAGCTCTCTGCTAACCAGCAGTGTGACCTTCATTCAGTCACTTAACCTCTTTGGGTTGTAAGATCATCCTGTGTTAAATTATAGGTTTGAACTAGATGCCCTCAAATGCGCCTCTCAGTGCTAACATTTTTGATGCCTGACTCTAAGTGCAATCTCATTTGAGGCAGGTTCAAGTGTATACTTAGGTTTGAGGGTTGAATGTAGCATCTAGAGGAGTTTTGATTCGGGAATGAGCTCAAAAACAGTAAAGTCCTAGTTCATCAAGATATATTAGGAAGCACTTCAAAGACACAAAGGAAGAGTATCATGGCCCCGTCATGGGGATGGGGGTGAGGAGTAGGGAAGGAGGAACACAAGGAGCGGCAGAGAATCTTCCTTCTCCCAAAATGAAAAGGCAAGCACAGGTCCTTTGGCAGAATTTTCAGCTGCAAGAAGGAGATGAAGTAAAGAAGAGGATATTTATTAGATAATAAATTGAATTTTTTTTATTGCAAACTGGAAATTGAACTTACCTGCATTTCTTTTCCTATTTATAATATTCTCCAACTTGTAGGAAGCTCGGAGGAAAAAAAAAAAACTAGAATACATAAAAAAGTTGATGTCCCTTGCAAAGTTAAAAAAATCACATCACATTTTATGTTAGGCTTTTAAAATAGGGAAAAAATAATTACACCTTGAATTGAGAACATTGTTTGACTGTAATATCTCTTTTCAAGTAGATTCTACTAATTCCAGATTTAGAAAATGAAAATGTGTTCATAGAAACCATCAGAGCAAGGCAGATGGAATAAGGTATTTGAAAAATCTTAAAGCTGCACTTGAATTATCACCTTCAGATCTGCATATTTGAAATATATTATTAAAAGTCTTTCTCTAGCACTGCTTTATACCGCCTTCTGATATGTACAAAGGGGCATCATTAACTGTCCTCTATTTTCTCTGAGGACTGAATAAAGGGAGGAGAGATTTTAACAGCAACAGGAAGAAGCTAAGTTAGCTATTAGATGAACTGGCAGGTTAATTAAATGATGCAACTACATAAATATATGCATGATCTAGATTCCCTTTTATTTCTACAATTTATTCTCAGATTGGATTTGCAAAAGGACCCAGAAAGTCTTTATTCTTCTACTTCCTTTCCAACATGGAATACCTATTTAGCTCTTTGCCCAAACCCCAATAATTCTTTGAGGTGCACATAGATGCTTCTTCTTCTTCTTTTTTTTTTATATATATATAAATGGTTCTTTACTTCATGTAACACTCTATTACATATTGTTCTTTCTTTTCATCAATAACATAAGCTTTGGCACTTTATATACATAGAGTATGTAAATGATGTTACATAGGCTACAGCACTGACTTATTAGTTAATTGTTACTTATGGTTTGTCTTGCCAAATGTACTGAAAGTTCTTTCAAATCAATTCAATAAAGAGTGTCTTCTCTTTGTGCTGGGTACTTACAAGATCTTAAAGATAATGGGAACCTCCACTGTCCCAGGTCTCTAGGAGCTTCGGTCAAGTGGGGAGTGGCATGCTTGCAACTGATTAGAACACAGAGCAGCCCAGAGCAAGGGTGGAGAAGAAAGAGAAGGAAGACATTTTATGTAGGAGGTAATGAAGAGAAACTTCCTTCTGGCAGATTAATAGCCCTACTATGCAACACAATGGCATATATTAGTTACTCATGGAATACATTTAATTGCATGAATGAAAGAAGAGAGGAATGTATGTTGATAGACAAAGACATGAGGGAAGTGAAATGTAAAAAGAAAGATAAACATTAATATTTAATAGTAAGGATTCCATTTAACTAGCTTCTATAAGAAGGGAAGGTAAAGGAGATAAACTTGGAAAAGTGGGTAGGAACAAGGTATTTGAGTGCCTAAATGACAAAATATGTGGTTTTTTCTTCATTCTGTAGGTAATGGGAAAAAAAGGTGGAATTTGAGCAGAAGAATGACATTATGGAGGGTTTTGATGTCAGTATTTTTATATCATGATTCTTACAATAAATGTGTATTGCATGGTAGGTGCTTACTAATATCTGAATTACTGTTTTGAGTTCTAATTTAAAAAACGGCAATGGGTTAGATAGAAAATGCAGGAGTCACATTCATATAAAAAAACAAAACAAAACAAAAAAACCCCTGATCTAAGAGGCAATCTTGCACTCACTGTAGAGAAGGCTATGGAAACCAAATGAGGTTCAACAAAAGAGCTAGGATCAGAACCCAGGTGTCCTGTTTCCAGGTCAAGCACCATCCTACTGGCTTAGGCCCCAAATGTCCCTCCGGGCAACCCACTCCCACAAAGGCTTCCAAGCAGAGCCTAATCTCCTTCAATTTCACTTGAAAAGATGAAGTGCTTCAAGTTTCAAACTTAGACACCCTCTAGAGGTGCCTGGGTCAATATTTGCCTCCTGGGTATGAAGTTCTCTGTGTCTAAGCTGTATCTTACTGCTAAAGCCTAAGACCAATTTATGAGGAACTAAAATTTGAATTTGAAAATTGACCTTCATCAAATTTTATTTTACATCTTCAAACATTGATGGTTAAGGATAATAAGACTCAAACAGCATTTACTGAGTGCCTAGTGTGTACAAGGTACTGTGCCAGGGTCTGTGGGGTGGGCTGGAGTAGAACCTTCCCAGTGCAGATCCTAGTTATGCCACATACTAGGTGTTCTTAAATGAGCTATTGCCTTCCATTAGTCACTTTCCTTAAAATGAGAATAATAAAACCTACTTTCCAGGTCTTTTCTGTGGTTAGATGCAGTATAGAATTTTGTCTTTTCTAGCCAGATAAAAATAGCCAAGACAGGTCTCCACTCTCAAAGAATTTGCTGTCTAGTTAGGGAGACAAGGCTGGAGCATGCAAAAAGTTAATTAGTAACAAAAGATTAAAATAACAGTTCCAGACAACAATAGGAAAGATGTCACAAGGCTGTATAAGATTAATTGCCAAATGAATTCTTTACACAATAATAATCCAAAGAAAGAACGAATCATTTAAGATTCAGAAGCCAACCAAATTCATCACCCCCTCCTTCAATACTCTTCTATAGGTGGGGGTGGGGGTGGGGAATGTTCCTACACCCAAAATGAGAAGCCCTGGATTCTCAGAGCTCATGTGGAACTCTACCCTGGTCTTGAGAGCACTTGACCTGGTCTTCCCCTGAGTTGGGTATGTGATGGCATCTTCCCTAATAACAAGGCCATGTTCATGCTAATATTTCCTAGGGTACCTAGAATATAAGGCATTTATTCCATTAATAATGCATTACCTGGTCTTTTTTTATTAAAAGTGGCAAAAATGCAAGTAACTCAGCCCAGCTTTTTTTATATGTGAATTTATTGGCTCAATGGCTGACAAAATAGAGGGTGCAATTACTGGCTTCAGGTACCCCTGGATTCACAGGGCCAGGTGACCTCATCAGGACTCTGCCTCTTTTCATCTTTTGTCTTCTCTCCTTATTGAAGGGAGCCCCCACTCAGGTAAGCTTTCTCCACAAAGTGAATGCACATAATCCCCATAATCCTAATAGCTGTTAACCACAGAGAAAAGAGCACCAGCCATTTCTCCAGTCTCAGGACAAGTCCCTTCCAGGATGACCTGGCATGGGAACATGTGAATTACCATTTCTTCAGAATCATGGGGAGGGATGCTGCACAAAGGAAAAAATTCTGGGCTGACAAAATAGCAGTATATGGCCACTTCATAGTAAATTCTAAGCTTGTTCATATTTTTTATCATTGGAGATAGAGGAAAAACTATAAAGAAATTTGTACCTTGATGAGTGTGCATACCCAACTCGTTGGTGTGTGTGAGTGCATGTGAGTGAGTGAGTGTATGTGTGAGTGTGTGTAGCAAGCAGGTGGGTAAGGCTGATGGGGATTACTAGCATTGGTGCTCAACTTCTCCCTCACACAAGACTCACCTGAGGCTCAAAGTCCTTCAGATGGAGAAAAGATAACATAAACTCATCACCATGGTTTCCTATTATTTCTCTTATCTCCTGCCATGTTGCAAAGAAATGCTAGGTTTGAATTTTCCCAGGACTACGAGAAGTCTTCATGGATTTCCATGTGTCCATGAGGACACAGCCTTGGCCAGCTGAGCTCGGGCAGTGGGCGGGTGGGGGGGGGGGTGGGGGGAGAACAGATCCCCTGACTGCAGCAGCCTAGCTGTGGAGGGAGCAGGTTGCACCCACTTTGTCACCTTGTGCTATGCTTAGCCCTTGAGCATCTGCTTGATTGACTCGCTGGTGCCTGTCCAGGGCATGCTGTTAAATTCCTTGGTCACAGTCCTGTTTTCCTTTTGGCCAGAGCCCTTGTTTTTTAAAATGGATGCCTGGTCTATAATGAGCTATACAGCTCAAGGGAGGTTTAAAGACTTTCTGGGTCAGTGAGCCAGAACGAGGTACCAAAAGCAGGGGCAGATGGCAGAAAGGACGGGGACCTGTGGGTGGGGCTGCAGTGTGTCTCCAGACACAGCCTGTGTGTGGGTTTCAGTGCCCAAGTGATGGGCTGCTGACAGGATCTGCCAATCAGAGGGGTCTTGCAGGTGTAAGACAGCTCTTCTGTTCCCATATGACTGTCTGGAGATGCGATAATCAGTACTATGGCTGAGGGAAGGTGAGCTCTGCAGCTGCACTGACAACCTAGGGTAGGAGGGGAGGTCCTCCAGATAGAGGAAGGCTAGGCAGGAGCCTTCAAGGGGTGTCCACCTTGAAATGTATTCCAAGGAAATGAGCTGGAACTGAAGAAGGGAAGGTTAGGTAGTGCTGCATCACAGACTCCTTCTGAGGGCATGTATTCCTTCTCTCAGGAGAGAAGTGGCTTGATGTCTGCTCCTGGGACTCCCTGGTGCTCTGTCCTCCTGGAAGAACTTTTTGCTTTCTGTGATCTAGAGCAATGCAGGAAACTCCTGGCAGTTTATTTGGATGCAGGGCTCCCTCCAGGGGCTGTTATGGGAACTGAAGTACTAAGCAGGGTCAGGCTTGTTCATCTTCTGGGTCTGTCCAGGAAGCACTGGGCCAGGCACTAGGCATTCCAGGACCAACCAGACATAACCCTTATTTTCAAGGAGCTCTCACCAGAGGAATGCACTCCAATAAACAATTTAGCACAGTATCATAGGAGTAAAATGGAAGTGTATATGTGCATACTCTGGAGGAAGGGACCAGAACTCCTCAGTAATCCTAAGGATGCTTCCCAGAGGATGTAGCACTCTAATTGGGGTTGAAAGAGGGAAAGACTTTTGTTTGATAGAGAAGAACATTCCAGCCAGAGAGAATGACCTCTGCAAAGGCAGAGAAGACCATGTTTGAGGCTGGTGAGAAGTGGGCTCAGTAGGGTGGTAGGATGTGTGCAGTAGAAGTACTCAGATATGAGTGGAGGTAGAAAAGACTATCTGGAACTTTACACACTATGTTCATGACTGCATCCAGAGTCTTCCTTCAGCCTCAGTTTCTTTTCCTAGGAATGAGATTCTTGACTGGGTGATAAGCACAATTGAAATATGCCTCAAAACCTGGACTGTCCAAACTTCTCAGCTGAGAGGGTCCCTCGAGAGGCCCCACAGCAGGGCCCCACAGTGAGAACCCATGGCAGAGCCCAACAGTGCAACCCTACAGTAGGACTCCTATAACAGAACCCCATAACAAGGGTACATTGTATACGCTACTGGGCCTTTCACAATCTACCTCTGAGGTTGTGGCAGAAGCTACTATCTGCCACCTCAAGAGGAGGTAGGACCTACCTATGGATTGGTCAGTGGCTCTTACATGTGCCACCAGTCCCACACGTAAAAGTCAAGAGATGGGCTGTGAACATCAAATACATTACTATGTGTCAAACGCTTCATTCACTCATTCTCTCACTTATTTCTGAGTTCAGCAAACTTTTGTTGAGCTTGTACATCACAGCACAGGTCAGCTAGGTGTTGAGAATACAAAGGAAATGGGATTTCGGTGCTAAGTCACAGAACTTGTAATTTTGAGGGAGATGTTCACCTGCATGAATAATTAGGATGCAGTGTCCAATGAGATGCCTGTTAAGTATCTCCACAGTGTGAGGGCATCCCTGAGGAAAAAGGGAAATAAACTCTTCACAGAATGTCAGGGAGTTTTGGAGAAAAGCTTCCATCAAAGAAAAGTTCATAGAGTCTTTCCAGGCAGAAACGCTGACTTCTAACTTCATGTACCTCATATGGTCTCCTCCACCACCCATAATTGATGCTAGAAGGGCCTGTAGCCCTGAAATCCTGAACACAGCCTGGGGGATGCTGTGGCAGTTCCTACAGAGGATAGCAACATTGAATATCTGGACTTCAGATCCCTCTTAGTCTGTTCAGGCTGCTATCACACCAGGTGGCTTAAACAACAGACATTTCTTTCTCACAGTTCTGGAGGCTGGGAAGCTCCAAGACGAAGGTGCAATAATGGTCAGGTACTAGTGAGGGTTCTCTTCCCAGCTGGTGGAGGCCACGTTCTCACCATATCCTCATCTAAACTTAATTACCTCCCAAGTCCCCATCTCTGAATAGCATCACGTTAGAAGGTGATGGATTTGTGAAGGACATAAACATTCAGTGGTCCTTTCCAATTCTAAATCTTCTGATTTATATATTTTAATATACTTTTGCAAATCATTCCCACCAAAAGCTAGGTGGGGCCTCACACTCTCCACAATGCATTCTGCACCCACACCTTCTGCCACTTCCCATCCATCTCCACTGGACTGTGAGGTCCATGGACAAGTCTTGTTCTATGCTGAAATGCCAGATACTAGACCAGAGTTTGGGATGTAGTAGAAGTCTTGAATAAGTAATGAATAGACAAATATGTGAAGAAACAGACACTGGAAAAGTGGTGAACACACCTAGTCCTCCAAAACAATGTTAGCTTTTCTCCATCTTCAAGTTACTCACAGGCTGTTTTAAGTGAAAAGACAGGAGTACAGTGAGATCAGGTACCTTGCTGGCTTCAAGGCAGGGACGAACTTGTTTAATGAGATATGTGAATATTAACCCCAGGCCTGTGGGTATCCTCACAGCCAAACCGTGGTCTCAGGCAATGTTAAAGCTAAAATCTTCCACAGAAGAGAGGAGAGCCTGTTTCAGGGAGAGCCATTTCCACAAGAAAATGGAAATGATTTATGGGTCCACTTTGCATATAGATTTTATGCTCCCTCCTGGTCCACACAGAAGCTGAAGTAAACAATTCTTAGAAATGAAGGGACTCAGGTTACACCCAGACCTACCAAAGCAGAACCTGCATTTTGACAAGCCTGCCAGGTGGCTAACCAGTGTGCACCTAACAGCATGAGAGTCACTGCCCTGTGGTCCCATTTTTGTTTTTTGTTTTTGTTTGTTTTTAACATTTATTCAGTTTTTGAGAGAGAGACAGAGACAGAGACAGAGACAGAGCATGAATAGGGAAGGGGAAGAGAGAGAGGGAGACACAGAATCCAAAGCAGGCTCCAGGCTCCAAACTGACAGCACGGAGCCCGACAGGCGGGCTCAAACCCACAGACCGTGAGATCATGACCTGAGCCTAAGTAGGACGCTTAACCAACTGAGCCACCTAGGCGACCCCCGTTTTTTTGACTCAGGGTCAGTTCTTTACCTCTGACTGTTTGCAGGTCTGGCTGGATTGCTGTAGGTAGCTCTACCTACAGATTGGTCAGTGGCTCTTGGTGTGGGTGGGTGGGGACAATCTTCCTAACCCTTGAGGAGTTTTTCTGTAGTGGCATTCTTCTGCTCACACTCATCCACAACTGGGCTCTGAAACCTCTGGTAAGATGCTCTCCTTCGTGTCAAATCAATTCTGTAAATCTGTTTTGCTAACATGGTTGAAGTTCAAAAGGCATTCCCAATGAGCTGCTTCATTAAGAGGGAAGAGTAGAGCCTACCTTCCTGTCCTCCAGGAGAGGCATCACAGCATGCCTGCAACATCTACAAGGAGAAAAGGCAGACCCTGCCGCAGACTGGAGAAGATCAGGGTAGGAGAGGTGGATGGAATGTTGGAGATCTCGCCATTCATTCCAAACAGAGGGTGGTTATGAAATTGATGAGCTCACTCGATGACCTGGTGTGAGGGTTGAGGTGGGAATGAAGCCTGGCCTGTCCAGAGCCTCCCGCAGTTCCCATGGGGCGTAGCCACCCTTGACTGTGCTCTACATGGAGATTTCCACAATCACTTTCTCTTCCCCCTGAGGACAAGCTCCGAACACTTCGGGTGCATTTTTTACTTTCTCCCTTTTCATAAAGAGGATTTTAATTCATTTTTATTTCCTTCAATCCTGGATTTATTTATTTATTTATTTATTTATTTATTTATTTATTTATTTTAAATATAATTTATTGTCAAGTTATCTAACATACAGTGTATACAGTGTGCTTTTGGCTTCAGGAGTAGATTCCCACGATCCATCGCTTACATACAACACCCAGTGCCAGATTGGAGATCACAAGTTGTTTCCACTAAGACCAAAAACAAATTAATGGTTAGTAATAATGGTAAACATGATCTACTCCAGCTGTGTATCAAAAACATGGGCCCTGTCTCCAGCATTCCTGCATCATTGATGTGTGGCCTTGAACACTTCTAAGAAAAAAGGGAAATTATTCTGGAATAAGAAAAACCCACTATGAGCTCTAATGAGTCGTATGGTCACTTTTTCCTTCTGTTGAGCTGAAGTATGTCTCTCTTGATTTACACTAGCACAAATGTGTATCAAAAGTATCTGCAATGACATATCTAATACTTTTCCCAACAACCAATGTCTTCATCCTGAAGCAGGGTCAGAAGAGCAATTCAGGCAGATGTGCATGCAGAAAACTGCGTGAGGCAAGATGGGAAATGAAGGTGGCCAGAACGAATGCTGGAGTGGGGATGATCCAGGATGATAAGAGGAATAACAAGCACAGCATTTCTGGGGAACACCAGGAAACCAAGCCACTCAGTAGTAAAGAGGCTTTTTCTGGCTCAGGATTTTCATCTGCCATTCAAGACCCTGTAATAAGTGTATACTTTGTATTTGTCAGGAAATGAAAAAATAGAATAGAATAAAGGTCAATAAAGGACATATACGTAATTCTGGTGGGAGTCATCCTCCAATATAAGAGGTTTCTTTTATATTTTAAGTTTTGAGAGACAGCCAGGATTATGAAAATCCATGGGCAGAGAGCGCCCTCTTGTGTCCTACAGGAGTCAGTACAGTAAGTGAATTACTGTGCTAGGGAAATGAGTTTAAGGAATGTTGGAGTCTTGGACTGAAGGTGATTTCAGAACTTGTGTTCTTCCTTCACTACACAGAAAAGGAACAAGGGACTTGGACAAGAGGAATGGAGGATCAAGGGTAGAATGTAGGTTTCTAAACGTCCAAATCCTATTGCCTTTCATTTTACTGCATTCATTTTTTCATTCAGGCACAGACCAATGAATGAATCATACTTCTTCCTTTCTGGTATGTCATCATTCTGGCTTGCAGGAGGACTCTCTCATTCCTTCACCCCTTCTTTAGTTTCCTCTAATCCATATTCTCCACTCAAATCACTGCACACAGGCAACGTTGCCTCTGTTTGCACATCTAGTGTAAAAAAATATATGTAGACATTCAGCTGTTGACAACATTCAGCTGTTTAGGTAAGTGATGCTGTTTGATATCTTGTTCCCATTTTTGCCACCCAGAGTCATGTTGTTGCCCTGTGTGTACTGAGTTAATGGCTTCTAATTGCTGTTCTGTGCTGTGTATGTGCACAATGTGCTGCCTCTTGACCACCCAGCTGACGTGCACCACGAGTATCTGCAGCCTTCTTCCACCAGCATGTCCGTGGGCATTCTCCCAGGTGCACCCTTAAGGACACACATATCTGGAGCTGATCTGGACCCAGAAATGAAATTGCTGGGTTACAGAATATCATTTATTTAATCTAAGTGCTTCCGGATCTCTTTTCAGAATAACTGCTTCCACAAGTTTTCTGATATTTCCTGTATCCCCTACAACACTTGATATTATCCACCTTTCCAATCTTTGCCAGTCAATTAAGTGTAAAGTTATTTCATTCCCTTTTCTCATCATTGTAATCTCTATTTATTGGATCACCAATGAGATGAAGATCGCTTCCTGCAGTGATAGCCACGTAAATTTCATCTTTAAATTGCTCATATATTTTGCCTATTTTCATTTATAATTCTTTTCTTTTTTTAATGATTTGAATAATTTATTTGTAGAAACAAAGTACTAACTCCTGTTTTTTTTTAATTCATTACAAACATCTCCTAGTAAGTCAACTATTTTTAAAACGTTTCCTTCATTGACCAGAAATGCTTAATTCTGACACACTTAGAGTCATCAGTTTTCCTTGTGCTTTTGCTTTTGAAGTTATTTGTAGAAATTCAGAAAACTCTTCTCCTGTTCTAGTTCACAAAGACATGCTCCAACATTTCCTTCTATTGATTATATAATTTCACTTCACATTTCACTTTTTAAATCACACAGAATCCAGCTTTGATAGTGACATTAGGCAGCAAAGGATCTGACTTATTTCATTCTTGAATTCAAACTGCTTTCTACTTGTCACTTACACAAGGCATCACACCAAGGCCACAAGGAAACTGCAGGCAGATCTGTAAGCCTTAGACCTGATTCCACGTGCTCAGCTCCCTACGTCAAGGGAACAATCCCAAAAGCTTTTTTTCAGGATGGGCAGAACCCAGGATCTCTTTCAAGTACCCCCAGGCATTCCTAGCCTTCATGATATCCCATCAGGAGTGGGTCCTTAAAGTCTCATGTTGCTATATGAGAAGCTTGTAAGCTGACCTTACCTGATTTTCTCAATGTCACATGAGGGAACCGAGGTCTCATACAGACTGGCTCCTCATGTTCAGAAATCAGTGATTTTTGTCTGTTGCAGGCCTCTCTCAAGGAAAAGGCATCAGGCACCTTTTGTAGGTAGGTTAATAAGGAAGAGCAAAATAATCCACATGTGCCACTTACCATCATCCCCTGAAGACTTCACTATCAGAGGGCTAAGTATTTCCCCACACTATCTTTTAAATATTATGTCCCTAGGAATCATTCAGAGCTTACATAAGAATTGAAATTGACTTGGGGCTTTTGTCTCCTTGAAGGAAGAGAACTGGGTGAAATTCATGTACCAGCATATAAAGGATTATGAAGTGGGAGGCAGGAGATACATTTTTCTTCCAACCTGAGCACTGATTTCAAATCACTTAGTTCCTCTGAGCCTCAGTATCTTCATGATAATGACAACAATGAGGATGGTGGTGGTGGTGGTACCATCGCACGTGGTTTCACAAGGGTGGGCCAGTGAAGGTGACAGCTTTAGAGGTCTACAACACAGAGTAGTGATGAGATCCAGTGATTTGTCCCAGAAATGACCCTCTCCTTCAAAACCTGAGTCATTAAGATGGAAACATTTTTGGAATAGGGGACAGGACAAATTATTTGGACAAGTAAATGTAGAATTAGGCAGAAGTAGCCAGTTTGTTTACCAAAGATATACATGTAATGACTTGAAAAGATGTCTACAAAATATTAAATAAATAAAACATAAATACAATAGTATTGCATCCCTCTGTCTATTAAAAAAAACACAAGTGGGTGCCTGGATGTTCAGTCAGTTAAGCATCCTACTTTTGATATTGGCTCAGGTCACGATCCTGGGATCATGAATCCAGCCCTGCATCAGGCTCCATGCTGGAGCCTGCTTGAGATTCTCTCTCCCTTCTCTGCGCCTCTCCACTGCTTGCATGCTCTCCCTTTCTCTCTAAAATAAACAAAGCTAGAAAGGTGTACAGATTTTATATACATTTTTTCATGAAAAGAATAAATTATGGAAAGAATATGCAGTATTTTTCCAAAATTCTAAAACATTGTAATATCAGTATAGACGGGAGAGGCAAAGACTATGGATTTTACATTAGATTTTTTTGTATTTTTCAAGGTATTTCAATGAACATGCATTAGGTTCAAAATTCAAATAGCAAAACAAGCTATAGGATGATTGGGATTTTGGAGACAGATTCAATTGCTGTTGGCCCCTTCCAGTTTCCATATAGATTTATACATATCAGCAGAATCCATGCCTCAAGAGGGCCCCACTCTTCTAGGCCTTATCTATGGCTTTCTGTTGCTCCAAAGGTCAAGTGTGCCTGAACCATGAGGAAATGGGACTCTCTGGTGTCCTGGCCTTGCCCTAAAGAATATCCTCTTCCTGATTAAGTGGTCAGAGTCTTCAGGGAAAATGGGTCATGTGTTTTTTTTGGCCAAGTCTTTTAGGGCCTCAGGTGTGAAAGGCAGCACTGCCAATAAGCAGTCTGTGTGGCAAGTGAGGATGTTCAAACCTGCAGAAAATAGCAGTAAACCCAGGCCTTCCATGCAACCTTTGCACCCCCACACCATCAACAATATCCCACAAGTTTTTCTGAACACCTCCCAACAAGCGCCTCTTAGAAATGCCAGCCATTCTTTAGAGAGTCATAGGAAGAATGAAGGGATGTGCCTGTTAGAAAGCCTTCTCACGTTTGTGTCTCTGTTAAGGAGAAGCTCTAAGACCCAATGAACCTGTTCTCAGGCCCAGTCCTGGGAGAAAGTTGGCTTTTCTACAACCTAGTAATAAAAGTCTGATAAGCATATAGCAGATTGCCAAACCAATCTTGACAGTGTCATAGAAATATTGATCCTACAGTCACTTCTGATATCTGTCAGTGTCAATATTTTGCATCCTTGTGGTTACTTTGAGAGAAAGAATGAGAGAAATGCCTGCTGTATTCCTCTGTCCTGTGTGACAAAATGCAGCTGAGGCTGACAGGAACAACAGGGAAACTTGAGAGGTTCACATCTCTGCTTTCTTCTTCTTTGTTTTGATTCTCTTGTCCTGAGGTATTTGCCATAGACACCGTTTGGCTAGGACCTGAAAATCCCTGCAGGAAAGTGTGAGGGTGGTGCACAGGGATGGGGCAGGTTCTGTGTATGATTATTGACTCTGTCCTTCACTGTTTACAATTTTTGAAACAGGACTAGAAGATACGGTTTCCGATTGCTTTCTTTCCAACTATATCAACATTTAAAGCACTTAGAAATCTGTGTTGCAAAGAAACTGGGTAATGATGAATGATCATGGATACAGCCAGATCTGTTACTCATATTTTTGTAAGAGTAAATAAATTAGATTAACAACAGGAGTGTCCTATCACTCACCCTCTGCAAACCAGTCTAATCTGGCCAGTTCATCAGGGATCTTGGGGTCAAGTTCCACTCACTGTTGGCTATTACTCTCCCCAGCTCTCAGCTTCCCTCTTCCTGGGAGCTGGAATAAAGGGTCTCTAAAGTCAGGTGGCAAAGTCTGCATTTGTCCCCTTCAGGCTAAGGGCTCACATTTTCTTCTCCACTTAAAAGGGAGCTGAACACACAGAAATGCATTATAATGAACTAATACCAGAAATATGTGTAAGTAAAGTTTCTAGAATTCTGAGCCGCCTACTAGCCAAAGTAAAGACAGGAGTCACCATTAAACTAGCATCAGAAGAATCAGATCTCTGAATCAGAAGGAAATTTAGAGGTCTTGTAGTATAGCTCAAATATGATACATAAATCCCTCATATAACATCTGAGGCCATATGTCAGGGAAGCCAAGTAGATCTGTTACTTGGTGGTCTTAGAAAAATGAAGGATTAACATTTAAAATGAGTTCTAGAAAGATATAGATGTTTCAAGTAGATTTGCATATTGAGAGGAAGAATGTGGATTGACATATTCTGTAGGGCCCTGAGGGCTCTCTAAAGATTGAACAAGCTATCTCGGCAAATAATGAATGAGATTCCCATTATTGGAGTCATTCATGTAGAGAATAGATGGCATGGGATGGAGGATAGATTAATATTTAAGAATATACGTTTTGGAATAAGTCAAACTGGTTTTGAATTCTGGCTGTGATAGATACCATCTGTGTGACCTTGGACCACTATTCTAAGCCTGTTTTTTTATTCACAAAGTAGATATGGTTATTCATTGCTCTACTTTTAAGGGATTTGGGGAGTTTTCAAAGAAATACTGTGTATAAAGCACATAGCATTTTACTTGGGTCAATAAATGGTAAGTTTCTGTTGCTATTGTTTATAATTGGTGGGCAAAAGTATTGTTGGGAGTTAGGATGTCAAGACCAAATGATATTTCACCTTCCTCCCAATGCTATGACTTCACACTCACAACCTGTTTATTGAGAATTTGTTGTGTGGCTGGCACTGAGAGAGGCATGCTGAGTGCACAGGGTCGGTGAGGTTGACATAATCCTCACTCTCATGGAGCATGCAGTCTAGATTCTGTGATGGCTTGTGTGAGGGGCAGGAGAAGTACTGACTTCTGTTCTAGTGGCAATAGATTGACTTAGTGCTGAGAGCTCCCCACATCTCATATCTCTTGGGTTCCCCTTGTTAGAATATTGCTAATATAGTCGCTTAGCATTCCTTCTCTTTGGCCCAAGAGGTCTACGGGAATATACTGTATTGGACACCTGCTGTTACCCAGTTCACATTCTTTTCCTCTGTCCACCTTTTATTTCAGCCAGTGCTGCAATGAGAAGCTTCCTACAGATATAAACGAAAACCATCTCACTTCAGCTGCACCTTGCTTTTCTGCTCCAGGGCTTTGTGGTGCCTACAGGAACCTTCTAGGCACTCAGACAATAACGTGAGTGTGAGCGAGTTAACAACCAAGGAGCGACCCATAACAAATGAGGAAGTGGAGGTGGAGGATGTGTTCTTCCCTCTCCACCCCTCAGGCAGGTCATCCTGAGATGCATTTACATGGCTCCTTAGAAGAAGTCTGCAGGATTGAACCCCACCTGAACCTCAGTTTAGATTTAGAGACTAAGTCAAGATCTCTCTTTTGTATTGACTTTTTCTCCTTCCAGGTTTCACCCTTCCTGGTCGCCCACACCTGTCACCTGCAATCACTTCCACAAACAACCTGTCTTCACACAAACCCTTGTCTCTGCCTCTGCTCTCCTGCATCAGTAAAGTCTGTATCCCAACACTCAGTCCAAGTCCCTACTAAATCTCACTCTTTGCAGTGCCTGGCTGGCTCAGTCAGAAGAGTGTGTGACTCTGGATCTTGGGGTCATGAGTTCCAGCCCCATGTTGGGTATAGAGATTACTACAAGATAAAAATAAAAATATGGGGCACCTGGGTGGCTCAGTTGGTTGGGTGTCTGACTTCGGCTCAGGTCATGATCTCACAGTCCGTGAGTTCAAGCCCCGCATGGGGCTCTGTGCTGACAGCACAGATTCTGTGTCTCCCTCTCTCTCTGCCCCTCCCCCGCTCAAGTTCTGTCTCTCTCTGTGTCAAAAATAAATTAAAAAAATAAAACATAATAATAAAAATAAGAATAAATAATATTTGGTATTCAGAACCCAAATGTTCATTGAGGAAGAGGTTGTGTTGGTGGTATGTCCCAGACCCACTGTGGAGACTCGTCAGATTATTAGAGGCACAATGCCATGCCCTGTGTTTATCCCAATATTATACTCAGAGTTAACTCACTTCCTTAGCACTTAACTTTTCTCTAATGCACAGAGAATTATGCTTTCTCTGTATATTATATTATATATAGCTATATAGGTAATATTATAGCAGTTCCAAAAATATAGTTTAGACTTTACAAAGTTATTCCACCTTTGATCACTAAGCAGTTCCTAGAAGTAAGTAGGGTAAGTACAAGAATGAGTTTTCCTTTGGGTGATATCCCACAGGTAGAACTCACCAAAATCTCTTTTTTTTGAGATTAATAATACCCACTTTTTTTATTTTCTTAAATGCTTTGCCCCTCCCTAAAACTCATAGGAAGATTATGTTGTTATTGTTTTTCAATTATAGTAACTGTTTAGTCTCCCATTTATTTCCTTAAACACAGAGTTCTTTAACAACATTTTGAATGATTGTCATAGTAGTTTTTTAAAAATTAAGATATAGTTCACATACCACAAAATTGACCATTCTAAAGTTTACAATTCAATGTTTTTTAGCATATTCCCAAAGTTGTAAACCCACCACCATTAGTTAATTCTGGAACATTTTTGTCATTAGTAAGAAACCCATATGCATTAATAGTCTCATAGCCTCACCAGTTGCTATGTTGCTATCTTCCCACTGCATAGCTTTATTTTGCCCATTTCAGAATGAGATTTGTGAATCAGTGCACAATGTTCCCTTAGGAATACAGAGTGACAAAAGACTGTCCTGGATGCACAATCTTAAGTGCTTTGCTAACTCTTTGACTTTGGACAAGTATTTGATCCTTTCTGAGCCTGTTTCCCATTTGTAAATGAGAAGACTGGGCTATATAATGAAGACTACTTTGGGATTTGCAGGATCTTAAGAATACATTTTCTAGGAGGCAGATGAGTGCAAAGTCTCCAGAATTTTTAATGAATGTTGATAGATGCATTTTTCTGAATCCAGATAGCAAAATTTTGAGAGAGTCTAGCACCTTCTTCACCACTTAAGAAATGAACAACTAATGGACTTGCCAATAAAGCTCCTTTTGCAGCTCTAACATCTCAGTAGTGTCTATAGTTTACCTTTGAGAAATAGTTTCAAGAAGTGACTTGCCCAAATCACCCAGAAGGTACCACAAGCACACAGCACATGTCTGAATCTTGGGCCAGTGATTTCTCTGGGTCTTTGCTATTCCTTTGATAAATGTTGTGCTTCAAAATCAGAAAAATCTCCAAGTCTTATTTTATACACCTAAATATGCAATGAATACTACTCATCTACTAGTAATACTAGTTGCCCCTCAAAGAGACAATATGAGGATTTTAAAAAGGGCCCTTCAATGGAGTAAACACTCAGTAAATCACATTTTTATTCTTTGCTTTTGAGAAGGGATCGTAGCTACATGTTTTACAAAATACCCCTGCAGCACACTTACACACACGTTGCAAAATTCCTTGCTGAACTAGTAGGAACCATATACACAATTTTTTTTTCCTGACTGAGTTGTGAAATTGCTTGGATGTCTGAGCTCTGTGTTGGTTCTCTTGAAGCACAGTAAAACTTTTGGTTGTCTCAATCCATCTCACTGTGCTTAGATGGGGCAAAACCATCATCTCTGGTAAGATCTGAGGAGCTGTGAATTTCCTGCTTCTCTTGCACAGTACTTCACACACACCAATGTGGAATATCTTATTTTTTCAGATGAAACATATCTGGGTGTATTTAAAAACATCGTCTCTCGTTTGACCTTTTAAGACTGTGCACTGCAGGGAGAACCACTGTTCTTTCCCCTCAGTCCCTTTGCTGGGAACATCCATATTCACCTGGATGGATGGAAAAGAGCCTAGTTTGCTGGCAAAGGATGTGTGGTGCCTGTCAGGAGATTGGTGGCTGCCACTGTGCTTGTAGGAACATATGGAGCTCAGGGTATGACCCCGCCTGTCCACCTCCTGGTCTGCACAGAGTCCTGGGAACTAACACCAGTCACCCCTAAGCTCATGTCCTCTAAGTTATGCCTGGTACAGTTTCATACTCATACTTCCCGCTGCCTGCCCTGACCACCCAGCCAGCGTGAGCCCAGGCGATGGGAGCTAATTATAACATCAGCTTAGACACAACATAATTATAAAGGAAACTGCAACAAACAAGATGGATTTATGCATTCCAAAATCAACTGAATATTACCTTAGGTTGTATCCTTTTTAGGAATAAACCACTAGCTAGTTCTCTCCATGGTGTTCTAACATCTGATAGTAGAGAGTAGATGTGTATAACTATGTCCCTTTGTCTGCCTGCCAGAGGATTTAGAGCTGGGCCGCTGTTCATCCATGTCCCCAGGTGACCTGGTATCCACTTATCCCCAGGGGGGAAGTTGGACAGAGATTGTGAATTCTTGAGCCTAAATCATCCTGTAGGAGAGAATTTAGCAACTGGCAGAAGTAGGGCCAAGGGGTTCCAGGAGCTTTAGACAGAACAGGGACACGCAGCGAAGCACAGAAAATTGACATTGAAAGTTGCCTGTTTGAAAGACACGACAGCCTTTGCTTGCTGCAGAGCTAATTATTATGCAAATTTATGCTAATAAACTCTGCCTTGAATGTTGTTGAGAAGCTGCCTTTTCCCGTTAACATAGCTGTAATGAGAGGTAAATTTGTAATGCAGATGCCCGAGGTAATATATCCTAAATCACTTTATGGTGTAACGGACTCTTTCTCACCCCACCCCACACAAATGTCAATTTAAATTAGCTTTTGCTTTGCATATTTATTGAAGCTTTATTTATTGTTAATATGTACTAAGGACACCAACTAAACAGCCCCCCACTACTTGTTAGAAGTGGAATTTAGCAGAGAGCCGGGGATTGGCATTTGTTCATCAGGAGATGGTAGATTTTTTTTTTCTTCTCCCAGACAGAGCCACAGTATCAGCTTGGATGGTGCCAGAATTGCTCACATGCCTCCATCCTCCTCTGAGCTTGCTATCATATCGGGTTCTGCAAGGAGAGAGCAGTTCTAAGATGGTAATTATCATAGGGCATTTCTCCCATCCAAGTACTAACCAGTCCTGACTCTGCTTAGCTTCTGAGATCAGATGAGATCAGGCGCGTTCAGGGTGGTATGACCGTAGACTATTATAGAGCATTTCTAAGAGTCAATAGTCTTTGCACCTCTGCTTCTGTGTCTGTGATACCATCCAGAGGTGCAGAAGCTTGCTCCTGCCCAGGAAAGGGAGTGCAGTTGACCTCTTTGGAAGCTTACACATGTACATGAACACATGCGTACACACACACACACACATAGGCACTTAGGTCCACATGCTCTCACACACTCTTATCTACATGTTATGGCTCATATACAGTGTCCTGGCCCTGTTCCCCTTGTGCGTGCTCACTCCCATTTGTGTAGATCAGGCACACCTTTATTCTGATAGTCTTGTGCAAATCTTTTCTTGGTGTCTACACCTGGGGCCAACACACACAAACCACCACTCCCCACGTACCCCAGCTATGGTCTTGGGGTACCACTCTGTCATGAATTGGAAGGCGTGGCATATGTGCTCTGAAAAGTTACTGCAAGTAATTCTGATATGAACCTTCCCTGGCTTGGTAAAGACACAGCACTGAACCATGAGTAATTTTCTTCTAGCTCTGGTTCTGTCCCTTTTTAAAACACAGAATGACTACTATATGTCAGTCATAATGTTAAGCATTTTACTTGCATTTTCCCCTCACAGCAGCTTTTTTCTTTAACTAAAGTACAGTTGATATAGTGTTACATTAGTTTCAGGTGGACAACACAGTGATTTGACAAGTCCATCCATATGTTATTATGTGTTCACCACAAGTGTAGTTACCTCTGCCCCTATACAACACTATTACAGTACCATTGACTATATTCCCTGTACTGTACCTTTCATCCCCATGCCTTATTTATTCCATACAGTTACTTTTGATTTAGCTATTATTATGCCTATTTTGGAGATGGGAAGACAGACTTTGTGGTTTAAATTAACCTTCCCAAGGTTCTCCACTTATTGCACACGGTAAATTAAATCTAAATACATGTTATTAGGTTCCAAAGCTCATGTTCTTTTCACTACACCATTCTACTTCTTAGCTAATATCTCAGTAAATTTATATTTTATCTCCCTCTATAAGTTAAGATGTTGGATTTGAAGATCTCAAAAGTTCTTTGATCCCTCTAGTGCCAAATGATGTTATTCTATGATGATGTAAGTAATTATCTCTTGATTCTAATCTGGTCTCTTCATCTTTCATTGTGACCTAAGTGTAAACTGGTTACTCACTTAAAGATCTTTGAGTGCTGTTACCTACCTCTTTAGTTGCTCATAGGTTTCTTCTAGGGCACCTTGACCCTTACCAGCATGGAAAATGAGCATATAAAGAATCTGGGCTAACTGAACACAGTACGATGTCAACCAGATGTGTTCATTTATGTATACATAATTCAGAGAATGCCAAAATATCCATCTGCTAAGAATCGTCTCAGGTATTTATGTGTCACGTCCCTAGAATTTTCTTCATTTGCATAACTCCTTTGAATCAAGCTATCAGGACGCTTGGGGAACATGTAAATCCACATGACATGGGGCAACATATCAAATGTTTGTGCCAGATAATTCATGGGTATATATTTATCAGAAATCAGAAGCTAAATAGGAAGCATTGCAAGAACAGAGACATGAATTTTGATGAAGAAATATGCTGAGAACTGGCTTTCTCCTCTATGGTTCCTACATCAAGAAGACTATTGCTGCTATAAATCACCCCTATGTAAATAAAAATCCAATTAGTCAGATTGTTTTTAGCTCAGATTTATTAAGGAAAAAAATCATCTTGTGGCAATTTAGGGCAAATTATTGAAGCAAGCTTTGAGGTCTTCTTCAACTCCCGGTACTCATGCCCCCACTGCCCGAATCCTAAGCTCTGTTCCAAATAAGCCAGAATGTCTTGATTTCACATAGAGTTTCAGAATGTTGGCTTAAGGAAGTACACTAGGTTATAATGCTGAGCTGGAATCAATACACAAACTATCGGCATCAACCTTTGATACCTTAATATAAATAAGTTTATCAGATCAATTTTGGCTGTGACAACGTGCTGAGAAAAGGCTTTTAAAAAGGCATATTATTTCATGTTTAAAAAGAAAATACATGGGTGAGTGGGTGAGATCAAGCCCTGTATCAAACCCTGTGTTGAGCCCAGGTCAGGCTCTGTGCTGAGCGAGGAGCCTGCTTATCATTCTCTCTCCCTCTCCCTCTGCTTCTGCCCCTCCCCATCACTTGTGTTCATTCTCTTTCTCTGTCAAAAATTAACAAAATTTTAAAAATAGAAAGTACATTTTCTTTATTAAAATTCCCCAAAAGTGAAAACACTGAACAAAATAGAAAAGAAGGTAATAATTATCTATAACTCCACCCTCAAAAATAACCATTCTTGGGTCACCGGGGTGGCTCAGTTGGTTAAGTGTCTGACTCATGATTTCAGCTTAGGTTGTCATCTCACAGTTCATGGGATTGAGCCCCACATCGGGTTCTGCACTAACAGTGCAGAGCCTTCTTGTGATTTTCTCTCCCTCTCTTTCTCTCCCCTTCCCCCCCCCCCCTTGCACACACTCTCTCAAAATAAATAAATTTGTAAAACTGATCATCCTTCAAACTTCTCTATATACCATAGGGCAGAGTTAAGATATTGCATGTATGTATCATGAATATTTTCCCAAGGAAGAACGGATTTTGAAATGTAGGATATACAGCACCTCACTCCAGGAACCGGCAGAACTGGGTTTGAGCCACATAGAGCATCAGGGATGACCATGCTGATCCCTGAGGGAAGGAAAGCAGGATGGCAGGAGGGAGCAGTGAATGGGACAATGGAAGGCTACAAAAGACACCTCTATCCAAGTCACCATTTTGCCAAAGTGCAAAATTTGGGCATACAATTGATTCAAATACCTCAGCCCTTCTGAGTCTTAGTTTACTCCTTGGTGAAATAAGAAATTCAGGCTAGCACATCTCTGAAGTTCTCTTCAATCTAAGGGTTTGTTCCACTTGAAAACAGATTGCAATTCTGCTGACCCTGAGTTCTTTCAAAGCTTCAGCCAACATCAGGGGTCAGAGCTGCCAGGTTCAACGGTCCCTCACTCCAACCCCCAGAGAGTCCCTCTAAATAGATTAGAATTTGTGGCTTTTAATGGGAACACTGAGCAGTGGTTTGCAGTAGGAAGAGCCTGGAACCTGGATACAGAAGGTCCTATTCAGATTCAAGCTATATCCTTTACTGACTATAGAACTCTGAACAAATGTCTTAACCTCTTTGAGCTTCAGTTCCCAATCTGGTAAATGGCACTAATTATACATACTTAAAAAAAATGGTTGTGACACTGTGCTACTATATATATATGTATATATATATATATATATATATATATATATATATATATAGAATATATATTATATATATAACCATGTTATGCAATTTCTAAAGTACTTTATACCTTAATTGAGCCACAAAGTAGAGAATAAGAACTCAGTGATTCTTGGGGTGCCTGGGTGCCTCAGTCAGTTGAGCGTCCGACTTTGGCTCAGGTCATGATCTCGCAGTCTGTGAGTTCGAGCCCCATGTTGGGCTCTGTGCTGACAGTTCAGAGCCTGTAGCTTGCTTTGGATTCTGTGTCTCCCTCTCTCTCTGCCCCTCCCTGACTTGCACTCTGTGTCTCTCTATCAAAAAATGAATAAACGCTAAAGAAAATTAAAAAAAAAGAACTCAGTGATTCTTTAGAACCAATTGTACAGCTCATTATTGACCTTTTTTTTTCTATTTTATTTGTTTACTGGTTTCACTGTTCAGATCACTTTCATCTTTATCATCTTAGTACAGTTTTACAAGGATGTGGGGGATACATGACATGAGGTGGCAGCATCATTTGATGGATGAATGGAACCCCAGGGTATTCCAATGGCTGCACATGGTATACAGTGACTTCCTTGTTGCTGACTGCCAGAGTCAGGATTTGGAAGTGTATTTAGTCAGATGTATTGAAAATATTTCAAGACTTAGGTCAGGTACTCTAAGTTTGGTTCCTTGAACTAACAAGGAACCTCTAGCAAGTGTTGTATCCTCTCTGGACCTAAGTAACGTCTTCTTTAAAGGATAGTGTATGGTGGGCACTGGCATTTTCTAAAGCCTCTTTCCAGTACTGTTAGCTCATTATTTTGAGTGTTTACAGAGTATTTCTACTGTTTGGAGAAGGGCTATGAGTTAAAGTTTCACTTTGTTCACTGGTTATAGGATTGGCTTCTCCTCAAGGGAAATGGCTGTTAGCATGAGCAGAGGTGAGATAAGCCAGGGTATCTCTCGCTTTCCCATTCACCCTGGATATGCTCCCCTTCTTGGTAAACAGTACTATCGAAAGGGGGCTGCTGGCACACAGTCCTAAATGGACTGAGGAAACAGGATTCTGGGCCTCTCTGGTCTTTATGCCCAGGGGATGTTTTTCTCCTATCAGAGAGTTAAGGAACAACTAAAGGAGCCTTCCTCTCAAGTGGAGTACACTATTTGGGGAGAGAAGAGGTAGTCACAGGAAAGATCTCATAAGACAAAATGGGCTGCCAAGCTGTACGTGTTGGGGTTCAGCCTCTGAGCATTCGTGTTAAGAGGAGGCTCAAGGAAGGTTTCATCCAGGATTTGAGGGATAAAGAGTTTAGATAGGTGGAGGGAAGAAGGAGAGCACTCTGGACAAAGGAGCTTAGGAGCATAAGCACATGCTGACAATGCACCTGCCTGTGAGTGGGCAGGTACCTTGGCCTAGATGACCAAGGCAGTATCTGAACTTTACCTCTGTAATCATTCATATCCCACCCCACCTTGTAAGTCCACTAAAAGTACCCTGTCCACACTGAGAAGACACCCAGGGAGAGGCTGACAGAGGGCCTTTGTAATCTTTGTTCCCTGTCTGCAAAGACTGCAGACAAGTGTAAGACTATCATGGACCACAGGGCTCCATGATGAGGCTTATTGCCAGTGCCCTTTCTAGCCAACTTTGGCCACTGTGCTGGAAGAAAAAACATAACAGTGTACTTACATAGGAGAAATAACATGTAAGCATTCACTTGTTTTTAGCATTGTCACATGTTCCGGGCTCCCCTGGAGCTATGGGCAGTGCCGTGGAGATGGCCTGCCTCAGGATGGAAGGCTGACTAGGTGACAGAGGCCCCCAGGAGCACAGGCAGCAGTGGGGTGCATCCTCTAAATCCACCCTTCGAATGCCACCTCGTTACATTGGTGGGTTGGCAGGCACTTGCATACATTGTTTAGAAGTGCACTTTCCCACTTTGCCCTACATCTTGTAGCTCTACTTCAGCTGCCTGGCCCAGGGCTTGGCACAGGGATCCACTTTCTCTCATAACAATACCCCTGTTCCCCGTGGGGCTTCACACCCACTCACATCCAGCATAAACACAATGATTCCTTTTCCAAGCACCAGATTGGAACCATTTCCTATGCATCCTGCTCTCTTCCATTTGGGGCCACAGGCTATGTCCATCACTGAAGATATCAATCCTTATTTGCACCCCACTTCAGACCCCTGGCAATTCCTCCATCCTTGTTTTCTTTTTCTCTTTGTACTTATCATTATTGAACATATTTTACAGATGGAACTTGAATGTCTACCTCAGTGACAGAATACAGACTCCAAAGCAGGTTTTTATTTGTTTTGGCCAGTGTTATATATCTTTAGCACACAGTAGGCCTCCAATAAATGTTTTTGGAGTAAATGAATAAAAGCTTTTTAAATATTTCTTGCATTACATTCACTTTCTTACATTCACGCGACTATTGCATGTCAGGCAATGTAGCTACAAAAACAAATAAGATTCTGGTCCTGCCCTCAAAGAGATCTATAATTTGTGAGGTTCTTACTAAACATGATCCTGATACAGCCCTATAGTCCCATTCATCTGCTCCTAATGAAAGGCAAGCTTGGTGTCAATCCATCCTAGGAAATAATTTCACAAAGCATATTCACAACATAGAGTGCATTTCTCCCTCCAATGGACTGGGGTGGGAGGCACCAAAGAAAGATGGCCTCTGAGTGGCCACATGGGGACTTCTAAAAGACACAGTCTCTTGTAGAATCCAGCTTTTAGCTCTTTCTCCCCCTTTGGCTCTCCACACTTTTCCCGGGTCACAAGCAACATTACCAAGTGCTGTATAGCTGCAGCAAACTTCTTCGCTTCCAATATGGCAGGGCTACCCACCCACCCATTGTCTGGCTGACAGGTACTGACTTCTGTCCTATGGGAAGGCCAGCTGCACTTGGGCCTCAGCCAGGAAGCCCCATAAGGTTGATGTACAGAGTGGATGTGTAGTGCTAGTGACTGCCCACCAAGTGGAGACAAACCTCTATAAATGAGCTAAGAAACTGCACTCTGATCAGGCATCATTTCTTCAGCTCCTCAGCCTTCTCATGACAGGAGTCATCTGCTTTTCCTGTCCCTGCACATCAGGGCCATACATTTTCCCCCTCCTCTCCATGCCTGACTCTCTACCTGAACCTTACCTGCCACTCTAATGCTTATCTGACTCTATCTGGGGCCTTATTGCCCCCTCCTTGCCTTGCTTAACTGCCTAGCCAGGCCTTAACTTCCCCTCCAAAGTCTTGTCTGATTCTCTACCTGGGGCCTTACTTGCCCCTCCAAAACCCTGACTCTATGTACCATTCTTTCCTTCCTTTGCATCAGGGCCACGTTGTTTTTTTTGTTTTTTTGTTTTTTTTTTTTTGTTTTTTTTTTTTTTGCCTCCAGCCCCTTCCCTATAATCGGCCCAAACACAAGGGGCTTTAGGAAACCATTTTTTGAAAAAACAGATGTTAAAGCAGTATCTTCCCAGCCCTGTCTGCATCTGACACATTCAAGTGATCAAATCCTGTTCATGGTTAACCAGTTTGACAAAAACATCCAGGAAATTTTTCTCAACTCAGAAACTGCTTTGAAGATCTGTCTCATATTAATGATCACAAACTGCTCTGTAAATGACCTTTTTTTGAGAATGAGGCTGATGAAAACCTTACAGCATATAAATAAGACCCAAAGTCATCATTCAAATCCTATTAAAAGAGTGCTAACACAGACATGCTTCACAGTCTCACTGCATGAACATCACTGAAAAATCTCACAGAGCCATGGAATACGGATCCATAAGACCTTTTATAAGAGTACAGTGTACCTTTATGCCTTTTTGACACCATGAGATGCTGTCTAGTCTGTTGTGCTTAACAAGAAAAACATGACAGGTGGAAAAGAGACCTCTGGAGAGTAGCCAGAGCTTGAGAGAACCAACCACTGGGTTCCTTCTCTCTCCCTTGGCAGGACACAAACTGTCAGTTCTAACTCAGGACTTCACCACGCTGGTTCACTATTATAGACTGGTGCAATCAGAAAGGGGCAAGAAGGAGAAGGACAGACTAGACCTGGCCACTGGCATAGCTGGTGTCTTGACAGACAGATCCTGAGATGCACCAGGAGGTGCTGACAGAGTAACTAGAATACAACAGAAAGACAGCATGATATCTAAAAACCCAGAGAAGTTCAGTGTGGAATGATGGTGATGGATACTAGGCAGATATAAGGATGGAGCAGTTGTCTCCATAGACACTGGGGTTCTGCAGGGACATCTGGGAGCAGCCACACCAGGGGAGCCCAAGGCTACTCTTGCTGCAGGCTGGCTACATGCAGTGGTAATAGGAAAAAGACAGAAGCCCATTTATAGACAGAGAAGTATGGAATACAGTCTACCAAAGCAGCACCTCAAGCATAGGAATGATGCCTGGGTGGAGTTCTCAAAATTGGTGTTAGTGGTGTGGTTGTCAAGACAGTCTGAAATCAGAATGGGGACAGGAGCAGTGCCTGGGTAGCTCAGTTAGTTAAGTGTCTGCCTTCGGCTCAGGTCATGATCTCACGGTTTGTGAGTTCGAGCCCCACATTGAGCTCTCTGCTGTCTGTGCACAGCCCACTTCAGATCTTCTGTCTGCCTCTCTCTCTCTCTCTCTCTCTGTCCCTCCCCTGCTCATGCTCTCTCTCTCTTTCTCAAAAATAAATAAATAACTTTTTAAAAAAAGGAAAGGGGACAGGAGATCAAGCCTGAAATAGCAGTAAGAGTGATGTGGTGTCCCCTCCTAGAAGATTGCTCAGTCAGTCCTGTCTTAGTGACATGTCAAATGGATGAGGATCAGAAGACTTCATCTATTGAGAAGAGAGGGTACAGAGTAGAGAAAGGACAAGGCATAACATTTTGGGCCCAGAGCTTTTTTGCAAATCTTTGGCATGGAAATCCTAAACTGGAAACCAATATGTTACAAGAAAGGACGATCTAAGCCCCATTTTGTTAGATCCTATTATTTGCAAATGTTTCTGGGAAAACTTCTCAGGCCCATTTGCAATACTGGTGGTGAAGTTCAGGGTATAAAGAGATACTGATACTGACTTCACTTACGTGTGGACAATGAGGATCCATGAGATTTAACATAGTGAGGCTCAACAGATTATCATGAACCTACTTTCACTCAAGTTTTGGCCAGTTTGGAAGAGTCGAGGCTAGGCAGTGGGGGTGAGATGTTTAGAAACAGGTCTTCTGAAGGTATGGACAGGAGTGAGAAGCTTGGCTGCATCCTATTGTTGGTGGACACCTGAAGCTTGAGCACCATTGAGATTAGCACAAAATAGCCTTGGAAATGACACTGAGCATAGGCTGGATTAACAGACCCCCTCTAAAAGGTGTCTTCACACTTATTTCTAAGAATTTTTTGGAAAATTATTTTTAGTGTCCCTTCTTGAAGCTAAATAAGACCCCATGCCCTCCTTCCATAGGATTGCCTCTAAAGCACTATTGAAATTCTCATTTTTAAAACCCCATATTCCCTTTTGATTTACTTTTTGGTTCCATTTATGAACATACATAATGTGCATGGATGGAAAGAAGGAAATAAATGAAATCAAGGGCCCCCACCTAATTATACTTGTGGAAAAGTTATCCGAAGAAAAGGTTAGAAGACCCCTTTTGCATGGCACATTAAAATAATTTATGGAGAACCTCTCCCTTCCAGCTGAGGAGGTGGTCAAGATGAGAGGATAAATCTTTAAAAGAATAATGTTTTCAAAATCAGATTCCTTGTCCTCAGATCCTTTGATGTATGAGTGTAATAGTAGGTAGGACACATAGTGAAATATACATGAGATTGTCTGAGAGAGCAGAGCTCAGTGGAGGAAATATTAGTGTTTACATCAAAACTCAATTGGAACACTCATTTCAAGATGATAGTTTGTTATGTTGAGTGCAATTTAGCTCCACAAGGATGTTTTCTTGCTGTCTCTAGGACTCTCCCCATTCCTGCCCCAACTCTGTCCCCACTTCCCCTCTCTTTTCCTCCTCCATATCACTATAAGGAAGCAAAGCACAACTACCTTGGATTTGTTCTTGTGGCTGCCAGACTGAAAAGAGAAGGAAGAAAAGGAGATAGAACACTTGGACATTACCAACAATTCTCTAGATTTGTGGAGACTTAATCAGACAGTTTTAAACAAAGAAGAAATTAGTACAAAGAGGATGATTTCCTTGTAGAAAACCAACCAAAGAAACTAGCTACAGGCAAGAATATCTTCCTCCTCCCTTTCCTCAGCTTTTATTCCTCTTGTCCACACTTTAAGATAATTCAACGATAGTAAAGAGAAGTGGTGGCGAGACTGACCTTGTTGGGAGAGCCAGCTTGGTTAAGAGCAACTTCTGCAGCCTCCGAAGGCAGCAGTCCCATTGGTTAATGCAAACTTTGATGCAGGCAGAGATTGACATGACCATCATCTCTGCATGCAGTCGGTCCCCCAGTCAACAAGCATTTAGTGAGGAACTGCTGTTCACAGCCTTTCCAGACCTCCGTGTGGGGCCCAAAGAGCAGTGCTTTTAAAATGTGGTAAGGCTTTTCAGCATCCTTCACTTACACTCTTGAATAGGAGGCTTCCTCCTCAGCAGGATGCTTGTTTTTCTCATCAGGCAGTTTCTGTCAGTCTGCACTATAGGAGGACTGCAGGTGCCTTGGCCCAGTGGAGCTGGCAAACTGAAGACATGGTGGTCGTTTCCTCCCCTCCACACCTGGCTCTCACTGAGTATCTCCCTCCATCCTTTGGCATGACTTTGCCCTCAGCAGGGAGTAGACAGGTCTGAGCACAAACCCTTAACACAGGTGCTAAGTTATAATTCAAGAGTGGAGGAGAGCTGCCTTTCTGTGTGTGGTTGGCTACATAGGTAATGTATGGCTATTGTGATGTGTCAGGATCTCTTGTTTCCAGACTCTGATGGTGCAAGGTCCAGTAATAATGAGGGAGACAGTTGATTCCCTTCTAGAAGTTTTGTGGACTCCCTCTCAACCCTAGTAGCAAATATCCTCTCTTCTTTCTGAGAAGCTTAGAAGCTCTGAAACTTGAGTATGAGAGAAGGAAAAAAAAAAGAAAGGACAGGACAGAAGATGAGAGAATATAAATGTAAGAATTAGAAGTAACTGCAAAAAAAAATCCCTTATCCTAACTTAATTTTGTTTTTGAATTTTGGAATGTGAGAGCCAGAGAGAGGAGTGGCTTAACAGAGGTTTTATAGATAGTTGGCGGCAAATCTAGAATTCAAAATCATGTCCCTTAATTGTGAATATCACCACAGATCTCATTCATGAAGTCTGAGTATTAGAAGCTGTTAAGACAATGGGAGCTGATAAAAGTTTTCCAAAATTCTAATTTTCACCTGAAAATTTTGGCATTGACAACAAATACAGGTTTTTTTTTCTATGAAGTGATTGGCTTCCTTCCTTCACTTTTGAAAAAATGACTGGCAAGTACCCAAGTCTAAATAACTATGGATTGGCCATCATTTTTTCAGGTAAATATCACGCTCTATGAAAACAGCAGCTAGTTCAGCTTGCAACTCAGACACAAGTGCTTTTCTTTGTGACATTGTACTTGAGTGTGCAGGAAAAGTGCTTTGTGTGAAATTCCCATTTAATTATACAGAATACTAAAAACATTTATACTTAAGAGATGAGATCTAATAAAATTAATTTTTTTTAGTATTTAATGAAGGACATTATTTTTTTAAGTTTATTTGTTTATTTGAGAGAGAGAGAGAGAGAGGGAGATGTAGTTGAGGGCCTGAGAGAGGGAGAGAGAGAATACCAAGCAGACTCCTCATAGTGAACATAGAACCTGACGTGGGGCTTGAACTCACAAACTGCGAGATCATGATCTGAACTGAAGTCAAGAGTCAGATGCTTAACCAACTGAGCCACCCAGGCTCCCGTAATGAAGGCCATTCTTAAGTAAAACTGGCTTTGGGGAGTTACAATGTTTGGAGGTGAAGACCATAATGACACTGGCACGATTCACTGCTGATCCTGTGGTTTGTGCTAAGGCCCTGGAAGTTTTGCTTTTGCAAAAAGCAAATTGGTTTCTGCCACATGAGTGCAAATATCAACATGATAAAAAAAGTAAATAATGTCTTAATATCATTATGAAAATAGCTGTGCTCTCACAGATACCCTGAAAGGTCTTGGAGACCCTCAGAGATCTATGGATAATACTTTAAGAACCATTAAATTAAAGAATCAGCAGATGTTTTGAATATCAGGGTGCTGGGCCCAGAGACTTTTGCGGTATATTTGATCTATACGGTAACAAGTGTCAGGATGGCAATACAAACTGCAGACAGGTCCATAATGTTTATCTGTGATATTACTGCATTGATCTCTGAATGATACTACATAGAATCAATAGTTCCTACCACTGAGTCTTTAGGATAGAAATCCACATGGTAATCGTGGAGAAAAAATTGGCTAATTTCAATGACCAACAATGCAGGTCTTTTCAAATTATCATATGTCTGAAGCTTATAGCAAAGTTTCCCTGGCACTGTCATTTCCTGGTTTAACCTTGGCCCTACTGGAGGTGACTTAGGTCAGTGAGGCTACAACTGATTTGGAACCCACTGTGAGAGTATCTTCAAAAGCCAGGCTTCCTTTGTCTCTTGAAGTGCAATTATTACTTCTGTATATTTTATGCAAAAACAACTTGCTGTTTTATTTTTATCCTTATCTTCAAAATACTTAGGTTTCTCTCTCCTGTCTCTCTCTCCCTCTCTCTCTCTCTCTTTCAAAATAAAGAAACCTAAAAAAAAAAAAACATTTAAAAAAAAAACATGAAAAAGTGGCACCTGGGTGGCTCAGTCAGTTGTGTCTGACTCTTGATTTCAGCTCAGGTCGTGATCTCATGGCCTGTGAGTTTGAGCTCCACATCAGGCTCTGCACTGATAGTGTGGAGCCTGCTTGTAATTCTGTCTCTCCCTCTCTCTGCCCCTTCCCCACTTGCTCTCTCTCTCTCCTCTCTCTCTCTCTCTCTGTCTCTCAAAACAAATAAAGAACCCTTAAAAAGTAAAAAATAAATAATATAAAATACTTAGGTTATGCATAGACTCTTAGCAATGGACAGAAACTTAAGCAAAAAGCTGTCTTGTCCTGGGAGATGCTGAGAAACACAAAGGAGGGGTGGGGGCATTTGGGGTGCTAACACTAGACAGAGCCCTTGACCTCTGAGATTGAATTCTTTCAAGATGCTGCCATGGTGGGAGGGGGACTGCTTCTTTTTACTGAAACAAGAAGGCCCCTGTAATGGTACCATAATGTAGAAATCGAGGCAAGAAGAGACTCTCTAAATTATTCCCTGGTGTGCTGCATTCTCAGTGTAACATGTCTTTCCTATCTTACTTTCCTCTAGTGTTCCTAGGGACCCCCATGTTTCTGTATATCAGATAATCAGGATGTTCACCAGCACCCCCCACACACATCATGATCCTCTATATATTTGCTGCCCCATGTTCAACCATGTTTCCTCTGTTTGGAATGTTCCCTTATGCCCCCCTTACTTTCTGAGAAGCTTCTATTCATTCTTTAAGTTTTATGTCATGTCACCTTCTCCCCAAGATTTCTATTCTCATGTCCTCATTCTGACCAGTCAGAATCAATCCCTTCCTCCTATATGTTGTGATATAGCTTCAATCATGCTACAGTTAAACATTATTATATTACCATTAAGTTTTTACCTGGCTTTACTAGTCAGCTTGAAATTTTTCAAAAGCACTGACAAATGTACATCAGCTTAGTGGAAGGTACTGGCCATGCACTGGGTGGATATATATTGAGTAAAACAGACATGGTATTGGCAGTCAAGATGTTCCCATTCTGGTGAGGAAGGCAGATAATAAACCAGTAAAGATAAAGTATACTATGATGTGTTACAAAGAAAATAAGCTTATAATGTTAGACAAGGTATGATGCTTTATTAGTTTTGTGTATTACAAACACTTAGAATATTGCCTTATACGTTGTACGAGTTCAATATAGTTTTGGCAGTGCATACACCCTCAATGGGCACACAAAGACCAGAGAAGACTGTGTAGGAAATCCAATACATTTATGGAAGAATATGTAATAAAAGGACTGTGACAGAGATATGGGCAGAATTCAGGAAGCAAATGTGATGATGAAATACTGGTGTGGGCTATTGCTTTGAGAAAAGGACTGTTCAACAGCAGCTGGGTTAAGGGTCCTCAACTCCTCTCTCTTCCCACCTGCCATCTCCTGCTGGAGCAAAATATTGGCCAAACCCAACCACAAGCTGAAGGCAAGGGAGCCTGGCTGATGATGTCTGTAGAGATCAGTCTCCAAGGGCACAGAGCAGGGCAGAAAGGGTGAAAAATGGAACTAGAAAAGCAGTTCACCTAGAAGCAGAAGGACCAGCACATGTGATCAAGTGTGTACCCATCATATCTAGCTAGCCTTTGGCCTTGCACAATTCCTAATCACATTCCATGCCAATCTGAGGTCTACACTGTCCCTCTGGGTGATGGGGTTTATGTAAGGGGTATTCCCTTAGGCCCTGGAGCCAAGCACTTGACATAAGATTCTGGCTACCTGTATACAGGGTATAGAACCCTGCTTGAGTAAAATTAAAGACAGAGGCTAAAAGAGTGAGAGATGTAGTAATATCTCTCCCCTGGAGGAGTTGTAAATCTGTTTTATGAAGAAAACAATGTCCATGAATGAGATTTTATACTTACTAAGCCATATATAATAATTAAAAATTAATATAGTATCATCTGAACACTGCACATGTTTGAGGGCTTGGCAGAGATTTACCGTGATCAGAATCAGGTTGAATTAATCAGGCAACAATGTCTTAGAGTTTAGGATAAAGTCCAGTCAAGTTGAAGTTAAAGGAATGTTGCCCTGCCCTGAGAACAGATATTTTCTCCAGACATTTAATTTGGGGGACCCTTGAAATTAGTAGTTAATTTCATAGTAGATTTATTCTTTAATGTGTCCTGGTTTATTTCCATTTTCACAGAAAGAGACATTCTCTCTATGATTAGAGATTTACTGAATCTTGGGAGAGATTTAGCATTGATCTGGCTTACCTTATTGATTTCCAATTCCCCAGAGACTCTCAACAGGTATTGATTGAGATGTTTATGCAGCTAATCATTCTGTATTCATGTTCCCTATGCCTGTCTTTTTCCTATTAGGGTATGAGATAGTTTATGAAATTACAATCAATTTCATATCAGATGTTCAGGAATGACCACAGATGACTTTTTATTCAATGCCAAATATAGCATGAAAATTATTTGTAACTTTTTCTCCCCCCTCCTCTGCCAAATCCCCCCAATCCATGATAGTTGGAGTACTTTGAGTGTCAAAATTTTAAAATTATTATTTCTCTTACAACAAAGGCAATTCATCCAGGAGGTAAGTCACCACTTGAAAGTATGTTTCTCAACTCAAAGTTGCAGAGTAGGCTGAAAGGAGACAGTTGAACTCTCCACAGTGTTATGAGTAGAGAGAAGACTCAGACGTTCCCCTGCTGCTCACCAATAGATCAGAACAGTCCCTGCCAGTGCTTTTAAATCCCTATATGCCTTTCATCTATGCTTATGTGATAATGTACCCAACCAAGGAAGTTAGCTAACGGATAGGTGAAAATAAATAATAAATAATTTGAAGACAATAGAGCACAACACAAGAAAGAGAGTGAATAGAGATGGGAAAGAGACTTTTTTGGGTGGCATGGTTGGGCAAAGCCTCTCTGGGGAGGAGGCATTGGAACAAAGAACTATATGATCAGAAGCCAGCTGTGAGGAGACCTGGGAGCAGTGGTGAGGACACCTGGAGCCTCCTGCGAAGCTGTGGCACAGTGAGGAAGGCAGGCAGGCACAAGTAGGCAAGTGATGGGCAGAGCAGCCTTCCAGGCCACATAAAGCATGGTCTTAGGGGAATGTTCAGATTATATAATAGGCATAATGGGAAGCTTCTGAGGTTTTGAGGCAGCAGAGACATGATCTGATCTCTCAGCATTAGGGGCAAATATGAAGCATGGGAACCAGTAGGAGGCTGCTGTGTGGTCCTGTACTTAGAGGAAGGAATGGAGCAAATGGGGAAGAATATAATTCAGGACTTAGAGCTTGCATCTGCTGATAGATTGGACATGATGATGAGGAAGAGAGAAAACAAAGATGATGTGTAGAGTTTGGCCTGAGAAAGTAGGAATGGCCATGACATTCACCATCATGGAAAATACAGGAGGAGGAACAGACTTGCTGGAAGGAGAAGGATGGTGGAACCAACAGGTCAGTTGTGCTCAACTTGCATGTATTTAAGGGCCTTCCTAGCCATCCAGGTGATGTCGTGTGGATGGTGAGACGGAGGAGGGAGCCTGGCACTAGAGTGTTTGTTTCACATGGACCACACAAGAAGAAGGCAGATTAAAGTAGACAGAGATGATCAGAAAATGGAAGATGAGTCAGCAAAGACAGAGAGAAAGTAGAGAGAAAGGTTGTAGAAAAGCCAAGTGAGTGGTTTACCAGAATCAAGTAAGGAAAATGCTTCCAGGGAAAACATGCATCCACTGTGATCAATGCCACTGAAGGGCTGAATACAATGAGAGAAATTTTAATCATTGTTTTTGGCAGGAAAGAGTTCACAGGCGACCTTGACAATAGCAATTTCAATAACATAATGGGAACAAAGCCTGATTGGAGTAGATGGAAATCAGGGGATAGAAAGTGAAAAGTGCAAAACAGAACACAACGTGATTTTTAAAACAGGGTTTTATTGTGAAGGGGGGCAGGGAAACAGGGCACTTGCTGGAAGGGAGGGCGTGGAACCAAGGAAAGGATTTTAATGTTTATGATGATTATTATGATAATAACCACTGTCATCACAATCATAATGCCTACCATTTATTGAGTGCTTACCATGCGCCAGGCACTGTGCCAGGCTTTCTCCATACATTATCTCCTTGAACCTTTCAGCAAACCTAGAAGGAAGACTCTGAGATTATTATCAGTTTAAATGTGTGAGAACAGAGAAACCAGGGTCCTAAATTTGCTGAGTGATAGAGAGCAATCCACTCTCTAAACGTACCTCATGGATAGGGTCACTTTAAAAGACCAGCTGAAAATGGGTGAAATTCCCAACTGCCCTTAGTCAAGACCTATTTTGGTTGCAAAGGATAGAATCCCAGCTCAAACTGGCTTAAGAAAAAAAAAAGTGAGAGAAATTTAATTCATGTATCTCAAAAATCCAGAAGTAGATCTGATTTCAGGTATAACAGGATTCACAGGCTCAAACAGTGTAATTAGGATTTAGTCTCTCTATCTCTGCACCACTGGGCTCTGTTTTGTGCTCTGCTGACTTTATTCCCAGGGAAGCTTTCCTCACGTGGTGGTCTCCAGCTGCTCCTGGCTTACTTCCAACAGTTTGGAAAACCGGTTTCAGGCGCCAGAGTCACAGAGTCACGGCATGGGTTGGGGCAGGGGGTTGAGGGTGGAGGGAGATGAATCTTCTCACAGGACTTGAGTCACCTCTTCATCGCTGAAACAATTGCTAAACCCCAAGGGCACAGTGTGATCTCAGGGTCTGGGCCTAGGCCCCGAGCCTGCCTCCAGAGGCTCAGGACTGATGTGGATGTAGAGGTTGCTCTGTGAAAGAAATATCTGTGTGTTATTCACCAAAAAAGGGCTATGGGGCAGGCCAAAAGGGCAGATGCCCAGTGAACTATGAATGCATTCAGATGTTTCCTCTTTTCTCTTTTACAAAGATTTCTAGAATATAAATTCTAAGAGGACAGAGGTCTTTCCAGTCTTACTCAACAAGAATAAATAGTCTTTTAGCACCTGAGTGGTACTTTATAAGCTCAGGTTCAATCAGTTTCAAACATATAAATATATATGTGTATATAATTATATATATTTTTATTTACTTATTTATTTACAAAGTTTATTTATTTTGAGAAAGAGACAGCACAAATTGGGGAGGAACAGAAAGAGAGGGAAGGAGAAAGAATCCCATGCAGGCTCTGCACTGCCAGCGCAGAGCCCAACATGGGGTTCAAACTCATGAACCTGTGAGATCATGACCCAAGCTGGAATCAAGAATCAGATGCTCAGCTGACTGAGCCACCCAGGTTCCCCTATTTATTTATTTGAGAGAGAAAGAAAGAGGGAGAGGGCATGCATGCAAACATGTGGGAGAGGGGCAGAGAGGAGAGAGAGAGAATCCCATGCAGTCTACTTGCTATCTGTGCAGAGCCTGATGCTGGGCTTTAACCTGCGAACTGTGAGATCATGACCTGAGTCAAAGTTGGACACAAACAACTGAGCTACCCAGGAACCCCAAATGTGTGTGTGTGTGTGTGTGTGTGTGTGTGTATACACATGTTCATTTATTTTGTGAAAGAGAGAGCGTGTGTGTGCACAGATGCACAAATGGGGGAGGGGCAGAGGGAGAGACAAACAATCCAAAGCAGGCTGCACACTCAGCCTGGAGCCCTATGCAGGGCTTGATCCGAGGACCCTGAGATCATGACCTGAGCCAAAAATCAAGAGTTAGATGCTTAACTGACTGAGCCCCCAGGCGACCCCAAAAGTATTTTTTTAATGAATGAATGACTTCAAGTGATTCTCCTATAATGCTGTCTGTTTCACTGGATTTATTTACTTAATTCTAGTTGGACAGCTCTTTATGTATTTGAAACACATGATTATTTCTCCTACCTGAAGTTTTCCAACTTTCCAAAACCCTTAGTTTATTTGGAAATAGTATTTTCAGTTAATGCCCTCCTCTTCAGAACAGTGTTTCTGATGTTATTTTATTCAAAGGGGAAAAACTGCCTGGGTACAAAAACTGCAGCTCTTGCTGTGATGTCCCCTGAGGGTAAGAACCTGAAGGTTTAGCCAGAATTGAAATCCCCACAAATTCTAATGAAGCTTTGCTTTGTCTCACCCCTGGGGGTTTATTTTCTCCCCACTGACTCCCATAAGGTGAGCAGAGCTCTGGGGAAAGACAGGTACACGACAAAAAGCTTGTTTGGGTGCATTTGCTTCTGAGGCTGGAGTGCCTGTGGCAGAACCATCCATCTGGAAAACTCTCAAGTGGGTGGAGAGATGAGCACTGCACTATCTTCATAGGCGATCTGAAATTTTACGTTGTGTAGAGTATGAGGATGCTGATAGCCCTTTAATTGTAGAAAAAGAAATCTGAGTTTTCTGTAATGATGAGGGGAGCTTATAATAAAAAAAATCAGCATGGTCCATTGTGTCCTACGTAAACTGAATGCCTTCTTGAATGTTTAGAGTTTTGGGGGTTTTTTTGTTTTTGTTTTTTGTTTTTTTTCATAGCAAAACCTTATGTGGAGCTATATGGAAGAGAAGCATGGAATAGTATCTTGGACAGAAAGCAGCAATTTATCATAAAGATAAAGGGCATGGGCTCCAGAGCCAACCGCCCAGCTTCAAACCCTAACTCCCCTTTTCTTTAATTAGCTGACTGCAAGCCAGATGCTAATCATCTGCATCTTAGTTCCGCTCTTGGTAAAATATGGACAATAAAAAAGTAGTACTTCATAGATGGTAGACATCAGTTGATATATTTAAAGAATTTAAAACAGTGCTTGGCACACAGATAATCAATATATGTTTGTTTCTACTGTTATTATTTTGAATGGGAAAAAGATAGAAATGTAAGTATGAGTGTGCATAAAAAATTGGGAGCTTTGGTCTGAATATTCAGAGGAAATGTGTGTGTGTGTGTGTGTGTGTGTGTGTGTGTGTTGAGGAGCAGGAGGAGGACGAGGAGGAAGATGGGGAGAAAAGTTTGGTTTTGAGGCTGATCTCATCTGGCTGTTGGCAAAATATTTTCACATTCTAGGAACTGAGAGCACCTGTTGGCTGTTTCACAAGTTTAAGAGCAATTGCTCTGAAGTCAGAAATGGAATTAATGTCATGGAAAGAACCAGAGGCTGATGTGAATAATTAAGCCTCCTAATGAGAACATTAATATTTCCCCAATAGATTGATTTAGTGTTTCTCTTGCTGGGATTGTTACACAAACTTACCTGAAATGCCATTTATCTTTTTTTTTTTAATTTTTGGGACAGAGAGAGACAGAGCATGAACAGGGGAGGGGCAGAGAGAGAGAGGGAGACACAGAATCGGAAACAGGCTCCAGGCTCCGAGCCATCAGCCCAGAGCCTGACGCGGGGCTCGAACTCACGGACCGCGAGATCGTGACCTGGCTGAAGTCGGACGCTTAACCGACTGCGCCACCCAGGCGCCCCTGAAATGCCATTTATCTTGATTGCTTAGGACAAACTGCACCGGCAAAAAATAAATAAATAAAAAAAATAAAATAAAATAAAATAAAATAAAATAAAATAAAATAAGTTAAAAAACCTGGTAGACCACCTAATGTTATACCAAGGACCCTAAAAATGTGGGAAGAGAGCACTTCACCTAGGAAATCATGAGCCCACAGGATAATTCTTAGTAGTAAAGATTTCCAAGCAAAGCATCTCTGGGCTTCGGCTTACTATGCTTTACTAATTTTTATGTGAAGATGGGCTTACTTGCTTAGCCTCTTCCTATGGCATTTAAAGTGCTAGAAATTTGGACCTCTCAAGTTCACTGATGACAACTTTGCTTTGACCATGAGAACACTCATGCTACTCGAACAAGCAGGCTAGGAATGGTGCTTTAGTCAGCATCCAACCACAGCAGTGGGGCCAGGAGGAGACATACACATATCTAAATGGATTTTTCTGAGGGATGGCCTACCCAAATGTGGGCTAAGTAAGTCCAGAGTTCTTAGGGTAGGCAATCAGGAAGGGAAAAACATGAATAGGCAGGAACTTTACTGGCATGAGCCAAAGTTTGTTGTCCTAAGGTGACAATGAGGAAGGAAGTTCTAGGGAGAAGGGAGAACAATTGTGGCTCTAGGGGTCCAGTCTCCATCATGGAGGGTCTAAGCTTTCCAATGGTTGAGTTAGACCCATATAGGATAATTCGTCCTTTTGATTAACTTAGAGTCACCCACTGGGGACTTCAATCATATCTACAAAATCCCTCCACAGCAGCACCTACATTACTGTGTGGTTGAATAACTGGGAGAATATGTATGTATGATACAAGGTGGCAGCTGCTTCCTCTCTGTCCTCATGTTTGCCTGAGAGAAACTCCCATGTACTCCAGCTAATGGGAAACATACGAGAAAGAGAATTCTGGGGGCTGGAGCTCAATCTATCCAAGCCAACACATCAAAAACTAGCACAAATGGTGTGCAAAGGATAGGAGTGAAAAACAGTTCCTAAGACAACTTTGACCTACACATTGTCAAGGAAGCAGATCAGGTTTTGAGGACACATTGATCCCAGTTTACACATTATTTTATTGGTATCAACATCTCACATCTCTGAGCTAGTTCATAGATTCCCAGCAATGCTCACATCTGCAATCCATTTCCATTTTGCTTTGTTTGGCTTCGAGCTTTATCTAACCCTTTCAAATAGCTGCTGTGGGTATCATTCTCCTTCATTTTACAGGTAGAGCCTCTGAGGACAAGGGAGTAAGTCATGCAGTCTGTGTGAGGTAGGCCAGATAAGCCGAGATCTTCTGACTCCAAATCCAGGGCTCAAGCCATGTCTGTGACTGTCCAGGATGAGAGTCAGCTTGCTTGGTGTCTTGAGCACTATCTCCTCTGACAACACTTTCCATTACTGCCGAGTCTTTAAATGAATAGGAGATGATCCGAGATGGTTGTGTCCAAAAAAATGACTCTGGGCTCTCCTTGTCTATGGATAAATTCTACTTTAGGTAACTAATAGTCTCAGAAAATTAAAGACCACACAGAAGCCAATGTTATACTCATAGGAAATTCCATATTCAAAAGACAGCCATTAGATTGTAAGCCCCATAAGGGCAGCAAGTTTTATCTGTGTTATTCACTGTTGTATCCATTTGGGCTCAGAATAAAATCCATCAAATAGCAGGCTTTCAATAAATAGTTTTGAATATAGATTAATGTAAATGGAGCTATGAATCCTGAATCCATGGGGAATACTGAATCCATGGGGAACTCAATGTTATTGAGTTTTTGTAAAGTAAGATCTCCGGGACTTTTAAACATACTGTGTTAATTAACAGTACTAACTTGCCACTTCGTGGTCAAAGTGCACATTACACATGCTGGGCATCTTGGGGCACATGTTCTAAACATCTTCAAAGAGTCAGGTCCTAGAATAATCCAGGAGAATTCAGAGCTCCATGTCTTAATCTCACAAGACAAAGTCTCTCTGGGGCACAATAGCAAAGCATCTCTTGGTATCAGCTGAATCTCCTAGAATTAACTGATGATTTGTTGTGGGGTATCTTGTAGGTAGGAATCAACCAGGAGCCCATAAAAAAATGATAGATTTTTCCCCAAATAAATATATGCCATAGACAAGGGGAAACTTTTACTTCTTTTCAAGGCAACACGAAGTCACAAGTTTAATTAACCTGCAATAAACTGAGAGCTGCTTTTATCCAGTAACCACTTTCTATCTGTTTAGAGTGTGTAGTTTCTGGCTCCAAATGGTATGTGTTCATTGCTTTTTTTACAGGATTTTAGCAATTTTTTGTAAGTGGAAAATCATCCTTGTGATGGTCAGTAGAGAGCAGGGATTGATGCGGGCTGCTCTGCCATCATCCTGCTTGCCTTTGAACATGAATTTCAAAGTTAGTTCACTTCTCTGATAAAATGGGAATGATAAAAGTATTTGCCTTACAAAATTGTGAGAATGAAAATGTGTTAATCATGTAAATCATGTAGAAGAGTACCTGGTCTGGCATAAGTTCTCAGTATTATCAGTACTATTAGTATACTGGTTGAAATCCTTATTGAATTAGCAGGACATAATATTTGGGGAAGAGGGAAGTCTGAACCTCTTTAGGAAGCCTGGGATCTCAAGTCCTGCACAAGTGTGTCGAGAGAGGGACAGTGGCCCCATGGACTTGCTCCACCAAGGGTGTCAGGACTTTCAAACAAAGACAGACAGGGCAGGAAGCACCCCACAGTCTCCTGGCTGTAACATGTTACAACGGAGAAATTGAGCACGTCCGATTCTCAGAGGAAGCCTGGCTAATATCTCCCAGGGGATTCTTCACATTCAGAATTCAGACAAATTGCTGCTTTTTAATTAACAGAGCCCCAACAACTCTGTTATCTGTCTTCTCATGAATCTATTTTCTCTCTAATCCCTTCTCGCTTTCCCACCCTGTCTGCTGCTGAGCTGTAATCTTTCAAAGCACTCCCTGAGGAGTGGACGAAGGAAGGAAGGAGCAGAGAAAAGGGTGGCAAACTTTAGGCAAATGATGGATGGCTTGTGACCAATGGTCAGCAGTCCCCTGACTATCTGTTTACAGCTGCAAAAGACCCATGACTGAGACCCCCAAAGTGAAACACGTGGACTGCAGTGTGGTCTGTGAGCTGGGTGTTATTAAAGATCTAGCAGAATTCCCTTGACAGGAACAAGTAGAGAAAGCATTAAGGGATGTCTCCCAAATATCCCATTAATTTAAATTTAATAGGACAGTTATTGAATAATAAATAACAACTGAATTAAGGGGATATATTTATCAAGGACTTATGCCCAGATAACACAATAGTGGCCACACCAGTTGAGAAGCCATAGTATTAATGGTTGCATCTTTGTGAAAAGATCCCCCGGTGATGGTGAGGATAAACTCAGAGGAACACTCAAGGCTCTACCTTGTCCTATCAACCCTCCAGGGTTCCCAGAGGAGTGGCATGTTTTTTCAGGCTGAGGGAGCCTCTTTTGCTGAGAAGGTGGACACACATCTTCACACTGGGCCAAGTGAAGCTGTGATCAGGTTTTGTTTTCCAGAACATCCACCATGAGGCCTGTGTTATGGAAATGTAAGATATGATCACCTTATCTCAATCACCATTTCATGTCTGTCCTATGACTCTGTTTGATGCATTCTCAGTTTCTAGAAAACAGCTTATTTCCAGCTCCATTCCCAGCAGGGTACTTCAAAATGACTTTTGAAAAAAAAAAATCTAAAGTTAAAAATATCCCCTTCCACTTTCCTGCTCCTAACTTATTAGAACAATGCCTAAGGCAGCCGGGGTGTCATTGGCAGCTCTATTTGTGATGGGTCTGGAAGAGTTGATATGTTTATGAATATTTACATCTCCAAGAGGAGACTGCTGTTAAGTAGATTTTTTTTAATTCTGTAAATCTCTTCTCCTGTCATTAAATGCTGTAAGCCACAGAAAGGCAGAGGAAAGAATGCAAAGGAAAATGAAGAATAGGCCACTATGGGCACCCCAAAGACTGTGCTGCACAGACACCCACATGGCAGTGGATAAAAAGGAGGAGGGCATGGGCAAGGCATGTTGTGCAGTTGTGTTGTGATCCCTCCGCTTTGTTTTCATATGATGGGGCTGATGCTTTCTGATATTAGAGAAAAATTCCTGGCATTGCAATCTATTTATAGAGGACAGAAGAAGGAAGGCAGTGGCTCATTCATGCAAGAGCCAAGTGTAAGAGGCAAGAAGGCAATCATCTGAGGTTGCATGGAAAGGGCATTGGGATATGTTCTTTAGTCGACTAGCTACTTTGAAATTTAATGATTCTTCATTTTCATCCTGTTACCTGTCTCCACATACATACTGCCTCCTTCCAAGGAACCTAAGCATTTACATTTTTTAGAAAAGTTTCAAAGGTATTCACCTGGTACAAAGTTAGGTTACAATGCTCTCCTCTTAGTGATCCCAGAATCTAAATAAATCACTTGAGAACACACAGCAAACTGAGAATCAAAGGTTGTGCTCATCCCCACAGTCATCTTCAGGCCATCCCTCGGGCTGGTGTCTCCATAGTATGACAACTACAAAACTGTGTATTTTAGCATCACGACCTATAGGAGAGCAGAGAACAGGCTATCTTCCCTTTGCATAACCCTCCTTCAGGGAGGCATCTTGACACCTTGTATTGTTAGAGGACTGTCAGGGATTTGGGTCTCTTCCTGCTTGGCTACAGAGGCCATTTGAAGCTGGTGACTATTGAGCCATTACTGTGCCCTAATTTGCAAGTTACTTTGCAAAGATGCCTTCCCCTTAGCAGGCTCTCTAAGCATTATGAAGCTGTCTATCAGTAGGCAGTCTTGTGCACATTTTCTAGTTAATTAAAAAAAAACCCAGAGTAAAAGTTTCTAACATTCTAGAGTAGATGTCTCTAACTTGTAGACATCACTAGATGTACCTTGTTCAGTGAATGTGGTGTCCAATTATGGGTGACACTTCTGATAGGGGAGGAGGAAGAAATGACACAGTCTGACTCATAGGGCATTAGCTCTCTAGCAAGGAAGCTTTGCTGAGCCTTGGCCAACCAGTGGGACCCTGACTCCTTATCTCCCATTGTAGACTTTAGAGAGACTAAATTCCCCATTTCTCTCTTCATAATGACCATGCCACTTCACTGAGCATCTGCCACTCCATTTCAGGGATCCAGTACGACAGCCCCTGTATTTTAGGAAAGAAAAAGATGAAACCATCTGTGACTGTTCCTCTGAGATGGGTATCTCCTTAGTCCATTCAACAAATGCTCTTAAGTACCTAATGGAATGCAAGACCATAGAAACATGAAGAATCCTACAAAACTTTTTTTCTGACATGGGAGGAACCAAGCATCAAGTATAAGGAAACAAAATTCATACACAGGAAATGAATCAGAATCCAGCCTGTAAGCAGGTCCAAAACAATAGAGCTCAGAATTGATGACATCATTTCTAGAGGGACCCGAGTGTAGCAGGTGAATGAGGGAGTACATGTGATTTGATCTATTCCCACATTCTCAATTTGTTCCCCATGCTAGACAGTCCCAAAACTTGACCTGCAGCCAGTAGTGTGCATGAGATCCAATGGTACATCCCCTTCCCAGCACTATACTCAATGATATCACATTGGTAGCTTGAAACTGGCCATGGCAGGAGGACATTACACCAAGGAAGTAGAACAACACTACGAATCAAGGGTTTTGTTCTCCTTTCAGAGAATTGGTTGCCACATTTACCATCACGCCTTTGCCCCAGCCTGCATCTCTGGAGTTTCACTCCCATACATCTGAATGCTTAAAACATGTCCACTAGCTGGTTTATGAATACTTTTAGCTCAGTATATTTAGCCCCAATTTATTTATTTGTTTTCTTTATTTGTTTCTCCTTTGATTCCCTTCTGAGACAATAGCACCCACTTGTTCATATAGAAACCCAGGAGTCATCCAGACTATTTCTTCTCCCATACTTCCTAAATCCTCTAAGCCAAAGTCCTATTGATTGTGATAATATATTTCTTCTTCTGCTCTCCATCCACTGGCCCTATCCTAGGTCAAGACACCATCATTTATTGCCAGATAACATCATTATCAGTCTTGAAAAAAGGTTTTTCTGCCTTGCAGCTAACCTAGTTTCAATCAATGCTAAAATCTACAGCTAGGTAGTAAATTTTTAAAAACCACACATGGAAACATGTCATTCCTTGCTTAACCACTCTACCCCCAGTGATTACTCATGTACTTGTTAGAAGTAAATAATTCTTTACCACTCTATTATAGCTTATAAAGCATTGCATGATCTAACCATTGTTTTTCTCATTTCTTACTGTCTTCCTAACACATAATTTTTTGCTTCTACACATATTTCTTACCTATTTTTTCCAGCTCTCATCTCAAGCAAAAGGATGCATATGAACATACACCCATGCATCCACACCCACACCCACACCCACTTATACACAAGCATGTGCACTTGCAAGTACACATACATCATTTTCACCTGGACCATTTCTACCCATCTTTGGCTTCAGCTTAGACCCAGCTTTCTTGTGAAAGCGTTTTCCTGATCCTTTCCATGTGATAGCAAAAATCTTGGATTTCTCCAGCATAGCATGTAACACCCTACTATAAATGTGTAGTAATACATCTTCATTTCCCTCAGGAAAGCAAGTGTGATGAGAACAGTCATTGCTGTCCCCCATTCAGCACAGTGCCTGGCCTCTGGAAGGTGACCAATAAGTATTTATTTATTAATTCAATGTATGCATACATGAATGAAGATATCAAAGATTAATTCACTCCTAGATATACTTTTTTATTGAAAGTGTTTACTGGCTCACAATTATTGAGATCTATCTGCTATGAACTATTTGTCTGGATTTCTCCCATTATTTTTCTTTTTCTTTTTTCCCTGTCCTTTTTGTAATGCATAATACAAATGACCTCACACAATCACTCACAATTGGGAGCATCAGCGGATGGACAAGAATGTGTGAGGGAAAAAAAATGCTCTGCATGGACAAAGACGGATTCTGTTTGTCAGAACACGTATTGTCAAATCCCACACACATCAACGCTGTGGACTGGAGCACGGATCCTCCTAAAGCAATATCATGGTGAAGCCGGAAATCTATTTTCCTGGGTGTGCACAGCTGTCTCCTAGCACTTTGGGGAGCTGCAGGGGGTACACGAAGAAGGCAGAAAGGGAAGTCTGGTTAATTTAGGAGTTGAGGAGCAGAGCAGCCTAGTGGGGTGGAGGCCTTTGGTCAGCCCGGCTTCCTTAAGGAAGGAGGTAATGAGAAGAATGGCTCCTTAAGAATGCTTGGTAGGGGTTCATATGTGTTCTCTCACGATCAATTCCAGGGGAAATTTAGGCAGGTTTCAAGTCAAAATAGGATTTCTCTAACAGCCAGAACAGAAAACTGCACCTGAACCCACCATCCCAGCTGAGCTCTCTCCGCCTCTTGCATCCTCCTTGGTAATGAAGATTCTCAAATGAGAGGAGAGCTGATAAGGTTGACGATGAAAGAGAATCCATTTGGGGTTTACTTCAGCCTTCTCTGACATGCAGGGGCCTGAACTTGTGTGTGCTGGGCTAGTTGGGAGTGATGGCTGAGGGAATGTGGAAGCTTCTTCACAGAGAAGACGTAGGGCTTCTGCAAGTGTTTTGCAGGAAGCCTTTTCTGTGTGGAATGGTGCTCGAGAGGCACTTTCTTTCTCTCTGAATCTCATCCCCTAATTTTCTCCCTTGATAATTAAATTACAGTAACAGGTTGACACCAAAAATAGAGGGGGCGGCTTGAATGTCTTCAAAATTAAATTCATCCTGTGACAGAAATATGATTTGGCTCTACCGAGGCTTTCTGCTTCAGCGAGTAGCTAAGGGTTCCAGTGTTAACCTCAGCAGTTAAAGGTGCCCTCTGATACGTTTGGAAACTAGCCAAGGTCTCACCATTTGGCTCCCCTGAAGAATTTAACAGCAGAGCTAGCCTAGGGCAAAATACAAAAGGAATAGGGCAGCAGTGACAAGAAAGGAACAACACATTAATGGTGTTCTTTGAGCTTCACGAAGCCAATGTGGGGATAGCACTTGGGAACAGAAACCCTCAAACCAGACCGTTAGGGCAGATGTGTGGTGGGAAACAAGCAGTGGATTTCTGTGAGTGAAACACTGCCACTTGCATTTAGTTATTGAGTAATTTCTGTAAGCTCTATCCCTCCATGTGTAAAGTGGAGAATATGATTCACCCACTTAGCAGAATTGTTGAAAGGCAGAGTATGCGTCTGTCAGAGGTAAGGTGTTCGGTGCTTGGCACACAAAGGCTGCACGTTTAAGTTTTCTCTACATTGCACACATGAGGCCATTGCTATCCATTAGGATCCCAGGGTCCTTTCTAATTAATGCTGGGAAAGGCAGCTTTTTGTGGAAGATGAGCAGTGAAGGCGTGAGACGGGTTGCTGAGTCGGTGCGGCCGTTGGCATTCTTAGAGCATTGCGGCCCTCGCATACCCCAGGAGCCTGCCTTCATTAAACAGGAGTGGGGGCCTCTCTGCCTTCCCTTGTCACATGTGAATGTGGGCCTAATGGTGGTGATTAGTCAGTGTCCAGCGAGGGAACGGGTGGGCTCCCACTGCCCCCCACTTCTGCACAGCATGCTGAGTGATGCATTGGATGAAGGGATGGAAGGGTCATTAGCCAACAGGACTGGATATTGATCCAAAGAGTGAGATCCTGGGATTTGGAGGCAAGTCACAACCCCTTCTTGTGGAAAATAAGCAGTTATGCCTTCTTGGAAGGCTCTGAGCACCCAGAGGGCCAGGAAGACCGTTTGGAGTTGGAGTCCCAAAGAGAACCCCTTTTCCAAACCCAAATCAGTCTGATTGTATACAGTAATGTCAGAGATGCCTTGAATTCTAGGTTTTTTTTGTCTTTTTAACACGTTATTCCATATTTGTTCATTCTTTTTTAAAATGTTTGTTTTGAAAGAGAGAGAGAGAGAACACAAGCATGAGGGAGTGGGAGAGGGGCAGAGAGAGATGGAGAGAGAGAATCCCAAGCAGGCCCTATGTTCTCAATGTGAAGCCCAACTCAGGGCCTGATCCCAAGAACCAGGCGATCATGACCTAAGCCAAAATCAAAAGTCAGATACTTAACTGACTGAACCACCCAGGCCCCCTATCTTTTTCCATTCTTAATTCATATACAGTAACTGCATTCCCAGGAGATGCTCACTCACTGTGCTGTTAGAAGAGCATGTCAACTGAGCAGTACATTTCCTCTGAATAACACTAAATGTCATCTTAGAGTTAAAAGCAGAGGGTATATGTGACACATTTGCTGCAAGAGGGCAGGCTACAATACTTGGAGAGAGACGACATGATGTTCTTCTTTCCTAGAAGTTGTCCCTCATTTCTTCCTGACAGTTCATTTAAAGGCCATTGCCAAGCACAGAAAGAAACTACCAAGGGTAAGAGAGGTGGTTGAAACCCTTGGAAGCAGGGCTGTAGCAACTACAGAGGAAAAAAGAAGTGAATACTTCAAGAAGTAGATCCAAACCATAGCCTTCACTTGTGTTTGAAAGTTAATTCAGTCAGCAACAGTAACGTGGTGCCATCACCTAAGATTTACTTATACAGTGAACACTTAACTGTGTTCCAAAAACCTTTGTCAAGTGCTTCATGCACATTATCCAATATTATCCTCATAAATACCCTAAGAAATGGTTGTTATAGGGGCACCTGGGTGACTCAACTTGAGCATCTGACTTCAAGTCAAGTCATGATGTCACGGTTCATGGGTTTGAGTCCTATGTCAGGCTCTGTGCTGACAGCTCAGAGCCTGGAGTCTGCTTCAGATTCTGTGTTTCCCTCTTTCTCTGCCCCTCCCCCACTAACACTCTATCTCCCAAAAACAAATAAACATTAAAAAATTTAAAAAAATATAAATGGTTGTTATTGTTACTTCCCATCACCCAGATTTAAAAAACAAAACACACACACGTGAATAAGTAACTGAAATGTAGAAAGTCTCAGGAATTTCCCAAGGTCACTAGCAAAAAAATGCTTGAGGTTTAAGTAAGAAGCTGGGATTTGAACTCAAACTGTCCCCGTAGTTAATCCTTTCATCTGGCTCTTTCCCGGGTTACTTGCAGTATTTCCAAGACTTTTATAACCAAAGCCCCTGCAAAGTTTTCTGATTCCTTCCCCGCTGATCTTTACCAGGTAAGAAGATACTGTGTCTGACTGTATGTTCTGCTCTTTGTATTATGAAATCCACAGGTATTGTGTTCAGATGGCACAAATCACCCCCCAGAGTGCTTGATATATACCCTCCTTTTCTCCGTTTCTCCTTCCCCTGTCCTAGTGGCATTCATTCATGTATTAATATGACAGCATCTATTGAGCCCCTATAGTGCCTATAGGGAGAGACAATCATACAGTGATGCTCTGGATGACTCCCTGCCTCCCAGGCAAGCAAGGGACCCCCTTTCATGCAGTGGGTGTTCCAGGTGGGAGCAGGGCTACGTGTCCTCCCACCACTTCTAGAAGTGAACACAACTCATCTGTCTGCATTCACTCCAAAGCACGCTCCTGTGGGATGCCTTTTCCAGCCACTGCATGCCTTCTCCTCCCACACACACATAGGAATTAAAATAAGACATTCCTATAGGGAAGTCTCAGAAAATCAAGTTGGAAAGACAGGTTCGGCTGGATGAGAAAAGGTCTCAATTGATAGACAAAAGAGCTTGGCCTTAAAACAATAGGCAATAGGAAGTGATGGAGGGCATTTGAAAAAGACAGTGGCATTTAGCGATATGGAATTAGGACATGACTTATGGGGCAGGTGGATGAATATTAAGAATGAGTTTAGGAGGAACCAGACCAGATCAGGGGCATAGAGGAGGAGGAGGCGATGTGAGGCATTCTCAGACAGGAGAATATTCTTATTTGGAACAGGGGCAGGAGTCAAATAACACTGTTAAGAAAATGCAGTGAAAGTCAACACCTTTTATTCACCATTCAGGATTAAGGAGTTGACTTGAGGATGCCAATAATTTAGGACATGTTTCATTTGGCCAGTTGAGGAAGAGAGAAAAGGGAAGTTCTTCCTTCCCAGATCCTCATGTGACTGATGAGCCTTCCTTTTAGTCTGTGGCATCTGCCCTCTGATTGGTAATTCAGGCATGCCTGTCCAGATTGCCAGTGAAGACAATGTGGCTTGCAGTCTGGGCTCCAAGACTTCTGGCTCCTGCACATGATGCACTTCCTATAGAGCCCAGACCAGGTGCTCTGAGCTCTTCTGTGTATTGACAGACAGCCTGTCCACCTATGTCATACTCCTGGCCTGTCATCCCCACCCCATGAAGTATAGTCCCTCTGTGTGAGAGGATACTGAGTTCAGAATCCACCTAACCTGACACCTCTGGTAAGCGCTGGAGGCCTTTGGAAGGCATACAGAGGAAGGACTGAGGGACATTTAGTGAACATAAAACTATTATTCCCTGATTCCCTATGCCCATCCCAAGGTCTGTTAAAGATGCCTTGAACGAGGTGGTTCCAATGGGCTAGAGGCTGGCACCTGCTGGCCAACCCAGGTGTTTCTGTTCACTGTACACTCACATGCTCAGGGACATAGATACCAGCATCAAGCTGTGGGGAGAGTAAAGTGTATTCTCTTTTCCCTTCCTGGCATCTCTAATCCTGGACCTGTGGAATTCGTTCTGAAGGCACCACAAGGCCTTGGAGTTCTGAAATCTCTAAACACATGGATAAGAAAACAAGTCCCAGTCAGCAGGAGAAGTGGGAATGGGAGCATTTGCCACTTTCCTGCTAACTGCTTTGAAAGGAAAAGGACAGGTGTGGGTCCTGCTGATTCCTGAAACTGTCACAGATGAGAAACAGCATGAAATGGCAGGACAGCTTTGTAGATCTCAGTCTGGCACTCTTGCCAAGATCATAGAGACTTGGGGGAGGAACTGTTTCAACCAAAAGAAGCAGCGGGATTTTGGTTTGTTTTTTGTTTGTTTGTTTTGTTCTTGTTTTATTTGTTTTGGCAACTTAGAGGCAACAGTGAATCAAAATGGTAAAAGGAAACTAACCCTATTACAACCAGTTTTTTTTTTCTTTTTTATGTGGCCTTGCACTCACTTCTTCAGACAGTGGAGGGTGGTGGGATCTTATCCCAGCTCTGCTAGCTGTGTGGCCTAGGTATTCATGCTTACCCTCTCTGGGCTATGACTGCCTCACCCATAATGAGGGTAATAATAACTCCCACACAGGGATTTTTGAAAAAGTTAAGATAGATATCACTTTGGACTAGTGCCTGGCAATCTAGAATAGCTCAATTTTTGTTGTCATTATTTAGAAAAAAATATTTATAAGTTTAAACATTTATAAAAAAAATAAATCCTTTTATATAGATAACGTTGTATATGTTGATAACCATGGTCTATTGAAATAACTCGTGTTTGTTAAATAACAACCTTGAAGCAGGGAAGTTTTTATTTTTCCCACATTTTATAGCTAAAGAAACCAAAGCCCAAAGAGGGAAGGTTGGCAGACAAGTGCCCCACCTGAGCTGTAAACAATCTCTGGGGGGAATGCCAGGGCAGGAGAAAGGATTCAGGCCACATGCTGGGTGTGTGAAGAGACATGACAGATGCTCAGGTTTCCTATTCTCCACCTGGAGCTCTTCTTGCTCTGCTCCTTTGCCAAGAGCCAGGCAAGTATCTAGGGTAAGAATGAGGCAGCCACTTCCCCTGTTTGCAGGGACATGGTCCCAGAGTTAAAGGGTCTCTAAAATCTTTCTGCTGAAACATGAAATTTAATATGGAGAAATATTTCACATATCCATCCTCATAGTTTGCATTTGTTAGGTCCTTCAGTGGACCAGACACTGCAGTCAAAGTGGGGCCTTTCCTCAAGGATTTGCCCTCAAGCATCTGGAGTGGGCATAGTAGACTCTCAGACTCACGCATTATGATCAAAAGTTGTCCCAATTCACACAAATTCTAACCATTTCAACATGTTGGCCCTTCTTCTGGCCCCTAAGAGTTCTAAGCAGCATAGCTCAGAAGAGAGAGGTTGCCTTGAAGGTCAGTGCTAATTGCAAGGTGACCGTGACCCTGGCCCATGAAAGGGTGATGAGTTTAGGCAGCTGAGTTCTCTTTTTCTTCAGCAGGATCTGCGTTCCCTATCCAGCAGCTGTGGGTGCCTAAAATTGACATTTGAGCTATGTATAAATTTCACTAGCTCTCTAAAAAGGTGGCAAAATGAGCCCATATATAGGATTGTGTACTTTCCATGCCAGCCTGGCTCCAAATTAAAGAGTCCAACTAGGTTAGAAGAGAATACAAAATTTAGAAGCCACATTGGAGGTCATTCAGCCCTACCTCCTATTCAATGTTAAGAATCCTTTTTGCAAGCTCCTGCACATGGTCTTGCAGTCTGAACTTGAATACCTCTAATAACAGAGAGCTCAGTACTTGGCAAGATAATCAAATTCAATTTTGAACACTTTTTTTTTTTTTTGCTTAAAATGAATCCCATCTTTGGGATTTAAGCATTTTGCTTAAAATGAATCCCCTATAACTCTTACCTGTTGGGTTTCTTCCCAGGGTGAATAGAGTCTATCCTCTCAGTAGTGTTCTGAATTGTTTTGAAGTAGGCTCTGTTGACTCAAATAAGTTTTGTCTTTCTACTTTTGTTTTTTACCATTTATTTAGCCTTATGATTTAGTCCTTATGATTTTCAGCTATTCACTCTCTAACCTCAATGTCCTCTGCTAGGGCACAGGATGAACCTCATATGAATGCTTTCCAATGTAGCCAGGCAGAGGGGTCAGGGATGAAACCCTATACCATCTAAGTTGACTGAGGACAAAGCTCATATGCTGGAAGGGAGAACAAATGTTATGGTCACAAAGATCACTCATTGCATGAGCCCCAATGAGGAAGCAAGCCTAGAAATGTAAGGGAGAAAGTATAGCAAATGGACAGAAAGAGGCAGAGAAGTAGAAGCAGGATGGCTCAAAGATCTAGATTTGTTCTCTTGCTGATAAATGAGGCTCCCTCCCACTTCCCGCCTCAGCAGAGACTAAAGCTGTCCATTCTTTATCCAAATACAGGACATTGTCCTGAATCAAGTGCACAAAATTAGTCTTGGACCATTGTCCCAAGAAATCAAGATCTTTTTGAATCCTGATTCTGTCTCTCTGGATGTTCATTATTTTTCTCAGCCTCATATAGTCCATAGGAGACATTAGCATACATTCCATATCTTTCCTCAGGTCAATGCTTAAATTAAATATCCAATAAGACAGGGCCATGTGCAGAACCCTGAAACACATCCCTGTGTTTAGTATGTATTAGACATGCTGAAATATACCTATTGTAATATTTGGTGATTGAATATGAGTTAAGGAGAAGATAACAATGTAAAAGAAACATCAGATCATCTAATTATAGCATGTAAACAAATATGAACAATAAAATTTAACATTTCTTTCATGAGACCATGGAGAATATTTTATTGATCTTTGTAATCTTGGCAGCTAAGCAGTGCCTGGCACATAGTATGAATTTACTCCATATTTATTATTTTTTTTAATGAACACATACACCTTCGCATCATTCTAGGAAAGAATGGGGATTAGGGAGGCTCTCAGGTCTGTTTCTCTAAACTTAGGGAGGGACCATGCAAAGCAAACATAATTCATCATCCTCCAGCCACCCCTGGTGATCTGCCTCTTCTCTCACTCTCACTTTATCTGTAGAACTTGAATTTTTAGTTTATCAAGGTCCCAACTATCTTGAGAAATTCTATATTTCTTGGTAGATGTATGAGTCTACTCAGGCTGCCATAACAAAATACCACATGCCCAGAAAGATATTTCTCTCAGTTCTGGAGGCTGGAAGTCCAAGACTAAGGTGTCAGTGTGGTAAGTTTCTCTTGAGGCTTCACCCCTTGGCTTGCAGATGGCCATCTTCTCGCTGTGTCCTCACATGGTCTTTCTTCTGTGTGCTCTCCTAGTGTCTCTCTGTGTGTCTCAATAATCCAAGGTATAAGCGTGAAAATGGAATTTGCTGGAGAGATCTGTGAACATGCACCTGCAATATTTTTTTTGCAGTTGATGTAGTAGAAAGTGTCTCTAGGAAGAGGAAGGTTTGCTGCCACTCTGGTAATTTGAGAGAGAGGGTGCCAGGACACTCTGCACACTCCTCACCTGTGAAGCAGACTGAGCCACGATAAAGATAATCTGAAGGCAAGAGTTCATGTCAGTACTGCCCTTCCTCCATATATATCGTAAGGGGCAGAAAACTTAAGGAAAGCGACATTCCCAATGCATCCCTACTTCCTATCTGGGGCATTATCCAACTGGTGTTGAAGGTCACATCTGACAATGGTGAGGGTGGGGGACATGAAGGGGAGGAAGGAAGGGATGATAATCCTTGCAAAGAGTTCCCCTTCATCATCCCAGTGTTAAAAACCTGCCTTTTCTTGTGCCTGTGGGAACTGGTGTTGTCAGTGTGCAAGATAAAATAGGATCTGGGTTCCAAAATGGATTTTCCAAGTTAACATTCAGGCTATATGTACCTCTTATGGCTCAGTTCTTATACCTTGGTTACAGTGATTTAAAAGTTAAGTTTATTAAACCCTTATGATAGCTCAGTAACAATTCTCAATGTTCTTACATCACACTCACAATGCTCAATCCAGTGGCATTCTACTTTGGGGAATACTGAGGCACACTGAGGTTAAACAACTTGTTCAGGGTCTGATACTTGGAAAGAGATGAGGCTGGCATTCAACCCCAGACAATCTCACTCCAGACCCCATGCTCTTAAAATGCTCCTCTACTTATGAATAAAACCTAATAAAAACTTATTAAGCACTAGATGTGTGACAGGCACTGGTCTAAGGTCATACAACTAGTAATTGGCTTTCCAGTATCACATACATGCTTCTCCCTCTCTGTTTAGCTTTCACTGTCTGACACACACACACACACACACACACACACACACACACAGCTCCTCTTCTATTTAGAATCAAGCCACTCATCTTGGGGTAACTGCTTGGGATTTACCCCTCCAAAAACAATCCAGACTGAGGATGAGTGATGGAGGCATACTAGGCCTTTAGGACAGACCAAAGCAGGCCTACCTCCTGGAAGAACATCCTTTCCACCCCCTTTCTCAAAATAGCACTGTTGCAATCATTCATTGGCAAGCACACTCTTTCACACTTATTGGATGGGAAGCCTGCCCAAATTAATTGCTATACTTATTTCAATCACAACTAAGTCATTTTTTTCCATTTGCATCAAGGAGCCAATAAAAGATGACAGTTTAAGACTCCTGTTTTTGGAGACAAGCAGATTTAGCTATGCCTTATCTTGCTTGTATTGGTGAGTTGGTTCTCTGCAAATTAAGTAATTTAATTGTTTCCTGAAGGATAGTTGCCTGATCTTACAGTGGGAATACCATACCTACCTCAGTCTTACTGTGAGGTTGATGCTCATGACCACACAGCTGGTAAGTTGCAGAGATAGGATTCAAATCCAGTTTTGTCTGATTCCACATCCATGATCACTAGTTGTTGCACATGTTTGTTTTTTTTTTTTTAACTTTCTTTAGACTAAATGTTCTCTTTTATAAAATGGGCATACTTATTCTCACCTCACTGATCTGTGGTAATGAAATGAAATGATATGTACAAAAAAATACAGCGCTAGGCACAATGGGTTCAATGTGGTAACTGTTGTAGAAAGATCAGTAGAAGCTATAAGAGAAGCTTTATTCCCTGCAAGCTGTAAGTAATAAGATACTTATATATGATTATGTTCTTACATCTACTTTTGCTTTTGATTTCAGAATATATGCATATGCATCTACTTTTTGATTTCTGAATATATGGATATAAATGATATGTGTAATTTTTAGAGTGTCTGAGATGGCAAGTAGTCAAAGGAGCTAGACCAGTAGAGAAGACATAATGAATGCATAGTCCTAAGTGGGAATGTATTTATTCTGGAATGTGACCCGCCTCATGCACAGAAGGACGGGTGAACTGGTTCTGCTGTGGAGATGGAGTTGTAAGCTTTGGAGCAATCAAGGCACTTTGTCTTGTCAGCTTGCTGGTAATTCATCAAAGAGAATAAATGGACAGAGTACCCTGTGTGAATCTAATCTCTCCTAACTTACCAGACTCAATTCCCAAGAAGGCAGGAGATAGAACCCAGACCAAAGCACAGGGTAGAAAAAATGAAAGGGACATTTCTGTGGTAATATCTCTACATTCTTTTTTTTTATGACTCCAGTTTTAGTCCTTGAACAAATGGACATAAATAATTCCAACCATTAGTAGCTAAAAATGGACAACCATTTCTGGATCAGGAGAGAGACAGACTAATTATATTAATGTAGAGTAATTATATATATTTATGTTCCGTATCCTCACTGCAGTTCTGAGATAAAATTCTCTTTGGGAGGGAATCGGTGAAGTCAGAGAAGCAGTAGGGCACTAGGCGGATGTTTCAGAAATTCCAATTGTTTGAAAGTAGAAGAAATGTCTGCATTTGAGCCTTTAACTTAACACTAAATGCTGGTCAGAGTAGTGCGCTGGTCGCTAAGGAGCCTGCACCAAGTGATAAATGTTAGATACCAGCTGCTGTGAGAATCCAAGGGGAGTCGCTTTTAATTCACATCTTGCATTAGGTTCTTGATTTAAAAAGAGAGTGAAGTTCTGCAGCTACCTTGTACATGTGAGGGAGGATTATTGCTAGGAAAGGAAGATGCTTAAGTGGAGTTTTTGGCCATTTATTGCTGCTAGTTCTGGACTGCCTGCCCCATATTCTCACATAGACTTGGGGATTCAGCCACCAAATGATGTCCCCAAGGTTTTACAGCCAAGACCAATGGGAGTGTATAACAATTTCAGTTCTTTTGTGAACCCTATTTTGATTTGAAAGGTGGATGTGTATGCTGAGGGGGGCGCAACTTCACATCCTGCATGATGACTGAGTCACCAGTGAAGGCAATGTCCCAGGATGGGTGCACTGATTTGGACCTCACTATCTTGTGCAGGGTACAACTAACAGACTGAGGCATTATGGAAGGGGGAAAGTGGGGGAGGAGGTTGTCTGATCAGTCAGACTTGGGTCATTTGCTCAACTTTGGGTCAGTCATTTGGTCCAGAGAGACTAGTAATCTGACTAGGTCTAGGTCATGTGACCTCTGTTCTATCTAGAAGAGGACTAGTCCCACCAGAACCCAATGAGCAGGAGAGGACAAGAGGAAGTCTCCATTTTCAGAGCAGATAAAAAGGGGGATGTTGGGGAAAAAAACACACTATAAAATACCCAATCTCACCATCTTTCCCTATGTGATCTTGGGCAGAGAGAATGTTATCTATTTTAGCTCAAGATAAATGATGATGATAATTTCTCCCTCATAAGGTTGAAGATTAAATGAGTTAACAGACATAAAAAAACAAAGTACTGTGTTTGGCATGGAGTAGGCACTCAATAAATGTTAATTCCCTTGGTACTAAACAGATACCTGTATTTTAATACTTTTTAAGAGGTCTTGAAGTGCTAATTTGAAAGATTGGTTCTAATGTTTCTGACCAGGCTGTGATTCAGAGAGGAAGGAAAGAGGAGAAAATACTTTTTTGTCTGCCATACTGCCCTGTATTATTAGTCCAGATCATTCCAAAACTTCCCTGTACCTCTCATAAACCATCACTGAAGCAAAAGCTATGGCTATGCCTTCTATTACCATACTTGCTCTTTGGAAGCTTCTCATCCATCCATCCTTCCATTCATCCATCTGTCTTTCCATTCCTTCAATAGGTATATTTGAACACCTATTAAATGCAAAACACTATGCTAAGTACTGTCTTTACAGGCATGTTTTAAACAGAGCCCTTGCTTTATGGAGACGTCTTTGAGGTCACTTTTCAGAATTTATATCCTACTCTATCTATCCTATAGATTGTGGGGGTGAGTGAACAGAAAAGGACCTTCCCTAATAGAAGCTATTGAAACTTCCAATGTGTAGTTACTATAATACTTTGAAAAAAAGAAAAGCCCAAACTTTGAGCACAGTACAAAGGTTAGTCGAATGTTTTTCGATACCTCTGCTTAGTAGAGTATTATGGAAAAAAGAGGCAGGAGTTCAAACTTTCCTGGATAGCTTTTTAAAAGGCCCAGACTATCAAAATCATCTCCCAAATAACCCTTTTAAATCCAAAAATAATAGTCTTGCTAATTAAATGTTTAACGAATATTATAGCTGGCATATCAATTGTAGGTAAAATTTATGAAGCAGTGGGCTGAATTTTATATGCTGCATTACTTTATGGCTGTTGTGAATATTAACGCTAGTTTTTACTTTACTGTTTTGGCCTCAATGTGGGTTCTTTTCTTAGAGCTTTGTGATAGTTCTGTTACATAGACAGGGCAGAGTGCCCCATCCTTATGTTACAAATTAGGAAATGAAGCTCAGAGACCTGGAAGATGAGATGAGTCACACATTTTTACACACTTTGTAGACTTTTGAATATAACTGCTTTAACCTAGTGTTTCAAGGACTTTATTTGTCTTTAGAGCACATTATTTGCTGTGTCTAAGGCCTTTTTAGCCTTGAGACCTTGATGACAGCATGATCTGGTATGGTGCTGTTGTTATAACCAGAAAGTTCATCCACCTTGGAGGACTTTCAAAGGCATAAGTCTCCAAATATGCCCCTGTGCTAAGGGTCTGTTGTAGCAGATGTCAGAAACAGGTTTCTGGAGCCAGTCTCCCAGGCCCAAATCCTGGTGTCTCATTTTAAGATTATGGGGAACCTGACTGACTTATTTCACCTCTCTGTACTTCATCCCCTTCCTCTGTAATATGAAGATAATAGCATTTCCTATTTGGATTGCTATGGACATTAAGTGAGCATTATCAGCTGTATGGGGGGCTAGGTATTCATGGGATTCCTTCAGGAATCTCTCTCTCACACACACGCACACCCCTCCCATCAAATAACTCAAATTTGCACACTTGTTACAAACACATTATAAATGTGTGCACCTCACAAGAAGTTATGTGAAGACTCTTGTCAGAATGAATGAATGATGGGATTTGGACAGGATAATTATCTGAGGAAGTTTCTAGTGAGAAGATGAGACAAGAACTGACTTTTGGCAACTACCTGGAGGACAGAGTGGTATAGAAAAGCACCTTTCCAAATATGTCCTTCGCAGCCTGTCACCCGGCCTGACATTCTGCCAGTAGTAAAATATTCCATTAGGTCTTAGACTTTTTTTCTCTAATGGACATTTGAAATGCAACACTTACAAGCAACCAGATTCTCTAGAAGTATAACAATAAATGGTGTTAAATTTGAAGAGACACGAGTAGGAAAAAAAAATCACTGGTTGAGGAGAGATGTGGGAGATTTTACAGCTCACAGATAAATTCTTCAAACTTCACTTTTGTACCTGAAGAGGGGCTAAGCCCTGAGTAGCTAGAAAGTAGCTTTTTATTTTTCCCTTTTTCTTATTTTTTAAATTAATTCACTACATGAAGGATTTGTAAAAGCATATTCACATTTGTTAAATTCTGACTTAAGATTTATGAATCTCCCATAAGCCTCCTTTACCCAAGGAAGGCTTTTATTGGCATGCAGATGAAGCACACACACACACACACACACACACACACACACACAACATGCATCATACACACACACCACACACACACATACACACCAAACATAGATACTCTTACACCACACCACACTATACACTCACATACACAGAAAATAGCCCAGAATCTGTAAATCTTAATCCCCTTCCATCATTTCTTGCTGTGTGACAATGTAGGAGACATTGAGGAATTAGGATAACTAATGTCTTCCCTGCCTCCCTCACAGAATTGATGGGAGGACTGGGATGTCACGTGGAAAAGTGCTCTGTAGCCATGCAGAGCTCTATAGAGGTCAGTCAGTGCATTCTTCACTGAATGAGGTTGTGAGCAGGTCTTCCCCACAGGCCACCATGAGGGGTCATTGGGACTGTCAATCCCTCTCAACCCATGCCCAGGGCTGGCTGTGTGCTGATGAACTGATTCATCGATGGCATGACCCAGGACACCACAGACCACGCAGGGGCACTTGGGCAACACTGCCCTGGCCTCATGGAGAAACTCTCTTGTAGGGAAGTGTCTTTGGACTAAAGGTATCAGCTGTGCAAATCCTGTTAAGACCACTGTCAATTCTTCATTTTGCTTTGACCAGCAAGTCTTTGGCAAGTGCTTGCTTTTAACCTATATTGAACCTATGTCATATAAGAAGAGAAAAATTTCTCTCAGCACTTTCTTAGCACCTAGGAATTATTTCATAATAACCCCATGGGATACATACCATTACTATTATCTCCTCTGTGACATACAGGTGATGAAACTGCCAGGACAACCAGCCATTCTGGCTCACCTGGGTCTGAGGGAAATCCAGGAACATGACATTTTCAGTGTTAAAACTGTGGAAGTCCCAAGGCAAATGATGACAAGTGGTCACCAGAAAACCGGGGCGCAGAGAGAGGCTATGTCACTTTCCTGGGGTCACACAGCTAGTAAGTAGTAGAGCTGAGATTTGATGCTACTCAAGCATTTCAGTTATGGATCCCTCAATCTTAAGTTCCTATTTGCCCTCTGTGACCTGGCTGAGCTCTTACAATTTCCCACCATGGGAAATTTTTTTAAGGTTAATGATATGAAAATTAAAATTAAAATTTATCAAGGTTAATGATGTATCTCATAAATTATTGTGTACATCAGGGCACTCTTAATATATTTGTCCAAACTATCTATTAAGCATATGAAAAAACAATGTATTATAAATCTAATATTTTTCATGTAAAGCACAAATAAACAAATACAGGGATAACATGCAGTCCTGAAAAGATAAAAACTGATAGAACTATTTATTTATTTTTTAAATTTCTTTAGTGTTTTTATTTTTGAGACAGAGACAGAACATGAGTGGGGGGAGGGGCAGAGATAGAGGGAGACACAGAATCCGAAGCAAGCTCCAGGCTCTAACCTGTCAGCACAGAGCCCAATGCGGGGCTCAAACTCAAGGACCATGAGATCATGACCTGAGCTGAAGTCGGATGCTTACCCGACTGAGCCACCTAGGTTCCCCGAACCATTTATTTATTTTTGATTGAACTATTTAAAATTAATTACTACTAACCACCTAGGAATCCAGAAAACAGAGAAAGCAGTGAGAGGCCGGTCATGAGAGAAAGCACTGTGAAAATGTAGGACCTTAACTGAAAGGTTTTGTCTAGACCAGATTTAGATATTTGGAGAGGAGAAATTTCTAGGTAGAAAAACAAGGGGAAAAGCACACATCCAAAACACTGCACAGCATATACCACACACATAGCACACACACCATACATACATGTCAGGCAAGAGAAAACCTACTGTATCCAGATACTTAGGATGAGGTTGGGAGCTAATAGGAAATGATGATGAGAAAGGAGGGTACAAAAGGCTCTTATAGAATTTTTTAAAAATGTTTTACCTTAGAGAGAGAGAGTTCAAGGGGCGGGGGGAGAGGGCAGAGGGAAAGAGAATCTCAAGCAGGCTCCTCACTCAGTGAGGAGACCGACCAAAGCTCCATCTCACAACTGTGAGATCATGACCTGAGCCAAAATCAAGAGCGCTCAACCACTGAGCCTCCCAGGTGCTCCCAGGCTTTTCTAAAGAAAAGGCAGAACAGCTGTCCTCAGTCATCACTCAGATGACCACAAACTGTGGTATTACAATGGGTCATTTTCCAAAAAACCTGATAAAATTCTTTATTCCTTGAATAAGCCAAAACTCCAAATCCATTTTGACATTTTTTTTTACATGTACTATTTGAGTATGGGGAGGGATTCTACAATCCACTTCTATAATTTTGTTCAAAACTTTATAGATTACAAGTTTTCACAATTTTATTTTTTATGTTTATTTATTTTTGAAAAAGATAAAGAGACAGAGAATGAGTGGGGGAGGGGCGGAGAGAGAGAGAGGGAGTCACAGGCTCCACTCTGAGTTGTCACCACAGAGATCACCTTGGGGCTCAAACTCACAAACCATGAGATCATGACCTGAGGCAAAGTTGGAAACTGAACTGATTGAGTCACCCAGAGTGCCCCACAATTTTTCACCATTTTAAAGGCTCCTAAAAACAAAAGAATTATTCAGATAGGCTGTATTTCTTGAGAGTTATTATGTACAACAGAAAACTCTAACATATTTGCCCAAATTACTTGAGCTTCAATGAGGGAAACAATAATATATTAAAAAATCAAATTTAAAAAGCACAAACATAGCCGAATAACCCACTCTTTTCCAATTTCCAGCCTTGCTTTCAACTGAAGAATCCAGTGTTCCTGAGAGACCCTATTGACTGACTTACCAAATAGTTAAGGACCATAAATTCTTAAATACAGTTATCCAAACTCCATGTGAACCACACATTTTGAGAGTACCTTTGCCCAGCAATGGTTTTAATCCAATAGACATGAAGCTGTATAATCAAGAACTTCATCACAGTTGTAATCACCCACAGAAATGCCAACATTGAAAACAGTCCCAATACTTGGGACTGCAATTCACAAGTGAAACGAGACTGCATATATTTGCTCAAAGAACAATCATTTACATTTCTGTGAACTATAGAATGAGTCACTCCATATTTATATATTTATGCTTACCGCTGGGTTGTATACTGCAGCCTAATATTCTAATTACTCCCAAATCAATCCCATTTTTCTCTCTATGGAGGGAAATGAGCTATAGGCTCATCTATGCATATTCTGCATAGAGCCCTCAGCACATCAGCCTACAAGTTGTCTTAAAGTAGAGTTTGAGGGTTGCTTACTTTTGAATCATCAGGGTTATGTGATAAAATGTAAATTCATAGGGCCTGAACAGAACACAGTTTCAGGAATCTGAATACCTAAAATCTGTTCTCTAGTGACCTTTATCCACTCTAGTCTGAAGGATCATTGGTATAGAAAGTGCATGAAAACAGGCTCTTTTTCTCACCAAGTCACCCATGACACTGTTAAACTGAGTTCTAGAAGGTGATTTTGCATCTAGGTCTTTGACAAAATGGCCTTGCTAACCCAGCTTCAAATGTTGGAGGGCTAGCAAAAATGCATCGCATGGGAACTTTCCCCAGAACCTTTTATTGATGAAATGTCTTCACCACTACCAGAATTGTCTGGGGAAAGTATGAGACTTGCTTGACATGTTTTGCAAGCTGCAATTAAATATTCACAGAGCAAAAAGTCATATGTAGTTCTTTGTTGTACATGAATTACGTGCAAAGGGTATATTACAGTAGGCAAATAACATTTCTTAAACTGTACATCTTATTGACTGTGAAATCCAACCCACGCTGCCCTGTGAGCATCTGCTCCTCTTCTCTTTTTGTGTGCTCCACCTGCATTTCTTCTCTATTTACACCTCTCCGGAAGGCTTGAATTCTGATGAGTTAAGGGTAGTGGATATGTACACTGGTTCACCTGGTAAGAACATGTCTCTCCCAAAGAATGCTCCTAACTTCTATCAAAACCCCTCAACACACTTGCTGTGGTAGCCTTCTCTTACTTTCTCTTCATTGCTACCAACCTGACTGAATTATCTGGTAAATCATTCCACCCTCCCCACCTTCTGTCTTCTGTAAAACAGCATGGGGTGTCCCCAACTTATCTATGTAGGTTTCTGTAACACTTACTCATGTGAACTGACACTCATCTTTGCTTCCCCATGGACCATAGTGATCTCAAGGGATGGAGGTGTTCGCTTCTTCCTCTGTCATACCTAATGATAACCAACTCAACATTCTGCACAATTAGCTCTGGGCCTCTGTGCATAGTGGGTGCTCAATCAATGCTGCCAACTGACTGACTCAGTGATGGTTATTCTTCCTTCACCTTATTGCTTAGAAAGGCAATTCTCTCTGCCACCCACAGAACGAAACTTGATTTCCCCAAGCATTAATTTTATAAAACCAGGAGAATCCATCTAATATGAGGCCATCACTAGGAGTTAGCCTCATAGCTCTCATCAAGTAAACTCATGCAGGCCTTTCTTTTCCTTTCCTTTTTTTCCCCCTCACAGACTATTTTTTAAAACTCTCAGTAAATACATTTAATAATCAGTTGGTAGATTAGCATACAAAACTAGTCTTAACTAAATTAGAATTCAATCTTTATTTGAGTCAGTGATGGCTAATATTGACTGTTGCATAGAATTATGAGAAACCCCTGAATAGTGAGCTCCAGTGGAGCCTAGATCTATTTTTTAAAACCAGTTATTGATTTCTGCAAATAGGCTTTCCTTGAGGCTCCAGCAGATCATGGTCTTTAGGTGAAGTGTGGTGAGGTGATGGATAGTAAGGGAGAGTACATTTTCCCTTTGTTCATCTACATTCTTATTAATAATAATATCTTTCATTTATAACTCCTTTCATCCCCAAGCATCGAGAAGTGCCTTGCAGATGTAATAATACTGTATGGAGAAATCCATCACCTAGCCTGGAGGCAAAACACAGTGGTTGTCTAGCTACACAGCTCAGATGAACCATAGCTTGGGACACCAGGAGGAGGTGAACATCCAGCCAAATATATTTTAAGAAGACAGTGACAGGTGCCTAGATTGGAGTGGGGCTAGGCCCTTTGACCTAACCACCACCAGTGTGATGAAGGGCTCTGCACCTGAATCCCCAACCACTGTACCCAGTGCAGGGTGGCAATTGAGCATGTTATCTCAAAAAGATAAACCATTTAAGAAGCAAGGTCCCATTTCTCTTCCCCCCACCCCCAAAATAAAGGAAGGACAGAATTAACTAGGCAAGTTTGATGGAATGCACTATTTGTAGAAATGTGTGCCTGCCCTTCATCCACAGGCAAGTTGAACTGTAATAACATCTTTTGTATTGCTGTGATCCCAGCTTGTAAGCATTTCCTCTCAAAGCCTTTGTTTCTGTCTCTTTTAACTACATAAAGGCATATATGGAAGAATGACTCTCTGGGCATGGGTAAACCTCAAAGAGGAGGTTACATTAGTTCACTTCATCACTTACTGATTGTGTAAACTTAGGCAGGTAGCTTAACCTCTGTGCCTCTGTTTCCTCATCTGCAAGAAGAGAGTGACAATCGAACCTATCTCTTAGGCACTTTGAAGACTGAATGAGATGGTCTACGTGCAGTGCTTATCATAGTATCTGCCACACAGTAAGTGCTAAATGTCAGTTAGTATTAGCATTATTATTCTGTAGATAGAGTGGAAAAAATTTTGAGATTAATCTTTAAACCCCTTATGATTAATTTTTATCTGGATATTTTCCTCCAACTTGGTTGATAGCACATTATAAATATTAAAAATATGTCTGTTGGTTAAAAAGCAAAATAAGAAAACAGAAAGGCATGCGTAGGCAAGAATAAGTTCATCCATTAAGTTTCCCTTCAGAGGAGGTTGCCATCAGGATTTATAGGTGATTTCTTTTAAGTGTTTGTTGTATGAAGTCATTTTTTTCTGATCACTTGGACATCTTTTGAAACCCAGGAAAGCTTTCCATCTTGATCAGCAAGGAAATTGCCCACCTATATCAGGAGATCACATGATGAGTCTCCCAGGTCCTACTGCTAATTAGCAACCCAGATTTTTCCCACCCCCAAGCAATCCATTGACTCAGTCCTGCGTAGGATGCCAGTACCTTTCTCTCCTGTATGGCTTAGTTTAATGGTTTTACTTCACTGTGCTTTGACCTATCCATGTGCATTCAAATCACCACTAGTGCTTAGAAAGCAGTCTTAGAGAGTAAGCATTCAGTCTGCTCGGTTCTCCTGCACAGGGCCCACGATGTTGTCGTGTCATGGGCAAGTGAACACTTAAATGTCCCCTGATGCCAATGATTCAGGTGGTGCTATTTTGCTGTATGCACTGAATACAGATTATTTTTGACCAGCTTAGTAGCTGCTGTGTGAGCAAGACACTGGCTTAATTACCTTTCCTAATGGCTGATAAGGATCAAAGGATGGGTGAGCTGGAATGCTGAGTGGCACCAGCTGCCATTTCCCATTTCCTTACTGTCCCCAGCCTTGTCCATGAAAGGCAAGATTAGAAATGACATCCACTTATCGCCACTTTTCCTCCAATGACATGTGGCTCATACCTTTAAGTGAGCGAGTTTCTCCCTTCTGCATGTGGCAAAAGGAGAAAGCTATGTACTCCCTGCTCACTTGATTATTCTCTCTCCAGCTGAGATGCAGAAACCTAATTGCTGTTGAGTAAATCTTATCTACAACTGAGCTGACCACACAGGACAACAGAGTCCTCAGCTCAGGAACTGGGATATATTACAAAAAAACTGGATTGTACAACAGATTTCCTTCACTAGAGACATACACTGAGGGCTCTCTTTTGAAGTCACCATTTGCCTTCTGAGACTCCTCTCTGGAGCTATAATTATTTCTAAGCAAATGCTCTGGCCTAAAAATTTGGGAAAATATTTCCATATCAGAAGTCAATGATCTCTGCACGTTATTCTGTTCATTCATTTACATAGATGTATTCACTTACTACACTGTAAGCCCCATGAGGACCATGGATTCTCAATTCCTAATATCTGGTCCATGACAGGTGCTTGATAAATGTTTATTGGACATCTGAAAGAATAAAATAAGGAGTGAGTTCTACATTAGACATAAGAATGAATACACCAACGAATGAGCAAAAATATATTTGCATTTTTGGCTAAATGTCCTGTGATGTTGGTTAAAACAATCTACACGAGGACCCCTGGGTGCCAAGTTGGGGGAATTGGGGAAAAGATTAAAATCCATTCTTTGCTCAGGTCACTAATACAAAATTTTCCAAAAAACATAGGAAAACAACAAAAAAAGAAAATTTCTTAATGGGATATGTTGCAATTGGTGTGCATGTGCCCAAATCGTAAAAGGAAAGCCTTGGTTCTCCATACCATTAAGTAATTGTTGGACCCTGAAGTTGTTTGTTCTCATACTTTTAGCTCAGAAAAATTACCCTCTAATGTCCCTAGGTGCCAGCCAAGAGCTTTACAAGTGGGTTTATTTTTCCCCATCTGGAGCATCACCCTTTGCCCACTAACCGCAAGTGTCTAGAAAAGGAAAGGAAGAGAAAGAGTCCCAGCTGCTTGTGCAGTGCAGGCAGCTCTAGGCAGAAGAAACCACTACCGGAAGCACTCTTAGGGCAACGGATAGCCCCTCCTTCTCAGGACACTTCCAATGGGGGCAATCCTCTTGACGTAGGCACTAAAGAGTAGGAACCAGTTAGGTCAGAGGCAGCACAAGGTTTGAAGTGGTCCATAGCAGACTGACGGTCCCAGTGTTTGTGGGGAGGGATGCGAAGACAGATGTAGGTGAACTGGCAATCCATTTCAAATCCTGGGAGGCCACACCTCAGGCCTGGCTCATTGAGATGGGCAGGCCGTTTTGGAAACTGTCTTTCTATGTATATTTATGTAGAACACCCAGCATCCCTGCAAGGAGCTGTTGCTTGTTATTTTGACTGATTACAGCAGAGTGGCTTTGTTGCAATGGCAGCAGCCACGCATTAGCTCTGGTGAGCCAGACAGAAACCATCAGCTCATTCCGACCACATCCACCCCTGGAGGTGAATATTCAACAGGAATTGATCTCCTTAATGAGAACACAGCCCACACTGCTTTGATTAGCAGCAGTGGAATTTTAAATAGTTAATTATGACAGAGAGTTCAGCATGTGCACATGTGTGCACTGGGGAGCATGCGCATGTATGAGAAAGTTGACATACAGATGGTAAGTCGGCACTCAGCCAGTGCCTGGGCCTGGAGCCTTGCAGGATGTCCAGGGAGGGTAATGCCAGAGAACAACACCAAGCCACTGGTGGTTGGAACAAGAATGGTCCCGCCATCAGAGAAATCCCTTAAGGGAAGTGCTTGATGATGTGCCCTTCACTTGTTGCCCGTAAGAAATGCTTTCCAGTACATTCTGTCCAGACTCCGTCCGATGTCCCTGTCCTCTGATATGGCCATGGGACATATGGGATGATGCAGATGAATGCAGTGGTTTATGAGAGCAGATCTGCCCATTCCAAACAAAATAGCTCCCTTTTTCTAAAACTTGGCTGAAATACCTCCTCCCCCAAACCCAATGAACATAATTAAGAATAAGCTGAAATGGACAAGAAGACATGATAATTGATTGTGGCCTTTCTGCCTGGCAGCTGCACTTAATTAACCTTTAGATTCAAATATCAAGTGGTGTCTGCATGGAGAGACTTGGGGAAGGAGCTGTCTGACCACACTTATCTCTGCTCACTGAGGGGCTGGTTCAGAGGTCACCCTGGGGATGAGCCAAATCTCAACCATCCATCCCCATTCCCACCAAACATCATTCAGATACCAAGAGTTTCCTCTCAAATCTTCCAGGACATGAGAATGCCTAACATGTGCCTGTGTTTTTGCAGCCTGGTCTCTAGCTTTGAGTCATAACACTTGCAAATGAGAGTTTATTACTTGAGATCTTCTTAGCTAGGCTTTTCAAAAGGCAAACAATGACACAACCCACAGACAAGATGTCATGTGTCCAGAAAACAAAAGCATGACAGTCCTGCTCTGGTCTTTTTCATCTCACCAGCCTGTGGAGATCATGATCACTCAGTCACATCCCCTTTAAGAACAAAGCACAGCAAACGTGAGAACTGCAGGTGAACACTGGGAATTTGGGACTCTGCTCAAACTCACTCAACAAACTGAAAAGGCAGGAGCAGCCAGTTTCTCAGCAGCATCTGTGTGGCTCATGGGAGCTGGACACAGCTTTGATTTTGTCAGTCCTTGTTTAAAGGCTGACCCTGGTGCAGCCACCTCAGCCTCACTGTTTTTGAGGCATGTTTCTGGGGATGACACAAAGTGTGCTTCAGGGCATATGGGGCCAGGGTGATGCACTGTGTCCCCAGACTTCTCTGCCCCCTGGGACCAGGTGGAGGCTGGTTCTCAGCCCATGCACAGTTGGAGCTCTTTACTGTATGGCTTCTCAAGGACTGGTGTGAAACCAGCAGCAGGACAATGGAATGTCTGACCTCTAAATACAGTTCAGAGCACAACTCAGGTCTCTTTCCCTCGTCTCTCACTAGCAGTCTGGTTTCAAAAGAGGGTCAGACTCTACTGACCTACAAAATGGCATATTTAAATTGTCATACATTTTGGAGGGTAATGTCAGTGTTTCTGGCTATGCTTTGCCTGTCTTGGCTAGCCACATTTAGAAGAGGGAAAAAAAGGAATATAAAAAAGACAGAGTAAGGTAAATAACATAGGAAAGAAAAAGCAAGAAAAGAAATAAAAGAGGAAAGAAGAGAAGGAAAATATAAACTCATATTTCCTCTCCTTATTTCCTACACCCATTTTTGGTACCTAAGTTTCCCTGTTCAGTCGACATCTTAATGGTGGACCTATTCCTCCCTCTCCAGCATTTTTTCAAAAGCAAAGTAATAAACCTAGCTACCAGGCTTTTAAATAAGAGAGTAATTACTTTTTTTTTTTTAAATTTTTTTTTAACGTTTATTTTTTATTTTTGAGACAGAGAGAGACAGAGGATGAACGGGGGAGGGTCAGAGAGAGACGGAGACACAGAATCTGAAGCAGGCTCCAGGCTCTGAGCTGTCAGCACAGAGCCCGATGCGGGGCTCGAACCCACGAACCGTGAGATCATGACCTGAGCCGAAGTCAGACACCCAACCGACCGAGCCACCCAGGCGCCCCGAGAGTAATTACTTTTAACAACAGGACAGGGATAGTAGGCATACTGTATGTCACAACAAAGAGCATCCCAGCTCTTCAGCAGGTAGCCATCTCCCTAGCAAGTACTGCCTTCCCATCATGGCTCTAGTTGTCGAGTGCCTGGTGTCCTTCTCTCATTGGGTTTGGACCCATTTTATAGTTTCTATAAAACCAAAACAGTCATTCAGAATAACTCCTGACCAGTTACTCATTGATCACTCCAAGAATGTGTATATTATTATTCTTCCAACTTCCAGTAAGTGGTGTGACAATGGTAGAGTCATCTGTCAGCTGAAATTCAGGTATAAAGAAAAGTTGGCCATCAATTGCCCAACTGAACACTGACTGGTATCATGAATAAACATTAAAGATACAAAATATCATCTAAGGAAGAAAGGCACCCAGAGTGGTGGTTCTCAAATATTAAATTACCTAAGGGTGACCTAAGGATCACTTAAAAATGCATACTGAAAGGCACCATCCTCAGAGATTCTGGTTTATTAGATCTCAAGTGGAGCCCAGACCTCCACATTTTAACAAGAACATTGGGGTAATTTTTCTTACATGTGGTTCCCAGGTCTTACTTGGACAAACATCAGTGAAAGTTAACAATGTATCGTTACTCTTTGTCTTTTCTGAGGATATTTCTCCAACATTGCTTTGGACCAAGGACATAGGCCCAGTTATAAAAGAACAAGGTGGACTGTGCCTCCTGGCATGTCATAATGTTTGTAAATATATGTGAGGATGCTTGTGTGTATACGTGTGGGACAAGTGAGTGTGCTGAAATAAGACTTCCTTTTTCTCTCTTCCCTCTTTTCTTTTTATTCACTATGGAAGATACTGAATGTGACAGGGAAAACTTCTAAAATGGCCTCCTAAAGATGCTTCATCCTGATTCCAGGTACTTTCAAATATGATATCTATCACTCCAGTGATTATGTTATACGGTACAGTTGACCTTAAGATAGGAAGACTATTCCTGGATTTTCCATATGGGTCCAATGCTATCATAGGAATCCTTAAAAAGCAGAGAACCTTCTACAGCTGGTGACATAAAGAGACACCAAAGAGATCTGGACCACGAAAGGGAGCTGAAAGGTCTTAATTGGCTTTGAAGATGGTAGGTAGCATATGCCAAGGAATGAAGGTGATCCTTTGGAGCTGGGTGCCAGCAAGGAATCAGGGACGTTAGTCCCATAACTTCAAGGAACTGAACTCAGCCAATAGCCTGTATGAGCTTAGAAACAGATTCTTCCCCAGAGTCTCCACATAAGAGCCCAGGCTGGCCAACACCTTGTGAGACGCTGAGCAGAGAACCTGGCCAAGCCCACCTGGATCTCTGAGCCACACAAACAGTTTTAAGCCACCAAATTTTTGGTAAATTGTTTCACAACAATAGAAAACTACTACTCTTAGGGAATACCAAATGGATAAAATATAACCCTATCCTTCAGGATCTCATAATACAAGAGAGGCCAACAATACACTGCAAATCAAAATGTGATGTACTAAGCATCTGTTAAAGAGATGAACACAAGGAACTATGGAAACTGGAACAGAACCATTCTTGCTTGGTGTGCTAGGAGTCAAGGGAGGTCAGCAAAGTTTCCACAGAGAAGGTGAATGGGCTGGTTTTAGAGGGTTTTGTTAGGTACAGAAGTAAGAGGGGACATAGGTTAAGGAAAGAGCAGAATCAAAGGCAGAGTGGTCTGAAAGTACTTGTCAGGATGGGAAAGGAAATTCAGAGCCAAGTGTAGCTGGAACCTATATGGACAACAACCACAGATGATGTTGGAAGTCATGCAGCAGTCAGGGGGAGGATACTTCACATCTTGAATTTGTGATGGGGAGTCCTGGAAGGTGGTGAGCATGTAGGAATGACTAGTCAAATTTCCTTTCTGTGTGCAACTCAGGCACATAGAATGGGATTAATTACAATTATGGGTTCATGCCACACTCACAATTGTGGTTTTTTTCTCATTCTTACTTTCTTCCTCCTTCGCTCCCTCCTTCTTTCCCCTTCCAAATATAATGCATACTTTTGAACACTACACCCAGCACAGAAGCCAGAGCACTGGCAACTTATCTACTCGTGTGTATCCTCCCCTATCCTATCTCGTATCTAATGATTGATTAATCAATAATTTTATCAATCAATCTTCCAACCTACTTATCTGTTTTTCTCATATCTATGTGCATTTCTCATTTGTAATTGTTTAGGTATTTTCTTTTTAATTTACAAGAGGGCACCATGCTGTTCATAATCTTTTGTATTTGTGATTGAGTTACTAAAGTTTCATCCCATATGTTGCCTGGAGCTATACTTCATTCATTTTGATTGCTGTACATTATTACATTGAGTGCATATGCTGAGATGAATTGGCCTATTCTTCCATTCTTCTAGATCTGGCAATTTGGGAGGTTTATGCAAGAGTTCACCTAGCAGAAAATATGGCACTGGGATTAGGGCAGTAGATGTGGGTTGGAAAACAGAGGGCAGGAGAGAAACATAGAGATAAATTGGTCATGATCAGTGTTCAAAATGGCTAGCATAGGAAATAGTTGAGTAAAACATACATTAAAATCCTATAGTTCTGCTTCCCACTTCCCCCACTGGACTTCCCGTGTGCACGCAAAAGGAAGCCTCATGTGGTTGAGCCCTGTGGTCCAAGAGAACACAGAAGAACATGTATCTCAAAGTAGTGCATTCTATGCATCACAGAAGAAAATCAATGGATCTTTTCCTGCATGGAAATATAGATGTGGGCAGCAGCACTCTGGATCCTGCTGGTAGATGGATGGTAATATTTCAATGAACTGGGAGGCTTTAGAATCCTTGAAAAAGGCCTGTGGTAGAATAACCATCTTGAGATGGAGAAGCAGCAGGAACAGAAAATCTTGCAGCCTAGTAGGCAAGAATTGGAACTGAATATAGAGCTATGTTTTTATGACATTTGCCCCAGACCAAATCACCACTTGCTGCAGGTATAAGTACCCCCTTGGAGTTCCAGTAGGACACAGGGCTCTTCTTCACTCACTGCTGTAAGCAATTCTGAAGAGCCCTGACTATACAGTGTTAAGTGGATTTAGGAGGAGGTGGATCAAGGGACATTTTTTACCATCTCTCTTTTAAAATATGTTACAAAGTAGGGTGGTAGAAGAGAGGTTTTTAATTTTTATTAGAAATTATACTTACATTTAATTCCTTCTGTCAAATGGACCATTATGCTTACAATGAGTAATTATCTTTATCGTCCTAAAATACTTCATCTTCAAAAGAAAATGTTTAAATAAACCTTTGTTAGAATACTTCAATATAAGAAGCTTTAATGAGTTTCACTTTAATGAAATTTGGCCTTCTTACAGGACTGGTAGTAATTGGATGTGTACATTGTTTAAATTCATTTTTCCTAATTCATTGCATTATTTTAAACATTTTATTTTTGAGATATTGTACACTAACCAAAAAGTGATTTAGGCCATGAAAAAAAGGGAAAGTCCTTGTAATTTTTATATCAAAGAGATGTTTTATCTTTTGATAAGTAACTGTCATTGTCTTTATACAACAGGGCCTACATGGTGTGGGGGAGTTCAGAGGGGCTTCATGGAGAAAAATAGTTCTAGATTCAGTCCTACCACTAAAAAGCTAGGTGACCAAGAGCTAGGTACCTGACATCTCTGTGCCTGTTGCCTTGTTTGTAGAATGAGGGGGTTGATTAGATAACAAGGGTGCTAATGCCTGGGGAGATGCCAGCCCAACTCACAAGCCAACGGAAGTGAGCCATCTGGGAGTCCTGTTCCAAATGCTAAAATATCCAGGAAGCTATGAGAAAGTCCAACTGCAAGCCTATTGTTGTTCAGCATTAGATGATCTCGATTTTACCTTTGTTTTTAATCTAACAAATTTAAATTATGAGTTGAGTTTCTGCTATGTGTAACATATACCATTATTAAAGAAAATGCTTCTTTGATGAATGTTTACATTGAATTATTTTACCATTTATTTGAATTAACTGAAACATTCACTATTCCCCTCTTTGTTTTCCAAGTGCTTTGAACCCAAATCTTCTGGGGCTCCAGAAATCAAGCAGGAGGTTGAGCTTGATGCTGAGGAACTCTGATAAGCAAAAGGGATTATTTATTTTGTCTAGACCAGTGCTTCTCAACCTTGACACTATTGACATTTTGATCTGATAGTTCTTTGTTGTGGAGGACAGTCCTGTGTATTGTGGGATGTTTAACAGGGTCATCCCCACTCTCCACCTCCCGGGTGCCAGTAAAAGAACATCACGACTCCCAGTTGTGGTAACCAAAAATGTCTCCAGACATTGTGCAATGCCTGTATGGGGCAAAATTGCCCCCAGTAGAGAATGATTTGTCTAAATCAGGAACCAGCAGACTATAGCCTGTGGCCCAAGATTGGCCAGCCACCTGTTTTCTAGATTAAGCTATATTGGAACATAGTCATGCTCATGTGTTTACATATTTTCTACAGCTGTTTTTATGCTACATCAGCAGAGTTGAGTAGCTGTAACAGAGATCATATAACCCACAAAACCTGAATATTTACTATCTAGCCCTTTACAGAAAAGCTTATCAGCCTTTGCTCTAGACCAAATACAGTGAGTGAGGCAGGTGCTTTCCCTGCCAGGCAAGAATACATTACAGCTCCTTACAGGAGAATGAGTGATGCGGGAGATGTAGGTGAATGAAGGAGTAAGAAGATCTAAATAGTGTTAGTGTCAGCACCCACAAGGATGCCAGGAGCACGTCAATACTACAGGGTACTTAGTCAACTTTTCTAGCAGCTTTCAGTACATGCTATTCTATTTTACTTTTTAACACCTTGTAAGATATGCAAAAGAAGTGATGGTGGGCCCATTTTGCAGATGAGCAAATTGGTTTAAGAATGGCTATATGACTTGTCACATTCTGTCAGAACTTAGACTATAAACCAATTTTGATTGTCCCAAGTCTTTCCATTTTACTTCAGAATCCTTGATGCTGAAGGGACTTCGAATATCTTCCATTCTAGCTTCCTAGCTTCCTATCAAATACAACTCTCCTTACTATAACAATATTTCCAGAGGGAAAGAGAAATCACTGTTTATTCAATTTTTAAATTGAATTTAAATTGAATAAATTTAAATAACTTTAATCTTTTTAAAATTTTTTTTAAGGTTTATTTATTTTTGAGAGAGAGACAGAGTGTGAGTGGGGTAGGAGCAGAGGGAGAGGGAGACACAGAATCAGAAACAGGCTCCAGGCTCTGAGCTGTCAACACAGAGCCCAATGTGGGGCTTGATCTCAAGAATCATGAGATCATGACCTGAGCTGAAGTCGGTCTTTTACCGACAGGGCCACCCAGGCGCCCCTAAATAACTTTAATCTTAAGAGGGTTTGCCTCTTAAAGGGGCACCTGGGTAGCTTAGTCAATTGGACATCTGATTTCAGCTCAGGTCATGAACTCATGATTCGTGAGTTCGAGTCCCATGTCAGGCTCTGTGCTGACAGTTCAGAGCCCGGAGCCTGCTTCGGATGGATTGTGTGTCTCTGTCTCTCTCTGCCTCCTCTGGCCCCCATGCTCATGCTTTCTCTGTCTCTCTCTCTCTCTCTCTCTCTCAAAAATAAATAAACATTTTAACAAATAGAAGGTTGGCCCTTGAATTAATCTTAGCCATAATTTTTGGAGTTTATGTCTCCTCCAGGCAGAATCACAGAGGTCACTTTCTGAGAGAGTCTCAGGAACCCCAAAGACTATGGACTCCAATTACCCATGCTGTATGTGAATCTAAAGCAGAGGGTCCCCAATGGGTGTTAGTCTCAAAACCCTTAGTCACTAGTATTAAGGGAGCTCACTTTTCCCCACAATGGCCAACACCAAGGTTGCATAACTGTGACTTTAAGAATTCATCATCCTTCTACTAAATAGAAATAAGTTTTCCTATACCTGCTATCATTAAACATCATTCTACTACTTAAAATTGACAGAAAGAGTCTGATCCTATTTGCTAGAAGCGAATCCTTCAGCTCTTACTCATTTAACAATAGGATCTCTACTAAATGTTCTTGTCTTTTTCTTTATCCTGCTGGATTCTTATTTCCTTAAATAACATGGTTTCAAGGACTCTAGCCATGTTCTGTTGTTCTGTCCTGAACCCCTCTTGCAGCAGTTCATCTACATCCTTCTAAAACATTTCCAGGTATTGTTGCACTACCAATCATGTTTCCTAAGTTTGCAAGTCGATTCATGATATGAACTCATTATCAACTTATCCTCAACTGAATTCCCTGTGGATTTTTACAAACGCTGCCGCTTGGCTACACGTTTCTCATCTTCTATTTTATAGTTGTTTCGGGATCTGAAGGCATGGCTTTCTATTTCCCTCTTTTTAATGTCAGCTTGGTAAACTCAGCTCATAATTCTAGCCTCTTGAGATATTTCTAGATCCTGTTTTTGTCTTCCAATTTATTTACTATTCCACTTGGCTTCATGTCATCCAAAAATTTTGACAGTATAGGTTTTGTATCTTTATTCAAGACATGGATAAAAATATTGAATAGGATAAGGCTAAAGACAGTTATCACTGGGAAACTCCTTCCAGATTGCCAGAAATTCATTAATCAGAAACTTTTGGTCACAGTTATTAAATTAATTACAGATTCACTCCATTAAACTATGATCCAGTCCACATTTCTTTATTGTGCTACAAGGATACTTTAATAACTCTTTAAATATTTGAAGACTCTTCAACCTCTTCTAAGTCTGCTTACCTCTAAGCTGTCCCCTCTTGCGTTTAGAATTTGCTTCTTAGCTTCTTCATTTGTTCATTTTTAATTTGTCTATTTATTCACACATCTCATTCAATTACCAAATACTGATAAATACTTTCTGTATATCAGACACTGTGCCAGAAACTAGAACTACAATGATATGATACACTGACAGCCCTGTGTCAATTAGCATAACTAGAAGAAGATGAGTCATGATGAATGCAGTGATAGACATATGGACACACTGTCCCTGTGTTGCACAGAGAAGGGAGCCACCAACTCCCCAGATGTGGAAGAGTTAGTTTCACTGAAAAGGTTGTTTTCAAACTGTATCTTGAAGCCTGGAAAGGACTATTCCAGGTGCAAAGGACAGTGGGGACTAAAATACAAAGGCACAGGGAACATGGATCTGTGACACTCTTTGGTTTTAATTGCAGATTATGAAAAAACACCAGGGAGACCTAGTCCTCAAATATGTGAATTTCTGGATCTTTCTCCATTCTGGGCATCATGTACTGAATGCCCTCTGATGTTGGTACCTAGCACTGAACCCAGTACTTTATTCTGTCCACCTGGTGCAGAACACAGCAAAACAATACCTCTCTTGGTCTGGATACTATTCAGCTGAATCCAATCATCTAGATTTTTTGCACTTTTATCGTTAAGCCAGGTTCACCAATCTTCTATCAGTACAATTGATTTTAGGAACTAAAACACCAGACTTCCTTAATGTGCTCCTAGTAATATAAACTTGTTATATTTGGACAGACCATGAGCATCTTTTTTATTCTAGATTCTGTTGTTTCTCACGTTAGCCAGCTCTTCTCAATGTGTGCTATTATATTTTTGACAAGCAAGTCTTTTATGTCTACTTACTTACAAAATTTGAAATTTCATGAGATCAGAGATTGTATCTATATTGGTAGATACAACGTGCCTTTTTCTTGAAAGGATAAAGAGTAAATAAATGCTCATCTAAGTTATTGTTTATGTTAAACAGGAAAGCATCAAAGAATGCTTTTAATTCCACTGGAAACTTCCGTACATGCTGACTCTGGTTCAGTAATCAAAACTTTTTATATAGATGTCCTAATAATAATCACTCCACATCAGTACACATAATCCATACTAACACCCTTAGCAATGTGGAAAATTTACCTAGTCTTCTTGCTGTGACTTCTTAATCAGGCATGTTTATGAAGAGATCACTCATATTACCAGATATCTTAGGGTGAGTTCCATGGAAATAGATTCTCAACTGGAGAATTTTGTGCAGGAAGTTTATTCTTGAGTATGCTTGGAACAATATGTGCAACAAGGGAAGGAATCAGAATTGGCCAAAGGGAAGGCTGGTTTCATGTAGTTTACCAGAGGACTCAGTCAATACTACAGGAGACTGGAGCTAAGATAACCCTTTAGAGTTGCCCCAGATGAGGAGGGAAGGGTGTCAGAATTTTGTATTCCCATACAACTTGGGCCCTGGAAGTGGGCTACCCCATTAATGTGAGGTGATCTCGGATGAGATAGCCTGACCTCAGATAGAGCAAAATGACCTTTGATGAAACAAGGTGACCTCTGATTAGGGCATTTCCCAGAGAGACGGTCAACTGGTAGAAAACTTCCAGAATGAATATTTCTGGCATTTAGGAAAATGAGTGCCTCTCCAAGGATTTGTGTAACACATCATGGCATCCACAACAGCAGGAAAAATAACCCAGGGAAGAAATATTCTCAGTATAACCTTGGAACTCTTCAGAAATTTTGCTCTGATTTTGATGGGAATCTTTTTTTTTTCACCACCTAATTTTCATTTACATTTTAATTGTCTACCAGTCCACTGGGATGTGTAATGATCAATTGTCAACTTCCTATGATGCACTCACTCTCTTTCCATAACTCACAAGTGGCTAATCCATAAACAGACTAACCTTAATTCTGTAGCAAATGGGACAGCCCAGGGATTCCTGGGATACTGATGCTATTTTAAAGCCATATTTCTACCCAAGAGACTTGGAAAACTGAAGAGCTTTAGTAGTTGGTGAACTCTTTGGAGAACCAGAGAACATGTAGCCATATTACAGGGTTGCACTGACTTGATAACTCTAATGATAAAGCACCCTGGGCACACTTTGAGTATTTGTATACATGTGTCTGCCCTCATAGAATTTTCTGCATTTCTAAGAGGATAATCATATAATTGTAATAGCTCCCAAGTACAGGACAATATATGCAAGAAAAATATAAACCATTTTTCCCCAGAATCCTTTGTTTGTGGATAGTATTGTCATCTGTTTTGCAATGAAAAAAGCTGAAAGAAGATAGGAACCCAAGAAGACCTGATACATGTGCTACACTATTCATAATTTCTATGCCCAGCCTTTCCTCCAGGCATCCTGGGCTTGGGTCTGTTTCTATTACACACTGAATTTTTTCCAGCCTAATTTATTTGTCTCTCCATGTGCCTTCTATTTCTGTAAGAGATTAAAAGACAACAAAATGAAAGCAAGCACCTGTATCTCAGTTTCCACAGGTACTTCCAAAGTTTTAAGCTTCAGCTCTGAGGGCTCAAACCCCTTTAAATGCTCAATTTCCCACCCTGCCTTCCAAAGGAACAGAGAATCTGTCTACTGGACAGGTTCATTAACAAATTAATAGAATAATCAGCAGGGCTTTGTGTGCATTTTGGAGATAAAAAACTGGTAACAGCATTCTTTGACTCTTTAATGGGCTGATAAGCACCAAGTATCTGCTCTGTGGCTGAGCTAATCACACAGATAACGGAGGTTAAATCAATCCAGAGTTCTGCTGAGGTCATTTATAGATGGAGCTGTACTCTTGCACCAGCTAGCAGAATTTCAGGCATTTTTGAATATAACAGGGAGCTGCTAAAAGCAGGAAAGGGGGCAGGGAAGGCAAAACAAAACTCTAAAATGAGTCTTGTTAAGCTGTGTGTATGGGGGAAATCCCCAACACCACAATTTGTGGGGTTGAACCCATAGAGGTGCCTGATCAGTTTGGGGGCAAAAATGCTTTGGGGATATGTCTGCTCTTGAATTGGTTTGACATGTGATCTGAAAGTCAGAAAAGCGAAGGACTTTCCTTTCCCTGCTTTTCCCTCCTCTGTTTTAAATTAAGTGACTATGATTGCTTTTGAGAGTGAAGGATTAATAGCTCAGGTATTCTGTAGACGATTATTAGGCAGGTCTCCAGCTTAGACCGCAAACACTACTCCATCTCAGCCAGCCCCTTGACAGAAAACTGCATGTGCCTGGTGTCCTCCACCTCTGTCCAGGGATGTTTGGCTGCATTCTGACATAATTGTCTTGGCCCCTTCCAGGGCATTGTCCCTACCTCCATAGAAGGAAGGACCTGGGAGCACATGGAGGGCTGATGTTGTCAGGCCAATGCATAGACGCTTATAACTCACAGGTAAAAAAGTGTAGGAACAATTGTAATAGCAAAAGTGGAAATGGCAGACACATGGGACTACAAAAGACGGTATATATATATATATATATATATATATATATATATATATGATGAATGCAATGTACATAAATATTTTCTAAACACAACAGTGAATTATTTGCATTTTTTGCTAATGCCTCTACTTTCTTTGGCATATAGAATGAGCCAATGAACCTGTGTCCTGTGGAAAATGTATAAATGTTGTCTGATGTTGCTCTTAGATATAATGCTGACTAATGTTAAATCACAAATAAACAGTGTTTTAAGTAGAAAGAAATGGTGTGTTTTACACAGTTCTGGCCAGCAAAGCATAGCAGTCAGCCATCTACTTTTGACACTTCCTGTACCAAACATGTGCAAAATCGGAGTTCATTATTTCAAATTAGGTTAATCTATGACAAAAATATTATGATAATTAAGCAAGACAAGACTTTCTTGTTCATTTAAAAGTAAAGAAGCAGCTTGTTCAAGGTCTTACGGTGACTTAAAGTCAGAAAAAGAACTAGGTCTCATTGTTCTGCTGTGCACTCTCTATTTCCAATGTCACTTTAGGATAACCAAATAGTTAATCTCACCGGGTCCATGAAGTCCACATTCCAAACAGGAAGAAGGAAGAAGTACAGGAAAAGGGGTGCCCTTGCTTTAAAAACTCATCCTGGAAGTGCCACACAACTTATTTGCCAGAATTTAGTCATAAGGTCACAGCTAACCCAACAGATGCCTAGAAATTCCAGGATTCTGTGATTAACAGTAAAGATAAATATGGATACTGAGTAACAATCAGCAATCTCTGTCCCACAGGGCCAAGGGAATGCCCATCTCCAGAAAGGAAGGAGATTATAGAATAATGGAACTTGGAAAGAAAAAAAGATTACAAAAAAAATGAGATTCACAGAAGAGATTCATTGGGGAAATCTGGATCAGATGTGCATAATACATTGAGAAATATCTCTCCATGCCTAACAGTTTCTTCTTGGGTCACTGAACTACCAGAAAGGAATGCTGTGAAGGTTTGGGATATATCTGTAGTCCCCGACAAAAGACAACATACATACAAAAGACATCACACACACACACAAACAGACAGGTGTGTGTGTATGCAAAATCTTTTAAAAAGTGTATCTTGCCTCTGGAAATGGCAGAGGAGACCAGTGGCACTGGTCTCATCCAATATGATCTGCCACATGTTCCTACAGAAGAGAAGAATACCCAAGTGGTATGGAGGTAGTGGTGATGGAAAAGTGTAACTTAGGTAGAAACCACATTTGCCAAATATACCCACATCACATTTGCCACCTCTGTATTTCCAAGCAATCTGGGAACAAGACTATAGACATTCATTCATTCATTCATTTGTCCCACAATTAATCTTTTAGAATCTCCTCTTCCCCAGGAGCTGTGATTGGCAGTAGGAATGTGATGGAAAACAGTGTCCAGGGATATTGGTTGGAGAGGTAGGTGAACATCAGAGCATACATGATTTAATCTAAGTTTGTATTTCATTCTAGCTTAATGTATAACCATCAAGGACTTTAAGCATATGTGAAAGATGGCTCTGACTGATGAGGGAATGGTTCAGAAAAAGGGAAGGATGGAAAGAGGCAACAGTGGAGAAGCACTCACAGCCCTCTAAATGGGAAGTGAAGGCAGTGTTAGACTAGCTCAGAGCAGTGGAGGTAACCAGAAGGCAGAGCCACTGGAGAGAGTCCACAGAAGTTAGTGAAGGGATAAAGAAAGCAGAAGCATCATAACCCACTGATATCTGTATGGAATGGTATTTGATCCAGCTTCTCTTAATGCAAGGGAGGGGCAGAGCAGGAGGAATGCAGTGGAAGGAAAGAGAGACAGTCTCAGTCCCTGTCCACCCAAGGGCCTAGTGTAGACCGAATCTGTAGAGGGCTAATGTCAGCTAACATCAAGTGGACCCTGAAGTGAAGCAGCAGCACAGATCTCCTCGCCTGCTGATGGGTAGAGCAGAGCAGAGCACTTCTTCTGAAATGGGTTATGCCTATGTTGGCTTTCACTGGAAGGGATTAGAAAAACTACAAAGCAAAGTCAGCATGACAAGGTCAGGCCTCAGTAGTCTGCAGAGGGCATTTTCAGGCTGGACTCTGCATCCCTTCTGCCAACCACCCCACAGCATTCCTCTATTTTGCTCATTCTTGGCTGTCAATTGCAGATGATAGACAGGATTCCAACTGACTCTAAGGAGAGCATGGAGCCATTAACAGAACATCAATACCACAGGAATCCAAAGGAGCCTAATAATAATAATAATAATAGCTACAGCAAAATCACACTTTCTTTCCTCACTAGAGTCTCTAAGGAGACAGTTCTGTCCCAAGGGGCGTTGACTATGGAAAATGATTTTCAGGTAAGGTGGATGGAGGCCATCTCAGATTAAATAGCAGACACAGAGTGGGATCTACTCTCTGGAATGCTTGCTCCGGCTGTGGGAATGTGTGGGTGCCCAACTTCCTTCCAAACTGGAACACAGCCGCCAATGTCCCCACTCCTTTGCCTCTTCATCTCCTCTTTTCCAGCTGGCTTTTCAGCCCAACTTCAGTGGGTTGAGAGACATGTGCCAGCTTTAGTGGCAGGTGAAGAGACTGGGGGTAACCTACTGCATGTGGAACAGAATGACAGGTACCCCAACCTATGATTCCAGATGCACACCAGGAGAGTGAGGGATATTCTGACATCTGTCATAGGTAGGGGGTAAGAGCACAAGATGTACGCAAAGACCTGCTTTGTTCATTTTTCCATTTCTTGGAGAAGATTTGTTTTGTTAAAAGTTAGATATTCAAGAGTTAGGGAACTTAATTCACTACAAGAAGCAATAGCATGCTATGTTTTCCAAATATGCTCCTATAAAATAATGGAATTATGTGATAGACTGAAAAATGGCTCTCCAAAGACATTTACATTCTCCTCTGGGAACCTGTGAATGTCAGTTTATATGACAAGAAAGAGATTTTGGAAGATGTGATTAAGTTAAGGATTGAGATAGGGAGATTATCCTGGATTACGAGGGAGGGCCCTAAACACAATCACGTACATCCTTACAAGAGAGAGGTAGTGAAAGATTTTATGACACAGATGAGAAAGTGATGTGCTGATAGAGCAGAGAAAGATTTGAACATGCTGACCTTGCAGGTTGGAATGGTGTGGCCACAGGTCAAGGAATGTCAGCAGCCAGCAGAAACTGAAAAAAGCAAACAAAAGATTCTTCCCTACAACCCCAGGAAGGAGCATAGACTCACTTGATATGGGCCCAGTGATGCTAATTTCAGACTTCTGCCTTTTCAAATCTTTGCCCTATGGTAACAATCACAGATGAATGAAGAAATTGTACTTGATATTTTGTGGCATATCAAAAAAGGCCCTGTCTTACAGGTTTCATTTTCTCCCATTGATGTAAGGAACATAATACCTACAACCCATGGGGTTATTTCATCAAACGAGAGATCAGTGTTTGCAAGTAGTCTTGAAACATTCCAGCATCAATCACGGCAAGTTTGATTATAAGGTCTTATCAGATTGGTTAATTCTAGAATAATTTACAATTATCCAATCTCACTCTCTTGCTCTGTCTCTCTCTCTCTCTACACACACACACACACACACACACACACACACACGACTTATGGAAAATAATTCTATATTTAGGTGAACACTAGGTTTATAAATGTGTCTTACATTGAATAACATGTTACAGGTTACTGAGAACTTTTACATGTACCATCTTATCTAACCTCACACTACCCCTACAGGCACACAAAATGGGCATCATCATCCTCATGTATAGGTGAGGAAAGCAAAGACACTCCCTACTCTTGGTAGAAAGTGTTGAGACTTACTCAGGGTAACATGGATATAAGTGGTTAGCCAAGATTCAAAGACAGATCTTTATGAATGCATGAATGAAGAACTGAAAAGCCTTTCTTGTCTGTTTAATTCAGTGACAACTAAGTAGGTACTTTACATTCAGATAGACCTGGGATGGAATTCTAGCCTTGCTCTTAGTAGCTCTGTAACTTTGGTTAGTTATTTAACCTCTGTGACTTCTTCGTCATCTATCAAACTGGGATAATAGCGCATATTTTATCAGGCTGAGTGAATATTCAAGGCTGAATAAGTTAAGGGGGAATCCCTGGATCCATTCCTGATCTTAAGAATTGTCCTTTCAGTGGGCTTGGGTGGCTCAGTCGGTTGAGCGTCTGACTTCTGCTCAGGTCATGATCTCACAGTTTGTGAGTTCAAGCCTCACATCAGGCTCTGTGCTGACAACTCAAAGCCTGGAGCCCGCTTCGGATTCTGTGTCTCCTTGTCTCTCTGCCCCTCCTCCACCCTCCCTCTCTCTCTCTCTCTCTCAAAAATTAATAAACGTTAAAAAAATCTTAAGAAAAAGAATTGTCCTTTCAAAATTATAAGGTGGTTTTTTTTGTTTGTTTTTTGTGTTTTTTTTTTTTTTTGGAACTCTTGTCCAGACCTCAAGTTCAATCCCAGTCTTAGCATCTGACCTATTTAACTCCTTTCAAAGCATTTGTGCTCAACTTTTCTCTCTTTACGTTTATCAAAAAAGTAAAGTTATAATCTCAGCCATTTGTTACTTAAAAAATAAATTTGTTAATTGTAATTAAAATTACTCGTTGCAATGATTACACCATGTTAAAGCAAGGGTGCTAGGAACACCACTGGCAAATGGTTAGGATCTCTTTGAACACATCTTTCTTATGCCACAGCTACAGAGGAGCTCTCTCCTATAGTTCAGCTGAGCCTGGGGTCCATACTTATGTGCTCTGAGGCTGAGCTGACCTAGAGATCTCTATCTCTGATCTCAGTACCTTCAGTGGTCCCTACTTTGGACAATGTTTGATTGAAGTACACTTGGAAGGCTGATACTCAAGATGATCCCAACAATTTATTTATTTTTTTGATCACACTAGGTCTGTGACATGATCACTCTTCCACCCTCAAAGCAGCCGCAGTAATGTAGCCAGCTATTGACTGGGTTTTAGCTAGTAGGAAAGGTTTGGTGTGGACAGCCACTACTTAGTGTTCAGTTACAACCAATGACCATGGTGTGAGGGAATGACTAAAGGTTAATCCACACAAGAATACAGTCTAGTGAAAAGCTCGGCCTAGTTTACCTTCTGCTGAGACTTCATTCTGCCAACTGGGCCTGAAAACCAGGGACTGCTTTTCTGGTTATAAGGTTTCACTCTTAGGAAAGAAGGAGTCCTGCCATCTCAGGAGCATTAGTTTCTCTGTGTGTGTGAACATAGGTATGGGTGTGCTAGATATTGAAATTAAGATTTCCAGTCTGTTGTCTTGGCGCCTGGGTGGCTCAGTCGGTTGAGCATCTGACTTTGGCTCAGGTCATGATCTCACGGTTTGTGGGTTCGAGCCCCACGTCGGGCTCTGTGTTGAATGCTTGCTCAGAGCCTGGAGACTGCTTCGGATTCTGTGTCTCCTTCTCTTTCTGCCCTTCCTTTGCTCGCGCTCTGTCTCTGTCTCTCAAAAGCAAATAAAATGTAAAATAAATTTTTAAAAAAGGCTTCCAGTCTGTTGAGCATAGTCCTTAGTTATTATTATTTTTTTCTTCTTAAGACTCCTGTTTAACCATTCCATATTCTTTCTCAAGAAGTTCTTTTCTTTCTTTCTTTCTTTCTTTCTTTCTTTCTTTCTTTCTTTCTTTCTTTCTCTCTTTTTCTTTTAATTGCAGGGCATTGGCTTATCCTTTGAATGACATGGAATTATGGTTTTTATGTATCCTTTATGACTTCTCTTCCATTCTGGAGTTTTGCATATTTCCTGGAGGATTTTGCTAGTATGAGAAATGATAAAACCAGCTGCAATTATAGATTATGGACATCCCCCAATGCAGACCTTGAAAGCTGATATCATTAAACATGGATTACTATCTATTAAGTATTTGACTTGGTCAAGGGTATTTTATAACAAATATATACCTCTAGGTTTGGATTCTGCAGTTTTAACACATCCTTCTCTTGCGTCAACTTTAATTTTTATTCATTTGGCCTATTGAAGTATATGTACAGGAAAATGGCTCCCCATGTCTAGTGGGCTGAGTCCAGGCAGACTTCCTGCAACAGGTTGCATTTGAGATGTTCTGTGGTAGGAGGCTGAGATAGTTTGGCAGAAGAAGGGGGGAGTTTAGACTTTCTGCTCTGGGATAGACCCCTATCTCCTTTCCACTGTGTTGCCAAGGGAATTATCCAAAAATTCCATTTTTGCTATCTGGTAGCTCTATCTTTAAGGGAGACTCAAGCTGTTTAAACCCAGGTTGGCAGCCTCCTTGGCACCTGAGTTCCTGACATTTCTGACACCCGCCTCTGGCTGTACCACATGTGCATGCTCATGGCAGCATGCAGAGGTACAAGAAAAACCTAAATTTAAATGTTAAAAAGCTTTTGTTCATTACTGGTGGCATTCCACCCCCCCGCCCCACCCTCCATTTGTCACTTGGAGCGGAGCTGTGACTCTTTTAATATCAAACAAATAATAAGCTCCTTCTAAAGTGATTTTTCTGACAAGGAGCTCAATATATTAAACTTTATCTATATTTTAATAGCCAATTTCACACCAAACTGCCTTCTTAATAATGTATTTACCACCTGGGGATATTATTCCAACCCATCTGGAAAGAATTGGAAATTAACTGTCCCTAAACTGAGTCTGTATGTGCTTTACACTTGCTGTAGAAAACAGCAGTGTCATTTCTAGGGGTGGGGGCGCTGGGACAAGAGGGAGACTCCCCACCTGGGGAGGGTGCAATCTGGAAGAGAAATGATAGTAGGCTTCGACGCATGCATGCATGCATGCATGCATTCCTTCTCCAGAGGCAAAGCTCATCCCCATGATGAGCTGAGAAAACCTAGTGCCAGAACGGGTAGGGATGCTGGGAGCAAGGAACTATCCCAACTGTATTTTAAAGAAATATGGACTTATTTTATTACCAACTGACAACGCGTAGACTTGAGGCAAGTTTCTTATTGTCTGACCTTTAGTTTCCTCATCTGTAGGAAGGGGTTTGGCCAGATGACTCCAAACAACTTTTGTGTATGTAAAACATGTAATGCACATTGGAGGCTTGTGATCCCTCCAGAAAATGCTTTCTTTACCCATTCCTAACCATAATGGGAGTTGTTTGGGGACTATTGTTTTACCATTTTGGTCATTTATACCTATGGAAATTGACAGAGTGAGAGGCTCTATAGACACTAAAATGAATAATGAGCCTTAGGACCATACAGAAAAGCTTCTCACTAGGGAGTTGTAAGTCCATGGTCTGCATAGTAAGAAGTAAACATAGGCTCCCTCCCAGTGATAAGGTGGAGAAAATGACCAACCTGTGTCTAACAAAGCCATTGAGTGGGGCTGTCAAATCATGCAGATTAATTCGGCAAGCCCTACCTAACTTATATTCTATTGGTGAAGACATAAACAGATTGTTGCATGATTATGTGATATGTTTTATAAGGAACAGAATATGACAGGGCACAGACGTGGAATACTTCTTGGAGCACTCAGAGAAGTCACCCAGAAAATAGATATTTCACCTGATTCTTGAAAGATGGACAAGTGGCCACTGTTCATTCAGATATAGGGAGTGGACTTATGTCCCAGCCTTACTTCATGGGCTCTGACAAGGAAGCAAGAAGAAAGGTCTTTCTGAGGGTCAGGAAAGTTCTTGGTTCCAATTTGCACAGGACATGAACCTCTGGTGTTGGGCTAAAACCAGTGCCAGCTAGATTTCAAAGAAACCAGGGAGAAACTTTGGGTTTTGTGAATCTGGAGACATAATTTGTGTCTGGAAAAAAATATTGGGTCTAAGATGTGGTGAGTACAAGTCAAGATTTCAAGAGTGGGAGAAACAGGTAACTTTGAGGAATGAGTTGAAAATTGTGGGAAGCACACAAATTTGCTCTTTGAAGCAAATAAAATGAAAAATAAGATGAATCCTGCTGTGGCTCATGTGGGCTAGCCTCATCCAGGAGTCTTCTCTTGAGATCCTATGAAGGATGGTGATGAGGGTAGCCTCACTCTCTCCTACTGACATCCAAGTGTCCTTCTTGGCTCCATGACTTCTGAAGAGCCAGTGCATCTGGATCAGTGCTGCGTGGATACTATGTTCATCCCAGTCAAGCCCAGGCAGTGCAAAGCAGAGGCAAATGTAAAGAAGGCATTCCCAGGAGGAACAATGGTAAGACAGCACCTCATTGGTCTTCTTGGAGGCAAATGAATTTGATTCATCCAGACCCAGACAGAACAAAAATGTGTAGATGGGAAGGGAAAACCTGATGGGATGTTTGGTGGCTTGGGCTGATAGCAAAACCACAGAAATACTAGAAAGTCGTGGTGTCAGAAGCCTGCCATATCTAATCTTGTGTGCCTGTCTCCTTCCAGGGCCTGAGGAGCACTCAGGTGCCCATGTATGTGGGGGTGAGGAGAGAGAGGTGATAGCTATCTTCCAGGTCCTAAGGACCCAGAGTCCCAAATTAATCAGCAAACCAGAAGACTAACCATGACAGACAGGTCAAGGAGGAAAGAGGTAACAGTCTCCTTTAATCCTGTGATCGGAGGATGTGCATTACTGACAGTTACCTGGGGACCCAGAGATACCAGATTCCCTAACTTAATCAGACAGATAACAGAGCAGTCATGGCTGAGGCCTCACCAGGAAATGTGCAACAATAGGAGAAGTCCCCTCAGGGCCCGTGCTGCTACAGAGATAATAAACTACATAAAAATCTGTCACCAGGCGATAAGTGATGAATTAGAATCAATTATATGTTTAAAATAATAGACATCACCAACTTCCCTACTGGAAGTGCCATGGTTTTGTCTGGCCTCAGAGGTGGTAACAGAAGGATGACTCTCCATTATGTCATCTGTACTAGGTGGACGAAAAGTACCATATAGACAAGACTTTTTCAGGCCAGATTGACTGCTTTGTGGTTAAAAGAAAGAAAAATACACAGAAAGCTGTGAGCCAAGTTTCCGTCTTTACCCCCTCCCCAATTTTGTATTTGCCTTTATGTCCTGTGTGCTGGGACTGAAACACTTGATGAGCAATTGGTGTAAGGAGGTCTCCAGCAAGGCATTTGCTTTGTGCCTTTAAATTTTTCCAGGTGTACAACATGCTTAATAACCTAATCTCTGATGAAGATTGACATTTGTTAAAAATATGCTAAAGTTTGTAGAGCATTCTATGCAGACTCTTAATCCAAAATGGATACACAGCAGTGAGGGTACATTTGGAGTGCTGGTTGAAGTCTTTTCCATTCTCCCCTACCGAATCCCTCCCTTACTGAGATGAACACAGCCTACATTTGAAAAAGAAAAAGAAAAGAAAGAAAAAATAATCAAGAGCTTTTAAGTTTCTTTAGCACTTTGGATTCCAATTCCAAATTTCCACATTTTCTTTTATTATATTCTTACTGTTATTGTTGTTTCTACTACTACTTCTGCTGCTATTTAGGAAGAGCCTTGGTCCCTAGATCCAAGTTCTGTCTTTGTAAGTGATGGCAGCCACAGCTCATTGAGGTTTTCATACACTCCATTAGTAATATCCTCCCTCTCATCTTCCTGTTTGCCTAGCAAACTTCTATCCATTCTTCACATACGCAGCTCATCCTTAGTTCACTTGGAAAGCTCCTCTTTGGCCATCACATCCCTCCATAACATTGAATACCCTCTCCTTTATACTACTGCAGTTGCAATTTACACACTGGGCTATGATGCACTTACCACAGTGCACTAGTAGACAGAAAGGTGACACATACTCAGGGGCTTGGGTTTCAATGTCAGCTATTTACTAACTACAAACAGTTGTCTTTTTAAAATCTCAATTTTCTCAGCCAACAATGGGTATTATGATGATAACATTCAAATCCCAGGGTTTCTTGCATATTAAATGAAACAAGGCATGAAAAATGCTTGTATGTATTAAATGCTCAATAAATAGTGGTAGTTGATGTTATTATAATTCTTTCTTATAATGTCTGCATTAGTTTGATTACATGTCTGTATTATTTTCAATAATGTATCTTGAAGGCTGGAATATGTTCCATTCAACTGGTAAAATTCTAGCGACGAGTACAGAAGCTGAAGTCAGGCTTCCCTATGTCCCATTGGGCCCTCAGAGATTTCAAATGCCTGTGGACACTTGAATATCCCTGCCCTTGTCCTCTTACCAAATTTGGGACTACCCAGCACCCTCTGGTCTACTCTGCCATCACTCTGCCCCCTCGGCCCCACCCCTGTCTCCGCCCCTCTCCTGCTCACCCAAGCCCGCTCTCCCCCACCTCCTCCTCCTCTTGCCCCTCCCGCTGGACTCTCTCCCTCTCTGGGACACCCCCAACTCAGCTGTACCGCGGCCAGGCCACTGCCCAGCCCGCTCGGCTCCCTCTTTCCTCCCACCGCCTACGCACCCCTGCCCCTTCCCATCCCGTCCCGGCCCCACCCTCTCGACCCGCCCCTTCCCGCCTCCTCTCCTGGGCGGTGCTCGGGCTGCCCCTTTATTCTTCGAGAGCACCACCCTCTTGTCTCCTTTGCTCCTCCTCCCTGTACTTACGCTGACCTGGTAGATTTAGTCTTTTGAGTGGTTCTGTATCAAAAGTTTAATTAGAAAATCGCGCCTGGGCTTTTTAATAGCCTGTGTTCTGGCCGTAAAGCCCTGGACGTGGTCCCGAGCGCGCGCGCCGGGCGCCGGCTAATGGCAGGAGCGCGCCAACCACCGCAGCGCGCTGGGACTCCCGCCCTGAATCTTATTTACATTCGGACTAACAATAGCTCTGGAGCCGGGCTATAAATAATTTCTGGGGAAGAGTTGTCTAATTAAACGTGCAGCAGTAAGGAAAGTGCTTTAACCACAAGGCTGGTGTCCTAATGAACGTAATCACTGGATGGGGACAGCTTAGGAATCACATCTAGACATCTCCCAGTGGAGGCAGAGAGATGGAGGGAAAAATACTCGGGGAGAATTTCCAATCAATATTTAATTGTGCAGTGTGTTAAACTCGTTAGAAGACCTCTTTTTTCCTTCCATTTTCCCATACCCAGAGGTAAAAAAAAAAAAAAAAAAAAAAAAAAAGATTTCAAAATGCAGCTTTGTAGGGTGGTCTCAGTCTCAGACTGCAGTGGGAAAATTGTGTGTTGTCAATACTGAATAAAAATTAACCGAACATGTAAGATGTATGAATTAACAAGTAGCGGCATATAATCTTGATAGATGCTGAATCAAAGATAAAGATGAGTATAAGGTCTGATTCCAGAGTCTTTTTGCCTGACCTACTGTATTTCTAAACTCTAGTCTCCTAGAAGTCAGGGGCTCTGAGCGGTGTGTTCTGCCCTCTTAAGCATGGAGTTGGGACAGGGGCCTGCTCCCAGCAGTGAACGACGACTACGGAAGGGCAGCTTTTCCCACAGGGATCTTTATGGAGGGCACCATGTCCCTGTCAATATCTAAGCGGCTGCCAGCCAGCCAAGAAGTAAGCCCAAGGCAGCCTTGCTTATTTCTGCTCCATTAGAAACAGACAATATAACATCAGCCAGATGGAAAAGGACAAAATCAGAATGCAGTGTCATTATCTCTCCACGTTCCTAATACTAAACTCCTGAGGACAGAAAGTGTATGAGGCAAGGAAGGACAGCACACCATCAAATTGATTATGTGTAGGCGACATGGGAAATACACGTGTACACAGATTCACATAGATACCTAGTAAACACAAATATATATATCAATACATCAAATGAATAGAGACGCACAAATACATATGATAACATGCAAGCTGGTGAAACTCAACCCAGTGTAGGAACAATGTAAGGACGATGACAGGAAGCTGAAGCTGGTGAGGATGTGGTTCTACAGAGGACCTCCTGCTGAACTGTGGTAACAGACTAGTAGCTAGTATTCATATCCCTGACATCCTTCCCACATGCCATACACCATACCCATAGATGAAAAAAACAGTGTGCCACCTGTGATTAATCTAGTTCACCACTGGATGTCAACGTTGCTCTAGCCAATTAAAGAACAAATAGAAATCCCAATATCCTGTCTTGTAAAAGGAGAGTTTGAGCTCCAGTGATGTGTTGAAGTTATGAATGTACTGAAGAAGAGGAGGGTTGGATACCCATCCTCTGATAAAGTCCAAAAAGGAAAATTATCAATTTTTAAATCCATCCTGTTCCCCTTTCATCTCAACCACTACACTTTTCCCAACACTCCCAATTCCCTTTCCCCAGCTTATCATTCCCCGCAATTACCACTTCCTAATATACCATATAATATTCTCATTTATTTTGCTTACTGCTTGTCTCCCCCAGTTAGAACATAAATCCCATGAGGACACGGAACTTTTTTTTTTACCTTGTGCTGTACTCTATTCCTGATGCTTAACACAGTGCTTGGCATCAAGTAGGTATTTGATAAACATTCATTTTGAATAAATAATACATAAAGGAATTAACGAAATTTGATCAATAAATACAAACGCAACAGAGACCTTATTCCGATACTTCTGGAAATTCTCTTTCTTTCTCTGGAAGAAGCTTAGATGGCTAGTGAAAGGGTGCAGAAGCTGAGACCTAAACTCAGGAAATATCAGACTTGGGAGAGATTTCAAGGCTTCATCTAAGTGTAATCACAAATTCTGCTTCTACCTTGTTTTGTCCACTTGGGAAGATAGCACATCCTCCCTCAGCCTTAGCTTCCTTGTTAATACAGTGGGATAATCATGATAATATTGGCCCCACCTACCCTTTAAGGTCTTATGAGGTCAAATGCCACAGCATTAGTACAAAATGTCTTCTCTTGGCTAATATATTCCAGATCCTCCCCAAATTCCCACATTCATGCAGTAAACATTGAAGCCTGTACATATGGTACTGACAATATAAATATTATAATCCTTTTCCAAAGATGAATATGGAATTTATAAACCTTCTTGAAATAAATCACTTGACTCAAAGATCTTAATCAAAAACTAAACTACAATGAAAACAGGCATCACAAATCAGTCTTGGATTGGACAATAAACGTTTTGTCTACCCCAAGACATCAAGGGATTGTAAACAGAGCATTTCCTTCAGAGGCAGGAGCCTCAAGTTTGCTGCCGTTTCTGTATCTCCTATTTTAGGCATATATGCAAGACTTGGGCTGCCATGGAAGCCGAGCTAGCATTTTTCTAAATCTATATGTTTAATTTTTAATAAATAAATTAAATTAAGCAAAACTAGGTCTACAATGTAGACTCCTTTCAAATTATTTACTATGCTGTCACTTTGGGCTCATTGATGCTTGTTAATATTTCAAATTCAATGATAAGCACCATTTATAAGCTAAATAAGATATTATTAGCACAATAATGGTAGAAACATATGAGGACACTGCTAAGCTAAGGTGAAAAATGCATTATTGAATGAAATTTAATTAGCAGATTTTGTTCTATTAATGGCTTATATATTGCATTTATGAAAATGAATACAAATATGATCCAGGCAATCTTTCCACTGAGAAAATGTCACTGGTAATCTAACTTCACTCCTACTCTTTAAAGCAGATGCAGGATGAAAATTGATGTCCTGGTCTCTTGCCAGTCAAAAGATTTTTTAGTTTGTGGTTCTAATAATAGCCAAGCAGTGGAGACAGATGTCTTATGTGGAGCTATGGCAGGTGTGAAGAAGGCTTTGTGGTGAGAATTAATCGTGGACTCTTTTCTTATGGCAATCCTTGGGGCAGTGGGTGTCAGAATGGAGCTATAGTTGTGCATTGCTTAGCTGGTTAAGTCTGACTTATCTTCATTATGTGTTCCTATTCCCCTGTTGGGCAACATGGCTTTGGTAGAAAGGAAAGGACTTGGAATCATATACCATGGATTCAATACTTACACCATTTATAAACTTAGTGCGACTTACCTTTTTTAAAGCAAAGAAAACACATTAGCTGTCTCACTCTTCCTGACAATAATTCCATGAGGTTAGATAATATTAAAATCTCTGTTATACAGATAAGAAAGTGGAACTTTAAATTCTTGAGTGCCTTGCTCTAGGTCACACAGCTAATAACCTAAGTTCTCTGAAGTTTCCATTTTCTTCTTGCAAGGGAGATAATGATATTGCCTACCTCCTAGGGATATTGTAAATATTAAATGAGATAAAGGTTGCAACGCAGTGACACATGTATTCAACAAACGTTAGTCTGAACTCCTTGTTTCCATTTGGCTCCTTCCTTTCTATAAGGCATCTTGGAAAGGACATGGAAGGCCAGTGACCAGAATTCTCACTTCTAGGTGGTCAGTGTGAAGTCTCTCCAGATGTCAGCTCTTCCTTATGACAATAAGAAAGCAAAACCCCTACCCTTCTTGCTGAGGTCATTGCAAGAATCAATTGGACAGAATACCAGAGTGCTGTTGTTAGTGCAAGTGACTATTCTCTGGATTCTGTGCCCAGATGCACTGACAGGCATGCTGGGAGAGGAGATGCCCCAGACCAATGCTATAAGAATATTTCTTTGCAGTAACTTTGGGCTTAAAGGTGAATGCAGGTGCTCTGCTACCCTTTTACCCATCCGCTCCAGCAAGCTATGCCTGAAAATCTATCCCTCTGAACAACATCTTTCTGGAATCACCCAATCTATGACTCTGTAGCTGGTATGGAGATTCATCTGACCTCAGTTTTCCTCTTCATAAGCTCTTGTGCTTCCACACAAGGATGCTATGCCCTTTTGCCTGTATTTCAAGATTAGCTAACCTCAGACATTCTAATCCATTAGTAACTTTTCATGCTATTATTTTGCCTGTCTTTCTTTTCTTGCCACATCTTTGGTAAATCAGGAAAATCACCCAATGGTGATAAAATAAATGCTTTTGTAGGGAATTATCTAAATTAATGATAGATCAGAAGGACATTAAAAAAACAAACAAACAACCATTATAAAGGAAAAGACGTTTGATGGTCAAAGTTTTTCCTTTTCTAAATGAACCTCAGGTGGACAGACTTACATTATTTATAACCATTGGTCCAAGATACACTTTCCTCATTATTCTATGCATGGAGTTATTTTATTTTTATTTTTTTAAAAATAGCATAATAAGTAAACACAGGTCCATAACCTCTCCAAAAAATGCAAAGGGTAAGACCTTGTCATCAATATACAGCTCAACCAAATGGTCCCTCCACCAATCCCTCCTCTTGCCTCCTTTCTACTTCAAGACAGTCATCATCCAGGATTCTACATTCATCTCATGCTTTCCCTGTTATACAATTTCATCCCATATATATGAGTCTTTAAAGTTAATTTTTTTTTATCTTCATAAAAAGGGCATGCATTCTGAGATACATAATTTTGGGGATTTTCACTTCTGAGATTTCTCAGATTCTCATATTTTTGTATTTTGCTGGAGTTTGTTTGCTTTGACTGATGTATATTATTCTGATTTGTGAATATACTTCAATTGGTTTGTCCACTTTTATGTTAATGGGTATTTAGGTAGAATTCACATTTTTTTCCTATTATAAACAAGTAACATATATATTGAGGAGTGAAATTGCTAGGTAACAGTTTGGGAACAATTAAATATGGAAGGTATTGCCAAACTACTTTGGTAAGTAGCACTGGTTTATACTCTCACCAACAGGGTATAATGATATAGAGGAATCACATATTCTCCAACACTTAGTGATAGCAGACAATTTAATTTTTACAGAATGATTCTGCATAAAATGCTATGTAATTACAGCCTTAATTTAGAGTCTGTAGGGCATCTCTTCATGTGTGTTTCCTCCCCTCTTCTGTGTCTAGTCATTTTATTTGCCATTTTTTTTTTTTATTGGTTTGCTGTGCTCTTCTCATTGACTTATTGTCAGGAGTTCTTTAATATTCTTGACATTGATTTTTGTCAGTTTTATGAATAGCTCCATTTTCAATCCAAGTGAGATAATTAGCCCAAAGAATAAAAGAAGCATGGATTTGTTTTATTCTTTGATCAAATAAACCCACTATTCTTGACCTCACCCCATCACCTTTAATCTTCTATCCTGTGACACTAGCACAGGGAATGGAATTGATGTCAGAACTAGAAAGAAGACTATATTCATTAGTACATTCCAAGAGGAAGTGATAGACTCGGTAAAACCAAAGCAAAACTTTGTTTTATTTATTTTAAAAGAAAAGTGGAGCAGTCTTCCCAATTCTGTCCGGGTTTAATTAATAGGCCTACTTGATGCCTATACCATCTTCTCAAAAAGCAGACTATCTTTCCTCAAAATGATCAAAGAACTACAAATGAGTAATTCTTGCTTCTGTACTTCCCTTGGCAGAGATGAGACAGACATTGGAAAAGGCATATAGGGATTCATTATTCATGCAGATGAGTCTCACAATTCAATAGAGCTAATTAGGAAAATGATGGAGTAAATTAGCACTTTATGCAAGTGTATTAATATTAATAAAACTGCCATTTTACCCCGAGGTTAAAACAGATAAAGAGGATAACACGTACCTGGCCAGTGGGTGGACTGTCAACATGGTTGCTTGCTGGAACACTGACCACTCTCGTCTGTCCTGGAGAAACTTGTTCCTTTTGTGTTATAAAAATTTTCCTAATAAAAAGAGAAATCAAAATATTTCAAAGGCAGGGGTGAGCTTTCTTTGCTTTAGTATTTGGGCTGTTTGAAAGAAAATTCTCCATTTTCCTGTCTTGTTGACAATCATAACTAGCAACATGTGCATATGGCAGTTTCAAAACCATTGTCTTATTTAAGTTTGCAACAAATGTATAAGGTAAATTATTAGTATTTTCCAATTTTTAGCTTAATAATCTGTCCATATGTCTTCAGATCATTCATTTTTCTCCATACCCATTCCATGATTATTGCCTTAGCTCTAGATGCCATCCTTCTCTCTGTTGCCCCCTAGATTTCATTCTCCAAACTGTAGCTAAGATATCAATTGAAATCACAACTGATTGTGTTTCCCCCACTCCATCTATAAATGTTTGAGTAGTTCAACCTTGCTTTCAGAATTGACCCAAACTCTCTAGCACTTGAATTTTTGCCCAGTTGGGGAAAGTTCAGGTCATCCCCACTGTCACCATTCATTTTGTCATATGCCAACCACAGGGAACTACTTGCTGTTCCAAAAGTATACAGGGATCTCTGGGTCTTTGTTTATGTTTTCACCGCTACCTGGAAAGTTGTCTTCTCTCAGGCTCTGTCACAGGCTCCTCAAGATGTCAGTAGGGAAGTCTCTTTTCCCAAAGGCCCTCCTTTGCAGCTTTCTTCCACAAAAACTGTTCTCAAAGAACTTTCTACTTTTCTCCTCATAACCCACTCATGTGCTAAAGATAGAACTTCTCATTTATCAAATCTTGTATTTACTAATCCTTCTATATAGGACAGTAAATTCCTAGAGGTAGGGGTCATTTCTTGTTCACCATGATGTGAGGAGGTGAACTGAAGGAGGATTTAGAAACATGTCTTGAAATCCTGTGCTCTTTCTAATATTCACATGGTGTCCTTGGCTCATTCAGGTTCATTACTTTTAGGGTGCTGGTTTGTATAACCTGTAAGATTACTCATTAGATGGAGTTTAAGAGGTTGAAATTTTACAAGACTCATTATTGGAATTCTGTCTACATCTTCAGTAGATTTACTTAATTTGCCTCCAGAGTATCATGGAATCTATAGAGAACTTCTGATTTTAGTTTATGGGACTTTTCTTTTTCTCTGATCATAATTAACTCTCTATTACCCATACTTGTTTTGGTATTCCAAACCCTAAACCAAGATTCAACTTCCGTTTAATTAGAAGAAATATTTCTAAAGCTACAAAGATCCAGAATCTTTAAAATTAATTATAATTCCCTATATGGTTTCCTAATATAAATTATTTATTTGTTTGAACAATTCTTGATTTCATTCAAAAACTTTTATCATGTAGCCCACCTATTATTATCATCCAGGCCAGATATTACTTCCACTTAGGGATTAGTTTTGGTAATAGTCATGGCACATTCCTAAATACGTGATCTTGGATGTCCAGTTTTGAATTGCTGGATGGTTCCTCCATCTGCTGGAGATGTGTTTCCTATCTCCCGTTCTGACTCTTACTGAGTATGTGATATTCAGTGACATACTTAACCTTAATTATCCTGTTTCTATAAGTGTAAAATGATTATTATGCTTTCATTCATATAGAGAGTGTTTATTTGGTAACTCTTGAGGTAGTAGGTATTTGGTTTTTTTAAACGCCAAGGAAGATACTTCCTATGATCTGAAGGAATCAAACCACAGTGATAGAGGAATAAATTAGTGATTAGTCCACAAAGAGATAAATGCTGGGTTAGAATTTGCAAGGAATGCTGTGGGGAAAAAAGGCCAAGCACCAATCCCAGAAGGCATCTACCCAGCCTTGTTGTTGGGTGACATTTCTCTGTTTTTCTTTGCCCCCTTGTTTGGGGGAAAGGTCACTTGACAATGGCTTAACAGAGATTTTGACAGGAAGAAATGCCTGGATGACTCTTTTTCTTAGAAAAGTAACTTTTGAAGCTTGAGAGGGAATGGGTACCGTTCTGCCTGTGGTGATTGAAGACAGAGCATATCACTAGCAGCTGTTCAGAGACAAGAAAGGCAGCTTCATTCAAAAGCCATCATAATTTGGCAAGGAGTGCTCCAATCAGTAGCCTTCCTAATGCGTGTAATTGTTATGCAAATAAGCCACAGTGCATTACCCAGGCTGGGAACAAGAATATCAATTCTGTGATTTACAAGGGGCCCAGAGTCTAAGAGAACCCTGGCATGCATCCCATCCTAACGGGGCCTGCTGAGCTGTCTTGATGCTAGGCTTATGGTGAACTAGTTTATTAAAGTTGATCATTGGATTGAAGCTGATTCCTTAAAAACTGAACATATTTGAGTTTAATAAGGTGATCAAGGCCTGGATTTTTAGTTTCTGCCTGCAAATATCAGAAACAATATTAAAATGCACCATGGTTTCAGTGATTGCTGGATACCCAAACCCCTTATATTTTGGAGGAGGAACTGAGTCCAGAGTGGTGAAGTGACTTGTCCAAAGAAACTGGCTTTCTTGCCTCCAAGTTCAGGGTAAATTTACACCTCACGCTACTGCCCCTTGAACGTGCATAGCTACAAGACATGTCATTTCTTAAGCCCAAGACCTTTTCTTTCCTCCATTTTTTTTTACCTTCTCCATTTCCTGTCCAACAAATTCCTATTATAAAATAATTATGGAGATTACTGGATAGATAAGAAATCTTATTTCATTCTCAAGAAGATGCAACCTAATATTATAGATGAGACAAACATCCAATAACTGCAATATAAGTAGCATAGAGAAAGGTAGAGAGGAGGTAGAGCATGAAAAAGTTTCATAGGGCCGATGATATTAGGAATGGTCCTTTAAATCTTAACTGAGACAAGTAAGGAAGGAGAGGAAGAGACAGGGGATGGTGGGAATAGGAAGAACAAAGGCAGAGGAAGTTGGGGCTTGCAGAAGGAACAACAGTTGCAACATTTGTCTGGAGTATGGGGGAAGTGTGGTAGAGTAGAGGTGGATACATTTAAAAGCATATATTAGAGCAGTAAAGCGAAGACTAAGTCTCAGAAGATCCTTAGACATTGGAAATAGCCCTGGACTTAGAGCCAAATGGCTTGTGTTTCGATCTCACTTCCACCAATACCCAGATATGTGACCTTGGACAAATAACTCAAATATCTAAACTTGGACTTTTTCCCTCTCACAAAGGTGTGGTGAAGGTTAAAAATATGAAATGCCTAATACAGTACCTAGCATCTGATATGTGCTAAATGAAAAATGTTTCCCTTTTTTCCTTCATTACTTTGGTTTGGTTAGGAAACTGAGAATTATCATTGAACCTTGACTTTGCTGTCATGGTTTTTTGTCCATTCTTATTTGGTGGTGTCACTTACTTTTACCTTTAACACTCTTTTTAGAATTAGCCAAGTGTAAGTTCACTTAATAAACCAAGACTCTAATAATTGCTGTGTTTTCATTTCCTTTTTAAAACTCTCTTCTCTAATTATTCTTACCTGTAATGTCAGATTAATTTTCCTTAAATACTTCTCCAGCCAATAGTCAATTGTTAACTGTTTAGAAATGCGGAAGGGTTCCTATTTGGGCCCTATTGTATCAAATCCACGTTCCTCCCTCAGTCAACCAGGGCCCTTGGCCATCAGCCTGCCATACTCCTCCCAGGTCCCTGAAAAGCCCCCTCTATGTTTATGTTAGGCCATTTCAAGGTTTGTCCTCAGATATAGTGAACACATACGAATCTATTATGTCTACAACTTTCCCTTTCATCAACTAACACAGACTTGGCCTTTCAGTGCTCATCTTTGTATATGAGGCCCATCTCCACCATCTTTGACATTCCATAACTATAATGTGGACTGTCTGCATCACAGCATTACACTGTTAGGTATAGCAAACCATGTCTCATCTTTATCTGTCTTATGGCTGCTGTGGCACTGAATATACCTTATTTTTATTTTTTTAAGTTTATTTATTTATTTTGAGAGAGAGAGACAGGGGTGAGGAGAAGAAAAAGAAGGGGAGGAGAATCCCAAGCAGGTTCTGTGCTATCAGTGTGGAGCCCAACGTGGGATTGTATCTTATTAATCGTGATATCATGACCTGATCCCATGTCAAGAGTCACTCAACTGAGTGAGCCACCCAGTTGTCCCCCCTCCTCTTTTTAATTTATTGAACATACTTTATTTATTATTTTAATGTTTTTTTTTATTTTTGAGAGAGAGAGAGAAAGAGAGAAGAGAATGCTAGTGGGGGAGGGGCAAAGAGGGAGACACAGAACTGGAAGTGAGCTCCAGGCTCTGCACTGTCCACACAGAGCCTGACCCAGGGCTCAAACTCAAGAACTGTGAGATCATGTCCTGAGATGAAGTCAGAGGCTTAACTGACTGAGCCACCCAGATGCCCCAAACATACTTCAAAGACCTTTCAAATTCTCTGTGTATCCTTCCTTGTGCCTCACACCGTGCAAGGCATAAAATAATGCTTACTATATGCTTATGAGATATATAAAGCCACCATTGACCTCAAACTGAGAGAAGACATTTCTTTCTTGCCCACAGGGACATAGCAAATTGAAGGGAAACCTTTGGGCCTGTTTTCCCAGTTCCAGACAGAGTTTGAAGATGTGTCATTTTCCAAATTATCTCTTGCCTATGAACTGAGTAGAGATGGCCCAGACACCACTGAGAGAGAATAAAGATGGAAATGTACATGCTTGTTTGTAGAGTCAATTTTCTGACTATATTATGCACTTAAAAATTAAATTTGCTAAAGGCATTTCAAGTGCCTTTCATGCTAACACTTCATTATAAGGTACTTATCAGTAATAAATCCACAGGGCCTATGTTTTTTTTTAAGAAAATAAGAAATACTAAGAACAAATAAAAACATCTTTCTTTTTTCCCACTCCTAGAACTATTTTTGTTCTAGGGGAAACAAGTAATTTCTAGTTGAATATATTAAAAATGTCAGCCTACTATTAATATAGTATTTTTAATAATAACACAAAATGCCAAACTTTTCTTTAATTCCTCTTGCAGGAATTTAATATAAACTGGTAATTAAGAAAGTAAGGGGTGTTTCTTGCTGACATCATATGTCAGTTTTTGATTATCCACATAAGATTTCTCTCTGGCTTTCTTTTCCTACTTCCAGATCATAGCTAGAGGTTGGTGACACCTTAAGAAATACACTGTCTGCTTATACACCTGTCTTCTGTTCAGCATCCATCTTGCCTTCTGTCTTCCCTTCAGAGAGTTTGTGAAAGGGAAGGGCTACATTTGCTATCCATATGTCTTTATTTCTCATTTCTCTCTCAAGTCTCTCTCATATTGTAGCTTCTGTTCAGCTAAAAGTGATTTGAAGGCCACCAATATCCTATCAAGGTCCAGACTCAAGGTGCAGTGTTTAGCTTTTATCTTACTTAGCCTTTTAATGACACTTGACAAAATGGCTAAATCTTGTGTTTTAAAACCCTCTACTCTTTCATTGTGGCATGTTTTCTTCCTAACTTTATAATTCTCCTTTCTGCTTCTTCATTGGCATCCTTTCCTTCCCACTTCTCTTAAGTGGTTGTTTCTCCCCCTCTAAATCTTCCGGATGAAACACATCCACTCTTCTGACCTCAAATGTTACAATCTGAGGTCTATCAAAGCTGCATGGCCACCTGCCATGTTTCTCTTGAGTGCTTGTGATATTAAGCAACCTTTTTTTCCAGTGGAAGAAACAATAAATGCACTAATTAGTAAATACATAAAGGAAAATACAGTACTTGGTGGCAATATACACCGGAGCAATAAAGCTGGGGAAGAGTGGGAGAATGTGAAGCAGGGGCCTCACAGCCAGAGAAGATGACACCGAGAAGGTGATATTGGAGTAGAAGCCTTGAGGAAGGGCTGGCCATGTGGATGTTTGGAAGAAGAGCTTCTCCTGAAGGTGGGGCTGCAACCTTACATGCCTCAAGGCAGGAGTGTTTAATAACATGGAATAAGGAAATATGGCTAAACTGGTACGGTGAAAGAGGAGGGAAAGTCAGAGGAGATGAGGAGCCAGATTATCCAAGGCTCTGAACTGCAGTGAGATGGGGTCAATGGAGGCTTTGGGTCAGAGGAATGTCAGAATCTGAGTTTTAAACAGACTATTTCTACTGCTGTTCTGCAAATCCATTGTATGGCAGACAGTGTAGAAGCAGGAGACCACCAAGAAGCTATCATAGTGATCTGAAAGAGGAAGAGGATTTAGAGCAGGATGAGACCAGCCAAGGTGGTCAGAGAAGGGATGGGATTCTGAATATATGTTGAAGGTAGATCTGGAAGTATTTGCTTATGGACTGGGTATGACAGGCAGACTGGGGACAAGGATGATTACAAAGTTTATATCCTGAACACTGAAAAGATCAAGTAACATTTGCTGAGATGTGAAACTTGCAGATGGAAGTTTGGAAAGGGTGAAAATAAGGAGTTTGGGATTGACACCTCAGATGGCTGTCCAATGGTTTTAAGATGGCTGCTTACAACCCAAATGGAGAGGATAAATCAGAAGAGTATTCAATTCTGGAATTCAGAGAAAGATTTATATGCATATATCATGTGAGTTGTGAGCATAGGTAGCAGTGATCTCTAAGCCATAGGACTAGATGATCTCCAGGGTAAAGCCTGTAGATAGGGAAGACATTCACAGTGTGGCACCTTCTCCCTCATCCTGAACATTGCCTTAGTTGAAAAGCTTTGCCAATTTAATCCCAGAAATATCTTTTATTAATACCCTCTTCAGAATCACAATCAGCGCACCTCCAGGGGCTTCCCTCACATTATAACCTATTTAAAGGGAACCTCTGGAAGACATTTACATACAATATGAAGACTACGGATTTTGCTCCAGTGCTGTCTCTGCTTTACAGACTAGTTTAAACTCTTGTCATTTTAAGTCCTCTCAATGACAAAGGCTTCCTGATTTGTCCCCCTGCTATCAACCTCTTATTTCCATTGTGACAACAGAGTAACTATTTTAACCAAAATCTGATCACACCATCGATTTCTTAAAATCCTTTGTGTCTTGCTCATTTGAGATTAAAAGTTTCTTTTAAAGCCTTCTGGAGCCTGGTGCAAACTATTTCACTACCTGTATCTCCTACCTGACCACTCACTGTTAATCAACTCCTGGCATTTCTTTCTACCACCTGTGCTCAAAATGTGATGTCCCTATCTTTCAGACAGGAGTGCTAGGTGTCCCTCCTGCATCCAGCATTTATTTATGCCTCTACCATTCTGACAATGTCATTTCTCCATTCTTATTCTTTCCTCTGAGTGTCTCCAAGTCCACAAAACATTTTTTGTCCAGCTCAGCTCCCACATCTTCTACCTGGACTCCCATGTGTACTCTGGCCCATTTCAGTTCTTAATCAATCATGTATCATCTCATGATGTCCTCCAGTTTTTTTGTGTGCATAGCTTATCTCCCCAATGAGATTATAAGCTCCTTTAAGGCAAGAAACTGCACCATATTTCTTTCTATTCATCATAGCACCAAGCTGCAGAGAGGCATTTTAATAAACACAGTTTTGAACTGAATTAAATATATTGAACCTGCTTCTGATTTTAACAAGTTCGTAGATCAGGGGTGTCACCAAAGACTCCTATATATGCTCTATATGATTCTGTCTACCAGCTGTTGTTGTGCACAGTAGCTTCTACTGCTCCTAAATATTTCTTCCTTATATTTACAGTTCACAGGTTCGATGACACAGATTCTGCCAAAGTGTATTTATAAGAATATGAAACTCTGGCCACATGAGCCTGAATTTGTGCCTTCATGTATAGTGAGTGTGATACATGATTTCTTCTGATTTGAGAAATGCAGTATAAATAGATAGCTAACTTTAAGCTAAATCTAGGAGGAAGCTGGCCCAGTTCCAGATTCTGGGTATTTTGGTGTATTATTTAGTTATTATTGACACAGTTGAGAATTCAGCTCAGAGATCCAACAGTGAGAGAGAAATCTTTCTTAGGAGCCTAGGGCAGGGGGAGCAAAGAGACTGTAAATAGCTTAGCAATCAGTGCTTCATGTTTGAGTGTTTCCAACAAGCAAAAACAAAACAAAAAACAAACAAACAAAAAACAAAGCCCTTCATAAACAAAAATAACTAACATCCATTGAGCCTGACAATTAACAAAACATTTTCACGTTTATTATTTTATTAGACATACCAACTACCTAGATGATGAGAAGAGATGATAATCTCCACTTTTATAAACGGCAGAATCAAAACGCTTAGTTACTGAGAGACTGGTCCAGTGTCACCCAGTCAGGGAGTAGGAGAGCAAGTATACGGGGCAAACATCTTCAGGGTCAATATCCAGTATTTTCTGCGGTTTAGTATGTTGCTCCCAAAACAGTGGAAATTTAAAAAAGTTTAGATGATTTCATCAAAAGCTTCTGCCTCTTCTCTCCCTATTTCCTTTCAAAATAAGAAATTCTATGGAGACACTATCACTCACTCATATATTTGGCAGCAATGTGAGAGCAATGTGGGTTTTTTAAGCTTTAAAAGGTAATTTAATAAATAAATATGAAACAAGCTGAGAAGAGTAGCTGAACCAGGTCTTATATTTCTAATAGAATCATAAATGCCAGAAAGTGCTGGGAATGATTTATTATCCTGTTATTATAAGTGACTGGGAAGCTTTCAATGGAGTCCTTGCTAATTTCTAGCAGCTGCATTAAATCAGAAACTCTATTAGCTATTATAAAATCATCATCCCATTTTTCTGCAAATCAACTTGAACACCTGATGGGAATTTGGAGCTGTTTGTTACTATATGTGCTAACTTCATCTTTGGCCTCCAAAAAGGAAATAAACACAAGGCAGGGGTGGCATGATTTTGCTCACATCTAGTGTTAGGGATTAATAAATGACTCTCAACTTTTTTTTAATTTTATTTATTTTGAGATATATATATATATATATATAGAGAGAGAGAGAGAGAGAATCCCAAGCAGGCTCTGCACTGACAACATGGAGTTTGATCCCATGAACCGTGAGATCATGATCTGTGTGGAAACCAAGAATCAGATGCTTAATCGACTGAGCCACCCAGGCACCCCAACTGTCTACTTTTTATAAGAGATATTTCTGACAAAAGAAATAGTTTTCTTCATCAAATACCACCTCATTAATTAGAAAGATCTGAGACATCATCAAATACTGTGTTCTGAGTTGGAACCCCTCCCTCAGCTTCATTCTACTCAACCTTACACCCAAATCTAGCAGCTGTCCACCCATTGTGTGAACAGGACAAATAACCAACTATATACAAACTAAATTGGAAATTTCTGGCACCATTGCCCTTCACTCTGAGTTTTACAATGGAATATACCTCCAAGGACTCATTCTTTAATGACCAGAGAAGTAACACCTTATGCTGAGCAAGTAACAAGAGTCAGAAGCAGATATTACCACATCTTTGAATACAACTTTGGCCTTATGGCTCAGGAATGAGCTGGCCAGGTAAAGGTTAAGTGCAATCTGATGGAGGCAACCAGGAGAAGCCACTACCTAGGAGATATATGCCTGCTGTGTTAGGGAAGATCCTGGAGTAGGAACAGCAGAGTGAGAGGAAAAGAGGCACCTGCTGATAACAGCAAATGTCTAACTAAGTGGAATAAAGTGGAGTTTTCAGAGAAATAAATTTTACAGGATTTAGTAATGGACTGAATATGAAAAGTGTGATTTCTTGCTTAGAAAACTCAAATGGATATTTAGGCTGAAGGAGTTGATTAAATTGAGGGAAGCTTTAAAGTTATATTTTTATGATGAGTTTATATGTCTATATATTTACCTTATATGTTCCCATCAGATTGTCTTTATAATTGCTATGTTCTGTGCTTGAAATTATTTTCCTCTAAAACTTTACATAGTCCATTCCCTCATTCTGAGTGTTTGATCAAATATGACTTAATCAGAAAGTACTTCTATAACCTCACAATTTAAAATAGAACTTTTAGCATTTCTTATTCTATTGTCCTGCTTTAATTTTCATCAGGGCACTTATTGTTTACTACTGTTATATTTTACTTTAATATTTTATTTATTTATTGTTAATCATCCCACTGAAGGTCACATTAAGTTTGATCTGGCAATTACCTTGTGTATTTGTTCACTTTTGTATTACCAATGCCTAGAACAGTACCTGGTTCATGGTAGGTGTTCAGTAACTGTTGAGAGAATGAATAAATGAGTCCCAGAAGTAATGTTAAAATGGCAAATGTGTATCTACATAGATAGATAGAGAGGTAGATTGACAGATCAATGTAGGTTTAGATATGTAGAGGGCTCTAAGCTTATAAGATAACTTGGTGAGTTATCTTCATATGAATAGCAGCTGAAACCATACACTCTGGAAAAAGTATAGAATAAAAAGATAAGAAGGCCTTGAAGAAACTCAACAGTTGAAAGCCATGTAGAAGATGAGGAGTTTGCAATGAAAACAAAGATAAAACAGGAGGAAATCAGTAGTGTCTGTCTGTAGGAGGAGAAAGGGTTGAAAAACACAGAAAAAATATGATGAATATTGAAGAATATCCAGTAGAAATAGTATTATTGAAGTCACCAGTAACCACAGGAAGAACTTCTCTGATGGGGTGATGGGTTAAGAGCTGTATTGATGTTGAGGAGTGTGACTGGGAAATGGGAAAGAGCATCTTTAGAAAACTCTTTGAGATACTTGTCTGAAATGAGAAGAAGAATAGAGAAATAGCTGTAATAAGATGAAAGTCTAGGTATTTTTTTTTACTTTAGTTTAATTGTTCATATATTTAAAAGTCAATGGGAAGGATAAACTTGAGAGAGTGAGGCTGAAAATACAGTGGATAGAGGGAGTGCCCATTAGAGTTTTCTGAGAAACCAAGAAAGATGGAATCCAAAGAATGGGTAGAGTTATTAGTGAATACATGAGGAGACATAGCATCTCTACAGTAACCAAAGGGAAGGAGAATCTAAATACAGACAGTTTTACATGCTTGGTAATGGAAAGTTAAGGCATTCCCAACCAGTGGTTTCTCTATTTCTCTAAAGTAAAAGGTGATCATCTGCAAAGAGCAACAGGATATGAGTGGGAATTGAAATGATGGAGTTGAATGGAGAAGGTGAAAAAAAAAACACTGCAGAAAGTAGCAGTATGAGTTGACCAATGAAGAATAGAAAGAAAAATTGTAAGCTAGCTGTGATGAGCTGATTGACTCTGGTGAGCATGACCTAATAATGGAATCATTCTGCCCTGTTGTGTCCTTAACCATGCCCAGAAAGCTGAGTTCATCCAGTGCTATAAGTTGGTAAAAAGTTGTGGCAGAAAGAGTAATGAGCAAGGGAGTTTAGGGTACTAGACCAATTGAAATATGGGACCATGATATCCAAACTGTTTAGGAGAAAAGCACAAAGAATGAAGGTCTTAGAATTCAACAGAAAATAGGGGAGTCAATGGTCAGGAAGTCCCAAAGTAGTCAAAGATGCATCATAGTGGGGATGGTTGGACAAACACCCAGAAGGAGAGGGAATTGAGGTATAAGCATGGACTAGTCAAATCAGGAATTTTGTGGGAGGTGGGTGATAACATTTTTTGACAAGGCCCATTTGTTCAGAGCAAGGCTGGCATCATGCATTCCTTAAATCCCTCAGAATAAGGACAACATTTATCTTAAAATCTAGACTAAGACTTAATTTGAAGTAAGGATGAAAAGACCTCACCAACGAGTTGCCAAGGTAGGCTCTGGCACTAGTAAACAAGTTTATTAAAAATAAGCAACAAATACAGAACTGTCATACTTGATGTTACTGTTTGGGACAGAGAGATAGCTGGAGGTTGAATGACAGGACTTAGGAGCCTTAGGACTCCTCCTAAGGAGCATAAGGTGCTCCTTAGACCTGGGGACACACATATTTTCTAACCTGTGGTTCCAGGTGGCAGACAGATCTAAAGAGTGAATACTGAGTCCTTTGTCTCATCAACAAAATTATGTGCCAAAGGTACCCAACATCTGATATGAGCACTTGGTGCCTCCAGCAGAGAGAGCAGAGGGCTCCAGTTTCCCATGAAGATTGCAGAAATTATTGAAAACAATAAAGAGCCTGTTTCCCATTCTGTTTTTATTCAACAGGAAACAGAGCCACTTGTCAGGCTGAAGGTACTTGTCCATTGCCACTGCAGCGATGGTTTGAAAGAGGGTAGAGGGAAATGGAGGAAAAAGACATTAAAAGGAAAATGTCACCATTTCCAAATGCCATATTATTTGACAGTTTCTCTTTATGTTGCAACAACTGCTTAACATGACAAATGATGGCTTTAATAAAAACGCACACAAGGAGATGCAGCACCAGAAAATGAATAATAGAGCTTTCTATTCTGACATGTTGTGGAGCATATTCACTCAGCAATGAATAGGACTCGGGGAACTGTATGTTGCTTGTTGCTTTCAGACAACTCCTGGTAGGTGGTTGGCCCTGTGTCAGTTTCACTTGTGGGAAGCAGAATACAGTGCAACTGATTTTAGCAGTGAAGTTTGGGTAGGGAGCATTAAATGGCTTGCTTAATCATTGGAGGGGGGTTGCTGACAAAACAGGTCGAACTTTTAGAAAACTGCATCACAGAACTGGAGTAACCAACAGATCCCATTTTACAACCTAGAAGCTGCCACCACTCCTAGTCAAAGCCACCAAAATCCTGAAGCCAATACTGTCAGGAAACTACCGCCTCTAGGAAGCTTCCTTGACCAGAAGGCCATACCATGTGTGCCTAGGTGACCAGCATCAACATGGTTGACCCTTTCCCTGTCTCTAGGTACCTGAGACAGAAAATTCTTGGGTCCCTGAACTCTTGCTAATGCTGCCCAGAAAAATTAGGGGCAGTGTTTTCCAAGAGGAAGAGCAGCAGCAGCAGCAGTGTGGTGACTCTTGTACCAGTAATTGAAATATAGTAAGTTTCACATGAGGTGTGGGGGCTAAGTTCGGGCTGGTAGGGTTTGATGATCTTAGGATCCTACAAGTCCAGATTTGATATTGATAAATCCAGTATTGGTGTGGTTTAGAGCAAGAGGGGTAGAGAGTAATTAAGAGGGTGGGAAAGTGAAAGCACAGGGAAAAGCAGACTGTCTTCAACCCCAGGACTTCAGTGGACAGGGATTCTTTGGAGTTTGTTAACCATGTGTCTTCATACTTCACTTACTGTCTTGTCACCAATGTGCAGTCACATAGGGGAGGAAACCCTCAACCATTGAAAGTTCCACAAATGTGCAATTCCAAATCACTGTTCAGAGTTAGATGCAGAAAGTTAAGAAAAGCTACAGTAGCAACACACATCAATAATGCAGAAAACCCAGAAATGGGCCTGGTTGGAATCATGGGAAGAAAGGCATGTTTGTAGGAGAGTTGAAGACTTATGACATTGATAAAGCCATGAAGGTCTGCCATAGTTTGTTTTAGCACATTGGGAAAATAAGCAATAGTTAGTGCAAAGGAACAAAGTGGGAGGAAAATGGCACAGCAAAGCATATGTCAGTCAACAGCGAGTTTTATTCAATTTTTACCTATCATCTACTGTTTGCTAGTAATTAAAATGCTGAAAATAATATTTTGTCTGTATCCTTAAGGGAATTTAGACATTCATTGATCTTGTCAGAGTCATTACATGAAGGAATTTAAAGGATACGAATTTTTAGCCTATATTCTTTCTCAACATCTAGAAGAAAAGACATCTTTATTACAGCTAGTCACTATATGTAAAGGGTTAAAAGCCCTACAGCACTCTGCTGTGAGGAACACAAAGAAAAGTAAAGACTTTATTATTATACCCAAGAAGGTAATAGTCTATTTGAGGAGTTAGAACACACCAGGAAAAAAAGTGGTACATGTTTTAATTGGCAAAGACTTAGTAAAACAGAGGACACAAATTAATGAATTTCTAACTGCCAAAGGTAACGGATACAGAGTAAATGCTTTAGTAGATAAGAGAAATTAAAGACCATTTCCGTTTGGAGCGCTGAAAAAGTTTTCACAGTGGGGTAAAATTTAAGCTGAATTTTGAAGGAAGGACAGAACTTGCTCTGATAAAAAAGGAAGAGGAAGATTGTGCTGAGTAGGAAAATAACACAAGGAAAAACATGGATGGGAGACAATGTGATGTTTCCACTGAAATGAGGGTTTATAGGATACTCAGGGAAAAATGATTTCATTAAAAACAAAACTATTAATAGTTAGGAAAAATAGGACTCTTATTATTAAACAGCCACAAATGCCAAGATAAATAGTTTGGCATATGTGCTGTGGGCACTGGGAATATTGACATTCCAAAGGGGATCCACTTGATATGTCCAGAATCAAGTGTATGTGATCTGGAATTTTTAGACCATGATTACAGTTTGATTTTCTTTTTTTTAATGTTTTTTTTAAATTTATTTTTGAGAGAAAGACAGGGTAAGGGCAGAGAGAGAGAGGGAGAGAGAATCCCAAGCACACTTTATGCTGTCATCATGGAGCCTGAACTGGGCTTGACTTCATGAATTGTGAGATCATCACCTGAGCTGAAGCCAAGAGTCAGATGCTTAACCAACTGAGCCATCCAGGGACCAGAGTTTGATTTCCTTTTTAATTGAAGCAAGAATTAAGGTTTTTGAAAAAAATGTTTCTACCCTTTATATTTTTATCTATATGATTACATTAAAATACACCCTCCCAGAGAGCCAAAGCATAAGAGACTGTTAAAAACTGAGAACAAACTGAGGGTTGATGGGGGGTGGGAGGGAGGGCAGGGTGGGTGATGGGTATTGAGGAGGGCACCTTTTGGGATGAGCACTGGGTGTTGTATGGAAACCAATTTGACAGTAAATTTCACATATTAAAAAATAAAAAAAATAAAAAAATATGACTTTTCTAAAAAAAAAATAAAATAAAATACACCCTCCCAAAAGGGTGCTTATGTTTTTTTTTTTTAATGTTTATTTTTATTTTTGAGAGAGAGAGAAGACAGAGCATGAGTGGGGCAGGGGCAGAGAGAGAGGGAGACACAGAATCCAAAGGAAGTTTCAGGCTCTGAGTTGTCAGCAAAGAGACCATACGTGGGGCTTGAACCACAAGTTCATGACCAGGGCCAAAATCAGACGCTTAACAGACTGAGCCACCCAGACACTCCTTGGGGTGCTTATATTTCAATCAAAACATCTCCAGGGGTGCTTGCATGGCTGTGAATCTGTGATTTCACCACAGGTCATGGTGCCAGGGTCATGGGATCAGGCTTCACATCAGGCTCTGTGGTGAGCTTGGAGTCTGCTTCAGATCCTTTCTCTCTCTCTGCCCCTCTCTCCTGCTTGCATTCAGTCTCTTTATCTCCCTAAAATAATAAAAAATAAATAAAACATCTTCAAATATAAATAAAATACTTTGTATGTGCCTATATAAATGTTTTCAGGAATTTTAAAGATAAGATAAATTTGAAAAGAGAAATGCATACTTTGAATCTATGAAAGGGTATGTGAAGAAAAGGTGACTTGGTGCACATGGTACTTTTACAGTGGAAGTTGGAAAGGCACAAAGAATCGGAACCCATAAAGACATATATGACCAACTCACTAAACACATAAACAAGCAAATGAAATACATCCTAGAGAGGGTGTGGGAGAATCAGTATATAAAGTTGCCACAATATATTATCTAAACTATCTACTTTTCAAAAAAAAATTATAAGACATGAAAAGAATCATAGTGTGGTCCATACAAAGAAAACAATCAGGCAACAGAAACTTCCCAGATGTCATATTTAACAAAGACTTCTAAGCAGCCATTATAAACATATTTGAAAAACTAAAGGAAGCCATGTTAAAAGAAGTAAACGAAGGTATTATGACAATCTCTCACCAAATAAAGAACATGAATAAAGATATAAAAGTTATAAAAAATAATCAAATAGTAATTCTGTAGTTGGAAACTATAATAACTGAAATTAAAAATTCATTAAAGGTGCTCAACAGTAAATTTCAACTAGCAAAAAAAAATCATCAAACTTGAATATAGATTGATAGAAATCATACAATCTAAAAAACACAGAAAAAATAATTTAAAAATTGAACAGAGCCTTAAAGAAATATGGGATACCATTAAGCACATCAGTGTATGTGAAGAAGGAGTCTCAGAAGGGGAGGAGAGAGAGAAAGAAGCAGAAAAAAATATTGGAAAAAATAGTTGTTGAAAATTTTAAAAACATTGATGAAAACATTAATCCACATATCCAATAAGCTCAACAAACTCCAAGTAGGATAAATACAGAGATATAATAATAAAAATGTTGAAAGACAAAGAGAAAGTCTTGAAAGCAGAAGGAGAAAAATGACTCATCCCATACAAGGAAGCCCCTATAAGATTAGCAGATGACTTTTCATTAAAAACAATGAAGGCCAGAAGGCAATAGGATGACATATACAAAATGGTTTTTTTTTGAGTCAACTAAAAATCTTATATCCAGCCAAATTAACACTTAAAAATGAAGGTGAATAAAGACATCTCTATACAAACAACAACTTAGAGTGTTTGTTGCTTGCAGATTGCCTTACAAGAAATACTAAAGGATGTTTTTTAGACAAAGCAAGTGACTCTAGATAGTAAGCAAATCCACACACACACACACACAAACATACATACACAAACACAAATGTCACTGATAAAGGTAATTATATAATTATAAAAGGGTATAGATGCTTATTCCTTATTTCTTCTATTAAATGATATAAAAAGAATTATATAAAACAGCGTGTATATAATTATATTTTTGTGCCTATAACATATGGGAATGTAATATATTTGACAATAACAGTCTAACAGGTGACTAGAAGAAAAACTATTTTGGAGTAAGCCTATGACACCAGACAGTAACTCAAATCCACAAAAACAAATAAAGACAACCAGAAATAGTAAACAAAATGGTTAACATGACAAACTCTATAAATACATACATGTTTTTCTTTCTTCCCTCAGTTCCAATAAAAATCATAAAATTAATTAAAAGAATTTATAACAATGTATTGTTGAGTTGAAATATAAACAGATTTATGTGTAAGAATAAAAGCACAAACAGTAGAAAAAGGGAATAGAGCTATGTAGGAGTTTCTATAACTCACTGGAATTAAGTTAGTATAAATCTGAAGTTGATTCTGATAAGTTAAGGTGTATATGGTAAGTCCTAGGGCAATCACTCATAAAATGTCCAGAAGTAAATTGTAAATTGTTAAAATCATTAAAATGTTACATTATAAAATATTCACTTACTTCAAAAGGAAACAGTGAAGAAGAAATAGAAGAATAAAAAAGACATGAGATATATATAAAACATAAACATAAATCTAATTATATTAATAGTAACATTATATGTTAATGTATTAAACAAAATAATCAAAATGCAGAATTGTTAGAGTGGATAACAACAAGATCCAATTATATTTAATCAATGGGAGACCCATATTAGATATAAATGTGTTAAAAGTAGCAAGATGGAAAAGATATACCATGCAAATGGGAATAAAAAAGATGGAGTAACTATTCCAGAAAATAGACTTTACAACAGAAAACTGACTACAGATTGAGGGACATTTTAGAGTGATAAAAGAGTCAATCTCACAGGAATATGTAAAAATTATAAACATATATATATATATATATATATATATATATATATATATATATATACCTAACCACAGAGCCACAAAATATATAAGCAAAAGCTGACATAAATAAATGAAAAAATAAACAATTCAACAATAACAGCTGTAGACTTCAATAATTCACTCTCAATAATAAATATGAAACTAGGCAGAAGATCAACAAAGAAAGAGAAGACATGAATACTGTGAAATAATTAGAACCAACAGACATCTTTGGGACACTCCACTCAACCATGGCAGAGTATAGATTATTCTCAAATATATATGGATCATTCTTCTGAATAGACATATGTTCAGCCACAAAACAAGCCTCCATGAATCTTAAAGGATTTAAATCATACAAAGTGTAATATCTGACCTTAATTAAATGATAATATAAATAAATAACAGAAATTAATTTGGGGAATTCACAAAATGTGGGAAGGTACAAAATCTTAATCAATGGATCAAAAAAGAAATTACAAGGGAAATTTAAAAAATACATTGAGAGGAAAGAAAATGAAGTCACAACACAGAATAACATATGGTATGCAGCTAACACATTGCTTAGAGATAAATTTATAGATGTAAAAAGCTATATGAAAAGGAGAAATGTCAAATCAATAATCTAACTTTTTATCTTAAGACAATGGAAAACAATAGTAAACTAAACCTTTAGCAGGCAGAAAAAGGAAATAATAAAGATTAAAAATGAAGTTAGAGAAAAAAAGAATAGAAAATAATAGACAAAAAGAAATGAAACTAAAAGTTGTTTCTTTGAAAATATCAACAAAATTGACAAACCTTCAGCTAGGTTAAAAAAGAAAAAAATAGAAAAGACTAAAATTGCTAAAAGCAGAAATAAACAAAGGCCATTATTAATAACCTCACAGAAGAATTGCAAGGGAGTGTTATGTATGCCAATAAATTAGATAACTTAGATGAGATAAAGAAATGCCCTGGTATGACACAAACTACTAACATTGACTCAAGAGGAAATAAAAAATCTAAGTGGACAGTAAAGAGATTAAATTAGTAATTCAAAACTTTCCACAAAGGAAATCCTGGGACTAGATAACCTCACAGGTGAATTCTACCAAACATTTAAAGAAGAATTAATATTTCTTTACAAACTCTCCTCAAAAAATAAAAGATGGAGAATACTTCTTAAATCATTCCATTAGGCCAGTATTATTCTGCTTCTAAAAGTGGACAAAGGCACCACAAGAAGTACAACTATAGACCAATATTTGCTGTGAATTTACATGCAATTTTTTTGTTTTAGAGACTAGCAAATTGAGGGGCACCTGGGTGGCTAAGTTGGTTAAGTGTCCGACTCTTGATCTCAGCTCAGGTCTTGATCTCAGGGTCGTGAGTTCAGGTCCTGGGCTGGGCTCTGCACTTGGTGTGAAGCCTACTTAAAAAATAAATAAAATAATTTATGCAATAAAATAATTAATGCAATGCCCCCATATTAATAGAATACATGTGTTCTACAGAACACAAAACGCAAAAACTACAGAATATTATAATAGAGGCATCAAAACTACTCAACAAAATCCAATACCTTTCATAATAAAGATACTAAATGAATTATAAATAAAAGGAAATTTCCTCAACTTGTTAAGAAAAATCCAGACCTAACATCATACTTAATACTAAAAGACTGAATATATTTTTCTCTAAGGTCAGGACAAGTCAAGGATATATGCTTTTACAACTTTTTACAACTTTTACTCAACATTGTACTGTACTAGCCAGGGAAGTTAATCAATAAAAATAAATAGAAGGTATACATATTGTAAAGAAAATAGTAAGACCATTTGCAAATAATATTATCTTATATAGAGAAAATCCTAAGGAATTCACTAACGTACTAAAGGAACTAATAAAAAAGTTTAGCGAAGTTTCAGGATGAAAAGCAATACAAAAAAAATCATTAGTATTTCTATAAACTACTAATAAACAATCCAAAAATGAAATTAAGAAAACAATTTCTTTTATAAAAAGGAAGAAAAAAACCTTAGGAATAAATTTAACTAGTAAAGTATAAAATTTTTACTCTCAAAACTACAAAACAGTGTTAGAAGAAATTAAAGAAGAACTATATATATGGAAAGACAGCCCATATTCATGGTTTGGAAAACTTAATATGGTAACATTCCCCAAATTGATTTGCACACTCAATACAATCCACATCAAAATCTCAGCTGGCTTCTTTGAAGAAGCTGTTCTTAAAATTTATATGGCAATTTAAGGGACACAGCATGCTCAAAACAATCTTTAAGGAGAACAAAGATGGAGGAGTCATACTTCCCAGTTTAAAACTTACTACAAAAGTACCATAATAAAGACAACATGGTACTGGAATAAAGAGGGACATAAATATCAATGGAATAGAATTAAGCATCCAGAAATAAAACTGTCACCTTTACCTTAACCTGATTTTGATAAAGATACAAAAAATATTATTTTTATCAAAAAAAAAATGGTGCTGGGAAAACTGGATATATAAATGCAAAACAATGAAGTTGGTCCTTTATTCACACCATACAGAAAAATAACTTCAAAATGGATCAGAGACCTAAATGTAAGAGCTAAAATGATGAAACTCTTACAAGAAAATATAGGACTAAATCTTTGTGATCTTAGTTTAGGCAAAGACTTTTTAGATATGACACCTAAATGATATGGCTTTCCTTTTGGGGGCAATGAAAGTATTATAAAATTTATTGTGGTCATAGTTGTACAACTCTTAGATTATACTAATAACCTTTATGTTGTATGGTATGTGAATTATATCTCAGTAAAGCTGAGTGTGTGTGTGTGTGTGTGTGTGTGTGTGAGAGAGAGAGAGAGAGAGAGAGAGAGAGAGAGAAAGAGACAGAGAGAGACAGAGTGAGGAAGAGAGAGAGAGAGGAGCGTGGTAGAAATAAGAAACAATGAGTATAGAGTGTCTTGGGAGATAACAGTCTCAGGGAAGTGAAAAAGTGGTAAGATAAGGGTTAAGCCAGATATTAGAGTGTATAACTGAAGATGAATCCCTTAGAACTCTGGGAGATAATATGCAATACGGGCTTCTGAATTATTCCCAACAAAGGTTAGGAGCTGATTTATTTATATAGTCATACCTGTCAATTATTGATTGAGGGCTGCCCTTGGCATTTTTGACCTGTTACATGCATTGTGAAAATGGTTTTCTGTGGTTCCATAGAGGCCCTCAGGCACAGAGATGCTGATACCAGAAGTAGGAAATTATCTGCATCACATTGAAATGGTAGGGTCCAAGGTACTTTGGGTGGGGCACTAAAATAATTAGCAAGATTAATAATAAATAAGAGATGACATAAAATAATTAATATTTTATCTCTGATTTAGACCATGTATTGAGAACATAAAGCTTTTTGGTGTGAGCATTTCATAAAACTGGTAAACTGGTGATTTCCATGGTGGTGGTTTAGAGATTTCTTCTTCCACTTTTATTTTAATATCACTGGCAACATTACTTAAATGAAAACATAAACAAATATGAGGCATCAACTCTCATCCTTGTCATGTGAATAGCCCCCATTTTTATTCCCCACAGTGACTCCTCCAAACATGTATTTCCCTTCTCAAGCCCCTGACCTTTTCTCACATTCTTCAAAATTGATCTTGATTCCAACAACTTCAAGACAATGGAAATTGCTGCATGCAAATTATTTCCATTTCCATCAGTCTAATTAATATCTCACTTAACATCAAAGTTGAGTTTTTAGGATATTTTTAGGGAGTGCCATTTAGAAGGGATGAAAGAAAAGGAAGCAGTAGAGACTGAGCTACTGTGTAGAACCAATAGCTTCAGCCAAACCTACTGAGTTCTAGAGTTAAAATGGACTGGCAGAATGTCGCACCAAAATGCCTTGGCCTTTAAACTTTACCTCAATCACTCATTGATTGAGAGTTTTTCTAGGAAGGCATGACTTAGAGCCAGGAAGTCTCCTGCAGCAGAAAAAATTCCCTGAAGGGGTTGTTAATACTCCTCATACCAGAACAACACTACTAATTGTTTCTTTAAAGGAGGATTTGCATAGCACCTCTATATATCCTTCAGAGTTCATGTTTATGCCACTCAGATACATTTCCTTACATATGTTGAGAGAGTAGCATCTCCAAGATTCCATTGCGCTTTCTTCCTGAAGGAAACTTAGAAGATCAATGTTAATGTGATAAACTACAGCCCTCACATCTCCAGCTGGTCCTGAGATCACACTTGATACTCGTCATCTTTTTCCTCCATTCTTCATTATAGATAGTCTCACTCTCACACCTCAGCTAGTTCCTCTGCTGCATCTCCATGGCTTACCTGGTGGTGTGACCCAGACACTAATCACTGTGAGCTTTTTTAGCCCAGGGCTACTGCATTTACCCATTCATTATGACGACTGGGCAAGGAATGCCAAGAGGTGTCCAAATGAATAACATACATTGCTCCCTGCCCCACTGAGTCATAGCATGATGATCAGGTGACATGGGGAAGCTGAGCTAACTTCCATGGAATTGCAGCATTACTGTATCCTTATAAGAAGGCATTACCTTAATTTTATCCAACTTGTTCCTTCCAGTTTCTTTCCTACCCCCTCTCATTCCATCTGGAATCTAGCCTCATATATTATTTCTTCTTTTTTATAACACCTTTGTTGCTCTTCCTTCTTATTCACCTACAAATATATTCAAATTCCGAAACAAATTAAAAGCCAAACACACAGCAGGGATGACAATAACAAATTTCTCTCAGTACTCCCTCACTTTCACGTTGCTTATCTATTTCTTTTTCTCTTTATTATAAACCTTTTGAAGGAATAGTGTATATGTTCTCCTATACTCTATTTACAATTGGCTTTTTTGACCCATTTGAATCTGGCCTCTCTAGTACCATTATCTCCTCATTCCAAGGTCAAAATTCTGACCTCCTAATTGCCAAAGATAGAAGTTAATGTGTGTCCTTCATACTGGACTCCGCATCACAGGACAGAACTGCCCATGCATTTTTGCCTTTTCCTTCATCTTAGTTTCTCTGACATTTCCTTTGTTCTCAGGCTAAACTTCTGAGGCTACGTTCTCCATCATCTTCCTAGGTACATTTTCTTTGTCTTTCTTCCGGGATGCCACCAATCTTCAAGGCTTTGTCTTCTGCCTTCTCTGTCCCTGCATTTACTGGCCAATTTTATCACTCATTTACAACCAGTTCTATTCCTAGATAACCCCAGACTACCTCTACATCTTACAATTTTTAAAATGTTTATTTATTTATTTTGAGAGAGAGAGGGAGAGAGATTGAGAGAAAGAGAGACAGAAATACACAAAATCCAGTTTCAGCTCAGAGTCTGACATGGGGCTCAATCCCACAAACAGTGAGATTATGACTTGAGCTGAAACGGAGTCAGATGCTTAAGCAACCGAGACACCCAGACACCGATACCTCGACATCTTAACTTCTCTCCTGCTGAAGGAAGTTCCAATTTCATGTGGTATAAACAATCCACTAAATTCTTTCAAATCATCTGATGCCATTAAGATATCTACTCTCTTGTTTGATAATGGTATCATTAGCCTTAAATATTGAAAGAATGACTGAGTGGTACTAACTTCTCTCTTTTTTTCACTTTTGTTGTCTCTGGGTTGTTTATCTTGGAAACCTGTCTCTTGATTCACACCTTTCCTCCAATTCCCACAGTTATTGATCAGGGCCTATTCTATATTGACTGAGCTTATGTGGTTGAATCTGAGTGAGTTTCAATCAGGCCTACTCAGCCTTCGGCAATGGCTTTAGGACTCATTTTCTTCAGGCAGAGCTCAGGGTCAGCTCAGGTTTTGTGCTCAGTCTGGTAGAGTTTGTTTTGTTTTGTTTTGTTTGTTTTTATTGTTTGTTTTTCTTTTTATGCTTTTCTCTTCACGGTGAAGGTGAGCAGAACTTGAAGATTCTACATTTCTACCAAGGGGTGGAAAGAGGGTTGAGACAAACTGAAAAGCTGTCAGGTAAAGTGGGATGAATTTTGGCTAGGTATGTACTTTGGGAAATGAATTTTTCAGAGGCTACAATTGTTTTTCCTTGAGCACATGGAGTTAAAGAGAACTGGCAGTGTAGAATCAGATAGACACACATGACATCTGTAATCCAAACTGAGGACCTATTATGGCCAAATCATTTAGTTTCATCTACAATGTATAGAATATATTATACACACACACACATACACACACATACACACTATATATATATATATATATATATATATATATATGGAAACTATATATACTATAAATGAAAATGAATATATATATATATATATATATATATATATATATATATATTTGAAATAGTATGTTGCTTCTTTTCACAAAATACTTTAGTCAAGTGTTTAAAATATTGCTTTTATGGCTGCCTGGGTGGCTCAGTCAGTTAAGCATCAAACTCTTGATCTTATGGTTCCTGAGATTGAGCCCTGTGTTGGTCTGATCTCTGCACTGACAGTGTGGAGTCTGCTTGGGATTCTCTCTCTCTGCCCCACCTCCCCCACTCATGCTCAGTCTCTCTTTCAAAATAAATAAAAGACATTTAAAAAATCTTTACGACATCTTTATCTCTTGGTATGCTGGTATAATTATTATAGTTAAAAAATAAAAATTTCAGCCATGAGTAAAATAATAATGTGTAGTAAAGATAAAAAACTATGTTTATGAAATAATTTCAGAACCTTTGCAAACATTTATGGACCAGTGTTGCTGTGAGAGCAAAGGGCTGCTGTAGAATGCAGGGGTAAAGGGAAGTGATTCTCAGGATAACAATTCCTTCTTCCAGTGGCCAGAAAGCCTGATAATCATGGGGTTCTCTGCTCATAGAACCTCACCTCTGCTATCTCTGGCTCACTGCATTTTAGGTCAATCAATTGCCAAATATGCATAGAACTCTTGGGACTGTCTACCAGGAGTGTGTGTGGGGGGGAGGGGCTGTAGCAATCACCAGTGCACAGCATTTTACTGAATACTAACTAGAACTCTTTGAGGTAAACTTACTTGCAATTAAACAGAGGCTTGGAGGAGCTGATAATGATCGTGATGGTGATAATGGCTATGGCTGTCCCAGGTTGGGTTCTCTGAGATGGTGGTTAGTACATGAAGAGTTTATTAGGAAATTCCCTTTGGATCAACAACTGTGAGGGGTTGGGGTAGGAGCATGATGAGCAGAGGTCACGGTGTGACAAAGTCTTATCCTATCTAGTCTGTCTCTTTTTGGGTGGAAATAACCAGGTCTGTACTTTGAGTAGTCATTGGAGGGGGGCCTTGTGGGAAGGTCATGCACTTGGGGAGGGGTCTCCTTGCAGAAGAGGAAATTCCTGAAGGCTGGCTTCAAATAGCGCTGCCAGTAGCTAGGCAAGTAAGTGTTTCCTTGAAGAAGAACACAACCAGCTCATCTCTATGTCTACCACAATTTGGGAATTAAAATGTATAAGTACTTAAGAAGGATTAATGGATTTAATACTAATAGCAACCCAGTAAGGTAGGAACTCTTTTTTTTTTCTTTTATCAGGTGAGGAAAATGAGGCTTATGAGGATAAGCAAACTGCCCTGGGTTGCACAGCAGAGAAGTGGTAGCATCCAGATTTGAACTCTGGTTACCTAAACTTGTTTTCCTGCAGTGCATCACCCACACAATGAGAGCTACAGGAAAGTACAGGGAATTGTTAATATCCTGAAAAAACAAACTCTCCAATTAGACATATAAGAATAACATCCTTGATAAACAAGAATGCAAAATATGGCAGGTTGCAATATAAAAACAGCAGGGAATAGGAGTCAAATGATTTCAGTTTGAATCCACCATGGCAGACAGTGATGCTACATGATGGCACAAGTTGAACTTACATACTACAGGGATTCAGAGGAACTCAGTGAGGACTGGAAGACCATGGAGGAAGGGGTATTAGGCTGGGCTTTAAGAGTGGTGCTGGGGAAGGAAGAGGAGGAGAAATGTTAATAGGAGAAACTGGTGAGAAGGTTTAGAGGTGGAGAAGGCACACTGGCTTTCTTAACCAAGGTCTTAGACATTCCAAATGCCATCTCATGAAATCACCTCACAGCCAACTAGGTAGGTGCTGTTGCCATCCTCCATTTTCACATAAGAAAACTGGGGCTCTGAGAGGTTATGAGATATGCCTTCTATTGATAATCTCTGTGGTGGAACAAGGATTTGAACCCAAATCTGGAGAATTCTAAATTCCCTGCTCTTACACTAGTGTCAGGCTAATGTGTGCTCCATATGTGTCCATAGCACATCTGTTAGGAAAAACAGCAGCAATCGTGAGGGGGGAGGTGAATCCAGTGTTTAGCTGGTGAGTCTCTCTTCTAGTTCAAGTAGCATTTCCATGGGTGTTTAGAGTCTGGACTGTTCGGACAGGGTCTGTGCAGAAGGGGGCCTTTCCTATTACCCATGTTTCCCCCTTCTCTAGTTTTATCCATCATTTGCTTCCCTGTGCTGGGCATTTCCTGGACTGAACCTTTTTTTCTCACATCCATGTGTATGTCTTGCCCTCTGGGCTCAGCACAGAAGGTTTATCTGCCAGCCTTGAGGCCTCCCTCATGCACACAACTGCTGTTTTCAGGGTGGGCACAGGCTTGATTCTGCAATTCCGAGCCAATATCCAATGCACAAAAAACTAAACTCAATTCCAAGTGTGTGAAGTTGGGGGCCAGTGGAGGGAGATTCCAGACACAGTTCAAGGCCCCCTTGAAACCTCGAGGGCCTACCTCTAATGTGTAGCTAGGACAGAGACAATATTCAAATGTAAAATAGACATAATAATGATAAAACCACCACAGCCACCATGTAGTAACCAGTAATAATATTGTAATGGTGATAGGAAAAAAACTAATATTTATGGACAACCTAGACCTCAGCATCCTTGTTGCCTCACATTTCCCTTCTTCTAGGTCAGAATAGTAGAACAAAAGGAAATAGGAAGAACATTCTAACAGCAAGTGCTGCCTGTCAGTATTGTAAGACCATCTGTGGTGCGTGACCATAGAAATACCCAAATGAAACCTGGTGACCACCAGCCAGGCATTGCATATAGGAGTTTCCAGCATTAACTTCAGTTTAACAAAGCTAAGCTAATGTCTAAGTCCCATCCCCAATCCAAAATTCTATGATACAGTGATTTCTTAAATGTCTATTTCCCAACCTGAAGCTGCTCTATCATGCCCTTGAGGACTTAAATGTGGGGTGGATAATGTCATGTCAGTTTCCATGTCTCGAGGTGCTGGGGCAGTATCAGATGTCAGCGCTGTAGGTCCACATTTATGGATACCTATGTGCTCTGTCAAGCAGCGCTGTTGTTCCAACAGATAAACCAGTCTCTGTGTTTGTTTCTCACCCACCTAGGGAAGTCTGACTAATGGGAAGATAATGTTTTTGAGGTCAAAGTTGCTGAAGCCAAAAGCTACGTTGGTGGAGAACCCCTGTTTTAAAGTACACGTTGTATAAAATAAGGCAAAGACTGAAAAATCGAATGCAGTTAAGTGTCTGCTTGTGAATGGATCCAAATGATGTTTTCCCCAATCTTTGTCAGGGCCTTTCCTGAAAGGTGGACTGTCTTTCAAGTTGGAACAGTGCAACAGTGGTCTTAGCTAAAACAGTAGTTTTAAAGATGGATTTGCATACTGAAGGAGTAACTATAAAGAAATAAAGGACCATGTCCTTAATTTGGTGCCCTGTTCTATGACAAGTATAAGGATAACAGACAGGGTTTTCCTTTGGACCACAATTTTCCATTATCTCACACTATGGTCTAGACTTCAAATCTTTTCCTCAAGCTCTGAGTGGAAATCACTGATTAGGCAAACTGCTGATGTACGAGCAAAATTAGACTGTTTACCATGTGGGAGCTTGCTAATTGCAAGGAAACGTGAGTTCCCAGGCACACTCTCCTTTGTCTGTTAGATGCTGTCTTCACCATGACAGGGAAGTGTGTACAGTCAGAAAGAGCCCAGGCAGGGTGGGGTATGATAATTGGGCTAGTTTCTGTGCTTTGCTTTCCTATGATGAGATGATTCATCAAGAAGCCTCCTTGGCACTCCATTGTGCTGTGCTCTTATACATCCAGTTAAAAGTCAATGCCGCTATGAAAATGGATCTCCTGCAGAAAAATGGCACATTCATTCATTTAGCAAAGCTTTACTGAACACCTTCTTTTTGTTAAGCATTGGGTTTGGTGCTGAGAATAGAGACAGACATGATTCTCACTAAATTAGCAAAGAGAAAGTGTCCTGTACTCAACTATGTCAAATGTATTGTAAGATTATAGTAAAGAAGGATAAAATTCTGAGGAGGTACAGAAGAGGAATGAGTTACTCATGCCTAGGAACTGGGGAAATGCCCAGACAAGGTAATATTTGAGCTGGGTCTTAAAGATGAGCTTTGGAATTTCGTTGGCAGAGGAGGGGTTTTGGATAGAAGAGGCATCATGGGCTAAAGCAGAGAGAGATGCAAATGTGAACATTATTGTGGAAGGATCCAGTGGTCCAGTGATGGTCATGGATCTATAGGCTATTACATCTGAAAGTGGATTTGCAAATGATCTAGTTCAATAGCTTATTTTACAGTTGAGGAAACCACAGGCAGGAATGCTGGACTGACTTCTCCAAAATCTGAAATTGATCTGCTCAGTTCCTTCCCACCAGCTCTCTGTGTACTTGCATCTACCATTCTTTGGATATATTTATGCAATGGATGGAGTTACTTACATCTTATATCAGTGTGCTTTGCACTGGCTTTGTCCCCTTGCCAAGTCTACAAATAGCATTCTCTTGGCTCTTCTACATTAAATACATCCACCAGTCCACCAATCAATCAGTCTATCTATCAAAAATGTATATAGAAACTACCAGTCCACCAATCAATCAGTCTATCTATCAAAAATGTATATAGAAACTACCATGCCTGGAACTTTATACACTATTTGTTTATTTCTTCTGCTGTTTGGATCTACTCATTTCTTTGTGTTGCTTATCCTTAAAATGCATTTATTCTTGATTGATATAAGATGCGAATATCTGAATCTATACTTCAACATTTCAATGTACTGAGAAACATAGGTATTTCAGAGCCAAAAAGATGCTGGGATATAACTTGGTGTACTGTTTATGTGTGTTCCAGTTTATTCATTTCCAAGAAAACTAGTTTTAAGACCCCTTTCCATCACCATTACTCTGAGTTAATTAAGATGAGAACAATGAGAATTCATTTCTGACAAACCCTTGCCACCTGCAGAAGAAAGTTGCCAATGCCCTATTCTGGAATCTGGGAGTTTGGTTGCCTGTAGCAGGCAGCACACGATTATTATGTGAGTCCCCTGATGCTTCTCTTCTGGACCCTCCCCTGTGTCCTCAACCTCACTCTCACCCAGCCTGGCCACAGTTACAAGGTTGTCCAGCTGTAGACCTGGTCTCTCTTCTCTGCAGACCTGCAGTGACATGGGCTTATTGCATACACAAAGATGTCAGAACAAATAACTATGTCTGGGAGCTGTCTGAATAACAGCCTGTGGAATAAAATGCACACGTTGTCGAAGCAATGGGGGAGGTTAGAAAGCAAGGATATCTTGACAGAAAGAGAAAAGTGTTGGAATTAATTCATAAACGTGTTGGATGGAAATTAGCAGATGAAGATTTGCAAAGGGAGTAGAGACAGTGGAAGAGAGAAAAGGGAAGCTAGACAGATGGAGAGGGGGAGGGAAACAGTGGAAAAGAGAGCAGAAGACACAGCTTTATTTCACGGTCTTGCTTTACCCTCAGCTGAAGCAGCCTGTGCTTTTACAGGGATCCCGCTTTGCCTTTTGTCTTGTGTTCCCCTCTTAACCTCCACCATCCTCCATCAGCACTCCTGTTCCTGGCCTTGTTCCAGCCTCCCACCTTCCCTCACAATTGTGCTTTTTGCACTCATGGGATTCCTGATTTCTTGATAAGGGGACTCTTAAGAGGCTAAAAGCACCAAACTTGTGGCTCAGGCATGGTAAGGAGGAAGGACTGGGGCTTTAGAGGAGCTCTTATCTCCTGACACTCGGGTCTGTACAGATCACCCACTCTGAGCCTCAGGTTTTCAACCTGTCAAATTAGGATTGTTGGCTAGCTGATGTAATTCTGTTACATGCCATTTATCTTAGAATCTGGTATGTTGTATGTATTCAATAAGTATCATTATCTCATCATCATCATTCCTATCATTAATAACAGCAGTAAGAGTAGTAGATTCTAAATTTTCTCTCTAGTGTTTTATACCTAGTAGTTCAGTCTTTCTGATACAAGTCAAGAGGTCGAAGCTGTGTGTTTAAACTCTGTTTTAGAGCCAAAATGGACACATGCTTCCCTATTTCCATTCCTTAATTGACGGTTGGAGTTTTGCCACATAACAGTAAGTCTGTTGGATCATGTTCCATTCTGGATCATATACAGGCAATCACCCAGTTTCATTGAAGGAACAATTGAGATTACTACGTGTGATATAAGAAAAGACTGCGTTCATTTTTTCCCTCTATTAAAAGAGTTTGCCTTGAAGTATCTTCTCTTAATTTCCTCTCCACCTCCCCAGATTCAGGTAGCACTTCTGTACCTGTGCCTGCATATAGTCTCAATGTATGCAGATTCTGAGTTTTTCCCAAAGTAGATGCAGATACGTCCAGGCCACATGCACAATTATGCTTTTTACAAAGTTATTTTTCACCTCTCTCTGCTCCATTTTCTTCCTCTTTCTCTGTGGCTTCAGAGTCCTTGTTTCTCTACCACTCTGCCTTATGGCCTTTTCCTTCCACTTATGAAAGGGAACAACAATTTGCACTTTCCATAAAATCCACTCACACCAACATATGAACTCTTTTCAAGTGTCTTGTGATTGGAATTCCTTAAACTCTAATTGGGCTTTATTTTTTGAGAAAGAAGTCAGGCATTAGCTTGCCCAAAGTAAAACTGGGGAGGGGTAGAGGTCACTTTTCCTCCCCTTCCTTTTCTATGATGTCCCTGAGAGAAAGCACATTTTAATCCTTTCAGTAGGGCTGCTTCAAAGGGCAATTGGGATGTGTAATGGTTAATTTTATGTGTCAACTTGGTTAGGCCACAGTATCCAGATATAGAGTCAAAAATTATTCTAGATGTTTCCTTGAAGGTATTTTTTAGATGAGACTAACATTTAAGTCAGTAGATTTTGAGGAAAGAAGATCACCCTCCATAATATGGGTGGACTTCATCCAATTAGTTGAATACCTTAATAGAAGAAAACTGACCTCCCTTGAGAAACAGGGAATTCTACTAGGAGACAGCCTTCAGATTTGAACTGTAACATTAACTCTTCCCTGGGTCTCAAGCCTGCTGGCCTACCCCACACACTTTGGACTTGTCAGCTTCCATAATCACATAAATTAATCCTTAACACACACACACACACACACACACACACACATACACACACACACACACACACACACACACACACACACAGAAGGACAGAGAGAGGGAGAAGTAACATATATGCAAAATTCTACTGTGTCTGTTTCTCTGGAGAACTCTGACTCATACAAGATGCCTGGACCTGTCCTCTCTCTCCCCTGTAATTCTCCTTTCTTTCCTTGTCTTCTGCTTTTGTTTTGCCACTTCCTTTCCCTTTATCTTTCCGAAGACTTCTTGACCCCTGGAGGAGGGAAAGTCAAACACTGATTTTGTCTTCTCCCTTCTCAGGAAGAGAAAGACTTCTTGCCACCACAGGCAATTTACAGCCCCATGATCCAGGGAGGTTTTTTGTTGTTGTTGTTGGTTGTCTTCCCCCCCCCCCCCACCATGTCTCAGTATTTGTGACACTGAATGCATCTAGTGAGGTAACCCGGAGCTAGGAGCTAGAGCAACTGGGATGAGATGAGACAGAATTTTCAGGATTACAGTCAGCAAAATTTTGGTGCTAAGTTAAGAGGTGGGTGGGGGAGCATTCCTGGTGATAAAAAAGAGGTGGTTTGTAGACAAATCCTAGATATTTCTGAGGCGGTGGTGATGATGCTTACAGCCCAACAGAATTTTAGAGACTATTTCGGCCAATGCACCACAGCCTTTTTTGGCCAAAAATCACAATAAAAATACATTTTAAAATGTCACTATACCACAAGTGCACACCCAAGAGCCTGAGAACTCATACAAGTAAGTGAATAAAGTCTGCACTCTGTGATGTCATAATACTTTATGAGAGGCTTACTCATTATGCTAAGTGACCATATATCACAGTGATTATGTAAATCACAAGCTATGCTTCTGATTAATATGGTTATGTTTTATTAATTAGGATATTCATATCTGAAGCCCATTCACCTAACTTGTTAGCCATGTCATACAGCAACTCTTTTCCTCCCATGAAGAGCTTCTCACAATATAAATAATAGTATGGTCCAGCATCAGTCATATATGGGCACAGAGCATATAATTCTAATTCTTTTTCTTCACCTCAAGCTAAACTGCTATCAGTAAAATCACATCCAATGTCTAAATGAGGATAAATATATTCAACTATGTATTATTTGGTGTGTGACTCTTGAATAGCTATGATACCTGTGAGAGTTCAGAGTAAGGGCTGGAGACACATGACTATTATTTATTATTTATTAAATAAATATTTATTGAAAATCTGCTATATCCCAACAATATTGTTATGGGCACTGGTGACAGGCCAGGGAACCATGGGGGGGGGGCAGGAAAAGACTTAGCATTTTCTACTTAGAGTTTCTAGAAATCACTAGGAGTAATCTTTCTTCTCTATGTATCAGTTTTTTAACCTAATAATACCTTCTTAATACAGGTGTTAAAATAATTATATGAAATTGTGAGGTATATATTCTGGTGTGATGATGATGATGATAATGATGATTATAATGATGAGGAAAGCCACTGTCAGTTTTTAAGTGTTGGTTGGTTGGGCAGTTGGGGAACCCGGGTGGCTCAGTTGGTTGAGTACCCGACTATTGATTTCAGTTCAGGTCTTGCTCCCAGGGTTGTGGAACTGAGCCCAGCATTGGGCTCTGCACTGAGCATGGAGCCTGTTTAACATTCTCTCTCTCTCTCTCTCTCTCTCTCTCTCTCTCTCTCTCTCTCTCTCTCTCTCTCTCCCTTGTTCCTGCTCCTTCTCTCCAAATAAAAATATAATAAAAAATAAAATGAATGCTGGTTGGTTGGTTGGTCTGTCCCTGAGTGGGTCCAGACATGGAACTTCTAAACTGAAACAATTAATCCTAACACATTTATTAATCATTAGCCATGTTACAAGATGCTGTGATTAGCACAGGCGGGTCTATGGCACCTCCAGGGAACTCTGACTTCAGACACTACATATCAATATTCAAGTCTCTCATGCTGAAGTGAAATAAAACAAAACACAGCACTAACCCCTTCCAGACCCATATCTCTGTCTAGTTAGAGCTGCACTTTTTTTTTTTTTCTTTTCATTCACTCAGAGGTGATCTTGAAAGCCTGGCCACATCTGCTTTCTGCACTACTCGTATTCCATCCCATCTAAGTTCAGCACCTAACTTCCACAACCCTGCCAGAGAAACTGCTTGTGCCAATGTCTCCAGCATCTTCCCCTGTGCAGGACCAAAAGCCTGATTGTCCATCCTTCGCTAACCTGAATTCTCTAGCATTTGACACTGTTAAACAATCCCTTCTTCCTGATTAGCCTCCGCCTTGATTTCTATGCAGCTATCAATCCCTGATTTTCCTTCTGTTTTTTAGTTACTCATCAGACTCCTTCATGGGTTCTTCTGCTCACTCCTTAAATGTTTGCATTGCCCAGAATCCACACTAATGCTATATTCCTTCTAACTCCACTGCCCTTGTTGACTGACTTTACTCTTACCCAGGGCTTCAGCTCCCACTTTTACAGAGGTGATTCCAAAATCTGTAACTGTAAACATTGTCTCTTTCTCAAGCTCAGAACCTAAATATCCTCATGCCAACAGAAATCTTTACTTGGATATTTCACTGGCAGTTTCCATTCGGCATTTATCATTGGTCACCCTCCACTCAGTATCAACTCCTCTTGCTGTTTCTCTGATTGGTAACATTATCTGCTCTGCTGCCAACATCAGAAGCCAAGTGGCAGCCTGAACCCTAAAACTTCAGCCTATAGGAGTGAATTTAGGGCTCACTTCCTTTGATCAGCTTTCTGACACCCCAAATCCAGTTTAGATGGTCCAACTCTGAGATGCTGAGGCATCCTTGCATACTGTTACTTTAAATCTTATATTGTACTTCAAAATCTGATTTATTTGCCTTACTAGGCTATAAACTCCCTGGGGGTAGGTAATATATCATATTGTTAGTATCCCCAGGCCCAGTAAAGTGCCCAGATATTCAATTAATATTGGTCAAAGAACCCCCAAAACCAAAACCACAACAATGAATGATTGAATGAACTGGTCAACAAAATAAACAATATAAAACAAATTGGCCAATGTGATAAGATTGTGATAATATAAATGCACAAGTTCTAGTTCTTCTCTAAGAACAAGAGAGAGCAGTTTCGTTTTAGCCCAGGTGAAGTAGCATCCTGCTTATTGATACTTACAATGTGTCCAGACCTCTGCTAGGTATTTCATGTAAAACTTGTTCAATTCTTCAAAGAAAGAAAATAATGTTAATGTTGCCCAAATAACCATTGAGGAAACTTGGCCCCAGAGAACTCTGGCCCATTGCCCAAGGCCCCAGCTTCTCCGTGGCAGGTCCAGATTTAGAGCCAGACAGATTGATCCCTCTCTCCTTCACACCTTGGTTCCCTGAGTGGAATGATCCATTTCCCACCCATTACAGTGGAAGCATGAGTGAGACCTGGGAGGAGAAAGACTGTAATAACTCCTACTGAGCTTTTAAAAATTCATTTTATGGTTTGTAGTTCTCACTATAATGTTTTTTGTTATTTGATTTCTAGAATTATATGTTATTTGATTTCTAGAACTCATTACTATTAAGTAATGAGGCTTTGGAAATTGGTCCCTTTAAAGGAGTCTCCATTTTTTCTAGAAGGAGGTACTTTAATGTGGTTGATGCTTTGCGATGTCCCACCCTTGGCGAGTTTGGGGGCCAGGGAAGAAATGCGAGCATAGTAAAGAGAGTCCCTGGTGGGGATGGGGTTGGACCCTCTGCTGTCCACCTCACTGACTTTCTACAGATTATGTATAGTGGACATCAGTTCTCTCATGCAGCAAATATTTGATATTTACTCTGTCCCAAGCTCTAGTCCACAGTAGAGGAATCAGGGATGACAAGACAGATATCCTGCTCTCACGGACCTTGCGTTTCTAATGGAGAAAGATAATTAAATGCATGTGCACATATGCCACACACACACACAAACACACACATACATTTTTAAAAAAAAGAGAGTAAGATAAGGAGGATGATACATAGACTGGATTCTACAGCTATCTTTAGATCACTCTCTATGTGTTGGGGAACACCTCACCTATATATTTTTACAATGCAAATATTGTGTGCCTTATGTTTTCCTGTTGGCTTTGTTTATTTTAGTTTTTTGCTGCTGTTTTTGTTCATTCCTTGGGCTATTTTTGTTGTCTTACTTGTTTTGGTTTGGTTTGGTTTGGTCAGTTTTAATAATTTTGGCATAGAGAAGGGGACTTGAATGCTCACTGTCACTGATAGCTGCCATCAGGCCGGGCACTATAATAGGAGCTTTCACGTGTATCATCTGTCTTGATTCTCACAGCAACCCTTTGAAGAAGCTTTTATTAACCCTGTTTACAGATGAAAAGATAAAATCACAGTGGAGACAAGTAATATGCCCAAGATCACAGAGCTCATAATTGGCAGAGCTGGGATGTGAAGCATGAATTTTAATTCATGCCCAATATTGGTTCTTTTTACCAGCTCAAGCAGATGAGCCCTGTATTAGAAAGGATGTGAAATGGTCTATGATGAAAGAAGAACAGATTAAGATTCAAGTGACCTAAAGTCTGGCCTCAAGTTAGCAGCTGACCAGGAAAACCGTTTGACTTATATTTGCTTCATTTGCAGAAGTTCAAAGAGACAACTGGAAGTGAAGTTCCTCATTCCCATCTAGCAATGATCACATAGGTAGCTATTATATGGAAACTGCTTTAGGTTTTACAGAGTTCACTACTTGTGTCTCATTCATAGTATTGTGTTCTGGCATCTGTTTCTATTTCTTGGAACTTCCTTGACCCTAGAAACTGAAGGCCCAGTCAGTTCTTACCTCTCTGATCACTAGCAAACATTTCTAGTTTACTACACCTCCAGGTCCTGAGGACCTTGAGAGAGCCACCTTCTATAGGCTAAGTTACAAAGCCTCCTTGATCGTTCCACCCCACTGGGTCCTTACTGATTTAGGTAGGTTTCTGTAATATAAATAAGCATCATGCATGGGCTTCTTACTTTATGTTTATTCCTAATGCACACACAGAGCAGCTGGGTACAATTTTTTCTCAGATAAACACAAGCTGTAAGTTTTCTTTATTTATGAATAACACACAGTTTGAAATTGCTTTTACAACTGGATACAAATTTCATTAGGCAAATTCAGATATTTCTGTTGGATCCAGAATTCCCCCAAAGTCATCCTTTCCTAGGCAGCTTCTCCACGGTAAAATAAAACCTTATTAATAACCACTTTTGATCTGTAAGTGATCTTTTGGTGACTTCTAATTCTAAATTGGCTCTTGTTTGAAATCATAGAAATACCTATCCTGTTTCCCATATTACACACACACACACACACACACACACACACGACCTTCAAACAAGTGGGAATTTGCCTGTTCTGCACCCTACAGCTTATCTGTCCACATAACCACTTCAGGGAAGAAACTTGTGCATGGGGAGAATTAGGCACTTTGTATAGGTAATAAGAACTAACATTTATATTGAGTGCTTACTGAGTGCCAGACAGGATGCTGATGACATTACATGCAGTATTTCATTTTAACACTCACAAATACTGTATGTACTCAATATTATCATTGTCTCTATTTATAGATGGGAAACTGAGGATTAGCAAAGTTAAGAAAATTATAAAAAGTCACACAGAAGTATGTATTTAGAGGTAGGATTCAGACAGACTCCAGTGTCCCTGTTCTAGTCTTACTACACTTTAAAACAGAGGCTTTCTTTCAATTGACCTAGATCATGGTAAACACATGACTTAAATTTGGGCCATTTGACTCTTATTAAGGGGAAGTGAGCAGCATGTTTTCAAAAATGGACTGATAACTTCATGGCCTCATTCTGAGTCAATCTTAAAATCTACTCTCAAGAGTTCAAATGTAGCTGAGGAGAGGAAATAAACTAAGAGACAAATTGAAATCCATGGGATTGCTTAGATTCTGAAGCTTAAGATAAGGGGGGCTGTTTCTAATGTACAAACAAAGGCAGAGGGGTTCCTAGATCTGGGATAAGGGTTCCATGGATAACATGCCCCCCCAAAAGAATTTTACCACAACTTTTAAAATAGTAAGCTTGGAAGCAGGTTTCCTATGAGATGCTAGTGTTGTCCTCAGTCCTGTATAGTAAGCTTCAGACTCTTTTCTCCCACTGTCGACCTCATATCTCCATCTGACGGTCTCAAGGAGCTTTCTATTCACTCTTTCAACTCCTGATTCTCAAAATCTATTCCTTCTGGAAACATCCCCTTCACAGGAAATTGTACCACCCAATATCCAGTTACCAACCAAAACTTAGAAGTCATCCTCAAACCCTGTTTCTTTCTCAATCCCAAAACCCAAACTCTCAGAAAGTCCTAAATGCTGTTCATCCAAGATATACTCCTTACATTTTCATTTTTATTATTTTTTAAATTTTTTTAATGTTTATTTATTTTTGAGAGAGAGAGAGAGAGAGAGAGAGAGAGAGAGAGATTGAGAGAACATGAGCTGAGGGTGGGCAGAAAGACAGGGAGATACAGAATCTAAAGCAGGATCCAGGCTCTCAGCTGTCAGCACAGAACCTAACGTGGGGCTCAAACTCACGAGCTGTGAGATCATGACCTGAGCTTAAGTCAGATGCTTAACTGACTGAGCCACCCAGGTGCCCCACATTTCCATTTTTTTCTGTCATCATTGCTACCATCATTATTTCCTTCCTGTTCTACTCTTGAAAATCTCTCTGCTTCCATTCTGTACCCTTGCAAACCATTCTCTACATGACAACCACATTTCAAAACTATCATTCATTTCATGTCACCTCTCTGCTTTAAGTTTTCCGAAGTGACTGCACTGCATTGGATCTACCTCTGCCTTTTCTATTGTAAATCACCATGAATATCAAGATGTCTGTAGATCTGAATCAAATCTCTAGTTTGGACATGGGACATTTATAATCTTTCACTCACAAGTTGTTATCACAGGAAAGTGGTAGTTATATTGTATAATCATAATTTATGATTACGAAATGCATCCAAAGTGCTGAGTTCTTTCGTGATGTGCTACCCATATTGTCTCATTAATTGTCACCTTGTATTAATCATGTTTTTAGTATTTTCTGTATTTTATGATGCCTTGACATCTGGGAGGCTTGCTAATACTGGATAAACTGCCCCTTCTAGGGTTAGCTAATTCCTAGAAGCAAGCAACTTGCCTTCAGCATGTCTTTTATAGGCAAACCAATCAAGTATGAGCCCATACCCCAAACCACCTTTTTTTTATTCAACTGTTACACACCAATATATTTCCTCTGCCCTAACTCACCTCAGGAACACTAGATACCACCATTGTAGCCCAGAGTCTGCCAAAATTACTCGAACAATCTGATCCTAAGCTTGCTCAAACTCACCAACCCTGCCTCACCCACTCGTTCTCATGGAGACTGCAGCTGAGGCTCTGGGCTTTTGCTTTCTCTTCTCTTGACTTTTCTCTTCTTGACCCACCCTAGTGCTTTCGTTCGTGGCTCCGCACGTCCTCTCCTCTTGGGAATGATAAGAAATAAATAAATTCTTTCAAGGAAGCTGTCTCCATGTCTATCAGCATACTAGATCTCAAAACAAAATCTTGGGGAAATTTCAAGACATCCCCACCCCCATAAGATAGGTATTAATAGGTACCAGTCACACAGCTGGAGGCTTGAGGAATCAGTATTCAAAGAGACAGTCCAAATTCAGAACAAACACTCTTAGTACTCTTAATCTGTCCTCATACAATTTGTCTTCATGTATGTGGATATATATCCAAGAGGGGTTTAATTGGGAGTCTCCCCATCATGGTACTCAAGCAAACATTTCTTAGAGAACCCCCAATATAAACCACTGTAGTGCTTGTTCATTGTGAACCTCACCTCTGTTTTCTTTCCCATTCCAAATTGGTTGGGCTTCCTATTCTATAATTGGAATACAGGCCCCTAGCAATGCCTTACACATGAGTGAAGTCTCCCTACAAAACTGCAGACTGGCAAAGATTAACATAAGGATTAGGTCACTGCAGTCATTTCTCTGATTCACTAGCTCTTGAATTCAGCCATTTATTCACCCACAAATATTGAAGTTGGGAAGCCAGCTTACAGAAGAGAGCAAACACAATAAGCCCTGTTCTCTAGAACTCCAGATACCCATAGTTGGGGAAAGCCAGCCCAGCAAAACACAGATACTTATCCCTTCCTTAAAAGAAATATTTATTACATATTATTAAGAATATATATGGGGCACCTGAGTAGCTCAGTGGGCGTGGCCGACTTCAGCTAAGGTCATGATCTCACAGTTTGTGGATCTGAGCCTCCTGTTAGACTCTGTGCTGACAGCTCAGAGCCTGGAGCCTGCTTAGGATTCTGTGTCTCCCTCTCTCTGCCCCTCCCCTACTCACGCTCAGTCTCTCTCTCTCCCTCCCTCTCTCTCTCTCTCTCAATAAATAAACATTAAAATATTTTTTAATAAAAAAATAAAAAAAAGAATATATAATGTCTTGCTTCAACTTATCTCTGCTGCTCTTCTTTTCTTGTCCCTTCTGTTCTTTTCCCAGCTGGACTTGTTCCCCAACAACTTTTCCCACTTCAAACAATCCTTCATAGATTAAGTTAGCATTTAGCAACAGCCCCATTTGCATTTCCTGAGAATCACTAGGACCAGACCTACAGGTGCATTAGTAGGAAATGCCATCTGAGCCCACTACAACCAAGTGGCAAGTGCTGACCCAACCCCATGCCACCATCCCCCAGGGTTCGAGATACAAAGTATGTAATTGAAGAAAATCATAAGCACAGTCTTATGTTCTCAGCTTTACTGAGGTTAAAGCACTGAAAAAAGGCTTTATAGTCTGGTGATAATGGATAAGAGCATCTCAGAGTTTAGAGGATTTCATATAATGTGTATACAGAAAACCCAGGTACACTCAAATCTTAAGGAAAGATGTATGCCATTAAAACTGGCAGGTGGTTCCAAAGTAAGTAGTTTGGCTGCTTTTTGAGGCCTGAGCCTCTCTTCTGGGCATCTTTTCTCCTCCCAACGTTGTAGCCCAAGAAATCAGGATGAGTGTCCTGCCTAACTCCTGCCTTCATTAATATCTCCTCTCTGGAAAGGAGACGGTATGTGTTTTTTACTATATTAAAAGATATAAAGCATACATAGCAACACCGGTGATACATATTCCTTTTTCCTGAGGTGTAATGCTCTCATTAAAAACTTTAAGCCTAAGAATGTATGTGGGCTCCCATTTTACAAGGGAGGATAGGGCAGTATTTATTTGTGTTCAGTCCCTCATAACCAAGAGCAGGTATGATGTCTTTGTATCCTTAAACAGCTAAAGTAATGAACAAGAGTTTAAAGCTTATTTTTGAATTAAATTCCATTGTTCAGAGCCCTGCCTAATTTAACAAAAGGATGTGAGAAAGAATAAAGAAAATGCACATAGCAACCATTAAATTATGATATAGGAGTATAGGCTATGCTTCTGTCAGGTATGAAGTGGCTTCTGCCAGGAGCGACAAGAAAAGTGACAGGAGAGGCCCAAAGAAAGCCTGAGCACTCTGGTTTAGAACTGAACTAAATTAATCTAAGCCCCAAAGAAACTGATAAGTTGGCATTTAGGATAGCCTATCCACCAAGTCCCCTCCCAATACCATTATGGGGCCAATTCATGTTGAGAGCATAAAGCCATAGAGTTTCTGAAAATCAACTCTAATACTTTTTAGGATCTCCATGTGTTTTTCCTATCTCTTACTTTTTTTTTTTTTTACAATAAAATATTTGAATAATATGCATGGAGTAGGTTGTGGACCATTCTGTATGTTGTACAGTAAGAAGAAATTCAGAATTGCCAGTTTGGGAGACAGAGTCTGGAGCCAGGCGTAGCTCAGAGGTGGGTCATCTGAGCAGAGAGTGTACTTCATCTTTTTACAAAAGCTTCGGGAAGCTCTGCCATAGTACTGTATGCAGCTTGGCGGGGTAGCAAACAGCGACAGTGGCGAACACGCACACTCCAGTTTAGCTACCTCCTAGGAAATGATGTTCAGTTCTCCAGGGCAGGGTCTGCCAACTTCTGCTTGAGCACGGGGAGGGAAGGTGCGAGCATCAGTTTTTCATTTGCTGCCCCCCCCTGCCCCCCCGCTACTGAACTCTCTCTTCCCTCACTCCCCTCCCCTGCCCACCCCCCCCCCCCCCACTCCGCCCCTTGCAGGAGAAGACACCGAGAGGGGCGCGGCATCCTCTCGGCTAGCTTGGGTGTCAGGGGAAGAGGGAAGCCGGCTGCTGCACCTGCCTCCCGCCGCTCCGCGATACAGCCCGTGTGGGCGCGACAGGGGTTAAGGTGGGCGCCCGCGCCCCGAGCCCCGCGCCTCGCGCCCACCCGCCGGGATGAGCGCGCAGTCCGCCCGCTCGCTCGGCGCCGGCCCAGGAGAAAGTGGCGGTCAGTGATGGAGCTGCTGCCATGACAACCCAGGCGGTCGGGGCCCGCGCGCTTCTGGACTGCTCCCGGGAGGAAGGCGGCGCGGAGGCCGGGGGCGGCCTCTGAGCGTGGCGTCCGCGCGTCCCCGCGTCCCGTGCCACGTCCCCGGAGGAGGCGGGGGCGCCGTCCGCCAGCTCCCCGTGCGCCCGGAGCCTGCGCCGGGCGGCGCTCCGCGGGCTGGCGACGCGGGCCGGGCTGGCCACCAGTCGCCGCCCGGGCTGCGGTGGAGGACGCCCACGGCACCGACGGATCCTCGGGCTGAGACGGCCGCCGGTCCCCGCGCTGGAACTTTTTGCCGCCTTTGGGTTCCAGATTCGAGACTCGGGCTGGTCTATAAATACATCTATACATGTGTGTGAGCTAATAAAACATTTTCTCCTCTCCTTGAAGCGGCAGCTTTTAGGACATCTCTTTTATGTCAGAGACACTTGCCTTGCTTCTTTGGGTTATAAACTTTTGATGCCAGACCTCTGCAGAACGTGCCCAACTGAATCTTAAAGTAGCATCTTGAAGAGAGAGGCAGAGAAAGAGCAATCTGTGACCTTCATCCCTGCACCTTCCTTCTTCCTCTCCCTTCCCGGCTGCCTCCCTCTTCCCCAGGGGAGCGTCAAGAAAGCTCTTTTTGGATGCAGGAGGGGGCATCTGGTTCTGCTAGGCTGGAAAGCTGAGGCAGGATTTGAGGAAGAATCATTAGACTCCGGAGAGCCTGGACTCGTTTCTCCTCCTTCCCCCTCTCTGCTTCTGGCTTGCTCCATCCCCTTTCCGTCTCCCCACACCACCGCCTGAGACCCGCTGGTGTGCGGGGCGGGGGACAAGGACCGTGCCTCTGCTGGAGTTCTGGGAAGTTGTGGCTGTCGAGGATGGGGGTCTGTGGGTACCTGTTCCTGCCCTGGAAGTGCCTCGTGGTCGTGTCTCTCAGGCTGCTGTTCCTTGTACCCACAGGAGTGCCCGTGCGCAGCGGAGATGCCACCTTCCCCAAAGCTATGGACAACGTGACGGTCCGGCAGGGGGAGAGCGCCACCCTCAGGTAGGGAGATGCACTTCAGCGGGGGACTGAGCCCCTTGGATGTGAGGATGTGGGGTAGGGGCCAGCCAGACAGGGAGAAAGAGAGAGAGGGAGCATAGGTTTGGGTGGGGAATTGGGCGTGTGAAGGGCCTTTCTGCAGCCCCAAGAGTTGCCCACTTGAAGACTGTGCCTGCCAACACCTATTTTCCTGGACACGTTTGTCATTTGTTCTGGCTTTTCTGGTCCAGGATGGGATCCAGGACAGTGAGGTCGGTTCTTGGGACTCCGTGTATCTATGGGGCAATGACATGGCTAGATTCACTTTTGCCCTGGCACCAAGGTGAGAACGTGAGAGCCCTGCCAATTGCAGTAGTGGGGGTTAGTCTAAGATCACTGAGAGCTTTGGTGGCTCTCTCACAGACCAGAAGGTATGTGACAAAGCAAGATAGTCTTCCGGATGGGATGGCTTGCTCCTACCAGAGAGATACCAAAATGTCAGGCTCTGGAATTGCCAGTGCTGGGCCATGGCCCTTTATGAGTCTGCTCAAGATGCATCCATCCATGTCAACCGTGTGTGGTGCTCCTGGGACCCCTATTATAAATTATGAGGGCAGTTTTATCTTTGCAGGCTCGGGCCAAGGAGCAGAAACGTGTAGCTTTTATGCAACGACATCACTCCTGTGCGAAAAGCACAATAGAAAGCTTTTTGTTTTACCTTAATGAGTTACAGAGAATCACTTACATGCTCCAGGCAGAGGGGTGGAGATTCTTGGAATATGAACCTTTGGGGACTGGGCCCGCTGCAGCAGAGACTTTAATAAAAATGCAGCCACCACTTTCCACCAGCTCAGCAGATATCATCTTTTATCCCTTTAATGAGGCAGTTCTGGTCCTGGGAGACAGATTCAGGGACGTCCCAGCTTAACTCTGGCTCACAGTGTACACAGGCTGAATGTGTTTGCCCTGTCTATGACTTTGATGGTTATGGTGAAAATAAAACATGCTGTCCCAGATTCTGCAGCTGAGAAGTCTGGCTTCTCCAAGGAACAACTGGGGATGGGGCTTCCTTCTTGTTCCTTTGGCTTTCCTGGTTGAACTCTTTCTGTTTCTGGACAAGCTGCTCCCTGGGTAAAGAAAGAAGAGACCTCTTGGGACACTGGCTATTCTTCCCTAAACTCCTGGTTAAGGTTGGATTCTTGCCACTTTGGGAGATTCTTAGCTGCATCTTCTTTTGAGGAAGAGAACAGGCTTTGCAGTCCTGTCTCCTGGTGCCCTGGGGGCCCTGGAAGAAGAGAGAAAAAGGGAGGCTAGGGAAAGACTCCCCTCCCTAACAGCAGGAGGGGAAACCCTTTAAGCCATGTGGGCACTCCTCAGCCTGTCCCAGACTAGAGTGCAATGTCTGATTCAGTGTCCTAAGAAGTTTCAGGAGCCCCTTTCCCTAAGAATTAACTTGTGGGATACACATTTGCAACACACCTGTCGACTCAAAGATAAGAATGGTACATGGGCTACAACACGCATTAACCATGGAAATGTTGGTAAATGTTAGCAGATGTGAGGGGATGTCGATGCTGCCACCCACCTGTCTTTATCTTCTAATCTAGTATTGGGAGCAAAGAGGCATAGCACCAAATAAGGCCTTCTTACTGAATCTTCCAAATCTTCTGTCCCTTTCCTGCCCCTGAAAGTTAACGCAGAAACTTAAAAAAACTCCAGCTTTCTGCTTTCTGGGATGCAGTAGGACTATTCCACCAGCAGAGGGCCAGCTTTGCTCTACCTTTTTTTTTTTTTTTTTTTTTTTATTAGCTGCTGGCCTGGTTTCCTGATCTTCAATTCAAATGTTCAGCAGCTGGGCTCCGTAATGGGAATGGGAATAAAAACGGGAAAAGCTGAATAGTTGCTTTCTGTGCTTTGTGGAGGAAAAAAAAAAACCTTACATGTGCGAGTATAACTGTTATCTGTTACCTGATTGCATGCTTTAGTTTTTAAAAAGTAAATACGGCTTGTGTTGATTTTGCCTCTCCTCCTCTGTATAATTTGCTCTGAAATAGAGAGATTCAGCACATTGTCCACATTGTAATCTCTTTATATTCTCTTCCTTTTGCCTCTTGTGTTCTTCTCTCTTATTACTTTAATCTTCATTTTTATCAGGTGACTCCAAATTACATGCTTTTGCCTATAATGTGTTCTCTTCTCCCTTTTTTGTCTTCATCATTTAATTTTTATTAATTTCTGATTTTTTAAGGTTTTGATTTCACTCCTGTCAGAATGTTTCTTAAAACAACATACAAATCTCCTGAAGTTTTCTGGGGGTCCCAATCCCTCTCCAAATTTGTGTGCACTTCTGCTTTATTGGCTAACAGCTGGGTGCCCACGTCAATGGAAAATTTATTTGTCAGTACTCAGAGGGGGAGTCCTGGCTTCTAGTCTCAGGAAGTCCTTAGCCTCAACTCCAGATAAATGTATCATGTTTTATTTTGTGTTGTATTTTTCTCTTAAAAAATTGTAAGTATGGTCACACTTCAGTCTCCTTAAAGATGTTCCCTTGGGAATGCAGGGTTTGGACATTTAGCGTTCTGAATGCATCAAATGTACAAGAGTTATTGAAAAAAAATCGAATGATTCCCAGGCCTGTCAGCCAGACAAAGTCTTTTCGTATGTGGCTGCCCTGGATCAAAATATCCCAAGTCTCTATAAATCTTGAATGAAGTCACATAGGAGGCTAAAGACCTAGTAGAAAAGCAAAGGAGTGGAGAAAACTGGGTCCTTGTTTGAATTTTCCAATGAGAAATAGCAAGGCTCAGAGAAGGATGATTTCCTTCCTTGGAGATATCAGTTTTGTTTTGATAGATCTTTGACTGTATTGAAGGACATTAGGAAGTGATGTGCCAGAGATCACACTGAAGTTTTGAACGTAGATAAAACTCATTTTCTACAAGTGAGGCAATATTATCTTCCTCATAACTACTTCACAGGGCTGCCTGAAAAGTAAAAATAATTATTTGAATATTGAGTAATTTTGCCTTCTTGGAAGAGAGATGATATGGAAAATGAAGGTGGTATTCACTATGGCTGAATTATAGCTTCTATGAATCTGATTTGAATTCATTATTACAAATGGGCCCTCTTGGCCAGAATCATTTCATTACAATTATCTGCTGTTGGGTTAAAAATGTTCTGTGCCTTTCCATTAGATTAGATATGACAAGTATCTAGAAGTCCTACGTCTGAATCAGTGCCCACATCAGGAAAAGAGTCCAGGATGCTCAGTGTGGTCAGTTGGGTCCTATTAAGCCATTTCAGTTACATGGATGATACCAAGATGTGCTTTCTTCCTGGGTCTCAATCTCCTCTAAATTTGTTTTAGTTACTTAGTCGAACCACATCATCTGTATACAGGAGTATTGTGAGGAGCTTAAGTAGGATGGAGGTAGGGCTTGCTGCTGTAACAAACTGGTGCACTAATGGCAAAACTTCCCACTAACATACTGTATGTATGTATGTATGTATGTATGTATGTGTATTATATGGCAGGATTATCATTTTTGCTGATCCAGGCTTTGTGATCTGGGATTATGCTTAATAATTCTTTTCTAAAATGTCCCTACATTTTCGTTTGGTGTTCTGAGCTAATCCATTTGGAACCAAGTATTTGAGGGTTAACTACTGCCAAGGAATAATCTGAGCAGCAGGATTTTGCCCAAGCAACTGGGGCACTCAAACTCCCAAGGACAATGCACTGTTGTTTGCCTTGGTGTTTTTCTCTATTTTGCACTCACCCTTAGTGGCTCTTCTCTTTGTGAAAATTAGAAAACTCAGAGCAGCCACTCTATTGTTGGAAATAGGTGCACGACTTGTGCACATTGCAGTATTTAAGTTGCCCAAGCTGAATAAAGTCATGGGAAAGTGCAGAGTCTTCACTATTGGTCTGGGGAGATGAAGACATAAAAGGACACTGAAGCACGTACTGGTCTGTAAGGAACCCCGCATATGGTGATGCTGCCCTGAGCTGCACACTGGAGTTTCCTGGGATGCTTTAAAAAAATTCTACTGCCAGCCTTCCAGACCAATGAAATCAAAGTCTCTGGAGTTAGGCTAGGAGTGGACTTGTGAGATTTAAAAAATCTCCTCCATTATTTCTAGTGTGAAACCAGAGTCAGGAACCACTTCTCTTTCCTTTCCTGCCCCCAGAGCATCTGAACAAGCGGTTTTCCAGGGACCCTACCTCTACTTAAGTGTCTCCCACGTGCATGCACGTACGTCACCACTCCCGGGCTGTGTTAGTGCTCTAAAAGAGGCACTGAGTTCAAGGGCCTGAATACCTGTGTTTGATTCTTATTCTACCCTCAATAGCTACATGATTTTGAGCACTTCGGTCCAACGGTGTATATCTAGAAGCAATGTCTGCTCAGTGTGTGACGTCAGGTGAGATGAAGTATATGGTATTATTCTAACTACAAAGCAATGTATACACCCAGGTTGTCACTGGTGCTACATGGGACTCCTCAATAACAGCCCATAATACTCTCAGTCTTTTACAGTTTCATGTGCTCTGCCTTCTCCCCCTTCCACCCTCTCCCCCCATATATGTACAAACATTTAAAATGTGCTAGTTTCTTCCCACTTCCCCTCAGCATCCTGCTTTACCCTTGAGGACAAGAATTACCTTCAGTTCCAATACCATTTGCTAAGTATCTCTGTTCTAGCAGATATACACCATGGGCCTATCATTTAGGTGTGGGCACAGTTAGACGGGGAGCTCCTGGAGGTTACAAGCCATGTGTTATGTACCAAGTACAGATATCATGATGGATACAAAAGATTAACAAATAAGTATTGTTTGGGGGCACCGGGGTGGCTGAGTCAATTAAGACTCTGACTTCAGCTCAGGTCATGATCTCGTGGTTTGTGAGTTCGAGCCCCATATCAGGCTCTGTGCTGACAGCTCAGAGCCTGGAGCCCGCTTCAGAATCCGTGTCTCCCTCTCTCCCTGCCCCTCCCCTGCTAGCACACTCTGTCTCTCTGTCAAAAATAAAATAAAAACCTTAAAAAAAGTATTGTTGAATGCTTGAATCCTTTTTAATGGGACTCAATCTTTTATCATGTATTATTACCTCTACAGCAATGAAGTGCCCATATATACACGGTTCCGTTCTTTTCAGAAGATGACGCTGGGACACTCAGGAACAGCAGTTGGTTAGAGGTCTTGGAGGGCTCAGGGGATTTTGGATTCTGCTTAAGTCCCTTGCCAGAAGGGGCACCTGAATCCACCAGTGGTCTCAGTCTGATCTGAAACTATGCAAAAGGCCCAACTATCCCTGAGGGCAAGATGCTGAACAAGGCAGTAGGATTGAGAGGAATGTTCTTTTTTTTTTTTTTTTAAATCTTTTAAAAAAATGTTTATTTATTTTTGAGGAGGGGAAGGGCAAAGAGAGAAGGAGACACAGAATCCGAAGCAGGTTCCAGGCTCTGAGCTGTCAGCACAGAGCCCGATGTGGAGTTTGAACTAAAAAATCTTTGGGGCGCCTGGGTGGCTCAGTCGGTTGAGCTTCTGACTTTGGCTCAGGTCATGATCTCAAGGTTTGAATGACCCTCCCCCATTCATGCTCTGTCTCTCTCTGTGTCAAAAATAAATAAACGTTAAAAATTTTTTTCAATATATGAAATTTATTGTCAAATTGGTTTTCATACAACACCCAGTGCTCATCCCAAAAGGTGCCCTCCTCAATACCCATCACCCACCCTCCCCTCCCTCCCATCCCCCATCAACCCTCAGTTTGTTCTGAGTTTTTAAGAGCCTCTTATGCTTTGGCTCTCTCCCACTCTAACCTTGAGAGGAATGTTCTAAGGGGCAATAGACTTATTTATTTATTTATTTATTTATTTATTTATTTATTTTAAATTTTTTTTTTTTAACGTTTTATTTTATTTTTGAGACGGGGGAGACAGCATGAATGGGAGAGGGTCAGAGGGAGAGGGAGACACAGAATCGGAAGCAGGCTCCAGGTTCTGAGCCATCAGCCCAGAGCCTGACGCGGGGCTCGAACTCACGGAACGCGAGATCATGACCTGAGCCGAAGTCGGATGCTTAACCGACTGAGCCACCCAGGCGCCCCAATAGACTTATATATTTAGAAGTGAGGCTGTATCTGAGAATTGCCTTGCTGGAGTCGCGAGGAGATACACAGAGCAGGAGGTAGTAGGGAGCAGACAGGGATTCTAGCCTGGAAGTTGGTGTGTCAGCACTGGGGCAAGGCTGCAGGAGTCAGCAGGCTGGGGTTGGGGGGTCGCAGGGCTGCCTGGTTGCTGATGCTCCCTGACTCTCTTTGAAGTCACTGATTGGTTGGAATCTGTGTGCTTCTCCCAACACATACACCAGGTTCTGCATGTCAAAGCAGGGGAAGGAAGTTTTAAAGTGTTCATGACATATGCTCCATTGGCTTTCTGGATTGCTGTGGAAAACTCAACACTTCTTGTCATAAGCCTTTTTGTTCTTTTTTTTTTTTTTTCTTTTAGGTAAATTTGGCTCTTAGGTTCAGTTTCAGTCTGTTCTTTCCTTCCAGCTTCTGAAAAGGGACTGTGCCCTTGGCCTGCTGACCATGCTTACTATGTGGTGGGCTCTGAGGGTGCTGGGGAAGACAACAGCACTGGCAGGCATGTGCTATACATCTAATGGGGTCTGGTAGTGAGAGGAGGAGCCAAATAGGTCTTATTTGACCTTCCCAAGGGAGGACTTTGAAAATTACTTATTAGTGGGAAATAGTCTTCACAGTCCTGAGATAAGAGGAATTATGGACCAAGACATCTTTAGGGCCAGCAGAAATTTGCATTGTCTATTAAGTTAGGAACCAAGTATTAATCTTTTTTGATGTTTTAAAATTCAGACAAGAGAGCACCAGTTCATTTCAGATTTTTTTATTTGTTTATTATTTTCCCTGCAGGGAGTTGCTGTTGCTGATGGTGGGTCTAGTTGAATTGGAGAGAATGCCGGCATGGGGTGGGCACTGGGGGAGAGGCTGCATTATCAGTCCCTTCCCACCTCCCAGTAAATGGCACCTTCCTGCAGTTCTTTGTACCCTGGTGTATCTTTTTTAAGATGTGAAAATTGAATTTGTAATATCTCTGCAGCTCAGCACTTACCCTGCCTCAATCCGTGTATCATTTCCTTGGTAGAGAAGGTTAGAGATGGGACATGTTTGAGCCTTATGTCACTCTCCCTGCAGGATCATACCACAGACCCTTTAATAAAATTGGCAAATCAGGGGAGCTTTTAAAACAAAAACACTCTATTATCCATGATTAAGTGTGTGTCAGAGGCCAGACCAATTATTTATTGTTTCATGTGATTTTCAGAATAATTATTATCCCTAAATACAGCCTCAGAGGCTGAGGTTTAGAAGAGTTAAATCACTTGCTTTTGGTCACATGGTTATTATGTGTCTGTATTTGCTCCAGGAAGACATTTTTCTTCTTCTCAGTTTTAGAGGAACCCACACCCAAGTATAGAGAACAGAGAAAGTTTCCATGTGCTGCCAGCAGGAAAAAAAAAAAAAAAAAAAAAAAAAAGCACCCTTTCTGTGTCCCAGACCTGCGCCTGACAAAAGGTCAGGAAATCTGTGTTTCAGTTCAGGGCTGTGTGTTGATCTACCTTAGTGGTCTTTGCTTTCTGCTGCTCACCTCCCCTCACCTGCATGTGAGTCTGTTGTCTGGGGCAGGACTTGAAGCGAGATGCAAACAGTTCACAAAGAGACAGCTGCCAGGAGGGTCCAGGGTACTATCAAGCCAATCACTGGTGGTCTTCACTTTGAAGCTGTCCTACAGGTTGTACTCTCCTGTTGCATGACATCCCACAGTATGCCAGTGTCTCCAAGGACCCTGCAAACTAAGACAAAGTGAGCAGGTAATTGTTGACAAGAGTTCACCAATGCCAGAGCATTTCTTGTAAACCGTGAGGAAATGAGTGATTTATATGGAAGTATAGAACGAAGAGAAGTTATTTTTCTAAATCCTAAAATACATGTCATGTCACAATTCCCTGTCCCCATCCTTATATTTTAGTTTAAACCATTCAGCTGTGAAAACAGAGAACCACAAGCTTTGTACTCACCTTGCCTCTGATTCATACCCTGGAGGAAATCATGTGACCCCTTTTGGCCTCCTCTTCCCTGGAGACTGCACATTTTGCTTAAATCAAAGAGATGCTGAAGGACTTGACCTGGCTTCCCATAAAAGTGCTGATCAATAAAATGTTTAAAAATTAGTTTTGAATATTAAACATTTTCAGTGGATATGAAAATTTATGGCATCTCGATTAACCAAGTTTCCACTGCATAATGGGGACAAAGAATGTTTTATAGTTGTTGCTAAGTTTTCTGGCTAGCCCACAGAAGATTATTTAACTCATAATTATCCAAAATAAGATATACTAGCAATGAAGAATAATAGAAAACAAGGTTGTTTTAGAAGAAGTAATTACACAAAAATGAGAAAAAAAATGAATATGACAATTTTCTATTTATCATGAATGCCAATGCTGAAGATAAGTAGGCATAATGAGAGGAAGATAATATGGAAACATTTTGTCAAAGATATTTCTGAATACTTTCAAAAGTTTGGAGTTTGTCTTGTTTCTGTTGTGCCAAATTCAATTTTAAGATGTATAGCTTTCATCTTATTGAATTCAAGTATATGTATACATTTGCCACTTCTCTGATGATTGGATTTTTTTCATAAATATAGATGAAGAAAGGAAGACACATATAGGAAATGAAAGACAAAAATGGAAAGAAGAGAACACGAGAGAAATTTTCCCAAGCTGTCAGCTAAGAGTTGAAGGAAGACACAGAACTAAAGAGGAAGGGATAGTGTGTAGTTGTGAGAAAACAAAACAAAACAAAACAAACAAAGAAACAGCCTAAAGTGGAATTACCTAGTAGTCAGAGGTAGACAAAAGAAGGAGAAAGAAAGTGGTAGATAAGAATCAAGAATTACCAGGCCCCATCTGCTTAATATCTGGTGTGTGAATGCCTCCATCCCCTCTGTCCAGGTCATAGGACCACACACACACGTGTCCAGTGCCCATGCTAAATCAAGGCAAAGAGCTACTTAGGGCTTAGATTCTCACTTGCTGCTAGGATCCAGCTCTTTCTGAACCTGGTTTCACACCTGTTCTGTAGCTGTTGATTCCCTTCTTGTTACTGAGTTTTTAGTCCATATCTTATTACTCTGCGTTGTACCTACCATAGGCCCTGGGTGATTTGAAGCCCTGCCCTGTCTTGCCAGGACCTCTTCTCCGAGAGACCAGGTCTACCCTTGACCCTACTCCCAGAAGCCTAGGTGTTCACAGACTTTGCAATGCTTACCGTTTGCCCACCCACCCAAATGTCCGTTTTGGAGACCATCTCAGTGCACGTAGCATGTGAAGTCTAGGCCAAGTCACACTTGCTCCTGTGCAGTTAAACCATTTACTCTCAGTCTTTCTCAGATATGGATTGTTATATGAGCTATTTGTCCACTTTGACTGGGATGGGTTGTGATTGATGCCATCACAGCATAAGGTCTCCTGGTTACTGTTTGGAACTTTCCACGATGGATAAAAGCCAGAGCCAGCTTCTCTTACACAAGAGGATTCAGTCAGTCAGGTGTTTTATGGGAGTGGCTGTGCTCACGTGGAGGTATATTCTATAAGACACTGTGTAAGAAAGAGAAGGGAATAATGGTATTCACCTTTGTATTTTGTTGTGCTTTCTGTGCCATCTGAAAATATTCCTCTTCCCCTTGTTGTTTTTACTACTGTCTTCATGTCTTTTGCTCAAAACATTAATATGCACTCTTGGCTTTTGTATCCCCAGTGTCTAGTACAATACCTAACATGTAGTAGTTGCTCCGGTTTGTTAAAAAGGTAAATATTTGTCCTTTATCTCTATCTGTCTCTTTCTCCACCCATACACATATGCGCGCGCACACACACACACACACACACACGTCTACTTTTTCTAATGAAGATATTCTCACCCATTTTGAGGTAATCGGGAAGTCGCTGAAATTACAACCAGAGATTCTGACATTTGAATCCTAGTTGAGATAATGACCTCTCCCTAGATAGTTGGTATTTAACTTGTCCTGTCTCCTCCTGCTTGTTATAATTGCAGTATTCACCAATTTCAACAATATTCTTAAAGGCACTGGCAGGAAATTCTGATCCGTTGCAAGGGAGGTGTGCCTTGCTCCTCCCTTTTTATCACAATTACAAAATACATGAAGTATATCCAGCACATTCTGGAAGTATATCTGCAAACTTTAGGGGCTAGAAAAGCCAATGTGAGTAACCTAAAATTGCAGGAGGCATTTTAGAATGAAGGGATTTATGGACCCATTTTCCCAGCCATTTGAAGTACAGCTGTTTCTGTGATAAGTTCTCACTGAGACATCCATGAATGTCTCAGGAGCCCATAGGTCTGCCTGCCTGGATAGGTACAGCAGGACCGGTTTACAGGTTGTTCTTGATTATATACCTCATTTATAATTGGATAGTCAGAGGCATTTAGTGAAATATAAAGTAAAGCATAAGCATAACCCCTATCAAAAGGTTTATAAACACAGATTTTACAGTGAAAAAGGTTCATTTCTAACCCCAGCTCTGGTGTGTATTGGGTCTATATGGTTGGAAATGACTAAGTTTCTCTAAGACCCAATTTCCTTATTTAAAAAAGAGGACTCTGTACCTACTTCACTGTGCTGTTAGGGAGGCATACATGGTATCCAGTTTGTAAGAACTTAAAGTCTGGCATGTAGTATGTTCACAATAAACAGTAGCATTACATTAAAAAATAAGTTACTGAATTAACAATTTTGTTTATTTTATTTTTTTGTTTTATTTTTGTATATTTTTTAAATGTTTATTTATTTTGAGAGAGAGAGACAGAGAGAGAGGAAGCACAAAAGTGGGGGCAGCAGAGAGGGAGAGAGAGAATCCCAAGCAGGCTCCATGCTGTCAGTGCAGAGCCCATCTTGGGCCTTGATCTTACAAACTCAGGTCATGACCTGAGCCGAAATCAAGAGTTTAACCAACTGAACCACCCAGGTGTCCCTTAAAATTTTTAAAAAGAAGGTTTTGTTAACCACTATATGCCAAGCACTATACTAAGCAGTGTGGATATTACATAGTTGAATTAATCCTAGACTCTCCTCTTTAAATACTTAACATCAAGTGAATGTATTAGCAGGATAAAGGGCCCACAGATCAGGAAGCAGGAGAGGAAAAGACAAGGAGAAAAAGGGAAAAGGGAAAGATAATTTACTTAAAATGCACCAAATTAAGTGTTCACTGAAACAAACTTGGACATTTGTATTCACCCATGTAACCATCACTCCAAATGGAACAGAACATTTTTATCATCCTCAATGCTTTTTGTATTACAGTAAAATATACATAACATGAAATTTACTTTTTAACTATTTTTAAATATTTATTTATTTATTTATTTATTTATTTATTTGAGAGAGAGAGAGAGCAAGCAGGGGAAGGGGCAAGGTGGTGTGGGCGGGGGGGAACACAGAAAGAAAGAGAAAGAGAATCCTAAGCAGGCTCCACACTCAGCGCAGAGCCTGATGCAGGCTTCATCCCAGGACCCTGGGATTATAACCTCAGCTGAAATCAAGAGTTGGATGCTCAACTGACTGAGCCACCCAGGCACTCCCCCTTTTGACTTTTTTTAAGTATACAATTCTGTGACATCAAATGTATTCACATTATGTACAGAAATTACCACTGTCCATGTCCAGAACTTTTCTCACCTTTCCAAACTCAAACTCTGTACCCATTAAACACTAATTCTCCATCCCCTACTTCCTGCAGCCTCTGGAAACTATCATCCCACTTTCTGTCTCTATGAATTTGACTACTTTGAGTACCTCATGTAAGTGGTATCATACAATATTTATCATTTTGTAAATGTTCTGTTTCACTTATCATAAAATCTTCAAAATCCATCAATGTAGTAGCATGTATCATGATTTTTTTTCTTCTTAAGGCTGGATTATACACACACACACACACACACACGCATAGTATCTATATCAGTATGCCCATCAACAAGTAAACGGATAAACAACATGTGATACATAATTTTGTTTATTCATTTACTTGTTGATGGACATTTGGGTTGCTTCTACCTTGTGGCTCTTATGAATAATGCTGCAATGAACATGAGTGTACAAATATCTATTCAAGTCTTTGTTTTCAATTCTTTAGGTATATACCCAGAAGTAGAATTGTATATACCCAGAAGTGAATAATATGGCATTCTATTCAATTTTTGAGGAGCCATTGCACCAGTTTCCATAGTGGCTGCACCACTTTACGCTCCTTCCAGCAGTACATAAAGGTTCCAATTTATCTACGTCCTTGCCAACACTTAATTGCTATTTTTTGATAATAGCCATTTTAATAGATAATGTGAGGTGTTATTTATTGTGGTTCTGATTTTCCATTTTCCTATAGATTAATGATATTAATATGATTATTGGGCATTTATGTATGTTCTTTGGAGACATGTCTATTCAAATTGATGGCACACTTTTTAACCAGGTTGTTTGTTCTTTTGGTTGTTGTTGAGTTGCAGGAATTCTTTATTTATTATGGATATTAATATTTTATCATACATGTGATTTTCACATGTTCTCCCTCTGTAGATTGCCTTCTCATTTTGTTAATAGTGTCTTTTGATGCATAAACATTTTAAATTTTGAGGTAGTGCATTTTATGTGTTTTTCCTTTGTTGCTTATGCTTCTGGTGTCCTAACTAAGAAATCACTGCCAAATACAATATCATGAAGCTTTTTCTGTATGTTTTCCTTTTAAGAATTTCATAGTCTTTGCTCTTACATTTAGGTCTTTGGCCCATTTTGAGTTAATTAATGTATATGGTATGAGGTATGGGTCCAAACTAATTTTTTTGCATGTAGATATGTGATTTCCTCACCACCATTTCTTGAAAAGACCATTTTTTCCCCATTGAGCAGTCTTCATGCTATTGTTGGATATCATTTGAACATTTATGCAAGGGTTTACTTCTGAGCTTTCTGTTCTATTCCATTGGTCTCTGCCTGTCTTCATGCCAGCACTATACTGGTTTGATTACTTTAACTTTGTAGTAGGTTTTGAAATCAGGAAGTGTGAGACTTCAACTGTGTTCTTTGTCAAGATTGTTATCGTTCTTTGGGATCCTCTGATATTCCATATGTATTCTAGGATGGATCTCTGACATTCCATATCTATTCTACGATGGATCTTGCCATTTCTGCAAAACAAAACAAAACAAAACACCATCACATTGAAGTGTTCATAGGGATTGCATTGAATTTGTAGATACCTTAAAATAGTATTGACATCTTAACATCTTAAATGTCAACTTAAGTCTCCCAATCCATAAACGCAGGATATCTTCCATCAATTTTTGTCATCTTTAATTTCTTTCAGAAACATTTGGAAGCTTTTGGTGTATCTGTCTTTGACCTCCTTGGTGAAAATTGTTACTAAGTATTTTATTTTTTAATATTATTATAAGTGAAATTGTTATTTAATTTCCTTTTTGTATTGTTCATTGTTAGTGCATAGAAACACAACTAATTTTTATGTGTTGATTTTGTATCCTGTAATTTTGCCAAATTCATCTATCATTCTAACAAGTTTTGTTCAATCTTTAGGATTTCCTGCATATAAGGTTATGTCATCTGCAAATAGATAATTTTACTTCTTTCTTTACAATTTGGATGGCTGTTAGGTATTTTTCTTGCCTAATTGACATGCTTAGGACTTCTAGTATGATGTTGAAATGAAGTGATGAAAGTAGGTATCCTTGCCTCACTTCTGATATTAGAGGAAAAGATTCAGTTTTTCATTATTTAATAAAATGTTAATTGTGAGTATTTCATTTATGGGCTTTATTATGTTGATGTAGTTTCCTTTTACTCTCAATTTGTTGACTTTTTACCATGAAAAAGTGTTTAATTTTGTCAAATACTTTTTCTGTATCAGTTAGATTATCTTTTTCCCACTTCATTCTACTAATATGGTGTATTGCATTGTTTGTTTTTCAAATGTTGAGCCATTCTTGCATTCCAGGAACAAATTCCACTTGGTCATGGTATATAATCTTTCAGGGTCCTGTTTGAATTCAGTTTGCTAGCATACTGTTGGGGATTTTTGCATCAATGATCATAAGAAATATTGGTCTATAGCCTTCTCATCTTGTAGTGTTTTTATTTGACTTTGGTTTTAGGATAATGCTGACATCATAGAATGAATTTGGAAGTGTTTCCTCCTCTGCAAGTTTTTGGAAAAGTTTGAGGATGACTGTTGTTAGTTCGCTAAATGCTTGGTAGAATTAACCAGTGAATCCATCTGGTCTTAGGCTTTTCTTTTCTGGGAGATTTTTGATTCAGTCTCCTTATAGTTATGTATCTGTTCAGATTTTCTATTTTTTTCAGGATTCCATTGAAGTAGGTTGTGTGCTTCAAAAAAATTTGTCCATTTCATTTAGGTTATCCAATTTGGTGATACAGTATTATTTACATTATTCTTACAATCCTTCTAATATCTGTAAGTTTGGTTTAGTATTCCTTATTTCATTTTTGATTTTGGTTATTTGAGAATTTTTTTTCTTAGTAGGTCTAGATAAATGTTTATTAATTTTGTTAATCTCTTCCAAGATCTAACTTTATAAAGTAATCTACACTCAACATGAACTCACAATCATAAGATCACGAGTCACAGACTCTACTGACTGAGCCAGCCAGACACCCCTCTCAAAGAACTAACTTTGTTAGTTTTGTTGGTTTTGTTGATTCTATTATTTTTCTATTCTCTATTTCCTTGATCTCTGACCCAATTTTCATTATTTCCTTTGGTATGTTGATTTTGTGTTTAATTTGCATAGAGGTCCCGTAAATTTCTTCTCTTAAACTATACTGCATGCCCAATGAGTGGAACAGAGGCAACTAAAACACCATGCTTTTCTTAAACAGAATAATGCATTTTTTAAAAAAAATTTGACACTTACTTGGTTGCCAAAGATCTTTGATTGATTTTCAGAGTCCCTATAAAGTCACTCTATTCAGTTTCTAATTCCTTATTCAATGTTTCTGTGGGTAAAAAAGGACTTGAGGCTTTCTAGTCTGTTATCTTGCTGAGATCGCCTTCCATGCCCTTTTGAAGTCAGTCCTTCAGCACTGGGCAGAAATCCATTTCCAGAAACTGTACATTAATTTTGTCTGTTCTGGAATTTCTTATAAATGGGATGATACTGCATTACACAGTACTTTTATATATGGCTTCTTTTTCTTAGTATAATGTATCTGAGATCCATGCATGTTATTGCATATAGTCATTCCTTTTTTGACTGCTGTATTCTATTGTATGGATATACCATTATTTTTTTCCCTATTTATTTGTTGATGTCATTTTTTGTTCTTATGAATTAAGGTACAATGAATATTTGAATATAAGTCTTTAGGAGGAAATATATTTTCATTTTTCTTAGGAAATACCTAAGGATAGAATTTGAGTCGTATGGTAAGCGTAGGTTTAACTTCTAAGGAAACAGCTAGACAATTTTCCAAAGTTATTATACCAACTTTATTCCCACCAGTAATATGTGGGATTTCCAGCTACTTCACAGTCTCAATATTTGGCATTGTAGGCTTAAAAAAATTTATTTTTAGTCACATGAGTGTGTGTATTGAATAGTGTACCATTGTAAAATTTTAATTTGCATTTTTGAAGGATTAATGACATTCAATATCTTTCTGAGTGTTTTTCATATTGGTAATTCTTATATTTTTTCATAGACCAAGGGTGATTGATGTATTAATCCATCCATTCATTTAACAAATATTTCTTGGGGTGTTTGGGTCACATAGTCAGTTAAGTGTCTGACTCTTGATTTTGGCTCAGGTCATAATCTCACGATTTGTGAGTTTGAGCCCTGCATTGGGCTCTGCACCGACAGCATGGAGCCTGCTTGGAATTCCCTCTCTTCTTCTGTCACTGCTCCTCCCCCACTTGTGCTCTCTCTCTCCCTCTCAAAGTAATTAAACTTTTTTTTTTTTTATTTTTTTTTTTAATTTTTTTTTTAACCTTTATTTATTTTTGAGACAGAGAGAGACAGAGCATGAACGGGGGAGGGTCAGAGAGAGGGAGACATAGAATCGGAAACAGGCTCCAGGCTCCGAGCTGTCAGCACAGAGCCCGACGCGGGGCTCGAACTCACGGACCGTGAGATCACGACCTGAGCCGAAGTCGGCCGCTCAACCGACTGAGCCACCCAGGTGCCCCAATTAAACTTTTTTTAAAGGAGAAAGTATTCCTTAAAAAAAAAAACAAAAAACAAATAATTCTGGAACATTATGTTCCATGTACTGTTTTCTAGGGAATGATATAGGAGCTGGAGTTATAGTGGTGAACAAAATAGACTAAGCTTCTGCTGTTATAGAACTTACATTCTAGGAAAGCCAGATATGTGATAAAATATAATGTTAATAGTAATGTATGTGTTAAAGAATAATAAAGTAAAGCAAATGAATTGAAAAAGACAGGTAGCTCTAATTTAGGTTAGAAACTGCTTATTTCATGTGGTAATATTTGAACAGAGTGCGGGAGTGAGCCAAGCAGATATCTGGGGGAAAGGTTCCAAGGAACAGGAAAAACAAAAGCAGAGGGTTCATGGCAAGCATGTGTTCAACATATTCTGAGAATAGTGAGGAGGGGTTGGAACAGAGTAAGCAAGGGATTGAGTGATAAAGAATAATAAAGAGTCACAGACTAAGACTTTAAGTTCCTGGTTGAACAAAGCAGGTTGGAAACCAGGACCTCTGTCCTCACAAGTAGAGAAACCTGAACAAACTGAAAATGAACAGCTCTTCACTTAGATCCATCAGAGAGCTGAGACCATGGGATAAACCTCCACCCTGAAACCTAGAGACAGGTAGATACAGAGAATCACAACATATTCTAAGGTGAAACCACTGCTTTAGTCAGATTCTTCTAGGAACACATAAAGGGTAATTGACTGCGAGAGATTGATTGTGGGCTACCTTGAGAAAAGTCCAGGTGTCTGAGTCTCCGGGGTGGGGTTCACACTTTTGTGAGATGTACCTCCAGAGGCCCCAGCAGGTTCTCAGGGTGAAAATGGGAGAGAGCAGGAGTAAGTAACCATTTTGAAGGAAACCCAGGACCTTCTATTCTCTTTAACAGAATCTTGCCCTCAAGGAAACTAGTTTACCAGAGCTTAACTACATTGGGGTTTGCTAATGCTTAAACTCCAAAGGAAAGGGGAATGCCCAACTCCAATCCCCTCTAGCTAAAAGGCAAAGAATAGTTTGGAAATCTATCACCAGAACCCGACTCAGATATTGCAGAGATGTTGGAATTATCAGATCGGAAATTTAAAATAACTATGATTAATATGCTAAGGACTCCATTGGAAAAAAAAAAAAAAAAAAAAAAAAGGAAAACAGGCCAGAACAGATGGGTAATGTAATCTAAGAAATGTAAATTCTAAGAGATAATAATAATAATAAAAGAAATGCTATAAAAATTGTTACAGAGGGGCACCTGGGTGGCTCAGTCGGTTGGGTATCCGACTTCAACTCAGGTCATGATCTCACGGTCTGTGAGTTCGAGCCCTGCATTGGGCTCTATGCTGATAGCTCAGAGCCTGGAGCCTGCTTTGGATTCTGTGTCTCCCTCTCTGTCTGCCCTCCCCCACTCAAACTATGTCTCTGTCTCTCTCAAAAGTGAATAAGTATTTAAACAATTTTAAAAAGTTGTTATAGAAATGAAGAATGCCTTCTAACGGCTCATTAGTAGATGGGACATGGTTGAGGAAAGAATTAGTGAGTTTGAAGACAATGTCATTAGAAACTTCCCAAACTTAAAAGGAAAAGAGGAAAAAAAAGACTGGGTAAAAAAGAAACAGAACAGAATATTCAAGAACTTTGGGAAATTTACAAAAAATTGTCATGTCCATGTAATGAAAATATCAGAAAGAAAAGAGAGAAATGAATAGAAGATATATTTGGAACAATGACTAAGAATTTTTCAAGGTTAATGTCAGGCATCAAACCACAAATCTAGGAAGCGTAGAAAACACTAGGAAGGATAAATACCTAAACATAACAAAACAAAACAAAACAAAACAAAATCAAAACAAAAATTATATTCAAACTGAGGAAATTCAAAGGTAAAAAAAAGATTCTTGAAAGAAGCCAGAGAGGGATGTGCGGTGGGGGAACGGACATTTTAGTAGACCAAGGGTAAGAATTACCTCAGACTTCTCTTCAGAAACCATGCAAGCAAGAAGATAATGGAATGAAATATTAACTCCATCCGCCAGTATTATAGGTATAGTTGACTTTTTGGCAATGAAATTGTTCATTCTCTCTCTCTCTCTCTGTCTCTCTGTCTCTGTCTCTGTCTCTGTCTCTCTCTCTCTTTCACACACACACACACACACACACACACACACACACACACACACAGACACTTCTTTTTTCTTCAATTGGATGTTAGTACCTCTGGGACAGGAATAGGATTTCAATTCATTTGTCTCAAATACCTACAATATTCTGCAGATGGAGCATATTAACCAGGTCTGCTTGACAAGAAGCTGGTAGATAGCATCTATCTCTCTGTTCTCATCTCCTTCCTCATTCTATAAGTAGGGGTAATGCTACATTTATATTTTTGTGACCATACAAAAATAGCAAAATAATAGACATAAGCAACTTTTATTTGTGCAATGATGTACAGTTTGCCCTTTCTCTTCCTGAAAAATTCTTTTGTAACCTCTTTCTACATATGAGAGGTCTTATTCATCTTTTAGCCCCCTAAATGTTACTTCTTCTGTAAATGTTCCCTGCTTTTCCTCAATAGCCTTTATCTCAATGGTTTCCAAGCCTTTCAAGCCTGGCTAGGCATCATAGTGACCCAAGAAGTATTTTAGAATGCATGTTCCTGTGCCCAGTGATAGACATATAGAGTTAAAAATGCTGAGACATATATTTAATAACCTGATCTTCATGCAACCAAAACTAGTTCTGTGTACTATTCTTTGGAAATATTGCATCTGTCTTTCTTAGTGTTTCTGAAGAGGATGCTGAAGGAATAAACTAGCTGTCTTCTCTCCCATATGTCAAGTTCTTAAATAATATTTACCTGTGTCTCACAATTGCAGGACTTAAGTTCCTGGAAGGCAGGGAAAATATCTCATTCATCTTTGAATTTATGGTTCTGAGTACAACCTATTTTTTTTTTTACCTTAGTCATTTTGTAAACCTTATGAAAACCTACTCAAATTATTTAAACAAAGAAGTAGTCTCTGTTATAAGGACCATGGAACCCGAGAGAGGTGAAGAACATTGGCTTCTGAAAGGAGACAAATTAAGCCACTTTGTGTGCCTCTTTCCGTGTGGTCACATGGTCTCTTATTCCTGCTTTTCCTACACATCTGTTTTCTTTATCCCTTAACCTTTCAGCTTTCTGCATTTCCACAAGGTAGAATATGGCCACCCTGCATCCTCTAAATTCATAATTCTCATTTTTTAAAATTTTTTAAAAATGTTTTCTTCATTCTTGAGAGAGAGAGAGAGAGAGAGAGAGAGAGAGAGAGAGAGAGAGAGAGAACAAGAGCGGGGGAGGAGCAGAGCGAGAGAGGGACACAGAATTCAAAGCAGGCCCCAGGCTCTGAGCTGCCAGCACGGAGCCCTACACGGGGCTCAAACTAACAAGCCGCGAGATCAACCGACTGAGCTACCCAGGCATCCCCATAGTTCTCATTTAAAAAAAAATTAACGTTTATTTGTTTTTGAGACAGAGAGAAACAGAGCATGAACAGGGGAGGGTCATAGAGAGGGAGACACAGAATCTGAAACAGGCTCCAGGCTCTGAGCTGTCAGCACAGAGCCTGACGCGGGGCTCGAACTCACAGACCGCAAGATCGTGACCTGAGCCGAAGTCGGAGGCTTAACCGACTGAGCCACCCAGGCGCCCCCATAGTTCTCATTTTAAACTAGTTTCCACTGATTGTCTAGAATATCTTTCTCAATGTAAAATTTCCAGGAGATAAAATCTGATGGTCTCAGCTTGGGTAGAGCATACACCCCTACTCCAATCACTCCATGGCTGGAGGAGGAAAATCCTTGGATATTTTAACTCCAAGTAATAAAACATAACACTTTTCAGTGATGTACATCACTTTTAAGTGGGGTAAATAATGGCAATATTTCTAATCTGACTTGATGAGGATGCTGGAGGGAGGCAGTTCCAGGGTTGAGTGCTGAGGTCATTGCCTTTTATGGCCACAGCATTGCTGGAGTGGCTCCAGGCATCACATTCTCACACAACAAAGTCTAGAATTAGTCATTAAGGGCTTGTGGGTGTATCTTTTCAAGATATTTTCCAGAAAGTCCTTCTCAGCAGATTTATATGTCTAGGCTCTATCTGGAAGAGTGTGCTTGGGAAATAGGCATTTTGGGTTTTCGACACCTACAGTGGGAGGCAGACCCCATCAGCAAGTTATTGGTGGGAAGTTTTTGGGTTGGTAATGTAGTGGTATAAATGTGGCTTGCTAATGTGGTTGGAGGGACAATAGAGGAGAAAGTGGTCAGAATTCTCAGAGAATGGTAGGTTATGGCCTGGGCAGGCCCCCGCTAGGTGCTTTAATTTAATACAGGTGGGTTGAAGGGACAAACCAAAAAAATCCATGTCCAATTTGACCCCTGTGGTCCAATCTGATAAAAAAAGAAAACACCAAAGGTGCCTCGCTTTATATGGTCACTGATGACATCTGAGACAATACATACACATTTCAAAAAACAAAAACTGAAAGGAACATGAGAATCAGGAAGACTCAAGGCCAATGAAAGGAAGTTGTAAACAGCACCCCACACTAATCAGAAGAGGAAACAGGCATGGTAGAAGGAAATGGGGGGAAGCAAAAGGGATGGAGAGAGACAACCAAGTTGGGTGAAAGGAAGCCTTGGGGAAAACAGTGCGCAGTGGAAAGCTTCTGGAACTGAATGGGTCAGAGCAGTACACTTCTTAAATCATGCTGGGCAAACCAGGAGACGAACTGGAGGACAGGAGGGAAAAGGTGCGGGGAGGAGATAGCTGAGATTAATGAGGACAGGCAGTGCCAGGCTCCCGCTGGCCAGGGCTGGCGACATGATAGCACAGGCCCGGGATGGCTCCCCTCTCTTTTGAGGTCAGTTATTTATTTATTTTGTAACGGAACCTAACAAATTTTAAAACCAGATAAATCCAATTACCCATGTTTTGCCTTCAGGGAGTGTGAAAGATTAATGGTGGTATTTTGGCAGTAGCATAAAAAGAAATAGGTGGTAATAACAAGGAGGCTCATAAAAGGAGCTCGTATCCCAGGAAGGCCCAGAAAGCTGGCTGTAGCTCTGGCTGGGGCACTGGCTGCTTGTCTATACTCAGGATGCTATTTGCATCCTCCATGTTTTCAGGGCTTGGGAGAGGGCCCAGGGAGACCATCCTCCTCCGCTGCCAGTGCCAGGATCAGAGACAGTGGAGCAAGGGCATGGCGTCCTTTCTTAGGTTGTGTTCTTTTTTACACCCTTTTTGTAGATACCCCACAAACGACAGTTTTGGTTTCTTATGTTTTAGAATGAACAAAATATTTCCCCAGGAGTTACCTCCATTGGTGTTCTCGTAACTCCTTGGGGGGCTTGTTTAGCAGTTGTTATTCTCTTCAGTTTATAGATAAGGAGGCTGCATGATAAGGTTCTACTTCTAGAACCTACTTCTGATACTGTTTTTGGTTTTGTGCTCTTTCTTAAGCTGCTGTTAGTATAACTATTTTTGGAAACATTGACACAGAAACAATAATGCCTCTAGTGCAGCTTGTTACAAACTTCCTTAGAGCCAGGCTGCCATTGACCAATTGGTTCAGTGAAACCTACACAAGGGGGTGGCCATTGGAATGTTCTAGTCTCATTTTGTATTTGCTGTTTTCGCTGAAGTGGCATTATGTAAGACTGCCAGTGTCATCCCAGAATAGTTTTTGGCTTCTGAAATGTTTCTTCCAAAATGTCTTGCTTGATATTCACACATTTGGCTTTTTTTTAAAACATAATTATTTTTATTGAGATATAATTCACATATCATAAAATTCACCCTTTAAAAATGTACAATTCAGTAATTTTTAGTATATGTCTAAGGTTGTGCAACCGTTACCACTTTCTAATTCCAGAATGTTCTTGTCCCCCCTCCTCCTGAAAGAGACCTCATACCCAGTTGCAGTCAATCCCGCTGCCCCTTCTGCCTTGTCCTGGGCAGCTACATGTCCTCTTGCTGTCTCACTGTCTCAATGAATTTGCCCATTCTGGACATTTCACATACGTGGATTCATACAGTACATGTGTTGTGCTTTTCACTTCTCTTTCATCCATTCTTTCATTCATTCCCTCTCTCATTTATCCACAAACATTTTTTGCACTCCTATACAGTCCAAGCATTTTGTTAGGCACTGTGGGAGGACATAAACAAGCATGGTCTTTACTTTTGAGAAGCTTGTACTTTTGAGGTGGGGAAGGTAGAAACAAGCAGTTCAAAATCATGCTAAGTCATCCTTTCCCCCTGAAAAGGTGCACATGTATTATCAGGATCTACTTGTTTCTCCCAGTTGTGTTCTAGAAGTGACTTTGCCTGGAACCAGCCATTCCACTGCAGTGATGTGCCTCGATGAGGCCTCTTTCCCCAGGACTCAGTACTGCCTTCGACAATTGAAGCCCAGCTCTAACACTGCCTAAGAAACAGGCTCTACTTAGCACCCCAGTCCTCACTTCTTATACCACTGGTGTCCAAACTGTAGCCAGTATTGGGATCACCTGGAGAGTCTGTTAAAACAGATTACTAGGCCTCAACCCCAGGTTCCTGATTGAGTATGACTAGGAAAAGGCCTGAGAATGTGCATTTCTTGCATTTCCTGGTGATGTTGATGCTACTTGTCCAAGGACCACATTTTGAGAACCACTGTTTTAGAATATACCCTTTCACTTGTTGGTCCCTGTCCTGGTAGCCTGCCAAGTAAATTAATACCTCCAGAGCTGAGACTCTTCTTTTCTCTTACTAGTCTCTTATCACAGACCCAAGCCTTGCAATTAAGTCTTGATTATTACCTACTTGCTTCTATTCTCAAACACTGTCTATTTCTGGCTTTGATGGTCTTCTCTGATGCCAGTTCATATACTGAATCTGGCCACTTTTTATGTATACTGAGTTCTGTCTATTGTATATTTTACCGAAATCCACACACAGTAAGCTCCTAGGCCTAATCCAGTCTGATTTTTCTCCCTGTATTTAACTGGCAACATTGCCCAAAGATAAGGCATCAGTTAATTCAAGATGTCATTGGCAAATTTCCTATTCCCAACTCCCTGATTTTATAAAATGGATAAATGACAAAGATGACATTGTTTTTTGTTTTGTCTTGTTTTGTTTTGTTTTTTACTCACCTCTGGCACTTTATGTTGGCAAATCCAAACTGAGAAGGAGGATGTGCAGTAGACATCTTGCTACCTTTGTGGTTAAAATTTTCTCATATAAATCCACTTGTAAGATTGGCGGTGATTGTAGAGTCATAAAAAAGAATGTGTTGGTTCTTGGGAATTTAAGAAAGACCAAAACCAGCTAAACATATTTAAAATAGGATTGCATTATTGGAGTTAACGGACTTAAAAAAATTAATCAAAGACCCCTGACTTTGATATATGCATTTTTATTTTTATAAATGAATGCTTCTCAGACATAAAGGTGTACACACTATATGATTCCAATTTTATGAAGTTCAAGAGCAGGCAAAACAATTCAATGATGGTGGAAATGAGTATAGTTATTTCAAGTGGTGGTAGGAAGAGTTTTGAGAGTTAATGCCTAAAAACTGGCATGAAGAAAATTTGGATCATGGTAGGAATGCTCTATATTTTGATCTGGGAATGCTCTATGTAACACAAGTGTATGGTTTTTTAACCATTGAACTGTACTCCTAAGATCAGGGCCCTTTATACACTTTAATATTTTTTAATAGTTTTTTAAAGTGTATTTATTTAATTAGAGAGAGAGAGAGAGAGAGAGAGAGAACATGCACAAGTGGGGGAGGGACAGAGAGAAGGAGTGACAGAATCCTAAGCAGGCTCCACACCATCAGTATAGAACCTGATGCGGGGCTTGATCTCATGAACCATGAAATCATGACCTGAGATGAGATCAAGAATCCAATGCTCAACTGACTGTGCCACCCAGGCACTCCAGTGCACTTTACTCTTTAAACATGAACCTCAATAAATAGAATACTAAAAAATGATGCAAAACAGTTTAAAAATGAATGTTAAAATAAGCGTTAGAGGAAAGGTAAAATAAGATTTTATTTATTTAATTAAATTACCAAATTAAAGACTATGTTGTGCTTCTTGTGAGATTATTTGAAGAGTAGTGGCATAGCAGCAACCTCATAACATAGGAAAATAGCAACAGCAACAAAAATGTATACTCCACAGAAGGATGGGGATAGAAGTGGAGAAGCTTCTCTCGAAAGTCATGGTGTGCCAGAGATTAAAAGCTTGTTTTACACATAAAGAACCATTAAACTTAAAGTCTTATTTATTTCATTTCAGGGTAAAGGTAAGGGACTTCGGAGCAATCTGAGTAGACCCTTGAATTGCATTAACCATTGCCACCATCACCACAAAAATCCTCGGCCATCACTCTCCTATATAGTAGGGCGTGTAGACTGATAGGCAGAGTAGCAAGCTCTTGATTCAGACTCAGGGGAAGGTTAATGGCTAACCTTGTCCCAGGTACCATGACAACCCAAAAATCTACAACTTCTAAACTTGGAATCTCTGTAGAGGAAACCAGGCACCTCAGAACACTGTTCTGTGGTTTTCTTCTTTCCCAAATTCCCAGGAAGCAGCTCCATCCATACTCCTCACTTCATCTTTTGCTAGGCCACTGCCCTCAGTCCAGCTGTCCTTCAGGAGCAGAAAGACTTCTTTAAAGCATAAATAAGAAGGAGCATGTCAGGCTCAGCAGGAGAACATGCTAACTGCTCTGCAGTTAACCAAGAACATATATGCCTGATGCCCAGACTTAAACTTTAATCGATAGATATTAATTAACAGAGAGAACAATAACTGTCTTATTAAATCAGCAGTGATAAAAAACAGGCTATAGATACTACTGAATGCTAATTGTCAGTTGATGACTCCACAGTTTCTCGATGGTGAGCAGGCACGTTCAAGGTATAACACAGCGTTTCCAGTACATGCCGTGATGTTAAATCCTCGCTATGGTGTCTTAATAATCAATTGGAATTTAGCGTACGATATTTGTCTAATTAACTCCACATCGACAGTCGGGAGCCAGGCTTGGCCACAGATGATGGATTCGTTATGGTATCTTGGACTTGATTATTGGCAGGGGTACATTTTCTATGCGCTGGGGGGCTCATCTCCAGAGGCCAGGGTCTGTAAAATAACCTCAGGGCCTGAGCTGAATTTTGTATCACATTTTACAATAAAATATGAATGAGAGGGATGCTATTCTTTAATTACAGTTTAATTTTCCACTTATGGGAAGGGCCTAGTTTCTCATCTGCCTTGAAAACCACCATATCCTGCACCCCCCAATGAGTTCCTGAAACCCTTACATAAAGGCAGAGGCCGGTGGAGAGGAGCCCCACTCTTTACTTTCTGTCTGCTGCCTTGAAATGCCCCCTACAGTCTTGAACAGTCTTCTGTGACATCCTTCTCACCTTAACCCTCACGTGGCATATTTCCCCTTCTCTCCTAGCAGTTCATACCTCTTCCTTCCTTCAGCTCCCAAAAGCCCGAGTACACATATTTGTGCACATTCTTTCATCCTTGTGGGCCAGCTTCTGTTTTCTGCTTCCTTTTCACAACTATTGTCTTGGGTATTTAGCTTGTATGTTCAAGTTCAGGAACTGTGAATTTTATATATTTTTCTCCATCTTGACAATTACACACAGGGATTCTTCAATGTGACTGTTCTAGAGTGCTTGTGCATGAACAATGGAAGAGTAGCTGCACAACTCTTCTTTTCATGCTTTTGGTGCCATAATTTTGTTAGGCTGTGGACACCCAGCGTCAGGGAGAAAAGCAGTCCTGGGTCAGGGATGTCAGTGCAAAGCTCTGAGAAGGGACTAAATCTCTTGGTAGTGACATCATTATAAAGGTTTTTAATTACTTACTTATAGTGAACTTTTTCAAAGAAGTTTAAGTAGCCTGATAAGGACACAGATATGTCATATGTTAGTATAAGTTTAAAGTTAATAAGACTGTACCCCATAATAGAATAAAAAAAAAATAAAAGGCAGATGGATTGAAGAGCCGAGTATTAATATAAATATAAAAATTCTGACAGCATCAGGAAAATAAAGAATTTTATAAATGCATGTACATGTAATCTTGGGAATGGGGAAGTATTTTGTAATTAAGATGGGAAACCCAAAAGCAATGAAGGAAAATAATTGATATATTGATAGATTGGCCTCATTAAATGCAAAAGAACTAAACAAAAAGAGATAATACAAGCAGTTAAAAGGCAAGTTGTAGACTTGGGGAAAAATGGTGAGCAATATTTATAACATTAATATCTGGACTATAGAAAGAACAGCTACAAATCACCAATGAAAAGATAAATAACTCATTAGAAAATAGACAATGGATCAGCAATTCATTGAATCCAAATTGTGCATAAGTATGTGAAAAGATGCTAAACCTCATGAGTAATCAGGGAAATATAAATTAAAACAGAAAAGACAAATTACCTCTCAAAAACTAATTAAAAATACAAGCTTGTGTCAGTGAGGACTCAAGAAAAGGTAATTTTTGGACACTATTGGTGAAAATATAAAATTGTTCATCTTTGGAAAAGGTGATACCTATGAAAATTAGAAATTTAAATACCAGTTGACTTCCGGATTTAGAAAAATCTTTTGAGTAGTACTCCTGGTGATCCAACCCCAGGCAGAATGGAGGCTGGGAAAAAAATTGGACACAAAATATGACCACTTAGTGTGAAGCTTTGCCAACCTTTGTATGCTGTGCCTTGCAGCTCTTAAAAAGAATGAAATACTGAAGCTTTTATGAACATCAGAAATGTACACATTTCTCTGGAAGGTAAAAAAGCAGATTGTATAAAAACACATATAACATGTTTACAAAACAGTTAGATGTATATGCACATTCCCAAATGTAATGTTTGAAAATGGGTAGAGGACCTCTGAAAAGTTGAATAAAGATGAGATGGTAAGATAAAGGCAGGGTTCCTGTATTTTGTATGCTTCTTTATTTTATGAATCTCTTAGATATACTGAATTGATGTCATTCAAAAAATGTTTTTAGAAGGAAAGGAAAATGGGGGTACCTGGGTGGCTCAGTCAGTTGAATGTCCAACTCTTGATTTTGGTTCAGGTCATGATCTCACAGTTTGTGGGATCCAGCCCCACGTCATGCTCTGTGCTGACAGTGTGGAGCCTTGTTGGGAAATTGTCTCCCTCTCTCTCTGACCCTCCCTGCTCACTCTCTCTAAAAATAAATTAATAAACTTTTTTTTCGAAGAAAGGGAAATGAAGAGTAACAAAGATAACATAGCTGATACACAGGACTGTGTAGCTGTCAAAGCCCAGAGAGTTATGCACCAATTATGTCATTCATAATGTCTGTCTCATAAAGATTAATCAGCTTCTGGGGAGAAGCATAACTGTTTCTAAAACTAAGACCATAGCAAAGCTTTTCCCAGAGTCACACAGACCTTGTGATGTATAATAGTGTATATAGTCTTCCATCCTCTGCATGCTCAACCAGCTCCTCAGGGGATTGATTGATTTTGTGCTTCTATGAGGATCCCCATCCTTTCTGCCCAGTTTGTTCGCAACTCAGTGGCTGCTCTGGGTTCACACTGGAATCAGCCAAACCGTATACAATTGGATGTCCTGGTCAAACAAGGAGCTTGAGTGAGGTAAAACCTGGCTGGCAGCTTCCATGGGACTGAGATCCAGTAGGGAGCCTGCCTTCTGGAACAGCAGCTCACTCCTCTGTGGTTATACTTTGGCGTCTTCACCTACTCTCAAATTCAAATATTAGGGGCAAAAGGATAAGGATATTGAGGCCATAGTAGTAACTCAGTTGAATTTAGTTCATTCTTCCATACACAGAATCAAGAAATTCAATAGCATTTAGTACATTTAAACAATTACATGAACATTATACTGGAATAGGAAACTTATGGTCACAATGGATTGACCACATTACATAGTAAGATAAACAGCCACAGTATTTACTGTTTTTTCTAAAGAGTTTCAAAAATAATGAAGATGTGCAATCAGAGGTGCACACTTAGCTGCACTGAGTTATCACCAGTTCAGAATGGATAAAACAATGTTCACTTAAAACTGGAAGGACCAGCACTGTGGAGGTAGTGAGGAGCCCCAGCATGGATCTGGGGCAGAGACCTAGGGTGTCAGCACATTGCCAAGGGTTGTCAGTCCTCTCTTTGCAGCAGGACAATTGGGAACTTGCTTTGTGAGATCAGTGAGATGGATTATATGGCCTGTGGCACTTTGAGACAATCAAGTTGTCCTTCACACTCCAAGTGGATGTAATTAACTGCACTGATAGGATGTTATGCCAATAGCAACGCAGAAAAGAGCGGAAAATGAGTCAAAAGGATGCCTAGTGAAATGACGAAGGGGGGTAGTGAGTTAGCCAAGTGTGCTAGGTGACTCACCCTCTCATGTGTAGCTTAGAGAATGCCTTGAGTCCCATGACTTTCTAAAGCAAACATGAATTTTTGCTCCAAAAAAGGAAAAGAGAGTGTATGCCCTTTGGTTTTCTCTCTGAGTTATGGGTTATTTCACGAGGAAGCCATGCTCAGAGAAGTGACTATTCTGAAAGCCAGAGTTTTAAGATACTGGTTGCAGGATCACCAGCAATTGGCTGCGACTTCTTGGGCAGCCCAGTTCATCTCACTGAGCTTGAAAGTTTAACTTGTAAAATGAGGAGGGGGAATCCGATAACCTCAGCCTATCTTCCAGCTCTTATGGTCTCTGGTTCTTCATGATAGTAATTCACAGAGAAAGGCAGAAAAGGGGAATGTGAAGTGAAGTTACTTTCAATGACATAACATTAGTCATTTTGTTTCCTGATGAACCATAATCAGAAGTGATATTTGTAAGCAAAGTGTACCAGTGTTTACTATCAGATCATAATTGTAAGTAATTAAATACTAGTTAATTGGTTTCCTGAATAATAAATTTATTTTCCAGTAATTGTCCTCCATTAATGGATGCACTCTTTTAAGTGTTTTTACTATAATAAGTCATTAAGATTTCCTGAATAATTTCTCTCCAAATCATTGATTTTAAGTTACTTTTGCTAACGCAAATGCATAAAATCTCATAATGTTGCCATGTATCAATTTCAATCAATGTAGCTATGACAATTTGTAATTTGTTTATGTTTTAGTTTTAAATAATAAAAGAAGGAATGGGAAAGAAGATTACCATAATAGCTAAAATATTTTCCAGGTTGCAGATAACATTTTCCAAATTGTGTCTTTAGGCCACTCTAACTGCATCAAATCCTCTTTAAAGGATTATTTTAAAGATCTCTGAAGATTATAAACATGAAAATATCAAATGGTTCCTGACATACATTTGGTATATGGTAAAAATTTGTCTGCTAATTTGTTTATTTGTATCCAGAAGGCCTGAGGAAGACATAGCAATGGATTTTATCCTATGGGGAGTCACTGAAAGGTTTTGAGCAAAGTCATGATGTTTTAATATATCATCTGGCAACAGTAGATGGAAGATGTAATAATGTGGGCTAAAATGAGAGTCAAAAATAAAAGCAAGCGGACACTTCCGGTTAGTATGTTATTCAAACTAGCTGACACAAGAGATAAAGCCCTAAACTTGAGAAACTTGTGGGTGTGCCTAAATAAAAATGATTGTTTTGCAAGCTGCCCTAGGAGTTAATTCACAAAACGTGGGCACCATATTGGATCTGCTGGTAAAGAGAGAACCCTGTCCATCTTTTGACGACTGTTCTGCAACTGGTTCTGATACTTAATTATTTAAGTATCCCAAATCCAGTTCAATAGAACCTCTTCTCTCTATCTCCCTCACTATTCCCAGAAATTATTCCTTATATTTCAGCTTAGGAATGATATACACAATGGAAGTTATTAAAATAAATGAAGAGGGGTGAAGGAAGACAGTGAAAGCAGAGGAAAAGAAGGGAGGAAGGTTGCAGAAGTGAATAAACATTCTGGAGAAGATTATAATGAAGAAATATCAGCTTCACTGAACTTTGGATAATCCAAACATAATATTTTTGAAATGATTGAATAAGGTAATATTTTTCCATGGCAGTACCTGAAAATCCAGCCAAGTCACTCTTTGAGATATTTTAAAATAATTTTTTTTTTCATTTTTAAATAAACATATTGATTACTGGTTTCCAAAGATTTAACTTGTTTTGCTTAACTGCTTTATAAAAATATAAATTTTATAATAATGGCATTGCTGATGTGTAATGACTACAAATTGTGGTTTTCTGATCTCATAACCAAGAGGTAGAAAGGAGTTCATAATATCCTGGTTACCTACGTATATCAGTCCACATGTAATGATTTCATTATTATTCAAACTATCTTACTCACCTACTGAGTTCATAACTTACTATGTTATATAAATATTTTCTGTATGATATTTCACCATTGTAATATTTAGTTTTATGAAAGGTCAGGATTTTAATATTGTAGTGGAGAGTCTTATAATTTTATTCATTTTGGTGTCTTTCCTTTTTTTATTGGAGTTTATGGGGCCTCAATTTCTTCTATATGTGAAAGATATTCCATATTATTCTATGGTTTTGTATGAGATGGGAAAGATTCATTGTTCTAATGGTACTCTGAGCCTAATACACAATATCTAACTGGTATATCTCAATTTATTCCATTTTTTTTCAAGATGATTAATGTCTGCCTGCTCCATTTACTCTGTTCTGAAGAAGACAAAAGGAATAACTCACCAGATATATTTCTCTCTGTTTGCTTTCTTAATAAGTATGGAAATAATTGAAAGTGCTTTATATTTATTTAAATAAACAGAAAACTTCCAGATATATCATTTTCAGACTCTACATGGAGAAAGGTGAGACTTTATGCAAGGTCTCTGAGCCATAGCTCTGCCCTTTAGATGTCCTTGTGGTTAAAAAGGCCATGGAATGTGAATACAGGGGTGAAGGTCCCATAGTTGTGTGTATGTTGCCAAGGCCCCTGGTACATTGTATAACTGGAGAGTCACTTAACCTGGTCTTTGCTGTTAGGTGGTGCCCACTGTTATCTGGGTTTGACTTTCTTTTGCTTATTAGGTCAATCTACTCACTCTTAGGTAATTACCAAAATAATCAGGAAAATGCTCCTTGGGATGTCTGGATGAATCTGTGAAAAGTCAGGATATTTTGCCAATTGTGCTTTGATAGGAAATTATACATTCCAACTTCCTTGTGTTCAGTCCCTTCCTAATACCATAGAATGCCTATTTGTGGAGTCATTCTGGGTTCACAGAATTGGTGGCTCTTCTTCTGGTTATTTGGCAGCCAAGAGACTGGAACACATATTTGTTGCTCAAATTTCTGGTTTCCAGCTGTTGAGGTAGTCAAAATTCCCTTGTGACTTTTTACCAAAGGTTGATCCTGCTCATTCAAGATGGTGGTGGTTAGGAATGAGACTGGAAGTGACCATTGTTTACATGTGGACTTGTTTAAGAACTGGCAGAAGTATTAGGGAGAAATGTAGGATTTCTGGAATCAGAGATTTTTTAACTGCAGCTCTAATATCCAAATCTATAATCTTAGATAATTGCATAGCATTCTTGGTTTCAGTCTCCTCATCTTTAAAATTGGGGATTTGTACTAGATGGTCCCCATCATTATTTCCACCTTTACATTCCAACATCTATTTTTCTCCAATTTAGCCTGAGTTTAAGTGACTTTAACACTATTTACCTAGAGATAACATCAGATTCCACAGGTAAAGGGCTCAGCCCCTCAAGGCTTCCCTCTACTTCAGATGTCAATCACAAGGTCAAATTGTTACCTGTGCTTCTGACCAATGCTGTAAATCAGGGGTACCACGAGTCCCTCCTTGGGTTCTACTAATTTGCTAGAACATCTCACAGAACCGAAAAAACCTGTTTACTCACTAGATTACTGATTTGTTACAAAGGATATTGAAGGATACAAACCAACAACCAGGTGCAGAGAAACATAGGGTGAGTTTCTGAACAAAGAAGCAGCTCTTCTTGTCGAGCTTGGAACCTGGCATGGTGGCCCATGGAAGTGTTCTGTTTCCTTCAACCTGGAAGCTCTAGGAACCTTGCCCTTTTCGGTTTTTAGGGAATCTTCATTATATAGGCATGATTGCTGGCTATTGGCCACTGATTTAACCCTCCAGCCCTTCTCTCCTCCCCAGAGGTCAGGGGTTGGGACTGAAAGTTTCAACTCACTATGTATCGTTGAGATGTCTATCGAGGAAGAGTCGGCACTGAAAATAGAAATCCCTCTTTCATGTGAAATCCTGGTAGAGGAAGCTTTCCTCCTCTGTGAACTGCCTTCAATAAACTCTTTTAATTGCGGTTAAAACAACCAAAGGACAAAGGTAGTAAGTCCTTTCTCCACTACTCATCCTTAAGTGGGGTCCCAAAAGTCACATCATTAACTTACTGATTGTTCTCTTTACTGAAGGAATTCCAAGGGCTTTGGTAGCTGTGATCCAAGAACCATGGACAAAGACCAAATATATATTTCGTATTACAAATCACAATATCACACGGATGATGGACTGTATAAGTGGAACAGAAATGACCTGCAAATGTAAAGATTTTGATTCTCCATTAAGTTCCACCAGAATGAAAATGAGCTTATTTTCTCTGTGTACACTTAATTTATATTTAAAGCTCTCATAATAATAATACCCAATTTCTACTTCATAGAAATAGTAAGGAAACGATGTGATGAAGGGATCATTTCTCTCTCACAGGGTATAAATTAATCCCCTATACACATGCTTGAGGAATCCTGATGGAAGAATTTTGATAAAACAGAAGAAAGTGACACCATCCCCACCACACCAGGGGTATGTGCAGGGCTACCCACTCTGCACCGTCCCCATGTGGAGATTTTAGAATTTCCAACTTTTATTCTGTGATATCCCTGCATTCAACTCTGCCTCTGGCCGTAGGAAATTCTGAGACTCTCGGCCGTGTAATTAACTTCACATTTGAGAAGTCACCGTTGTGCAGAGCTTTGGGTCCTTGCCATTGCTTCAGGCTGCTCAGGGGCCAGGCCTGCCCACATGGGGTCATAGTGGCCAATGAGTCTGTGCCAAGGCTCCCTCACCCCCTGTACCACTGCCAGGCCCAGCACCCATGGACTGCACTGGGGAATGAGACTGAGTCTTACCTTTGTCCTGTGGTCGCTTTAATCACAGTAAAAAGAGTTTATTGAAGGCAGTCCACAGAGGGGGGAGGGCCTCATCTACCAAGATTTCATTTGCAGGAGTGATTTCTATTTTCAGTACCGACTCTCTCGATGGAAATCTTTTTCTCCCTGGCTCACTCCCTTTCTGCTGAATAAAAATTCTCCACACAGTGATGGTTAAAAACATCAATTAACTCTAAAACAATTATTATTTTTTGAAATGCCATTTTATAAATGTAATAACACGACACAATAATCCAGGGTTATTTAACAGAGCATTTACCCTGAAAACAGTCATTACTCTTTAAATGCAGTAGACTCTAGAAGCCTCTTAACATTAAATGGCAAGTGAGGCAGAAGCAATATTGTCAGAAATGCCACATCCGCTGCATATATTAGCAAGAGAAGGCTGGTGATCACCCTGCCCACTGGCTGCCATTTTCTTGGCATTTCTTGGGCCCCAAAGCTTTCTTTCTGTGAGTGACAACAGTCAACATGATGTGACAGGCTGACAGTTGAAAGAAATGCCCTGTGAAGTGTTTCCCCTCATGTGCTCATCCTCTTGGTTTTCCAGAAGGGACAGAAATCTGACTTCATGGTCAGTAGAGAGGTGCTTCTTGCAAATTCTCTGTGGAACAAACCACAGATGGCAACAACAGAAGGATTGGGGATGTTGTCACTTAATGTCCCGTGGGTTGTAGGTATGCGGTCATCTCCCAGCAACCTTTGGCACAGGATACAGAAGCTTTCCTGGCTCAATAAATTTCTTTCAGAAGAAATGCCTCCTCATAGATTTTTAGCTAAACCTGAACTTCACTTCTATTTTTGGATCTGAAGAACACATAAAAGTGTTTTGACCTACATGAAATTTCTATGACACTCAACGCTAAAGGTCTTACAGTTGCATGTGGAATCATTAACAAACCATTAGACTGTTTTTTTTTTCAAGCGTACGTGTGAGAAATGTAGAATAATGTGCCCCTCAGTGTAGCCTCCCTGCAGGTAACTGTTCACACTGTGGAGCCAGGAGGGACTCCAAAGGATTGCAGCTAACTGCCCTGCAACTGCCTGCAACTGCCTGCAACTCAGCCGTGTGTGGCTGGCAAGCACCCTGCACTGACATTTCTGTCTCTGAGGTGTCTTCACCCTTTTGAAGAAAAGTGATTGAGCAGTGACACCAGAATGATGTTCTAACTGGTACTTGCAGAGCTTGGGAAGCCTGTGATTCATGTGGCAGAACTCCTCAAGGTGGCTCCCACAGTGGGCTTCGGGCAGCAAGCCTTTTATGTTTGGAGGCTCAGCACTCTTGGCTGTAATCCCCAAAACACAATGCCTAGAGAGTCCGAGTAGACTCTGTCTAAGAGACTCCTCTATCTTCATTTATTAATATGAACGTGCAAAATTCGATGCAATTTTATTGTACAGACAAATCAATTAGTTAAGTATTTCAAACCACGAAGCATCTTGTCTCTGTGTTTACACTAAAGAAAGCAAACTGGCTGGCGAGACTTGATGGGACTGTAGTCAAACAAGGGTTGCCGAACACACTGGTCATTCTGGATCCTTTAGGCAGTGTCACCTGAACAGGAGCTCTGATTGAAGACTCTAGAAAGCTAATGGAAAACCCTGGGAAAGAACTTACATAAGCTTCTAGAGCAAGCACGAACTTAGATTTCATATACATTACATATTTTTAATTTTAAAATAATGTGTATACAAGGGCACAGAGAAATTGAGTGGTTTTCCTGAGGTTTAACAACTAATCAGAGTCAGGGAATCTGATGTGGGGCTTCTTGCTTTAAGCTGTGTGTGTGTGTGTGTGTGTGTGTGTGTGTGTGTGTGCATGCGCACATGCACATGCAAGTGTAAGCTTACACTTCTTGAATGTGAGTAGATTTCTTTCATTTTTGTTTTTAATAACATAATGGCCCTTTTCTCAGTCTCCTGGTTACTAGGCAGGCTACACTTGATAGAAAGGACCTCATCCTCTTGCTTTTATACCATTGTTGTTCTTTTGGTCTCCCAGAGGTGCACACTACTGTTCAGCTTCTTTTTTTTTTTTTTAATGTTTATTTAGTTTTGAGACAGAGACAGAATGTGAGTGGGTTAGGGGCAGAGAGAGAGGGAGACACAGAATCTGAAACAGGCTCTAGGCTCTGAGCCATCAGCACAGAGCCCACTGCGGAGCTCGAACTCACAGAGCTGTGAGATCACAACCTGAGCTGAAGTCAGATGCTCAACCAACTGAGCCACCCAGGTACCCTTTTTAAATTTTTTTTTAATGTTTATACTACTGTTCAGCTTCTTTTGGGAAATACCTAATCCTGGTATCAGACCTCTGACCACAAAATATTTCAAAAGACAAACATAAATTTCCCCATGAAATAGCCTCTAGGAGCACTATATGTTTTTGTAACTCATTTACTCAGGCTTTTATTTTTCACTGATGCATTGATTCTTTGAACATCTCTTTCCTGTCTACCATGGTTCAGAAGATGTATGAGGTATGGGACTACTAAAACCAATTAGACAATGCCTCTCCTTGCAAGGATGTCATCATTTAATGAGGGAGGCAGTCACATTAACTACCAGCTAGACTGCAGTGTCCTGCTGGTGTAATAAAAAATGTGCAAAGAGAAACCAGATTGTGTGTGAGCAAGTGGCTTATTCTAACAGAGTTGGGGCAAGGTCTAAGGGAAGACGTCATGTGGGGAGGTCACATAGGTGGATTCACATTTACAAGAAGTTGCATTTCTTGCTGGAGACAAAAAATAAAGTGGAAGGAAAAACATTTCAGGAGAGGGGAACAGCACAAGGAAATGGATACAGCAAGGGGAGCCCATCGAGTGACTAGGAAATGGGAAGTACCAGAGAGTAATAGAAAATAAAACTGAGAGAGTAGATAGGGACCCTATTGAAGAAGGAAATGTGTCCCCTGATGGGAGCTAGTGACATGAATAGTTAATAGTATTTCAAGTAAAAAATGGATGGCCATCTGCAAGATATATTAGAGGGCTCGAAGATAATAAACAGGAAGATCCAGCAGGTAGGAGGTGATTGGCATATTCTGGGTGGATGTCAGTGGTTAGGGTAGGAAATGGTCATTGGTTCTAGGGAGAAGATATATTTGAATCATCACATATAAAAGTGTTATGGGGGGCGCCTGGGTGGCGCAGTCGGTTAAGCGTCCGACTTCAGCCAGGTCACGATCTCGCGGTCCGTGAGTTCGAGCCCCGCGTCAGGCTCTGGGCTGATGGCTCGGAGCCTGGAGCCTGCTTCCGATTCTGTGTCTCCCTCTCTCTCTGCCCCTCCCCCGTTCATGCTCTGTCTCTCTCTGTCCCAAAAATAAATAAAAAACGTTGAAAAAAAATTAAAAAAAAAAAGATGAATGCATACCAATTAGCTATTAAAAAAAAAAAAGTGTTATGGTTGTTCTTGCTTAAATTAATGTGAATATCTTTTATCATTCTTGATTCTCCATTTTGTTTCAGTCCCCACCATTCCCTATTGCTTATACCTTAACCAGTCTCATCCTGATTCCTGTAGCATTTTGGTTTTAACCAAGGAGATTTTAGTGGGGGTGCAGAGGTGAGCAATCTTTGCCAGCCAAGAGAGGTATTTAGAAAAGAGACAGCATGCTCCTTTCTGGAATATCTAGTTCCATTTTTAGCCTTCCCCTGAGTTTTCCCAGCCCTGTAACAAGGGCACTGCCTTTTCTCCTTTCCTGTAGACTCACTGACCTTTTCCATGGCATTGGGAGAACACTGCTTGCACTTCAAGGGTATGGATTAACTAGCTGCTTCCTGTGAAGCAATTTTGAATGGCAAATGAGCCTAATGGAGTAATATTCCTTTCCCCTGTTTCTGTGCTGCCACCAAATAAGAATTAACATTACCCCAATGATTTGACTCCACCAGCACAGAGACCCCCCAGAAAGATAAAGCTTTGGTAGGAAACACTTTTGGGGCTGTACTTGGGGGAACAAGGACCCCTTAGGGCCGACTGTTCACAGAGCCCTGAAGATAAAACAAAATAGCTTTATTTAAAGATTTATTTAAGATGTTTTAAAAATTGAGTAGAACATACATTTTTAATACTGATTGATATTATTGTAAAGCATTCTAATGAGAATCTGCCCCACGGGCCCTTGCTGGCTACACAGACAGAATATTCCTTTTCATTCCTAGCATGAGTCATATTTTAGCCATGGACTAATACATTGATGAAAGGTGCCCCTGTTCTGGTAGGAGCAGAGGGAAAGAGAATGTAAAAAGGCAGCAGGGAGAAGAAAGAAGGAGAGAGCCGTGGTGTATAAAAGTCACGTTTTAGGCTGCATTTCAAGAAACCTTTCCAAAATACAGAGGCTTCATGTTCACATTCTGAAACATTCCTTGTAGTTTTGAAAATGTGTGCATTTGAGAAGTTATTAAAGACTGTGAATGCTAAGACATGCGCTGTTTATCAAATTATGGTTCCAATTTACTGGACATTGACTAGGTCCCAGGTTCCTGTTTTTAGATACATTAGTTCATTTAATTCTCAAAGCAGCCATGATTTTATTACTATTATACAGATATAAATGATAAGACTTAGAAGCATTTGATAGTTTATCCAAGCATATATTATATTGTAAGAAAGTGCTAGAACTAGGATTTATAAAAAGTAATTTTGACTCCCAAGGCCCACTTTTTTTTTAAGACATTAGGTTATCTTGACTCTATTGAAGTCTTCCTAAAATGAAATAAGTCTCATAATTTTGTATCATATGAACTATTGATCTTCCATCTTCCATCTTTGGGAACTATTGGCATAGCATGGTGATTAAACTTTGAGCTCTGGAGACAGAACTGTTTTCCAATCCCAGTTCTGCCCCCCTATTTCCATGGAGCATTGGATAAATTATATAATGTCTGAGGCTCAGTGATTATAAAATGAGTGTGGCCTTGCCACCACCTCTTAAAAGTACAGGAGGTGGTCCATGTAGGATTTACACAATGCAAGGCATCACATCTCAGTAAATGCACTCCCCAAAGGAAGCTAAAATTCTAAAAAGAAAGGGAACCCAGATTACTAAAGCCCATTTGCTGTTTCTGAATGCACCTGGAAATCTTTCGGGTCTCCAAAAAATTTGGCTTCATGTGGACTATTTTGGCAAACTCTAAGTTGTAGGGCTACTCAAAATCCCAAATACAAACAAGTTTGCCACCTCTGACAGGGTTTCATTAGACAAGTTTTCCACAAGCAGCTCTAATCACTACCACTCAGATGGCCCCAGGAGAGTAGCCTGCTAACTAGGTGAGGATCCAAGGAGACTGCGTGGTCAGCTGTGTGTGGGCAGTAGGCTCCTGGCTCCCATCCTGAGCTCAGGACCCTTCTGCAGGCTACTGTGGTATGTCTTGCTTTTGAATTTACAGAAGCATTAGTCTGGAATCCAAATAAAACACCTAGTGTTAATAGATTAGTCAGTAGGTAGTTCACCAACAATTTCAAAAACCAGAAGCAATAGTAAGTTCCCAGAGGAGTAGCAGTTGTTGCTTGGAAATAATTCTCCAAATTGCATTTATTGCACAACGGTCTGAGGTCACAAATTCAAGAGCAATCAGGACTCTATTCAATTAAACACCTGGATCAGTAGATCTGTCAAGAGGACATTCTGTCTAAAGGACCGGTTGGGATGGAGAAACAATTTAGCTGCTGCTACTGTTTATTTAGGTCTTTTATTATTATTTTACAATTTATTGGGAGTTAGGAAGCTGGCTGTGGATGAGTGCTGGGCAGTTCAAGGCATTTGTCATTCGATCAGACAGAAATGCATTCCCCACTTTTTGGTGTTTGTGCTGTATTAATGGCCAAATGGGTGAAAAGTATTTCCTGAATGGATGGATAAATAACTGCTAGCTCCAGAAGGGATGTCCATGATTTTTTCCAGCTGTGTGTCAAGCCATCTCTTCTCTCCTCTCTCCCCACATAAAGGACGGCCCATCTGTGTTTGCCAGCCCAAGGCAAAACTTCCAAGACTCATAAGGCAGCACTGGCCCCTGACCCAGTCACCTAGGAGTGTATATTGACATTAAAGTATTATAAGATAATATGTTTCCTACAGTCACATAGCCAATTTCTAATTTCAGGTAGAGCAGACCATTTATCAAAGACAGATCGTGGAGCTGCAATTTAAGAACACTTCCATCAACCACTACCAATGGAAACTACACACACACACACCTTTTTCCCCTACAATGATAGAAGGTAGAATAACAGTGAGTGCAGAAGTTAGGGAAGAATATTCCCTAATATGTTTCTTGCTTTACTGTTGTAGTGTTCTGTTATATATACATATACATATATATATATATATATATATAATTACATATATTATTCTATATTCTATATATGTTCTATTATATATAATATATATATAAATATATATATATATATATATATATATATATATATATATAATATTGAGCCTGACATGGGGCTCGATCTCATGAGCCATGAGATCATGACCTAAGCTGCAGTCAGACTGAGCTAACCGACTGAGTCACCCAGGCATCCCTAGTGTTCCACTATTGTAATCTCAGCTGGGAAAGTAATGATGGACTGACCTCAAAGCCCCAATTTATCCCTAACCCCATCCATTTTTTTTTTCATCAACAGTTGGAAGTCATAGTTCATTTTGAAAGAATGCCTATGGTGCCAGGAACGGTGTCTGGTGCCAGAAATTTCTAAAATTCTTAGGGCTAGAGAATGCATGAAAGTTCATCCACTTATACTCCGTTGTATTGGAGCTTATCCAGTTGGAGATAACAGTGGCTCAGAGAGGCTTGGGACTTGACAAGGGCACTGTGATGTTCATGGCAGGTTCCACGTATGACCCAGGATCATGGCCCAGCCTCTTCTTCTCATCATTGCCACTGCCTTTTGGAAGCCACATAACATTTGACTGCAGTCAGGCTTCTGAAGCTATTGGATGCATGGAAGCAGGGAAATGATAGCCAGTATAGTTATAGAGCTCAGCCTGGGTGGTTGACTGCATAAATATTTTCTCAAGATCTGTTCTCTGGTCACATGTGGGCAGCCTTTGACAACAATGTTGTAACCCAATAAGAAACTCCTATTACCATTTTCTGAATTCCTCCTGTCTTCCCTCTGCCCCAGGTCAGAGCCCTTGTCTGTCCCTCTGGTCTTTGTCCCTTGGTTCAGGGTAAACCACACCACCAGCAGTTGAATAGCTCAGTCACAGAATAGCTGAGTCACAGAAACACCCTCAATGCAGACCCACCATTTGGCAGACACTTTCTAAGTACATGGCACCGAGCCTCTTACACAAACTCTCATGAAGTCTTTTATAAAATTTTTCTTTCTCCAAGCAAATTAAGCCATTAACCAACTCATTCGAGAGCCCTGACTTCTTGAGCCTGATTCTCACAGGATGCAACTTCATGTGTGACTTACTAGTACATCCCCTCAGCTCATTCAGTCTTGGTTGGTAAATGAAGAATGTTCAAGTTGAAGGTCTCCCTGGGAAGGTCCAAGAGGCTCCAATGCTATCTATCTATAGATGCTTGGGCCTGAAGCTTTGATTTATTGAATGCTTCCTCTGAGCTGGCCTCCATGTTGATGGCTTTCCATCAAAAACTAACATTTAAAAGTCTCTTAATTTACATAAAACATAGGTAAATTTGCCCCAGTCTGGAGTAAAAAGGGATTACATAATGCCCATGGTACCTACACAAGAGGGAGAGGTTAGTCATCACGCTGGTAATTCTTTTTCCAAAAGAATTCAATAAAGGATCTCTTTAAATACCAAGATTCCCTTGTGAATTCAAAGTATAATTCAGTTTACACATATTTTTCAGGAACACATCTGTCATGTGTAAATCAAGATGTATTTGAATAATCCACTTGCCATCCTAAAGACTGTCATTTCTCTTTCTTTTATGTATCTTTATCTTTTCTCTTCCTCTACCTCCTGATGACTCTTCTGTCATATAGAACTAGAAAGGCAGGGTAAAATCTGAGGATGCACAGTGTCCATTTTTGAGAAAGACTTCCATGATGAAAAAGGAATGCCATGCACAGTAGGGGGGAATCTTTACCACACATTTGTTGTCCTTATTTTAAATCATGGCTAGTTGTACTTCACCATCTGGCTCCATGCCATTATATGTGTCTATTTTGCAGAGAAATAAAGAAAGCTAACCTTTACTAAGAATCTGTTACACAGAAAACACTAAGCTGGGCTATTTCGATATATGATTTTATTTAATCCTTAACAGAGTTCTGTGTAATAGTCATCGTCCTATTGTCTACTTTTAGGAAACTGAAGCTAAAAGAAGCAATATGATTTTACCCATTTATTTAGTTTAACAATACACTGTGTTGCCCTTGGTAATTCATTTTGGTGAGATTTTAATTACTTAACCGAAGTTTATTTAGCTTCCCTTGTGTAGCAAGTACTGTTTTGACCACTGAGACTGCAACAGGTGCAAAAACTGGGTGTGTGTATGTGTGTGTGTGTGTGTGTGTGTGTGTGTGCGCGCGCGCGCGTGCAGGGGAGACATTAAGGAATCACACAAATCACACAAGAGGCAATTGCAGTGGCACAGGGAGAGTCGGTGAAGAGACACCTGGCACTAGGGGAGCAAGATTTAGAGGATTAGCCTAGTTAGAAATACCCAGGACAGGCTCCCCTCAACCCAGAGCTGAGTGAGTTGAAGTAATTTTGTTAGAGATGGTTTCTTACAGAAGGACTAGAATGCAGAAAGGTCCTAGGGCAGGAGGGCCTAAAGGAGACCAGCATAGCTGGAGTTCGGAAAGTGCAGACATTGCAGAGTATGATAAGGCACATTTCAGAAGTTCATTTTTATTAAGCCAGTAGAAGATATGAGAGAATGGATGGGGGGGGGATGACAACGTAAACAATTTTTAATTTAATTTAATTAATTAATTAATTAATTCATTTTTAAAGATCATTGGACCTGCCATGTGGGAAAATGAATATGAGGGCACCTGAGGGCACTTGGTAACACCTTTGGGATTCAATGCAGTAGTTCATTTGAGGGATGATGGTGGCATAGATAGAATGATTGGTAGAGATAGGGAAGGCACACAGACTTGAGCACTTCAGAGATAAAAATCAATAAGACTTGGTGATTTTCTGGGTACCAGAGAGGATGAAAAGAGAGCCATCAAGGATGACACCAGTGTTTCAGCTTGCCTAACTGAATGGCTGCTGGGCCAAATGCTGAAATAGAAAGTGCATAAATAAGACCCAGGTGGAGAGTACATAATGAGCCAGTCATGAACCACTTTGGACCTGGACGTTAAAAGCATGCAAGGCATACACAGAATAACTTTGACAGAGCTTTGGTATTTGGTGGCTTGAGCCTAGATTAAAGAGGGACAAGAATCAGCCAGAAAGTTAGCAGGAAAACAAGACTCTTAAAATATGAGAAGCCCCAAGAAGACTGCTTCAAGAAGGAGAGAATAGTTCATAGAACCAAATGCTTGCTGGTAAGTCAAGTACAACAACCTAATGGATTTAATAAAGATAATTGGTGGCATTAATATAAAGTATTGCAGTCAAGGATAGGACCAGAGCTTTGATTTGAGTGTGCTGAGGACTGAGTGGGTTGAGAAATAGAGACAGTAAACATAGATCATTCTTGTGAGACACCTGGCTATTCAGAAGAGAAAAGAACAGAAACATGACTGAACAGTGAGGTCAGCCACTGTGTGTGTGTGTGTGTGTGTGTGTGTGTGTGTGTACATGTGTGTGGGTGTGTGTTATAAAGACAAAGACCTTACCTTTCAGATATTAACAGTTTAATGGAGAAACCAGACACAGAAACAATCATATAGTACTTTGATAAATGGGAACATGTAAAGACAGTCTCTAGCTCTGTCTTGAGCAATCTTTTGAAACTGGCTTAATATGGGATTCTTTTCCAGCTTTGACTGAAGCCTCAAAACAGTGAGTGCCAATTATGTCCACATTGCAGAGCAAAGTGCCTGACTAGCGTTAGTACTTGCAGAGGAGCTGACTAAACAGTTATAAAAGTGGTTGTACACTATCAAAATGGCTCACTTCTAGCCTTTGAGGCTGGGGGTTATTGGTGAAATGAGATTTGGAAATTAGAGAGGGGTACTGATACTTCCTTCACATATGGCAGCTGATGATGGTTTTTGGGTTGTGCTCCTCCTGGGGGCAAGTACTGTAGAAAGTACTCTCACCTCAAGACTAGATGGAGAATCTACAAGGAGGCAATATGAAGAGCTTGATGGTTCCAGGGGACCAAACACAAGAGCACAGGTGGTGGGCTGGCAGAGGGACTCATGGCAGCAGAGAATGGGCTGCATTTGGGGAATAAATGCGCTACTAACAATGGAAGTTTAAGAGTCTGTGTTTCCTGATGGTGAAATATGAGCCATGCCACAAGCTTAGGCCTTGGGTTTGTATAGATTTTGTCCAAGACAATGGCCAAATGATTTAGTATTGCAGAACAATTAGAGGCCAAAGGCATCCACTGCAGTTAGCCAGGATATTGGTGATCTTAAGAAGAGTGATTAGTGGGAGTGGAAGACTGATGGCAGAAGGGTCAAGTGTCAGTTGGAATTGAGGAAATATATACAGTGAATGAGGACAACTCTATTGAAGTTGAGCTAAGGAGAGAGATATATGACACCAGTTACAGGAAGGGTTTTGATTTGATTTGGTTTGGTTTAGTTTGGTTTCAATAATGCTAATCATGGGGTGTAACCCAGATGAAACTGGCTTTCTTACTTCCAAATTAGACCCTGCTTCTATATTATGAATCATTCAGATGGATAGAAGTCCTGCAAGCTGTAACAAATAATATTGGAAAGCAAATGAATCTTTAGTTTTGAAAACGAGAAAGGGTCTCTTACTCCCTTTATAATACGTATCAAAGTATCTTAAAGCCCTTTCTTTCTCCCATATTTCTTTAAAAAAATTAATGTTTATTTTTGAGAGAGAGAGAGAAAGAGAGAAAATAAATGAGGGATGGGCAGAGAGAGAGGGAGACAGAATCTGAAGCAGGCTCCAGGCTCCGAGTTGTGAGCACAGAACCCGACATGAGGCTTGAATCCACAAACTGTGAGATCATGACGTGAGCCAAAGTTGGATCCTTAAATGGCTGAGCCACCCAGGTGCCCCCCCCCCATATTTCTCTTAATGTGTTATATGCCCAGCATTGTCTCCCCACCCCAAAGAGCTTTCTTTTCCTTCTTAACCACCCAAGCTCTCTTCTGAACCCAGTTGGAATAAGTTCTTGATTCCCCTACATTCTTCTCAATACACCTATGCTGTTCTTCTACAAGGGGAACTCTGCCTTTTCCACTTTAAATTTGTTTAGTTCTGACCTTTCCATCTTCCCAACCCCCTTTTAGCCCATTACTATTCAACATAATGATAGACTCTGGATAATGATATAAGAAATGAAAATTTTTACCTCTTCAGGGGATGAAGGATAACACCTTGAAAATTCATGTTTCAATATTTTAGCTTTGCTTTGACATAATTATTCTTTTTTAAATTTATTTTTTAAATGTTTATTTATTTTTGAGACACAGAGACAGAGCATGAATGGGGGAGAGTCAGAGAGACAGAGGGAGACACAGAATCTGAAGCAGGCTCCAGGCTCTGAGCTGTCAGCACAGAGCCCGATGCGGAGCTTGAACTCACAGACCATGAGATCATGACCTGAGCTGAAGTCATAAGCTCAACCGACTGAGCCACCCAGGTGCCCCTTGGCATAATTATTCTTAAATATTGCTGGAAAAAAGCCAGAGAATATGGAACTGGTGGGTTGGTACAGCAGATCCTTAGGAAGAAGGAAGGGTGGGACCAGAACACGGATGAGGGGAGGAATAGAAGTAGGACCCTTCCTTCACTGCAGCAGGGATGGGAGTTGGACAGGCTGAAGGGGGACAAAGAGAAGATCTTTGCAGGTGATGTTTGAAGTAAAGGAGTCGGGATGTTAAGGGATTTCTTCCATGCAGCTGATTTACTCATCCAGCTAACAAAAATAGTGAAGACAGTATTTGGTCCAAATTAGTGAGGACAAGATTTTACCCCAAATGGTCATTCATTCACTCATTTGTTCATTAATTCAGCAAACTTTCATTGAGCACCTACTCTATTCCAGGCCACATATTGGCAACTGGAGGCATAAGAGTAAACAAGAGAGACAAAATCACTATTCTCATAGAGTTTATGTTCTAGTAAGTGTGGTGTTGGAAGAGACCATTTACCCATAAACAAACTAAATTTCAATATTGGTAAGTGTTTTAAGGAACGTAATACAAGGTGATGGGAAAAAAGAAGTTGAGATGGCACTGAGAATGGCTACTTGAACTTCAGTGTCAGAGAATATCCTCCTGAGATAATATGTGAGCTCAGATCAGATGTAGAAGAATATTCACAAATGTTTTGCTCCTAAATTGTCAGTGAAGTTAACAATTGAACCAGGAGAGATAGACACTTTGGGGAATGGAACATACTTGTTGTAACATAGACTTGCAAAAATGTAACCAACAGATGCCTAAAACTACCTTACCTGATTTATTTAAATGTTCTAAATTATGTATGTGCCTTTCTCTTTAAGGCGAATACATTTGGGCATTGTTTATAAATTACATAATCCCAGCAAGCAAGACAAAAACGTGGTAAGATTATACTGACATACCTTATGGGAGAAGATAAGGGGTGGAGATGTAAAGAATGTTAGTATTATGTGGAGATTGGCAAATTATGACTTTGTTCTCCCTATGTCTTATCCTAAGGTCAATTTTCTTCCTTATTTTTAATTTATTTTATCTTGTTCTTTTGTATTCATCTTCGCTATTTCCCTTAAATTCTTTAGGGTAAAGAGTTGTGTTGATAAATAAATAAATAGCGTACTCTAGAAACTAAACTGCTTTTCTCTTCTGCTTCTTTACTTCTCTCATCTCCAAATACTGATGTGGAGGTATGCATCTATCATGCTGAATTAAAATGAAAGAACCCTGTATTTCTAACATGTTGACTCTTTTGCACCTTGACTCCCCTAGAAGCTGAGCATGAAATTTGAAGGGCGAAAAAAAGGTGTTGTCAGTAGAGATAATTCTAGTATTATAGGACTTCTTTGTAGAATATAAGGTATTTTAATCAAGACCCATATGCCTTCAAGAATACCCCTGATATCAGAATTTCCTTAAAACAGACAGTAGGGCATTAAAAATTAGATTATAAAAGGAAGGGGAGGATGAAAGATGGAAAAAAATTACAAAATTCCCTGAAAGATAGAAAGTTGTATTGCTAATGAAAGTGGAAGCTTCATCCAGAAACTCTTGCCACAAATATGAAATTTCAGGTTTTGCCACTCTCAAAAAATAGCCCATTTCTGCCTGCTAAAATGGGTACATAGCTTACAATGTCCACTCCCTTTTTGCACACATAAGGTGAGACTTTTGACTTAAGTCTGTGGTTTCTACCAGCATTGTACCAGGCCATATGGACAGAATTTATTCATACAAACTCTATCCCCATCCTAATTGTAATATGAAATTATAATGAGTTCTTCTATAAGACTGCTACCCCTCTAAGTTCCAGCTGGACAAAACGAAATCATGGATTTGGAGGATAATAATATTGATGACAGAATGTACTAATGCCAGTACTATTCTGGGCATTGGCTACTGGAAGGAAGCTTCTGAAAGAAAAACCTACTGGTTGTGCTGTGTTTTTTGCTATCTATTACCTTAACCATTCAGTGACCACATTTTCCTTTCTAATGTGGTAAGTGATGCTTGCAGATTCCAAGTCCTCAGCTGGAAGGTGACTGGCTATATTGGTAGTGCATTGTTGTCATCCTTTATATAGATTTAGAAGTCTCTTCTGGGTGAATATTCTCCATTCCATGGATGCAGAAACACATGCTTGCTAAGCATCCACAGATTATGCCTGATGCACATTTGAACATATGCAACCTCCTGGTTCTTGACCATGCTTGGCGGGAGGATTTAAGAGGGTGTCTGAACTCAAGAGCAGCAGGAACCCACATCATTGTGACACCTTCCTTTGCCCAGAATTTAATGTGAGTTGTCCTGAGCAAATCAGCTTTCTTCATGTGTTTATCCTGGAGGATTTCTTTGAAATGGTATCTAAAGATGGAGTTCTGAGGCAAACAGGTAGATGTTCTCTCTAGACCCTCTGAAAGCCACTTTTTTTTTCATTCTTATACCTTCATCCTCCCTTTGTGCCTGGAAATAAGTCCTGAGAAAAACCACCTACTACCAGCTGTCCTATAAACCATGGCACCAACTTGTGGATGAAGAAGTAAAATGTATGATTTCTAAGAGTTTAGGACTTATTTGCCCTTTTCATCTATTCTGATATGATTTAATGTTCCAGGACTTGTAAAAGGAACATATTTTTTCTTTTTTTTCTTTTTTTTGTTGTAAAATTTGTGAATAATTTATCAAGTGACTGAAAGAGCTGCAGCTTTAAATTATTAAAATGCATTTTGGTTTTGAAAGAAGACATTAGAGATGTTTGCCTTGGCCCATTGTTATGCCTTTGTGCAGCAGCAAGAAACTCCTACAAATTCAGGGAGTGGTAAGGTGATTTGCAGTGATTTATGGGGTGACTGAGAAGGAGCCAAAAAAAAAAGAACCAAACAAACAAACGAACAATACAGACAACTTTCATTTATTTAAGACAGAGCCTTTTTCCAAAGCAAATAACCTTTTGTCGCATCTCCAGAGAAATGACATTTCCTTTCCCTTCTCCTGCTTTGCAAGGACAGCAGATAGGTGGGGGAAGAAACTGAAATAAATGAAAAGAAAAGCATTTGCAGACTCTTTCCCATTCCTTCTCAGTGTCCATCCTTCACCGAGCAAGTTGAAAGTATGGCTGTGTTTCCTTCTATTTGTCACACGTCAGACATGGTGCATAGCCTCTGATCTCCAGAGAATATTATCCATTCCATTTAGTCTGACCTAAATAATAAATCCATACTGGGCCAGGAAAATAAACAGAAGCCTAGAATATTTCCCATCTGGCTTGGAGGTCCCCAGTCTGGACCAGCTGTCTCAGCCTTGTGGGTGTGGCCTTTACAGCGATCTGGGAGCTCCTATCAGTGACAGAAAGGGAGCCAGATACCCAAACCACTCTGCCTGTACTTGGACTCATTAGCTCCTACACCTTGCTTTTCCTTGTTCCTTCCCTCTTTTTCCACTGTTCCATCTTTGCCCGTAGTGTATTTTAGTGGTGCCATGTAAGGGCTACTTTTTTCTCTAAAATTCTCCCAAATCTTACTCTTATATGGAAAGAGGACTTTCTTCCATCTTGATCTTAGAAACAAGACATAGCCTCTGTCCTGGCCTTGACCTTTCATAGGTTAGATATAAATCCCTAAAAGGAATTGTTTGTGGAGTTGGAAATACATCTTAGACGACACAGTTTAAGAAGAGTAAGTACAAAGCTAAAGCATAGTAGAAAATTTGGCAGAGGTGTTGAAGTGTGCACAGTGTGGTCTTTAAAAGAGCAATCCCTCATGTTTTTGGCACTCTTTCTTAGATAGAAAGCATTTCTTATCACACAAGCACTGCCCATTTCTCTCACGTTCCCATTCTTTGCTCTGAAAAGGAGAAGTGAAATTTACTACCCCTACATTCTCTTTTGGAAACTCCCAGCATAGGGAGCAACATCCTCACTTACAAGTTTGCAAACATTGCAGTAGGTTTTTTTCATCATATGTGGTGGCTAGGTGGCATGGGTGGAGTCATGCTCAGGTTGTGTGATGGATATGGAAGTTTATTCTATGTGGTTAGGCCCTGCCTTTGGGATGAATTCAACAAAGACTGGGAAACAGGAGCGGGGTTCTGTCCATTCTATCTTTTGTTTCTCCTGCTCAGAGTAAGGAATTGGAAGATGAAATATATGGATTAGGTCTTAGAACAAAAGAACTTTATAATTTGTGGGAGGGTCTTGGTTTAATCCTTTAATTTAGTTTAATCCTTTCCTTTTAATGATGCAACTAGGGTTCTGAGACTTTCAGTGACATGAATTCATTCACCAAGGAGCTGGTGCTCTTTCCATTTTATTACACTATCTCTGTTCTCTCTAAGCAGGGCATGACAACATTCTGGGATGCATACATGGGAAATTAGGAAACATTCTGTCAACAGAGAGCCTATTTGTGATGGCAGGAAGGTTTTTACAAAGCACAGAAGCAAAGGACCATGATTTAAGACAATTGCTCCAGATTGTATTTCCAGAGATGCTGCAATGACATCTCCCATCCATGTGCTTTTCTTCAAAACTAATGTAGCTACTACTTTCCTGGCAAGATAAAAGGAGTCTACTTCCCACTTGCATGAGCATGGTCTGTCTTTGTGACTTTCTCATAATCAAGAGAATGTGGTGGAAGTGATGATACATGGCTCTTAGGCTAGGCCAAAAAAGGCCATCAGCTTCTGCCCAGCTTGCTTGAGGTAGTTGACTAGAGGAACCAGCACCCTGGAAGAAGTTTGACTGTCCAGAGTCTATGCTGGGGCGGCCTCCAGATGAGCCAGTCCTTCCAGCCATCCAGCAAGTGAATGAAGATGCTTTGTTGGATATTAGAAGCCCCATTGTTGTGGTTGCTCTAGTCATCTGAGGCTCCTCAGACATGATGGAGCACAGATAAGCCACCCCTGACCTGTCCACATTCCTGTTCAGAGTCTGTGCCAGTAATAGCATGGTTGTTTATGTTTACCAACTTTGAGATGGCTTATTACACATTAACAGATAACTTGACAGTAATAAATATTTATAAGATAAATATTAAAATAAAAAATACTTGTAAACAAAAATAATTGTTAAAGTTTGGCCAATATAGGACTGACTGGTTATATAAAGCATGCAGTTACAAAGCAACATGTGTACTATGACATTGTATGTCGAAGGAAAAGGAAATTGTGTGTGTGTGTGTGTGTGTGTGTGTGTGTGTGTGTGTGTTTCTGGGCAGGGCTTATATATGCACAAGAAAATTCTGGAGTGATACACAGAAAGAAGACTCTTAAGTTTTAACTCTGGATAGTGGGAATGAAGAGTGGGATCAAGGAGGTGTTAAGTGACAAGATAAATTTTCTTTCCATGTTACTCCCTTCCCTACTGTTTGATATTCTACCATGAGTTTGTTTTCTGAAATTAGTATTTCCCCAAATTTTAAGGCAATGAAAATTCTATATGCTACCACCAGAGAAAACATTTTGCTTTGTTGCAGGTGCCAACTGAAATTGTGTATTTCAACTATAGCACAAAGACAGTGACAAAGATGTTTCTCAATATTTGAGAAGACCCTTTTTCCCCTAATACCAGCTTCATTTTCTAGATAGCTCAGTCCTAGGTATCATGCACAAAATAATATAAAATATGATGTCATGTAAAACAGATGATATTATTAGAGAATTAATTATATTTTTTTATGTACCTCCTGACCCCCAACGAAAGCAATATAAACAGCATGTTTAACCACAGACAGAAATTAACTCAGTCACCCAAAGAGAATGGTAATTAGCAAGATGTAGTTTTAGATTATTGGACATGCCAGCTCTTTTATATTAGGTATCTACATTGTGTTTTGCAGCCATTAAAATGCAGACCTTACTAGTTTCCCACATTTTAGACATCTTTTTTAAGTGGCATCCATGATAGTGCTCTGCAGTTAATGTCACAGTCCATTTAGGAAGCGATCTTATGCTATGGCTCATATGGAGGTCCATAGTATCTGGTGGTGGGGTGCATTTGTGGCTCATTAATAAGTTGATTTATACGGTGGAAAAAGGAGGTGGAAGAGAAGGGGTAGAATATGATCTTGAGATTTGCCATCTACTGCTCATGATGAACATCCTAGCTAGAGTTGCATAGCTCAGACTAGTCTCGGGCACCTGGGTATTTTTGCCAGTCTTTAGTTGGGTACAGAGTTCTATAACTGAGCCTTTTCCCTTTAAAGTCTCCTATTAGAAACCACATTTTCTTAACTGATGTGTCACTGATCTGAGCAACCATTTCCTATTTCAGGGAAATAGCACCTTTGGGTGTATTCACTATATATATTTTAATAGAAACAATTTTGTGATGGTTTTGAATTCTTCTCTCTGTGTGTATGTAAAATGTAGTAGATTTTTAGTTGTAGCCACTATTGAAATCTTACATAAAAATAGGAGGATTGCTCTGAATTTGTATATAGCTGTCAACAGTTTTCATCTCAACAAACCAAAACCCTATGCAATTTTGCAACTTGTGATATCCTCTCTTTAAACCAAACAGAAAACAACTAAATAGCAAACCAAGATATATCTTCACAGAATTCCCACTTTACATGTCTCCCATATATTATATTTTCTTTTCCAAGATCTCATCAAATGAAAAAAAAAAAGGCAATCTTTCTCAACGTTGCTATTTTTCTCTTTGTATTATTTTCCTTGTTTCTTTGACAAGTTCCAAGGCAACCAAGGCACTATTAACAGCCATGGACAATCACTTCATTTTTTTTTTTTTTTTTTTTACTTCTCAAAGCCATTCAAAAATTTTGATTACCCATTCCTAACCATCTGTTGACCCTGGTGTGAGAGGCATCTCACCATCTCCTCCCCTTTGCAAGAAACCACTTCCCTATCTTACTAGTGAGCCTCATTCCTTCACTCATCCCAGAAAGGTAGACACACATAAAGAATGGCAATTAGGCTTCTAATATACATTTTCTCTCATATGGTGATTTCATTCATGTCCTAGTGAGTTAATCTTCCCATATGGACACCCTCAGCTTTAATCTCTTTCTGGAACTTTGGTTCTATGATTATGTAATTTTAAACTTCCTTCCAGCCCTATATATTTATGATCCTGTTATGTCTAACTGCTCACCAGTTATTTCCTCTTGGATGTTCCACTATTATCTCTAACTCACCATGTCCAAATCTAAACACATCATGTTTCTCTTCGGAACATGGGAAGTATATTGAAAAGAACTAGGACAGTGTAGCACAGTGGATCTAGGATTCAGTTTTGGCTCTCCAATTTATTTAGGAAATTTGTACTACCTCCTTTTTTTATTTTTTTAATTTTTTTTAATGTTTATTATTAAGAGACAGAGTATGAACAGGGCAGGGGCAGAGAGAGAGGGAGACACAGGATCGGAAGCAGGTTCCAGGCTCTGAGCTGTCAGCACAGAGCTCGACATGGGGCTCTAACTCACGAGCTGTGAGATCATGACCTAAGCCGAAATTGGGGCTTAACCGACTGAGCCACCCAGGCGCCCCTGTACTACCTCTTTGATTTGCAATTTCTTTATCTGGAAAAATTATTTTTTTTATCTTATAGGGGTTTTAAAAGGATTAAATGAGCTAAATAATGTAAAATTGATGGGTAAATATTAGAAATCCAAGTCATCACATAACAAATGTTAGTTCTCTTTCCCCTGTGTTCCCCCATCTTCCTGATCTCCTTGTCCTTGTCATTCTCCTAGTGACCCAGACACAAAACTTTAGCAGCATTCTTGGATATCACCCCAACCTAAATCAAATCAAGTTTCAGAATGCAAAATGCCATTTATATTTATATTTATGTCCCCTTGAAATCAGCCTAGCGGAGAATTTCATCTCTTCATGCCTGGTATATTACACCAGCTCCCTACAGCCTTCTACAACAGCTTTCTGGTTTCCAGGGCTGATTAATCCTGCACTCCCTTCAGGTATCTTCCTAATTCCCCTGTCTGTGCTTTCTACAATGGAAGACTAAATATGTGCACCACGCACAGCACAGTGCCTGACCTAGAAGTTATTTAGACTGTTTCCTCCCCTTTATTAAAAAATAGCCTCCATCATCTGTGAAATATTGTTCTTAGGCACTCTTGTCTGTATTTTACTTCTGCCTTCCCATGGCTTTAGTTAAACCAGTATATTCATTTCTCGCATAAGGCACATGCAATCCACTATCATGGATAGTGTACAGGCTCTTCCTTGCGGGAATGCCTTGTCCTCAAATCTGGCCACTTTGGCCTTAACAAGAAAGTCTCCCCTCCTCTGTGAATTCTTTCCAAGTTATCATTGTGGAAGCTCCTTTATCTTTATTCCCATAAATACATTATATATTTTTGGATCTATTAATTGGACAATTAAACCCCGGGATGTAAATGCTTTCATTTGCAAAATTCCGACTACCTGGAAAGTCTTCTCACCATTTATAGAGTTAGTGAACTCCTTACTCTTTTAGTTTGAACAAGATGAAACATTATATTCTTTTGTGAATCTTTAATTGCCTCTTCACCATGCTTTTTCTCTCTTCAAGCTGATCTAGGTGTTTGGTTTTTTGTGCATCCATGACATTCTTCCCATGCCTCTCTTCTAGAACTGACTAGATTGTGGTCACTTTCTCTTTCAGTTTTCCATGGATTTCTTGTTCATCTTCATACCCTCAACCACAGTGGACTTCCTATCACACAAGAAGTGCTTTACAGGCATACATTAGATGAGGTAAAGGGGTGGAGTGGGGGGAATTAGTGCAATATGATGTGCAGGAGCATGGGAATGAATGTCAGGGTTCCTGAATGATCTAGAAATATCAAGTATCTCTCCAGAGGGATAGGAGGGCCACAGGAATAAGAGCATAGGATGAAAATCAAAGACTAGAAAGCAAAGACAACCTACACCTGGCCATTTTCTGCCTTCCTTCAAGGTTCCTGTCCCTGGCGAGGGCTTCTTCCTGTCTGCACACCCATTCATTTCCATCCTGATACGGATTTGTATGTTATGAAGAGTGTGGTGCACTGAATTTGGTTTCACACTATTTTTGTTTTGTTTAAAAGTGATTTGCCTTTTATTTACTTCTCAAAATACTTACATGGTTAATTTTTTATTTACCTTTTATCAAGTTGACATTTTAAATTTACTTGTTGGGTTAGGAAATACACAGCCATATATTTCTGGATATTATTGGTTATTCCTTTTGTTTTCCCTCTCCCTTCCTCCATAGGAGGGAATGTCTCTCTTGAAATGTCCCCAGAACACCAAATGACTTCTGGTTCCAAGGGGAATCAGCCAGAAGGAGGAGGAAGTTGGGTTAAGTCTCCTTAGCCCCTAACCACAGGGCTAGAATTGCAATGACAGTAAAATGTACTAATTTATCTTATTTTACATAATTAGAGTTAGGGGCTATTGAACACAGAATGCAAATGTATGCTAAATATGCAAATCAGCCACATTTCCCAGATTCAGAGAAGGGGAAATGTGGTAGCCTTATGTTGGATGTTCTCTCTTATCTGTGAACACAACTTTTCAGCACTACAAATGTGAGCAACTGCACAGTCACAGTTGGGGCTGCTAATTTGGAAATCCAGTTTAGGCTGATTTGAAAAGACAACAGCATTTTTGCAATCACTGGTGTATCTTTTATGATGGAGCTGGTTCTGCCATTTCTTCTTTTCTGAAGATAGAATTTTTTTTTTTTTTTTTTTAAGTTGGGATCCTGCCCAGATCTTGAGTACAAGGTCTGGGCCTAAACTAAAAATGCAGAGTTGAAATTTACTGGGAATTCCCTCAACCTGACTGGTTTATGCAGAGATGAACCCTTCCCAGACTCCTGCCCAGATGCAGGGGCCTGTGGCCTGCAGACAGGTCTGCAGATGTCACCTCCATCAGAGTCCTCTCAGCTATAGTGAAGCTCCTTCTGTGTGGCTCCATGCCCCTCTTCCAGGGCAGCTCATGTCCAGTGACGAAGCTGGGTAGGAATATAAGCCTCGGGTCCCTTTGGCACATGGTGAGACATCTATAATGGGCATTACTGCTTCAAAGCTCCCACTAGGTTGGCCAAAATTGTGCTAGGTCTGCATTGCTGGTTGACTAACTTCTTTCTGACCCTGCTTCCTTCTTCCTTTCCCAGGTGCAAATTCTTAAAAAGTAAATCTTGAACCTCAGATTTCAATTTGGCATCTGCTTTCAGAAACCAAATCTGCTACAGAGACCATTCCCTTACCGATTTCCCCCCAATTTAGAAAACTTTTTTTTTCTAGGCATCTCCTCCTGTCCCAAAAGCCCTTGTAGGTGGATCAGGTAAATTACTTTCCAGTGCTTTATCCTAATTAAGGTTTAAACAGTGGCATTTCAAGCTGTCATGACTGCAGAGTAGTGAGGACAGCTTATTTGAGCTCCTTTCAAACCATGTCATGTGGATGACCACACCATGGTAAGGTCAGATTTATAAAACAACTGTTTTTAGCATTGTATGCCACCTTACTATTACTCTGGACAAACTTTGCATGAGGCTGGGAATGGAGAGTTGGGGTGGGAATTGTCTGCAGGTTAAAGCAATGTCAAACTTTATTTCAAAGGTAGGGGAGGAACTATGGAGATCCTGAATGGGTATCAGTTTCAAATTACTATCTGGACTCTGTCAAAGAAATTACTTGCAATTGGTATGCAACATTATTATAAGGAGTAGAATAATATGACCATTCTACCAGTAATTTGGTTAGTAATTTGTAGTAATCTCTGGTAATTACTGTAAACGCTAACCAGTTCATTTCCTGAATCACATTTCCTTTTGGGTGTTCACTTTATTTCGTACACTTTAATTGACTTTTTTGTAAAATGTACTAACAATGTTTTACATTCCATGGCCTCACCTAGGGCTGAGAGGCAGAAAAGGCAAGCTAGTATTCTGCATTCTATTTTGAGCATCTGTATAGTTGCTGATTAATTCAAATTAATCCCTGTGAGTCTTGGTTATGGTTTTAATCAACTAAGGCTTTTTTTTTTTTTTTGAACACTGAATATCTTTGTGATATTATAGGGGGGGGGAAATAAGATACCAAGTTAATCAAAAGATAAGGTCCACTGGGTTTGCAATTGGAAGAGATAGATAGGCACAGACATACTTAGATTTATAAGAGTTTTAGCAATAGGTGATAGACACTCAAAAGAGAGTCTGTGTGCAGTCTATGTGTGTGATCATACACAGGTTTCAATTATTTAATTTCATGTTCTTAGTGACTTTACAAATTGATTAAAGAAAGCTTGGGGACCTGAAAGAGGGAAGTTAAGAAAAAAATAAAAAGATGAAGGGATATTAACATGATGATGTGTGCTAGGATTTGGAAGTAAGGAAAAGTAGAAGCATTTAATGTCTATCTGGAATGAGCTCGATTATAACTCTGCAGGTTAAGGATTCGGATTAATTCTGGACAGAGGAAAACCTGTAACTGGCATGTCTCTGAAATCTTTTTTTGTGAAATAGGACTCAGAATATCCCAAATACCAGGGTTACTATAAAGAAGGTATGATGGAAAACTGTGTGTTTTTGTTGGTTTGCTGTTTGCCCAAAATGATCCATGCATGAAATAGACTCTCAGAATAGATCCTGCTATTATCACAAATACAAATAGAAGAAAAATCTACTTACTGACCCTGAACTGGCCTTAGTGTTAATTCATTATGCTCTTTCTGAAGACAGCTGTTACCTGGGAGTTACTTTATAGCTCCTCTGTACAAGGGTTTTAATAGATGCTCAGTGCAACTTTGCACTGAAGTTTGTTATTCTCACCCGTCATATTTTTATCACAGAAATGTCACTCTGAAGGCAGAAGCTCACTTTTCCAGTATCTTTCCCACTTTAATTCTTGCAAAATGTAATTTGGTTCATGGGCGGCTACTAATAACTTGTAAAGTCTGACTTCTATTTTAAACCTTCCTTTCTAATAACACTTTATTTTGTTTTCGAAATCTGCAGAAGTTTTTGTGATTCTTTGCCTGTCTTTAATTTGTTGGTTTCTGAAAAGCTAAGAAGTGGAGAAGGTCCGAGTGGCCTTCAGATCCTTCACCCTGTGCCTTATCACTCATGAGGTTATTCTATGGCTTTGTAACATTGGCTGTGTGCTTTTGATATTTTTACTAACAATATTTCATATATCTTTCTTGTCTAAGTGCCTAGTGCAATATCTGACATACAGTAGAACTCTGAATCTCTGTAGAACATAATAAAAACACAATCAGCAGTTCCCATTTTGCTTTGTTTTAGATTTTTGGCTCCAATAAGGAGAACGACTCACTTATCCTAATTTCATTTATATGAAGTCCCTACCCCTGAGCCATGTGAAGTGATGTGTGTTGAAAAAGCTTATTCTGATACCTCTTGTCACCCACGTTAAACAATGACTTCAACCTAGTGCATGGGCCATTCATTCACCTCTGAGTGTTTGATGAGTTTACCCTTTAACCAGAGTATACAAAATGGAATGTGAAGCACTTAATGGTCAGATCCTCGAATTTTATTCATGCTCTGTGCTGTATTCATCATGGTACCTGAAGAGAATGCTTGGACATTCCAGATCTGGAGGTATGGCCAACACTTCTATGCCAGCCATCATCAGAGCTACCACAAGCCCATAAGAAACATTTTACCTAAAGGGTGCAAAAATTAATACCATTATTTATATTTGTCAGAGAGGAGAAAAAAAAAAGAATAAAATGGAATGCAAACAGTTAGAAACTTCTAGGTAATATTCCTGTGACCACATGTCTAAGCTTGATAACAATTCACATTAATCTGGTCAGTAGGGTTTATTTAGGTCCTCAGTATTTTGGGGAGAAAAGCTGCTTTGCATGGCCCCAAATTTGAGATTGGATGAAGCCTGGGATAGGGTACTGTATTGACAAAGATGCTGGTAAGATCTTCCTTGATGTAGTAAAAGAAGCAGGCCACATCTCCATTCCACACAACTTCCCACAGGACTGGAGACTGCCAGCTAGGAGATCCGGGGACTTTGAGAGCTTTTGGTCCTTGTTTTTAGTATTTTAAATATTATATATTGAGACTTCTTAGAACAAGTACAAGAAGTAAGTAGGACAACTATTGCTGCCTCTTCCTACAAATAAGGAATTAAGAACTGAAGAAGTCAAATGAACTCTTGAGGTAACATAATTAATTTGCAGTCATGCTGGGACCAGACTCCAGTGTCCCTGGTGTTGGGTGCTGCTGTATGCTCAGTTCATTGACACCATGCTTGAATTCTTGATTATCTGAAGGCCTCATGTTTTCTTTCATCCTTACTCAAGTGAAGATTTCATCACCATTTAAAAAAAACTATCTCTTCAGTTAAGGTATTGTTATGCCATTCTCTTTTCTTTTCTTTTCTTTTCTTTTTCTTTTCTCTTCTCTTCTCTTCTCTTCTCTTCTCTTCTCTTCTCTTCTCTTCTCTTCTCTTCTCTTCTTTTCTTTTCTTTTCTTTTCTTTTCTTTTCTTTTCTTTTCTTTTCTTCTCATTTCCCCTGCTGGACAGCTTTGTTCCTGTCAATGACTGCCATCAAAAATGCTGACCATGAATTTCAGAACAGAATGACTTAAACTTCTCTGAAGGTTGAAAAGACAGATCTCACATTTTTCACATCCATCTCTGCAGAATGTGGCTGCTTCTCCTCACTTTTGTGGGACATAGATCACTTTTAAAAGGCTACTGCTGCCTCTTGCACATTGAGGAGTGGTTGGGTAGCTTTCTGTTGCAAAAAGTAGTCGGAGAATTCCACCGCAAAGCCTCTGTTTCTTTCCTCCCTCAAGGAAAACCACTACCAGTCATTCTTCCTGATCTAAAATCACTCCCTGGAGAAAATTAGGCATGTTTTTGGTTTACTTTCTTTAATGGCCTGTGGTTGCAGCCGCTCCCTAACTGTACCTGTCTTGAAAAGCAAAGACCACATCCTTTAGCCCTAAAGATCCAGATTGACATTACACACACACACTCCCTTCCTGAAGCTGCTGTGTTCTGATTCCTTCGAAAGCACCAGGCATATTTACCTTTTATTTTCATCTTCAGTCTCCACCTACCATTCAGGGCAGGTCAAGATAAAACTGGGGCACTAGCTCATTCCTAGCCTTTCCAAATATCCTACTGTCGGCACATTTATATTAGATATTGATTTCTGTTTAATAGAATAAGCCAGAAAAAATCACACTCTTTGTTGGCGTTCAAAGGATGAACCATAAAAGCCATTAAGAAGTACTGTAAGTATGAGGATGATTAATGGGACTTGAGGTGCTGTCCACCGAATATTTTCAGATAATGTCTTTGAGAGATTCCATTGCTTCTGGCTGCAGTTTTGAACTATTTATTTGCAAGGTGAAATTCTGAGTAATGATGTTTCCCATGTAGCCCTGACTGACAGTGTTAAAGAGACAGAGCTGGATGGCCCTGAACTCAAGTCTCTTCAAGGGTTTGTGCCAAGGAGTAGCTAGGATTACTTCAGAGGTCATAGTTTGAAAGACCTAAGGTCTGCCCTCAAAATGCCCCTCCTTTTGTGAGCTGGGAGTCTCCTCTCCATGAGGACCTGCTGGGATGAAACTTTATCAAGAAGAAGTGATTGTCAAAACTTATTGATTCCCAACTTGTGTGAAACCAGTGTGGATTTCTTCCTTCTTCACATTGGACTTTGTTTGGATTTAGCAGTAGTAAACACCCTGAAAACAATGCCATACCAGAACACACCAGGATTTTACTTTACTTTTTTTTTTAATTTTTTTTTAACATTTATTTATTTTTGAGACAGAGAGAGACAGAGCATGAACGGGGGAGGGTCAGAGAGAGAGGGAGACACAGAATCTGAAATGGGCTCCAGGCTCTGAGCAGTCAGCACAGAGCCTGATGCGGGGCTCGAACTCACATACCGCGAGATCGTGACCTGAGCCGAAGTTGGATGCTTAACCGACTGAGCCACCCAGGCGCCCCTTTTTGTTTTAACAGAATCTTAAACAAATTACTTCAAATGTTCTATCATTTCTCAAATTTTCCTTTTATTTGTTAAAATGATTCCATTTATGTTCAAGAAATTTCCAATACTTTTTTATTGACATCTGGGCTGCAGCAAAGTTGTATATATATCAACATGCTTTTTGGTGCTTGAAAATTTACCCCAATCCTTCCAGCAAAGCAATCAGAGGATCCCATATTATTTTAATAAATGGTGAATCCCAACCACACAGAATAGTGTCTGCCATGGACACTTCAATAAATGTTTATTAGATGAATGAATAAATGGATGGATGGAAGCTACCATTTTTTGACTATCTATAATATTGTGTAAATTACTGATTTCTGTAACAAAGTACATGTTTATTATTATTATTCCCATTGTCCCAATGAGAAAATCAAGACTCCACAGTGGCTTTTCCAAAGTGATAAAGATAGGGCTTAAATGTAAGCCTATTTCATTTTTCAATCTAACACAGAGAAGGGGGGTTCAATAGTATATAGAATGGCTACATTATACTTTGTACTTTATTTAAAAACAAGTAATTATACATTATTACAATAATGGAAAGTTTCATGTATTCCAAAGTACACATCCTCTTTTCTTTGGGAATATTCCAAATATAATGGTTGGGATGCTTAAAAGCTTATGAAGATTATACATCAGACAATCTTAACATTCCATTAGGATCTGAGACTGTTCCTTAAATATTTACTTGGGCTGGTATTTACCTGAAATCTTTTCTGGTAGTCGGAAAGGAGGGAGACTTTAATTCTATGCAGAGAAAAAAAGGCACTTTTAGCTGTTGTAAGACTTGAACCCATATTTCTCAACATTAGTTTCCATTTTGACTCACTGTTAAAGTAAGCATCTTAGATTTCTCACCTACCCCTGCTCTCCAGACCTGCATGGCCCCAGGTACCTCACCTGGGGTCAAAGCAATTATTTTTTTCTACCTTTGAGCTTCATTCATAAGGTTTCCTCCAGTCCCAATGTTACTTAACCAAAGCCCATCTATTGGTGGTTTTACCTGTCTGTTCTGAGTAGTGTAATGACTTTGTTTCCTCTTTAGACCCAGAGGCAAGAACAGGAAGAAACTATTTCCTAAGAACAATCCAAAAGCCTCTCTGGGAGTATTCCCAAACAGCTTGTGGTTGAAATACATCTTTCCAAAGAAGATAGCTTGTCCTTTAGGGAGAAAAAAATTGTTACTTATTACTCCTTTGGATTTCAGTGATGATTTTCTCTCAACGGCTGCAGGTTTCTTCAAAGTAATCAGTTATGCTGTCCTGAAGTCCAAGATACAGATAGGTTTTCTATCAACTTAGCCAGTGTGTCTTGATAGTTTATCACTGAAAACAGTAATAATAATAATAGTAAAACCCACTCTGATTATGATTGACAAAATGTCATGGGGAGAAAAGGAGGGTATCACTGATGGTAGTCATTAAATATAGATAGGGACTCAAGTGTGAAACCTGCACCCCAAAAGGACACAGAATAATAAGAAATCTGACCCCGGGCTGGTGTGGAAAAGGTGAGGCCCTGATTCAGAGAGTGACAGTATTACTCATTTCTTTAGCAACTGATTTTCAAAACTGCATAGGGGCAAGGAAGAGAGGTAAATTTGTTGTATCTGAGCAGTATTTTATTTTTTAAAACAAGTATACAAAACTGAATCACTAATGTTTTGATTACATTTTAATCTATCACCTTCTCCTTTGACTTAAGAAATTTCTTACTGGCTTTAGTTACTTTTCATCTCTTTTCACATTTATTACTTTTCACTATTTTTTTGAAAATAATATTACCTTTCTGGGGCACCTGGGTGGCTCAGTCAGTTAAGTATCTGACTTTGGCTCAGGTCATGATTTCACGGTTCATGAGTTCAAGCCCTGCATAGGGCTCTGTGCTGACAGCTCAGAGCCTGGAGCCTGCTTTGGATTCTGTGTCTCCTCCCTCTCTCTCTGCCCCTCCTGGGCTCACACTCTGTCTCTGTCTCAAAAATAAACATTAATATATATATATATATATATATATATATATATATATATATAAATTACCCTTCCACCTTCCCCCCATCGTGCAACCTCATCCCAGCCTCCAACTTAATTTCCTGTCTTCATTCTTTTATCTTTATTGTTCTTTATACCTCTTCTGGTTTTCTTCTCCTTCTGCTTTGCCTTGGCTTTGGTACCTCTTACCCTCTTCCCTTTGCCATTGCCACACCCCTCTACACTGGGTGATAAGGATGACTTTGTTCCAGGATTTTCATCCCACCAAGCAAGCAAGGACTTGTAACCTATTGCTCTCTCCCAGGGGGAGGACTGCAATATGGAGCAGGGGCCCCAGGGAGAGCATGTCTACAGCAGCGTCCACAAGTCTCTTACACTCAGAAAGAAACTAACATGGTCTACTTGAAGGAAATATGCCCTCTAACTTGGTTCCAGAGTCATCATTAAAAGATTATTTAAATTGACTAGAATGCTTGGGGCACTTGGGTGGCTCAGTGAGTTAAGTGTCCAACTCTTGACTTCGGCTCAGGTCACGATCTCATGGTTTGTGAGCTTGAGTCCCATGTCAGGCTCTGCATTGTAATTCTTTCTCTTTGCCTCTCCCCTGCTGGCGCTCTCTCTCTCTCTCAATAAATAAATGAACTAAAAAATGGTTTAAAAATTTACTAAGATGCTTAATTTTTATCTGAATGTACAGAAATATTGATCAAAAGGAGAAGAAACAGAAGCTATTAAGTAGAATCATATAGTGGTTAAAGTGGAATTTTTATGAAATTTAAATTCAGCCCAGTTTACAAAATGATCACGGGAATCTGTCAGTTGGATTTTTGACCACTTCTGGAAGGAAAAATGAGTCTCTTTCATGACAAGATAAGAAGAACCCCAGCCTGAAGGGTAACCTCAGCTTTTACAAGACAAGGCAGAGGGTTATACAATGGATCCCTCTGCACTGCGGGCTTTGGTTTTGAGGATGACCGGCAGACCTTGCATTTCCTTGCAGGAAGGGGTGTGTGTGTGTGTGTGTGTGTGTGTGTGTGAGTGAGTTAATTGTCTCTGCACTGCCGGCCACAGGACTTCTCAGACATTGAAGCTCTTCCTGGAAGAGAGAGGTCTCATCCTATGGATAACTAATGACACTGAGCAAATCAGGGTCAGGGGCGAGGTAGCATGGCAAGAAGAGAAACTGAGTTATATAGGAAGGTAACAATGTCAGGAATGCAGAGCCCTGTTCATAAATTCCTTTGTCCATTCATTATCACCTTACAGGTATATTTTTAGTATCTCAGAATAGCAGTTTAAACAAACCGGGGATCTTAAATCTTTTGCATGTGACTAGTGGGAAGTTACCTAACAGTTCTGGGGCCTCAGAATTCTGCCTGTAAACTGGGAATGAGCGTGGTGCCTCCTCCTGGCTTCATTATGGGATTGAGTGGTCAGAATGCAAATCTCAGTCTGTTAGGTGCTAGCTTGGCAAACTGGACCAGAAGGGCCTGCTCAGTCTTTGGCTCCTTACCTGCAGAGTGAGGTGACTTAGTGCCCTGCCCTCCTCTGTACAGGTTGCCAGGTGTGCAGGGGCACATAAAATCGTTATGTACTTGGTAGCATTTTAGACCTGTGATTAGTTCATCAACATGCCAGATCTGAAGCAGCCCATTGCATCTAAGTCTCCCAGAAAAGAATCACGTTCAGAAGGCTGATTAAATGACAGCAGAATATTTAAGAAAAAACAAGTGCACTCTTAAAATACTTTTAGAGTATAGGTTACATTCATTTGGATATCTCTAAAGTTGAAAAAAATGTTTCCTTTTGTTCAAGAAACAATTTTTGAGCACAAACTGTACGCCAGGCACTGTTGTACGAACTCAAATGTAAAGAGCAAACAAGGTAACAAAATCGCTGCCCTTGACAGAGACCAATGAATAATTTAAAGTCATGTAATATGCTAGAAGGTAAACAATGCTAAGGGAGAAAAATAAAGTATTGAAGAGGGATAGGAAGTTCTGGAAAAAAAGAGATTAAATTTGAGTATGGATGAGGCTGAATTTGGAAACAAGGACAAGTCAGCCAGATTCAGGTTTGACAAAGTGAGTTTGATTATCCCCTTGGGTGAAGCAGGTCTGGTTTAACAACAAAACAAAACAAAAACACACATACATGAATGATATATGTTCACAAAGTAAGGAGAATCATGTCTTCTGGAGGGTTCTGCAAAGCTGAAATTGATTCCAGCAGTGGCAGCTGAACACATTCATTCAAAATACGGCTGGTGACTATGTACTCTGAACCGGGTGCTGCTGCAGGAGTGTCCAAACTTCAATGGGCATTGAAAATTACACAATGGGCATAGCAAATAAGTAAATGACATAGTGTCCACTGGCTTACTTTGCCTTCAAGTAACAGTGCAGTACTGAGGCAGTAATGTCACATTTACTGGAAACAGTATGGGTTCTGAGATCAGGTAGATGTTCTTGTAGCTACTATCTAGCCTTCTGTCTGTCTTTGATCAAGTTGCTTAGGCTCTTCCAATGTCAGGTTTTCTATTTTTAAAATGGCATTAATAGTATCTCATAATATTAAAGATAATATGTTTCTGGATGCTGAAATATTGTCACATGGTTAAAGAAGGTAGTGTGCGGCAGGTAGGAGAGAGTACAAGAGAGAGTAGACCATAAGTATTATTATTTAACCTGAATAATGTAGAATATGGTAATAATTATGATTTCTACTTAATTTAGATAATTTTTGATTGTTTTTCTTTAGACATTTTTAATTATTTTTTTTCTACACGTTATAAATGGATATGAATATGAGAAGTGCATCTGTGCTCAGACATGCCAATGACATCTAGTATTTTTCTAAATCTTTGAGACAGTCAAGTTACCCATATGCATTGTGGCTGACTTTGTGGAAGGTATACTTGATACCCTAGGAAAGTGCAAAAAATAAGCTATCACAGTTCTGCCCTTCAAGAATATAGCTGAGGAAATGTAGTCCCTGTAAGATTGCTAATGCAAGGTGATATACTGTATCAGATAAGGGGTACACATGATGCTATGGCATTTCTTCTGTTTATAGTAATGAGGGTAACATCCATGGTGTGAAAGTTATTAAAGGGAAACCTCACTAAAGTGGAGTCGGGAGACTGAAAGGAGGAACAGTTCCACTAAATGTCAATTACAGGCAGAACTGTCAATTACAGACCCCAACAGAAGAAACTCAACGGGAAAGAATGATCAATTATTGGCCCTAGCAGGAAAAGATGCATATTGCATCTCCTACTAGAAATTGGCTACCCCTGCACCTCAGACAATGAGAAACTGTCATCATGCTGAACTCTTGCTTTTCTTCAAAGGACTTCCATTCAAAACGACCACTCCCCTCTTTCTCCTCCATGAAGCAGTGTTCTCTTTTGTTTGTTGGAGTTGTCTATAGTTTTGCCTTAGCTTATTACATGTCCTGAATTGCAATTCTCTGCTTTCCCAAAATAAACCTATTTTTACTGGTAAAATAACTTTTATTTTTAAGTTTAACACTAGCAAATTACCAAGTTTTTTTTTTTTTTTTTTTTTTTTTTAAGATAAAAGACCTGTTGTCCCACTGTCTGATTTTTACCATTTCTGGGTCATTCCTCCCAAGTGGTGGGTATTTTTTTAAGATGCATAGGTGTATACGTATATTTACACACATACTATGCAAAGATGTTTGTACCTTGTTGTCAGGCACACTATTATGTAAACACAGTGTTTTGTCCCTCACCCCTGAGAACCAGGGGATCTGCTCAACTCCCCTGGATCTACTCTCACTGTTCCCTCCCCTGCAGCTCTGGGCAGCCCTGGGTCTTCCTGAGCCCGGAGGCAGATATTAGTCTGATGTAAGCCTTTGTCTTTACACATGATTGCCACCTCCCTGGCTTCCCAAGACTCTAATTTTCCAGTTTCTCCAACACAAAGCTGGAAAGACAAGACAGACTTAACTGAGAATCTAGGGATGCTTCTATGAAAAAGAAATAAGAAAACAACACCACAATGTTACATATTATTCCAGGTCAGTAGGAAAAAAATAGATTAAATTCCCTGTGGTGGAATGGGTGGGGGCATGTCCCCTTACACTCCAGTTTCCAATCTTACCTCCTGTTCTGAGTTCCTCAGAAGGAGCCTTTTCTTCGGGTGTTCATGAATTGAATTGCCACACCAGCTGCTATGGGAAAAAACAAAAACAAAAACAAAAAAAAACCCTCCCTTCCAAGCTCAAGAGACGCAGATACCCTTCCAACCAAAGGCTGCATTAAGCCACATACCTTCCATAGCTGCCTCTTTGTGTAATGAGGGGAGAGTTGTGCCCACAGCCTGCCTGCCTGCTTGCACTGAGCAAATTGGAGATCAAGTTCACACATGCACATGCACACATGCACACTCCTGTGCATTCACGCACATGAAAAACCCACTCTTAAAATCAAATGATTCTCAAAGACAGTGTGATCTAAATCCACAGAAACCTGTTCTTACCAGCAATGTCATCTGGTACCATTGCCCTGGGCATAACGTATCAAGACACAGCTTCTCCTTGTTCATCTCTCTGTTTTTGAGCCCATGGTCCTTGAGGCTGTAAGAAATGATGGTCCTGTAAAGTACCTTTCCCAAGAGAAAATCAGCATGAAAGTTTTCCTTCCCCAAGGCCAGAACAAAATCATAGGCTGGATTTCACACTTCACTCTGACCACTTATTCCCATTTGAGACACAATCAAAGGAGGAGATGAGGTTCATTCTAATTATTTAAAAGGCATGCCCATTGATCTATAGAAAAATTAAGTCACTTACCTAAAACAGTATGATGCCTCCAATAGTGCCACTGTTTATGATCTAAATCATATGGTTATTCATCTACTTTTCTTTTCACTGAATTTGATGCATTCCATGACCCTAAGCATATATATAATACACCCTTATTTTTAAAAAATCATAACAGCAGTAAAAAAAAAAAATAGAAAACAAACATGGTTTTGTTGGCTAAAAATACCCTTAATATATCCTTTCCTCCATTTATTATGTAAATTTTAAAGTTTATTTATTTATTTTGAGAGAGAGCATGGGCAAGGGAGGGTCAGAAAGAGGGAGAGAGAGAGAATCCCAAGCAGGTTCCAAGCTGTCAGCACAGAGCCCAATGCGGGACTCAGACTCATGAACTGTGAGATCATGACCTGAGAGGAAATCAAGAGTCAGAGGCTCAACCAACTGAGCCACCCAGACACCCCTCCTCCACTATTTTTAATCCTTGACCTCATTGCCCAAATTGGGAGAAATTGAGAAGAGACAGCTGTTGGTGCCTCAGTTCCGTTTGTGAAACTGAGAAACTAACACTTGACATCTTCCATTTCCCACAGAAGTTGGGAGGCTTAATAAGTTAATGCAGGAAAAGCACTCTGCACTCCAAGAGTACATTTCACTAAGAATATCAAAGTATTACTGTGCCCATTATTAATAAATAGGATTGGCCTGAACATGGAGCCCCATGAGAACTCCATTGTTACTTCCTGGCATGTAGATTGGGTGCCATTCTCTAGGAGCCTCTTCATTTTGCCTGCCAACAACCTGCTCATTAACCTACATAACAACACTGTTTTGTATTTTCCACTGCTTTTCATTTAGGGAATTCCAAATGCCCTGCTAGCACTATTAAATCAAGGATCGTTACACATAGGTAAGGTGTTACAAGTGCCATTATACTTAGCAGGTGGGTGGATAGAGGGATCTGAGGAATAGAAAGGTAGGGGCAGGAAGTAGTTGTGACTTCCCGAGCCAGCCCCGCTAAACTGGCTTTCCGTACCTGCCCCAGAAACTTATACCTCCTTGGCTGTGGGTCTTTTCATCCTCCCTTCTTGAAAGCCCACTCTAAAGTGTAAGAAAATTGCAGTGGATTCACGGGCATGCTCTATTTTCAGCTACTTCCATAAAGAAATCAATTCAATTTGTCTGACAGTCTACTTTTCCTGAAGCTCTGCTGGCAGAAGGTTTAACTTTATATCATCTTCCACAGCCCCAAAACAAAACAACCATTTTATTCCATCCTCAATGAAAGTAACTTCTATTTATCTTGGTGAGGCTCCCATGCTAGCTAATCTATAGTCACCCGTCGGATCGCCTTTGTTCTCAGCACCTTTTGGCTATTGAATCTTAGTGCATGAGACTCTGAGTCCGTGACAGAGGAAGCATGCTGTCACTTTAATGTATGGAGTTCTCTTCCAGTGCCACTCTTCCCAACAACGGGCCACTTCCATAGCCATCAAGATGTCAGATGCAAAATAAAACCAGTTGTGGCATAGTACTGTGCAAAAGGCAATTCAGATCTGTATTGAATTGTGTGGCTGGAAGAACTTTGAGAGATGCTTTGCTCATCTCTACCTTTTTGAGACTTCCCTCTAATTGGAACAAAATTATCACCAATTACAACGTAGCTTTTAAACCTCAAAGGATCTAAGCAAGTGGAAGGAAATGGGATGTGTGAGGCGCTGTGTTAAGAAAATAGCTAAGCCTGGGCCTGTTTCTCTCAGCACCTAGCTTTTGGCTGCCATCTCAAACCTTTAGAAGTCAATTAGTGAATACAAATGAGCAGGATTATAATGTGGCAGTAAGAACAAGGGGTTTTCAGAGCTGTGTGATCTGAAGAAAGTTACATCGTGTCCCCAAACCTTGCTATACTCCTCTTTGAATTGCAGGTAATGAAACCCACCGCGGGGCGCCTGGGTGGCTCAGTTGGTTAAGTGTCCAACTTCGGCTCAGGTCATGATCTCGTGGTCTGTGGGTTCGAGCCCCGCGCCGGGCTCTGTGCTGACAGCTCAGAGCCTGGAGCCTGTTTCAGATTCTGTGTCTCCCTCTTTCTATGACCTTCCCCTGTTCATGCTCTCTGTCTCAAAAATAAATAAATGTTAACAAAAATTAAAAAAAAAAAAAGAAACCAACCACCTCACAGTGTGGAAGTGATGACTTGTGAGGGAACATTTAAAAGTCTTTTGTATATTCTACAATTCTGTGCAGATATTCATTATTAATATTATGAGTTCGAACTTAATGACAAGGAAAATCCACAGTGAAAAAGGTGAGGTGCATCTGAAGCAGACAGAAAAGACGCTTTGCCATCACAATCATCCCTGGTCCATTATGAAGACCCACTTCTTTTGGTACAATTTGGGGTGAAAAAGTAGAAAACTAGCAAGAAAAGCACTAAGATCTCTAGGTGACTAATCAGGATTCTCTTCCTGGCACAGTGCTTTAGAAGTAATTTCTGCAGTGCTTAGAGAAGTGTTTTAGTAACAGTAAAGGTGCATCCATGGCTTAATACCACTAGGATTAGTATTTGATAATTTAGTAATGAACTTTATAGAGTTCCCTTGGTTTTTCAGAATCCCTAGCTTGACAATGACTTCACCTGGACAAATGACTTAACCTTTTTTCTGCCTCAGTTTCTTCATGAATAAAACAATTTATACCCTTTCGCACCTTTACCACATAATGTCATAAGAATCAAAAGCAATTATATGTGCAAGTAGGCATAAATGCTCACTATAATTTAGGATCTCATTAAGGTTGAGTCTTGATTTTTTATGTGCTATCATTTTTAGGCTACTTTTCTTCCTGCGAGGCAGAGAAAAAGATGGCTAGGGCTGATGCTAAGAGTGCTCCAAGGAGATGAAATTTCTAAGAGTAACAGGATGAAGTGAATATGAAAAATGTCAGCTGACCACCAGGAATAAACAGATTCCTGGCAATAGCCATTATTAGATCGTGGAATTGCTTCTCTCAGGAAGTGGTAGAAACATTTACTGCTCAACTGGATAAAGTGCTCTCAGGGGCCAGATGACCTGCCATTTCCTTCTACATTATCGATGAGTTTCTTCTAATAATAACAAAATGGCTGAAATTGGCTATAGTGCTCTAATCACTCAAGTATAGGTTTCTAGCTACATCATAATTATGTCTGGCCATGTTCTCAGATAAGTTATCTCTATTTGGTCTTGGTCTTGGCAACTTCTCCAATTTGCTGCTGGGTCTGCATCTGCAAAGGGCTACACTAATGTCTACACTAGCATTACATGCATTTAACAATGTTGAGTGACTAGAGAGGGAGGGAGCCAAACCATAAGAGACTCTTAAAAACTGAGAATAAACTGAGGGTTGATGGGGGTGGGAGGGAGGGGAAAGTGGGTGATGGGCATTGAGGAGGGCACCTGTTGGGATGAGCACTGGGTGTTGTATGAAAACCAGTTTGACAATAATTTTAATATAAAATAAAATAGAATACAAAATAAATAAATAAACAGTGGTCTGGGTTCAAGCAGCTTCAGACACACCACGAAAACATTTAAATGCTAATGCTGAGACCAGGGAGGGATGGTACCTAACTGGGAGTCAGAGTGCCTCTGCTGAGTTAAGCATATGATTCAGCTTCTTCTATTTGTTCAATTGTAGTAAACATTTTTTCATGGACTTTTTACAGGGTTTGCAAAAATGCCTCTTAAGCAAAAATAGAAACGTGTTGTTTCTTTTTTGTAACGGTTTTCAAACATATACTTTTTGAATTGAAAAAGCTTATGGAAGAATGAGGAACTTCTCAGGAAACAAACCACATTTTATATTTACAAATGTGTATTATTGTTATTAAATTCAGTTTGTAAGAAGGTATATATTAATATGTAGATCTATTACTCTTTTCTTTCTTTCTAAAACTAAATTTTGAAGCTGGGGTTTTGAAGACTCCAGCAATTTCCCCAAAGCTTTTTTTTTTTTTTTTTCATTTCTTTTTTTTTTTTTTTGGTAGGAATACCATGTTTAGAATTCTAGCCCCTCCTTTGACTTGCCAAAAAAAGGAGCAGATCTCACTTTCAGAATTGCAAATATTTTTTTAAGAGCAACTATGCCTGTTTCAGTAAATCAAAACCTAAAATGATGACTCATGCAAGAAAAGGGTAGTGACTGGCCCGGAAAAGCCTCCTATTCTGCTTCTGCCTCACCTGTTCCTGGCAGCCAGTCCCGCTGCCCGTGTTCCTGCTATCATGTGACTCCTTAAAGCTGGGCCCGGCTTCATCCAGCCTGGTATTTCTGGCTCGTAGCAGAGTGCCTGGCACACAGTAGATGTTCGATAATTGTCTGTAGTAATAAGCTCTGAGGGCCTTTCCAACCATGTTGTTGCTATTATTTAAAAAAAAAAAAAAAACACTCTAGGAAACACTCTCAAAGAGACTTCTATAAAAAAAATAGTGGGGCACCTGTGTGGCTCAGTTGGTGAAGCTTCAGACTTTGGCTCAGGTCATGATTTCATGGCTCTAGAGTTTGAGCCCCATGTCTGGCTCTGCTGACTTCTCAGAGCCTGGAGCCCTCTTCAGATTCTGTGTCTTCCTCTTTCTTCCCCTCTCCAGCTCCTCTCCCACTCGCATATGTGTTGTCTCTCTCTCTCTCTCTCTCTCTCTCTCTCTCTCTCTCCCTCTCTCTCTCTCTCTCAAAAATAAACATTAAAAATAGTTTTTTTTCTAGAGAATTATTTTGAATTGCAGTGTGAAACTTGTGGTCTGTCCTTCCCTTGTGACTCCAGATTTTATACATCTTTCTTTCCTTTTAATCTGAAGTACATTTTCCTATCCTGTTTCATGGTCATAATTTCATTCAAGTTTATTGAATTTCTGCTTGTAAATTCTATTATATCCTACACTTTGTAGACAACTGATGGCACAGAAGTTTAGACCCCGTATTTACATTATACTTTGCACTTAAAGCACTTTTTATTTGCACTTTATCCAGCAAATCACTTAGACTGAAGTGGAAGCATAGGTATTATGACCTACATTTTATAGGTGAGGAAACTGATGTTCTGAGATGTGCAGTGAATTGACTGAAGTTGCATAGTGAATTAGTGACAGATTTGAGACTTAAACACATTATCCTGACTGCAAATCCAAAGCTGTTTCTGTGATGCCACAGTTGCTGTAAGCAGCTGCTGACTCTTACATGTTGTTTACAGTATTTCTACCTAAGCCATCAACCTGCCAATGTCTAGATGGCAGAAGACTCACCATCTCTTGATGGTCTTGCCATCTTGGACTGCTCTGACTAGAAAGTTCCCCAGGTCAAAGTCTGTGAAATTAATTTTCAGTCAACAAATCAATTCAAGAATGTTATTGAAGACCTACCATATGATGGAACCATTCTCTCCCTGTCACTGGATACAATCCACATGTCAGGAGTGCCTAAGGTGGTCAGCTGGCTTAAATCTAGGAGCTTCAAAAGCTGTAGCCTCTGGACAGTGAAACAAAACAAAACAGAAAAAAAAATGAGGCTGGGGCATAAACATGACTAAAGGAAGAGAAGATAGAGGAGGGAAAGGGAAGGATACCCAGACAGAGAGAGAAAGGAAATTAAGTGCAGTGTGGACCAGTGGGAGGATGTGATGGGGACATGGAGAAGCCTCAGATGGATGGAGAGAAACTGGGAGGAGAGAAAGGGTCAGAGTCCACTTTTGCGCCAGCGCAGAAAGCAAATCACTGGAAAAGGATCTGCTCGTGAAAAAGTATAATCAAGAGATGCACCGCAGCTCAAACACATCAATTAATTGTAAATCACTTTTGTTGTTGTTACCGTGAGCTAGTCTAAAAGAGTGTTATCCACAATTCCACTTGCTATTTTCTGTGTCTGGACATGAAATCCACTTGTCCCCCAGGCCTTCCGGCCTCTGTGCACAATGACGCACATCCTAGTGGCCCACATATAGCCATCGAGTTTCCTCAGAGCCTTCCCAGGGTGGAGGAGCATGTTTGCTCTGGAGCAGATCTGTGCCTGTTCTGTGGATCCATCTCATTAACTCTGCAGCGTGTTTCCATGTTGCCCCTGTGGCCATAGCCATTTTATGCTAGTGGTTGACTGGGACATCAGAGCAGCAAATCCCAAGCTATGCTGCGGAGGCAAAATTTTGGGAAGATGGAAAAGAAGGACATTTTTTCCCACTTTATCACCTGGGCCCCAGAGGATACTGCTTGTGTCGGAACATTATATAGCTTCTTCTAACATGACTCATCTAAACTGAACCCTTCTCTTTGGAGGTACTTAGAACCACTTCATCAGGAAAAGGGGACACACACACCATGCCCTATCCTCACCACACATCCCTGTTTTCCACTGAATATGTTCATTTGTTCCTCTGTTGAAAGCTTCAGTATATATTAATTTATGCAACTCTATTTCTGGTTACCAGAAACAGCAAGACTGGATACCAGAGTGAGCTCAGTGGGTTCAGGATTCCCTGCTACAAAAACATTGAAGGCCAAATAATGCCCCTTGTAGCCTAACTACACGTAAGAAGGGTCTGACCTGTAGTGACCATCCTGTGAAGTAGATATTGATCCTGCCCCCAACAGAAGTGCATACATTGTACATGGAGAGTCATCTTGAAAGCAGTAAGAGGGATGCTTTCTATAGAGAAAATATGTTCTTAACCTCAAAGAAATATCTTAGAGTAACCATGCAAGATAAGGTTTTGCATAAAGGGTTAGCTTTATGATTTATAATCTTCTTTTATGAAAGAATAGCCTGGGAACTTTAGGTCACACTTGTGTCTAAGGATTTGAGATATTTTAATCCAAAGAGAAAAGCTTTCGGGAAGAGTTTAGGTGCCAAGGAATTTTTTTTTTTTTTCTGTAGCACTCAAGAATGAGGCAAAGGAAGGTTAGCATAGTCCAGGAGATGGGTCCCATTAAAATCTTATTAACATGCTTTGAAGTTACAGTATCACCATGTCTGGCCTAATTTCTCAGCCCACTGGCTGCCCCAGCTAGGATACTTGGCCACAAGTAGTGGAAGGACCCCTGAACTTGGCACTTGTTCAGTCCTGAATTCAACCCAGCTAGTAATTTGACCTGTGAGAAATGATTGTATTTCTCTGGCTCTCAGTTGCTTTACATGTAAATAAAGGAGTTAGAAGTGATGATCTGTAAGCCCTGCCCTGTGAGCATCTATGAGGGATTTGCTACACTGCTCTCATTGGTAAGAGACCCAAATACCATGGGATATTTCAAAACAAAGCCAAACTGGAAACAGATGATGAGCCCGGATTACTCAGACCTCAGTTTCCATCTGTGGTGCAAATATAGACAAATAAACAGCTTAAGTGGATAAGTGCTAAAAATACTTGGGTGCTTTATAAAATACTAATTATTACAAGTAATAATCAGTACATTGGAAAGTTATCTCTGAGATGCATGGTATTATTTTCTCCAATCACAGTGCTCCCTTGCCAGCTATTTAAAAACCGGATTGTTCTAGTTTCTTGGCTGCCTTTGTTTTTCATTCTTAGTTGCAAAGTTGGTAAACATATGAAATGGAAATGATCACTAATCCAGGTTAAGAGTATGTTCAGATTAATAAAAAATTAACTTGAGAAATGATTTAAAGGAGAAAAAAAAATCAAGGCTAAACACAGCCAACATCCAGTAGGAGTAAATTCATTTCAAAACCAATTTAGCTTGCTTAGGGAGAGAATAAAATTAATAAAACAGTTTTAATTAGTGAATCTCTTACTCTGTGCCAGATACTGTGATACACACATACAAACATGTATATGTGTGTTTGTGGGAGAGTATGTTTGTGTTTATACACATGTGTATACGTGTAGGAATACATAGTTATTTTGAGTATTCAATATGGCCTTAACATATAGGAGTGATTTTTTCTAATTTTCAGTTAAGGAAACTGAAATTCAGGACTGATTCACCTGCTGCCCCTCAGCTAGTAAATTAAGAAGCCTAGAATTTAAAGTGGGTGCCTGGTCCTAAAGATAATTGTTTTCACATTGTACCCTATTTTCTGAAGTGAGGGCTTTCTTGTAAAACATCCTGAGGGCTTGCTGTTTAGAAACTATTAAACTTAGCTTAAATAAGTTACCCAAGTTATTTAACATTTTGAGCTTTGATTTCTTTCTCTGTAAAAGGGGGGACTAAAAATATCTGCCTTAGGGGACTGTTGCCTGGAATAAACAAGATACAGTTAATGAAAGTGTCCACCAAAATTCCTGGAAGTTCACCAGCTTGTGTGATGTATCCGTGACATTTTCTCCAACCCTCTTTGGACTTGGACCTTCGTGTCAGGTTAGGAAAAACAATTCTCTTATTATCAGCAAGAAGAAGAAACTTAACTGAATGTCTCCTATTATGCTACAACTTTGTGATGAATCAACGTTCAGAGTTGGTCAAGGTGCCAACTGCAGAATCTTGTGTGGGGGGTCGTGATAGCTAACTACCAAGTTCAGTCTCTTGGACCCCAGGGCTTCCAGCATCCCCAAGAGTTCAAACTGAGTTTTTGTTAAAATTAACTCTGGGATACTAAAAATAACCTTACTCTTTGCCTTTCCTACTGCGTTGATCCTTCTAGGCAGTTTTCCTCTAAGGGCTTTGACAGAAAAGCTTTCTGCACGTCACACTCACCTTGAAGCTGGACACAATAGATGGTGGTTGCCTTTGCCATGCATCTTGTCTCAATCTAGGCCTTCAGGGGACAGACCTGGTACATTACCCAGTCTATAAGCACAGGTAATTTAATAAGGTTATCATATTTTGCCTCTATAAATTGACTCAAGAACACCCTTTTTAAAAAGTCACGTCAGATGGTGTTCCATTTATTTTATTTTTTTAAAATATATGAAATTTATTGTCAAATTGGTTTCCATACAACACCCAGTGCTCATCCCAAAAGGTGCCCTCCTCAATACCCATCACCCATCCTCCCCTCCCTCCCACCCCCCATCAACCCTCAGTTTGTTCTCAGTTTTTAACAGTCTCTTATGCTTTGGCTCTCTCCCACTCTAACCTCTTTTTTTTTTTTCCTTCCCCTCCCCCATGGGTTTCTGTTAAGTTTCTCAGGATCCACATAAGAGTGAAAACATATGGTATCTGTCTTTCTCTGTATGGCTTATTTCACTTAGCATCACACTCTCCAGTTCCATCCACGTTGCTACAAAAGGCCATATGGTGTTCCATTTAAAAATAGGTTCCCAAATCAGGCAGGCAGGACAGGAACCAGTGGACAGTGGGTATAACTCAGGTTTTAAGGAGAGAACTGGATCTACAGGCCTTTGTACTACATCAGGTTTGGAACATAAGGAATCTTGTGGCTGTCCCTAAGTTATTAAGGTCTCTGAATTAGAATGACATCAATTAGACCATGCTGGCAAAGTCCCTCCAACTTTCATACATTAAACTTTTAGAAATATTTACTTACATTATTATATCTTGACTCCCCTAAACTGCTTTGCATATGCGAAATTCAGACTTATCTGAATTAATGCAGTCCCTTTTAAGGGATCTTATGAAGTATTGTCTGTCAACCCATGGTCTAATTTCCTTCCATCTTTGTATAGTGTGGTTTTTTTTTGGTATAATTATTTAATTTTTTTAATGTTTATTCATTTTTGAGAGAGAGAGAGAGAAAGAGAGAGTGAGAGAGAGAGAACACGAGCAGGGAAGGGGCAGAAAGAGGTAGACACAATCCAAAGGAGGCTCCAGGCTCCAAGCTGTCAGCACAGAGCCTGACATGAGGCTCAAACCCGCGAACTGTGAGATCATGACCTGAGCCAAAGTCGAACATTAACCAACTAAGCCACCCAGGCACCCTGGTATAATTATTTTAATGTTTATTGCACATTTCTTTTATTTCTTTAATGAATGTAAAGCAAAAACAATGAAAGGATTGGCATTAGAGTTAGGACGCTGAGGTACCTATTTATGTATAGCTGAGCTCATAGGTAGTTTAGAGAATGAGGGAAATGAATCATTTATAGCTTTAAGAACACATAAAAACACTGGAAATGTCAAGAATTGTCTCTGAAATGTAAAGTGTAATTAGGAAAATGATAATATTTTTGTGGTGTTCTCTTTTAATCAGGTTTTACAAAATATAAGTCTGTTTCTGACCTTTAACGTTAGAATTTCATGGGAGCATTATAGAAAGCTCTGTCTGGCAAAGTAGGGTGCTGTCTGTAATTGTCAAACTCCTGCTCTTTTGACTGCAGCCTGGTTCTTCTGCAGGACACAGATGCAACTCTGGAAGCGTTCTTGGACAGAAAAGATTTCTCTCATTACTGAAGGCCACACATGTTTCCTCATTATGGAAGAATGCATTTCGGGATGTAAAATCTAATGTATACAGCTGTATATGGTTTGAGACTCAGTTAACTTAGAAATTGATTCTCTTCCTCTGCACAGTCCAGATGATTGAAATAAGTTGAATGTTTTCTTCCAATACAATCGCCCACATTTGAGGCATCATGACATAAAATTTTCCCCTGAGAAGTCACATCTCTGAAAATATGTTACCTTTAGTCCTTAATGCTTGCTGCAGAAGCACATGGAGAAACACAGCACAGCATACAGAGTATACTTATTATTTTGTGACTGCATGTGGGTATTTCCCCTTCCTATACTGCCTTCAATCTGCCTTCCCCTAAAGTGACATGCACTTTCATTCATCACTATCATCATCATCAACATCATCAAATTAAATTAAGAGATTAAATATTCATATTTCAGAGAGAAATCCAACCCATTTGAGGGAAAAAAAGGAACATATTTAATATTTAAATTAACTGAGCTCTAGGGGCGCCTGGGTGGCTCAGTCGGTTGAGCGTCTGACTTCGGCTCAGGTCACGATCTCGCGGTCCGTGAGTTCGAGCCCCGCGTCAGACTCTGGGCTGATGGCTCAGAGCCTGGAGCCTGCTTCTGATTCTGTGTCTCCCTCTCTCTCTGCCCCTCCCCCGTTCATGCTCTGTCTCTCTCTGTCTCAAAAATAAATAAATGTTAAAAAAAATTAAAAAAAAATTAACTGAGCTCTAGTATCCTTGGCTCAGAGAATGAAGAGAGTGTAGAATGCCTTGTTTTGATTTCCAAATGTATACATTGACAGCGATACTTAGAAACTTTTACATTTTTGTGCTGAATTACCCCATGGCCAAAGTCATTCATGTTTGTTTACGAAATACTCTTAATAACCCATTGAGTTAGGTTTGAAAAACTGCTTTCAGACTTAATAAGGATAACTTACACTGATAGAGTATTATATTTAAAAACATCTGTGTAAGTATTTCTTCAATTAATATGAGAAGAATCCATAACCCCCATATTGTCGATAAGATGTTGAGACACTGAAAGGCTAAATGAAGCTGGCAGAGTCAGGACTTGGATTAGATTGCGAACACCAGAACCAATATTCTTCCTGTTATTGTAAAACAAAGGCCCTGTAGGAAATCCTTCTGGGTGGTGGCCTCAGAAGCCTTGAGGGGAGGCTCACAACATTCCCTTGTGGGTCCCTTGTACTGCCCTTCCCTATTTCCCTGCAGTATTTAGCAATAAACCATGATTTTCAAGGATACCTGTGCTTCCTTTTATGCAGAACAAGGAAGGGATGCCTGAGGAGGCTTCATGCACCTGTAGCAAGATGAGAGGGGGCCATGCAGGTGTTTTGAGGGAGACAGCCCAGTGGCTGGGACCACTGTAAAAGAGAAGGAAACCTGGGAACGCTGCCTGAGCTGGGAGAAGCAATCAGAGTAGCCAGAGCAGAGCCTCAGTGTGGTGTTTTGGTGAGGAGCCCAGAGCCTGAGTGTTGTACAGTACAAGTTGTGGATCTGAATTTTCTTTGTGTGTCTAGCACTGCACTTAGTACCCAGAGAACTAGGTCACACGATCTCTTCCTTCCTACCTCCCATAAGTGAGGGGCTGTTTGCATACATGTATATTGTATCCATAAGGATACCTGCAAGTCCTCCCCAGCCCTGTCCCCCTGAAGATACCTCACCATCTCCCCTAAGAAGGATAGAGCTGTCTTCATCTCGTGGGGTCCCATGCCCACCTACCTTGTCTTTTCAGGGGCTTAGATTAGCAATTATCACACTTTTTGGTTGCAGGACTCCTTTACATTTTTAAGGTGATTGAAGATCTCAAAGAGCTTTTGTTCTTATAGGTTATATCAATACTTCCATATTAGAAAACAGAAAAACTTAATGATTTACTCATTTAAAATTAACAATAAGAGCCCAGTACATGTTAACACATTTTCTCCTAGTAAATACATTTACCCCCCAATAAATTATTGAGAAGAGTGACATTAAATTTTTGAAGATCTTTTGGCAAACAGCTGCATTCTTATATGTGCTTCTACATTCAATTATTGCAAAATATTGTTTTCTTTGAAGTGCATAAAGAAAACATGGCTTCACAAAGATTATATTTGGAAAAGTAATGACTGTTTTAATAAACTTTTAAGGTAGTTATGGATTTTCTTCTTTGATACTCTATCAAAACTCAGCAAGGACAATTTCTGAAAGAGAAGTTGCAATCTGAAATATGAAACTGTATCAACTAAATTGTCTTACTCTGTTACATTAAAATCTGCTGATGGGTATACTGTCTTTGCAATTTCCTGTGAGTGTGTAAGTACTTCAAAATAAAAGGTTTTTTAAAGTGGGTGAAGAATTTGAATACACACCTGTCAGAATGGCTAAAATCAACAACACAAGAAACAACAGATGTTGTAAAGGATGTGGAGAAAAAGAAACCCTCGTCCACTGTTGATGGGAATGCAAATTGGTGCAGCTACGATGGAAAACAGTATGAAGGTTCCTCAGAAAGTTAAAAATAGAACCACCCTAAGATTCAGCATGTGCATTAGTTGATATTTCCCAAAGAATACAAAAACACATTCAAAGGGGTACATGCACTCCTATGTTTATAGCAAAATTATTTACAATAGCCAAGGTATAGAAACAGCCCAAGTGTCCATCATATAATGGAATATTATTCACTCATGAAAAATAATGAAATCTTTCCATTTGCAATGTCATGATGGAGCTAGAGAGTATAATGCTGAGCGAAATAAGTCAGTCAGAGAAAGACAAATATGATATGATTTCACTCATATGGGGGATTTAAGAAAGAAAACAAATGAACAAAGTGGGGGAAAGAGACAGAGAGAGAGAGAGAAAGAGAGAGAGAGAGAGAGAGAGCAAGAAACAGACTCAACTCTAGAGAACAAACTGATAGTTATCAAATGGGAGGTGGGTAGGGGGCTTGGTCAGGTAATGGGGATTAAGGAGTGCACTTGTAATGAGCCCCAGGTAATGTATGGAAGTATTATACACGTGAAACTAATATAACATTCCATGTTAACTAACTGGAAGTAAAATAAAACTAAAAAAAACAAAACAAAACAAAACAAAAAACAAAAACAAAAAAACAAAACTGAATAGACTTTTCTCAATAGCAGATATACAAATGGTGAATAAGCATATGAAAAATGTTCAACATCATTATTCATTAGGGAAATATAAATCAAAATCACTGTGAGATAGTACTTTTCAAATCCACTGTGATAGCTATGATAGTTTGGACAAGAGCAAGGGTTAGGGAGGGTGTGGAGAAATTGGAACCCTCATATATTTCTGGTAGGAAGTTAAAATGGCATAGTCATCTTAGGTATTTATCAAAATATTAAACACAGAATTACCATATGGCCAGCAGGTGTTTTTTAATTATTTATTTTGAGATGAGACAGAGACAGCACAAGTAGGGGAAGGGCATGGGGGCAGACAGAAAATCCCAAGCAGGCTCTGCACTGTTAGCATGGAACCCGATGTAGGGCTCGAACTCATGAAACCGTGAGATCATGACCTGAGCCAAAACCAAGAGTTGGATGTTTAATTGAGCCATCCAAGTTCCCCATGACCAGAAGTTTTAGTCCTGTGTATCACTATAGAGAAATGGAAGCTTATGTCCATACAAAGATGTATATGCAAATGTTCATAGCAGCATTACTAACAATAGCACCAAAGTGTCCATCACCTAGTGAATGGATAAACAAAATGTGGTATATCTATGTAATGGAATACTGTTTGACAGTGGAAAAGGATGGAGTACTGATACATGCTACAGTGGGTATGAACCTTGAAAACATCCTTAGTGAAAGATACCAGTCATGAAGGAATACATACTTTGTAATTCTACTTAGGAGATATCCAGATAAGGCAACTCTATGGAGAAAGTAGACTAGTGGCTGCTTAGCACTAGGGGTGGGAGTGGAGAGCCAGTGTAAAAAAAAAGCAGTTCATTATGGGCTGATAGGAATATTCTAAAATTAAGTTCTGGTGCTATGGCCCAATTCTGCACATAGACTTAAATGCATTGAATAGTACACTTAAAAGGGGCAAATTTTATGATACGTATATTTAAAAATATTCCAGTTTTTATTTTTATTTAATTTTTAAAAATTTGAGTACAGCTGACACTGTACATTTGAGTACAAATTTGAGTACAGCTGTACAGCTGTTACACAGCTGTAACAATGTTACATTATTTTCACGTATACAAAATAGTGATTCATCCTCTCTCTATATTACCCTACGCTCATTGCAAGTGTAGCTACCATTGGTCACCATGTCTCCTAAGGCAAGGGAAACAAAAGCAGAAATTAGCTGTTGGGACTACATCAAAATAAAAAGCTTTTTCACAGTGAAGGAAACTATCAACAAAACAATAAGGCAATCTACTGGATAGGAGAAGATAGTTGTAAATGATATATCCGATAAGGGTTAATATCCAAAATATGTAAATTTT